>NW_027556098.1:146457453-147057453 GCF_003287225.1 Phascolarctos cinereus
GCCCCCAGATTACTCATGGATAGAGTGGATTTGATCCATGAAGACTTGAGTTCAAATACTACCTCAGGCATTTCTTAGCTGTATGGCCCTGAGCAAAGCACTGAACCTTTCACAGATTCAGTTTCCCCAAGTGTAAAATGAGGATGATAACAACAGCACATACTTCACAGATTTACTATGAGAATTAAATGAGATAAGATGTGTAAAGGGTTTTGCAAACCTTAAAGCTGTAAGTGCTAGCTGTTAGCTGTTTTCTGCTCTTGGCCTCTGGACTGGGCAATGGATTACTATCCCCTCCCCCCAAGGTGCTCTTCACATGGTAAATGCTAATCTGCTGCTCCCTCCACAGTCTCATTTTGAAGTCATTTTTTTGATGCTGACCCCCCATCAAGACAGTAAAACCAGCTTTGAGAGGCAACCCTGCCTAAATTATGGTCCGTTGTCCTTTTCATGGGTGTGTTTGGTATACAAATGAGCAACTGCTCCCAGAAGATTCCTGGGGAAAGGTTAGACCTTCTATGCAGCATCTTCGATGAATGTTAGAACCCACTCGATACAGATGAACATTTCAGCAAAGAGCACTTACATTTGATTAATTGGTACACATTTTACTGTGATGGGGGTCTGGCCAAAGGAGTTGTTAATCATAACGCCATGGGGCCTGGCTGTCAGTATTCAATACTATACACACACTCCCACGGTGGGAGGGACTGCTGCTGTCGGAGAGTCTCAAGGTACCATCAAAACAAATATTTCTTGCTCCCATCTTCCCTGATTGACTGTGTCCCTCAGATGGTACATGAAGCTATGGAATGTAGGCATTCTTGTTCATTCTGGGAACTGCCAAAATGTCTGACACTGTGGAAAGCAGAAGGGGTAAAAACTCATCAAATTTCATTGGTCATGGTCCTTCAAAGGCAGCAGTAGTGGCATTGTTATTAAGCTCTTCAGAGCACAGTGTCCTCTGAAGAAGGATTAAGAAGAAACATTTGGATCAACACTCCCAGGGACATGTCTCTACCACTGGCATAATTTAACATTTATTGAGTGTTTAGTATAATACTATCTCACATTTACCTAGTGCATTGACATTGCTCACTTCTTCTCCTCCCTCCCCTCCACTCAAAAATCTTCAGTGGCTCCCTATTGCTTCTAGTCTGAATAAAATTCAGCCTAGCATTTAAAGCCTGTCACCATCCAGCTCCCTTCTATCTTTCCAGTCTTGTTTTGTATTATTCCCCTTCATATCCTTTCTGTTTCAGTCAAACTGGCCTGCCAGCTGTTTTCCATACACAGCATTCTATCTTCTACCTTTACATCTTTATTCAAGTGGTCACTCCTATCTAGAATTCAATATGTCCTTATCCCCATGTCTTAGGATCCCCAGCTTCCTTCAAACCAAGATTCGGGTGCCTCCTCCTCCATTCTGATTCCTCTATCCATTAGCATTCTCTCTCCCTTGAAAGGTGTTTATGATACATTACATTTATTTATTTCTGTACATGTTGTATCCCCCATTCCACCCCAGTTGAATATAAGCATCTTGAGGACAGGGACTAGGTTCCCATTACCCAGAATATTATCTCTCACACAGTAATAGGCATGTAACACATGTTTGTTGAGTTGAATTGCTTTAAAGGGCTCCATATGCATTGTTTTTTTTTATTAGATCTTCACAGCAAATACCAGGCTGTGAGTTAGGGCTTGTGTTATTCTTCCTACTTTATGGACAAGGACGCTAAAGCTCAGTGATTTGAATGGCTTCTTTAAGGTCACACAGGGTTAAAGGCAATGCTAGAATTTATATCCAGGTCTTTCAACTTCAAGGCCAGGGCTCTTTTCACTAATTGTACCATGTTGACTCCTCCGAAGCAAAATGGACGCAACTGCTTTATTTCCTTAGAACAACCAGGTTGCTGAGGAAAATCAAAAATTAATGTTGTGAAATGATGACAAACAAGCGTAGCCCCAAAGAAGAGATATGGAAAGATTCTTCCTCCTACTTCTTTGAAGAGGTGTGTGTATGTGTGTGTGTATCCATGAGCGTAGAACATTGCACGTATCAGACTTTTTCAATGTTCTCAGTATTTTTTTGTGAATTTTTTGCTTTCTCTTTTTCTTTAATAAAATCTTCTATATTAATGGCTTTATAGTAGGGAGGGGAAAGATTAGGGGAAAATCTAGCAGATGTAAAAATAAAAATGTCAGTAAAAAAATCTAGTTTTCAAAAGAATAATCTATTCTAGATTTTATAAATGGTATTCATACTTTGAGGCCCAACTCAAGCACTACCCCCTTATGGAGACTTCTATTGCCTTAAATGTACTACTTTGAATTCCTTCCCCACCCAAGAGAAAGTTTTCTCTCTTAGATTTGGGGACATTATGCCCTTTTATAGCAAGATACTCTTTTAATCTTAATTTGAAACACAAGGATTAAATATCCACATTAAACACTTAGGGTTACAATGTTTAGCAGCCTGTCTTCTGGACACAAACACATTTGAAGGGTCTGGGTTACTAACATCTCAGCTCACATGAGAATTTGACTTTTAACAATGTATGTGATGAGGAAATACTCTACTCTGTACTCATGTTTGGGCCCTGATCATGTTTTTTCCTGTGCTGTTTTATACATATCTTGAAGCTCAAATGGGACAATGTATGTGTGTATATGCACGCACACATACATATATATATATATATATATATACACATACATAAATATTTGTATGTATATGTATGTGTGTGTATATATATATATATATGTATATATACATATATATATATGTATGTATATGTGTCTTTCTCTGTGTGTGTGTGTGTGTGCATATCTGAAATGTCCTTAGGCCATAGGAAGGAATAGATATGCCCAGACATCACCCAAGTTGACAGGCAACAACCTTTCCTCAAAGCTATGCCATACAAGTCTCTCACACAACAAAATCATCACTATCTCTCCATATACTATCTGTCTAAGACTCATAGCACCACCCTGTGGTTTGGACTCCCTGCCAAAAGTAAACATTCAATGGGAGACTGCTGAATCCCCTTTCCATTAGACCTGTACTGTCTCTGTCTGCATATCTCACTGGTTTTGTTCTCCAAGTAGGATGATGGGCAAAAACTATGAGGACAATCTTCTTTTTTTCTCTAAGGAACATACTGTACCAGGAAGTTTCCTTTTCTCTATAGAAGTCTATCCTTTAACCTTTGAACTTGGGAATCTCAAATTTGGGATTAATCATGAGACTTCTGTCAAATCTGATGCTGCCCAGGAAATCTGTTTCTAGATAGAAGGCTATCTTCTAGGACCGTACTGCCTAGGTGATTAAAAATTCTCCCTCTTCTTTACAGTAAATTGGGACTTAGAAACATTGTCCATATCACCAGGTTTCAGGCTATGTGGGATCACAGTTTATTTCTTCTTAGGCAAAAAAGGCAACGGTAAAAGATAAAAAGTAAAAGAAGGTAAAAAAGAAGGTGATCTCATCTCATAGCTCACTTTTATAGACCACAGAGAAGGGTGGTTCATCTGACAGAAGCCTGTCCCCTGAGTCTTAGCCAATCATCAAGGGTTCTCTGTGGCCTATCAGTAAGGTACAGTGGGCATGACTAAGGGGAGAAGACCTTCAGATGCTTCCTCAAAATGGCCTATTCCTTATAATCTCATCAGGTTGATTTTGGAACTCATCAAATTGATAAGGAACTCCCTAATCATCTCTCAACCCCATCAATGCACACACCTTTATACAAATAAGGATATATGTTTGTATAGACAGACTACATGTTCTGTTTTTGCTCTCTACAGGAAATTTTCTTTGGAACTCTATCCCCCTCCCCCATACTTACCCTCACCACCTCTGGTCTACAGTTTGGTGATATCACCCGATACCTATTCTGATTGGGTTGGCACTTTTTCATTATGATATTTTTTAAAAAGAGAGGATAGATAATTTCCTGATGTGGGGCAAGAAACAGAGGTTATATCAGGCAATAGGTTCAGGTACTTTGAAAATGTGCCTACCTCGTCAGTGTATGTGCTAGGTGACATCATCATTCTGTACAGGTTTCTGGGAGGTATGGTCCAAAAGGAATTTCTTCTAATAAGTGAGACTAACACATACAAAACCCTTAAAGACACCTTGTTCCAAAATGTTTCCCTTATTGGTCTTGAAATGCAGGCAGGAATTATATCGTGCTGAATCTTCCAAAGTGAAATAGAAGCAATTGCTTTATCTCCTTAGAACAATCAGATTGCTTGGGAAAATCAAAAATTAATGTTGTGAAATAATGAAAAACAAGCTTAGCCTTGAAGAACAGTTATGAGAAGATATCTCCTCTTACTCCTTTGCAGAAGTGTGTATGTATGGAATCCATGAGTATGTGCTAGATGACATCATTATGCTGTATAGGTTTCTGGGAGATATAGTTCAAAGGATATTTCTTCTAATGAGTGAAGCTCTCTTAGTCCCAAGCACTGTGGGACTGAATGTGTATATATGATACATACAGTTGAAGAAACTGAGCTCTAGAAAGAAGTGAATTTTCTAAGGACACATAACTGGTAAGTGAAAGAGCCTAAATTCAGACTTGTTTTCTTATACCAAATCTAGTGCCCTTTCCACTTCATTTTATGGATTGTTGAGTCCATAAAGCCATGGAATTTCAGAACTAGAAATTACCTTAGAAATCATTTAGTCCAGGGGTTCTTAACCTTTTTTTTTTTGTATCATGGGCCCCTTTGGCAGTCTGGTAAAGTCTATGGAGCCCAATTTCCAGCTATATTATATGAACATCTGTATATACAAAGATTATGATCCTATATCATGTAGCAGTCATGTCTATTAACCACGGTAATTTCAAAGAAGTGATGAACACAAATGATATTTCAAGATATCCACAACAAACTAATGTGACATGAAAATATCTTTAATTTCTATTGGTGATAAATCTGTAAGTATTGCTAATGTGCTGTGTTAGGGGAGGATTAGTATCTCCCACATGATGGCTTGTAGAGCCCTTTTCAGGACTCTACTTTTGTTGTCCAACTGGTCACCCAACTCTTTCCTATGGCTCCAAAAAGCTGTGGCACATTCAGTGGTCACACCTTGGTAGACCCATCTTGGCTGATGGGCTAAATCAGGTTGAGTGTAACTGACAGGCCTCAAAGCCATGGATAAATTAGGGGGATGTCTACCCCAAGCATGTGAAGACTTTCCTCTGGTGGAATGGGTGGATGACAACAATTTGTTCCAATGGCCATGAAGGAGGCTGAAGCAGGTGCTGTGGAGTGCTTAGAGTTGGCTAAACATTGAAGACACTGAGGTCATCTACTGCATCCTAGGCCATTGCCAGTTATCCTGACTTTTGTCTTACCACTGGACTTGGATGACTCTGGAAGAGAGAGTGAGGCTGATGACTTTGTGCAGCTCTGCCTCACTTAAATCCAATTCACATGCAAGTCAAGACATCACCCTGTGATGTCATCAGTCCTCTTTGGAAATAAAGGACAAACAACAAACAAACAAACTGCCAATACTATTGTGGTTTGTTGCTTACATCCATAATTGAAGAAAATGCTAAATTCTGCTTAGAGGCTAGTGCAAATAAAGCCTTTTTTTTTCTATCCAAGTTCACAGACTCCCCAAAATTGTCTTATGCACCTCAGGTTAAGAGCTGATCTAGTTTGATCATCTTATCTTATAAAATGAGGAAAGGAAGCCAGAAAGGGTGTGGCTGCCTCAAGGTCACATACCTAGGTAGTGATACAGTCAGGAAACTAGGTCTCCTGGTTCCCAATCAATTCCATTCTATCACATTTAACATTTGTTAAATATCTACTGTATTCATGAAACTCCACTTAGAGACTTAGAATAGGAAGAGGTACAAAAATGAAATTAAAGTAGTTCCTTCCCACAAGGAGTTCACAGTTTAGGAGAGTGGTTAGTCATCATATTACTCTGTAGGGAGGATGATCCATCCATCCATCCATCCATCCATCCATCCATCCATCCATCCATCCATCCATCCATCCTTCAACCAGCATTTCTCAGGAGCCAACTATGTAGCAATTATTATCCCCACATGACAGAGTTGCATAGAAATTAAATAATTTCCAGATGATAACATAGCAGAGCCAGGACTAAAGTTCAGAGTTCTTGACTGCCAATTTAAGTTACATGTTGTAAAAGGGATTCCTTTTCTTGTTTTTGGCAATTGGGGTTAAGTGACTTGCCCAGGGTCACACAGCTAATAAGTATTAGGTGTTTGGTCTGAGTCTGGATTTGAACTCAGGTCCTCCTGACTTCAGGGCCAGTGCTCTATCCGCTGCACCACCTAGCTACCAACTGCTCTGGGATCACTTTCAGCTCTATGATTTTCATTTATCTGTCTGTCTCTCTTTATACCACCAAATTCAGTGACAGATTCCAATAATTGCAGACAGATATTCCTGCCTGCATGCCAGGATTGAGGAGGCTGACACTGTGGTACAAGGTGTGTTTAAGGGTTTTGTATGTGTTAGTTTCTCACAGGACTGTTGTGACCACATGAGGTGTGGGAGGACTTTTATGCACCTGTACATTTGGCTAATCCTGCTGAGGAGTCTTGTGATCTGGAGGTTGGAGTTCTCTTTTCCCAGATTCCATTGCCCTAGCCCTAGAGGAGCTCAGAAGTCCTTGGGTAGGGTGACTAGTAAAGTATCCTTGGAGAATTGGGAAGGGGTTCTACTAACCCAGTCAATGAGCCCTAGGGGATGGGAAAGGTAGAGGAGCCGCCAGCGAATAAGATGTATCAACTGAATAAAGAAAGCCACAGGCTGGAAAACAACCAAGAAAGCCACTCCTGGTGTGGAGCATGTCTCAGACTCCCAGCAGGGGAGGAAAAATAGGCTTTTAAGCATATCAGAGAGAGCTGCCCTTGGAAGTCAGGCGCACTCTGAGGAAAGATTGACATGCATTTTGGTGGGCTGTCATCATGGTCCTTCTCTCTTCCCCTGGCCCCTCCTCCAGGAAAAATATAACATGTTTTTCATTCAGTTCTGGGATACAGGGGTTTATACCCTCATGAAGAATGAAATAAAGGTAGGAAGAGGGGCTATTTGGAGGGTTGTACAGTATTCACCTGTTCAGGTTTAGTCATTATTATTAATGACTAAATGAGCTCTGCATTGGAGAAAGAATCCTAGAGTGGGAATCAGGTCTCTTGGGTAGAAACTCCTGCTTCTACCACAAGCTAATATTGTGTGACCTTAAGCCTTCAGGTTCCTTATTTTATAATATAAGGGAGTTGAACTGGACCACTTCCATGGTCTCTTCCAGCTCTGATATTCTATAATTCTAAAAGGAGTTATGGCCACCTTCCAGTTTGTGAGCAAGGTGGCATGGTATAATGATGATGATAATAATAACAGTTAACATTTATATACCACCTACTGTGTGCCAGGTACTATGCTAAGTACTTCACAAATATTATCTTTTTTGATCATCACAATAATCATATCACCTTCATTTCTAAACACATTCTTTCCCTTCCAATGAACACTGCCTTATTAAGAGAAAAAAAAAATCCCACTTGGGAGGTAGGTTCTTTTGTTATACCCATTTTACAGATGAGTAAATCGAGGCAAACAGACAACCAGTGACTTGCTCAGAATCATACAGCTAGTAAGTGTCTGAGGTAGGATTTGTACTCAGGTCTTCCTGACTCTAGGCCCAGGGCTCTATCCACTGTGCCACCTAACTGCCTCCATGCTGGAGAGAGCCTCAGATTTGGAGTTGGAGGATCTGGGTATGACCTTAGGCAAGTCATATCACCTTTCTGGGCCTGACTTATCTATAGATATAGATGAACAAGTTGGATGATGTGGACATCTCTAAGGACTCATTTCTAAATCTATGATTCTCTTCCCAATTCTTCTTTAGAAAAAAACATTCAGCATTTAATTCTTATACATATTACATCATGTATAGCAAAGTATAAGCTGCAAGACCAGAAAGACATTAGCCACTGAGACCTAATGACAATGAGGCAGTGGGAGGAAAAGACATCGAACAAACTATGTTTTTTGTTGGGGAGGAGAGAAGATTCATTTAATCCATCAAGTTGTATTGAGCTCCCACTTCCATGTAGGTGTTGTTGGCTGTTAGAGGTTTAATAACTAAAGTGGCATTTTTGAGTCCCTTGGAATATTAACAGGGGATAAAAGGATGCTCAGGGATTAACCAGTGAATTCACAGGTGGGGGACTAGTGGAGATGAGGGAGACAGACAGAGAGAGAGAGAGAGAAAGAGAGAGAGAGAGAGAGAGAGAGAGAGAGAGATTTGAGTCCCTAACAGTAGGAACTTAAGCTGGTCCATAAAGGTTGGGTAAGATTTGAGGAGGTAGGGGAAGAGGTATATAATTTCAAGAAGTCTTCAAATGATAAAGGAAGCAGGAGCAGGTAGCACTGACTGGGAATAAAGGGAAGTATTACTGGGAAATGAGAATTGTCATGGCATATGTTATGACCTAACATTTTTCTAAGACAGGCTGCTAGGTGATACGGTGGGTAGATTGCCAAGTCAGGAAAACTCATTTTGAGTTCAAATCTGACCTCAGATGCTTACTAGCTATGTGACCCTTGGCAAGTCACTTAATCCCATTTGCCTCAGTTTCCTTATCTGTAAAATTATCTGGAGAAGGAAATGGAAAGCCACTCCAGTATCTTTGTCAAGAAAATCCCAAATAGGGTCACAAAGAGTCAGGACATGACTGAAATGACTGAACAACAACAACAACAACAGGTTTTCTAAGATGATTTGGGAAGCGAGTGGCAAGCATAGCTCTTACAATAAGAGGTGACTACACACTCATTTGTTTGTCAAGTGTGACTGCTAGGAGCACTGATGTCCGAGCACCTGACCTCATTTAGTGATAAAGGCCAAATACTGGCACACTCACATGACTTTCAAAGAGTTGGCTGCCTCTGCTTTCTAGCTCTGATGGCTCTCTTGTCTTTCTACTGACCATTAGTCCTCTATCACCAATTGCCTTTTGGATATTTCCAACAGCATATACTACAGAAATCTCAAACTCAACAATTCCAAAACAGGTTTCATTATCTCTTCCTGCCTCAATCCACAGCCCACTTCCTAGCTTCCCTATATATGTTGAGCACCCATATTCAAAACCTTGGAGTTAGGCTTGATTCCTCATTTCACATATTCATTCAGTTGCTAGGCATTATTGATTTACCTCCACAATGTCTCTTACGCCTGTCCCATTCTCTCTACTAAACAGTCATCCTGGTTTGGGGCCTCAGTGCTTCTCACCTAGACAATTGCACTGGCCTCTTAATTGGTATCTCTATTTTCAATCTTCAACCTCTCCAATCTATCCTCCATATAATTACCTACATAATATTTCTGGAGCACAAGTCTGGCCATGTCATTCCTTCATTCAGTAAGCTCCAGAAATTACCTATTGCATCTAGGATCAAATATAAACCTTAGAGGATGACAATTAAAACCTTTCAAACCATCAATTGGGGAACGACCAAACAAGTTGTGGTACGTGATTGTGATGCAATATTATTGTTCTGTAAGAAATAACAAGCAAGATGATTTCAGAAAAACCTGGAAAGACTTACATGAACTGATACAAAGTGAAGTGAGCAGAACCAGGAGACTGTTGTACATATTAACAGCAATATTATGTGATGAAGATCTGTGAATGACTTAGCTATTCTCAGCAATACAGTGATCCAAGACAGTCCCAAAGGACTCATGGTGAAACATGCTATCCACCTCCAGAAGAAGAAATGGCATTGTCTGAATACGGACTAAAGCATATTAATTTTCTTTCTTCCGAGGCTAGATTTGAACTCAGGAAGATGAATTCACAGATGAATCTTCCTGACTCTAGTCCTGGCACTCTATCCACTGCACCACCTAGCTGCCCAATAGACTACCCCCAAAACTTTGGAGTAGAATTTGAGTACCCTTTGCCATTACTCAAATAATTGATTAGGAGTCCTACTCGATGGAGTTATGCTCCTCCCTCCATATTCATCCATGATGTAACCAAACTACACTTACTAAGTCCTTGTCTGCCATTATTAATGGGCAAAAAGAATACACAGAATAAGATGTCCTTGCTTCCCAATGGCAAAGCATTATCTCCAATACCTACTGAATAGGTAGAGGTATGGGCCTAATGTAACCAGTGCATAACGAGGTGTCCTGGAATTGTGTAGATCTTCTCATCAAATCCATGGTCTTGAGCTTCAGTGAGAAATTTTGAGGGGAAAGACTGTATAAGAAGTCTATAGCTCATTGGGAGTGGCTGAGTCAGAAGGAGGCTTGATATATCCTGTGTATGACTAGGCCATGTCAGTGCCATACATACATACATGTAAGTAGCTGGCATAAAAAGAACCAAAACTTTGGGATATTAAGTTGAGCCAGACAGTCAATCATTCTGGTTCTTCATGCATTTTAGCTTCCTGAGCGATTCAAAACTTTGAGCGCCTACTTTGGCAACCAGATTATTTGTGTTCCTTGTTTCAGTCAACTTGGATTTCAGCATTTCCCAGACACCTTAGTACTAAGTCAGACTGGCTTTCTTGTTCATATTTGCTTTGTTTCTCAATTAAAGCCCAAACATCTCTTCTACAGACAAGGATTGTCCTTAGCCAGCCTCTGGCAGGACATGATAGGATGGTTTGTTCTATCACATACAATATTGCATAGAAGCTGTAAGGCATGAGATCATGATTGTGTGATCAGACATGGTTTTAATGAAGAATAAGATGAGGGCATTAAAATAATTAATGTGGCTGCACAGGGAGACCTTTGAAGAGCTCAGGTTGAAAAAAGAATATTCACAAGAGTTGAAAGGAAGCACTCTAAACCACATGAATATAAAAGGGTGGCACCATCCTCTTAGAGGTTTAAGGAGGGCCAATTCCCATAATCAGCTGAGATTTGGGGAAAATTCTTAAGAACTAAAAGGTCTTTTAAAAAAAAAACAACCCTAAGTTCAGATCAAAAAGAATAAAGAAGGAAAAGGTTTATAGCATAGGGAAAGTGGTATAATTTTAATAGATGACAAAGGGAAAGCAAAATTACTCAATGTCTATTTTGCTCCTGTTTTCTCTGGCAAAATGGAAGATCTACAACTGTGGTTATGGGGAAATTGAAACCTAAAACACGTGAAAAGATAGGTAGAAAACACTTAACCGTTTAACATTATTTCAAATTTCTAGGTTCATACAAATTATACTTCAAGGTACTGAAAGAATTCACAAAAGTGATTTTAGAACACACAGTGATCTTTAAGAAATCATGGAGAAGCAGAAAACTATTAGGAATGTAGAAATGGGAAAATGTAGCATTTTTAAAACTGGAGGAAAGATGAATCCCAGAAGAGTCCTTCAAGTTTAACACTGATACTTAGCAGCATTCTAGAATGAGTCATTGATGGTTTGTAGCCATAATTACAAAGAAAGACGCAATCACTGGGAATAAACGTGGGTTCATTAAAATATCATGGCAGACCAATGTCATTGGGTTTTTAAAAGGGTAATGAGATTGGTTGATAAGAGGAATGCCATAGGGCATGCTAGTATAGTGAATATAGCACTGGTCCTGGGATCAGGAAGACCTGAGTTTAAATCTAGACTTAGACACTTACTAGCTGTGTAACCTTGGGTAAGTCATTTAAGCTCTGTTTGCTTCAGTTTTTTTAGCTGAAAAATGAGGATAATAATAGTACCTACCTTGCAAGGTTTCTGTGAAGATCAAATGAGATAATATTTGTAAAAGTTCTTAAGCATAGTGCCTGACAGATAATAGGCATTATATAAATACTGATTTTCTTCCCTTTCATGATATTTTTGTAAACATAGTAGAGAAAGGACTAGATAACGATACGCCTAGGTGAATTTTGTTTTACCTGGCGGGACAACTCCATTTTAAACATGTTCATTAACTGATTGATGTCATCCTGGATAGAGGTTTCACAAGACATGCCGTGAAGCTCTGTTCTTGCCCTCCCCTGTTGGGTATATCACTTGGATAAAGGCAGAGAAGTGGCATTTATCAAATATTCAGAAGACAGGAGCCTAGGAGGGAAAGTTAATATGTTGAAGGACAGAAACAAGAGTTAAGAAGCTCTCAATAGGATAAGACAACCTGAAAGAAACAAAATTAATTTTAATACAGCTTATTGTAAAGTTTTGCATTTTAGTCTTTAAAAAAAATCAAGCACAGAAATATGGGAGGAGTTAACTTAAAAGTGAACTTACAAGTGAAAAGAAGCTGCTTCAGTTTTTAGTTGCTTGCAAGCTCAATACATATGAGCCAACAGGGCAGCAAGGTTGCCTAAGAACCCTGGGCAAGTCACTTAACCTCAATTGCCTTGACAAAAAATAAAATAAAATAAAAATATTTTAAGAACAACTTTGAGCAACTAAGTAATTTTGACTATTATAAATAACCAAATAAACTACAAAGGATATACAAAAGAAGATGCTATCTGCATCCAAATAAGGAACTGATAAATAGATGTATAGAATGATTTTATACACACATATATACACATGTATATACATATTTGCATCTAATGGTAGCCATCTCTAGGGCAACAGGGGAGGGAAGAAAAAAAGAAAATTACATGACAACTTTATTGTATATTTAAAAGGAATAGCAAGTTGTACATAATAGGTTTGCAGTTTCATGTGCAATCATCCTTTTTTTTGTATTCTACTATGTTATGGAAATGTTTGTGTTATTTCTCAAGTTCAGAATAAAATAAAATTTTAAAAAAAGATTCCTTCTAGATCTAAGATTCTATCATTCTAGGAATCCAAATTGGAAGTTACTCTGAACACAGTCATTCCAATTGATCTGGGGGCTCTGGACAGAAGCTTTCACCTGAATTTGGGTCAGAGGGTTGTTGGTATTTCAGAGAATGTTCTCTAGTTAAATGAGCATAAATGCATGGGAAGAACTGAAGCTCTGTGTGGAAGAAATTTAGAGTTGGAAAAAATTTCAGAGCAGATAATAAATCCTGAGCATATCTGCTAAATGAGAATGGATAGCAGCATACTAGTCAGCAGGAGATTTAAGAGTTAGTGTAGCTATTACAGACCTCACAGAGTGATGGGGAAATCCAGAAAGTCTTTAACCAAATGCACAATAGCCTCGGAGAGTAATTCGCCAAGTTAAGCAGTATTTTTAAAGAGATCCCATGCTCAAAGACCACAAGGATTTTTTCTTGTAAATTAAAAACCAATTTAAATCCCTAAATCACAAACAGCTGAGTTCTCCTTCCAAGGAACTATGCAAATCCTATGTTGTAAGAAGATAGATTGAGGCAGCTTTAAAAATCACTGCTCCATACATTTAAAAGGATAATTTGAAAGCCATTTTACTTTCAGCCTTCAGCAATGAAGAATAAAGAGTCCCTCTCTGTGTAGCTTCCAGAGGTCAAACCAGATATTGGGTTGCTATCTCATTGTTCCTAATCTGAGCTGTTAGCACAATTGATTAGCATATAGGACTAACAAGGTCTAAGATTAAGGATGTGAGATTCATTTATAGAGGCAGTATGGCATAGTGTGCTGGACTTGGGCTCAGAAATAATACCTAGGTTAAAATCCCAAATTGTCTACTTACTGTGTGACCATAGACAAGTCATTACATTTCTTTGAGCCTTAGTTTTTTCACCTGTAGCATGGGGATGACAGCACCTTCCTCACAATGGGATAATATATATAAAGTGCCTTGTGAATGTTAAGGCTTTATAAAAATGTAAGTTATTATTATTGTACAGTCCAGTGAGCTTCATGAGAGGAAAACTGTTCTACAGCCACAAACTTTAATTCTAGCCAGCTTTCACGTAGATAAATCTTATTAGCTGCAAGGAGGATGGGGTGAGCAGCTCAATTTGGGGAGTGTTTCACTGTCCGTTACAGGGAGAGAGGAGGGTCTATTGAGTTGCAAACAACATAATCCAATAATAATATTAATGTATTATAACCCCTCCCTGTGCATGGCGAATTCTGTCTATTGGTTGCTGGTCAGTCAGAAAATGAGGATTGGGAAAGGTATTCATTCCCCTCCAACCCTATCTTCTCTCTCTCTCCCTCCACTCCAACTCCAAAAATACAATTATTAAATTTTCCTCCCAGGATAATCACATCTCATCTATATCCTCTTTCCTCTTACATTAGATCTTATTTTCTGATCTTTGCTCTCATATCCTCCCAAACATCTGAAAAGCCCTGAAGGAGTAGGTGAATGAAGCTGGGGGAAAAGGTCTAAAAGTGTAAACTCAGGAGACAAGTTATATCTGGTGCCAATTGTGGATAGATGTTGATTGATCAGCACCTGGGAGACCTCCTCAGTCCCTGAAGACTCCTTATAACTGGAGAAATAACTCCAAGTGTGTGCTATTCTAAAAGTGAGTCAGGGGCTTCATACCCACATTACCTCAAGGAAAGACCTCTTGTGTGTGTATGTATATGTGTATGTTTCCCTTAAATAATTTTAGCTAGTTTTAAAAAAAATGTAAATAGTTTTTTTCCCCCAATTACATATTAAGAAAATTTTTTAGCATTAACTTTAAAAGATTTTAAGTTCCAAATTTTTCTCCCTCCCTCCTTCCCCTCCTCCTGAAAGTGGTAGACAGTTTGATATAGTTTTTACATGTATTTTAGCTGGTTTTAATAGCAATTATTTTTAGCCATTAAAACTTCACTAAGACTTTTGGGATACCTTGCATATACTATACACACATACATGTATAGTGCTTATGACCAAGGTATATATATATTTCAGCACCAGCTGAATGAATGAATCAACATAAAAGAAAATCTTGTCTTTATTACACAGATAATACAAGGAAACTATAAGGAGCTTTTATTAGAAGACTAATAGGAGTAATTGCAAAAGGCTACAACAGCTAAATAGAAACATTTATGGAATACTTTACTAATTGACTTAGATGATTATCTCTATTAAATTGTTATTTAATGTTCACTGAAGGCCAGCCGTATTTATTCCACCAGGTGACAGGCTGATGAATAATAGGTCCTAATGGCTGGGTCAATAATGTACGGGGAGTATTCTTGCTTATCTACAGCAAATCTTGCTTCCAGACTCTTGTTTATATTATCATCAAAAAGCATTTATTAATTGCCCAATTATCTGCTAACCACAAGATAATTATCTCTTTGCACTTAATCTCTGGTAGCCTGAAGCCTGGCAGAAGGTAACAAGGAATTCCTTGGAAACCAAAGCATTCAAATATTTCCATGGCTTTATACATACTCTGGAAAGGTATGAATCAGGAAGGAAAAAGGCAGTGCTGGAGAAGGAACGCTGGCTATCATTAGCACCTACAGCTGACTGGGCAACTGGTAGAGAGTCTCCATAGTTACTCTGAAATCCTTTGCCCATCTTGGATGCTGTCACCATAGCATCAATCACCTTCTACTGGTGATGCCATAACTTCTAAATATTACACACATTTGATTCAATCTTCAAATTACATTAGGGATGATCAAGTGGATTTCTGAGCATTAGCTTACTTACTGTACTTGCCATTTTCCCTGATCAATAACTAGTGAAACAGGCATTTATCAAGCCTTCTGCCTTCTCCATATTGTGTGAGATACATGAAAAGGCAAGTTGGGGGAGAAAAGGTGTATATATATATATTATATATATATATATATATATATATATATAGATAGATAGATAGATAGATAGATAGATAGATATATAGATATAGATATAGATATATATCGATATATGCATAGATATATATATCTATCTATATCTATCTATCTATCTATCTATCTATCTATCTATCTATCTATATATATATATATATATCTATGAAACAACGGGAGAGAAATACAAGATAGTATCTAAAGACTAAATTGTTTACGTAGTACTGGATGTAAACTCTGTAGGAGAAGAGAGACCAGAGTGGGCCAGAGTATGATGAAGAAAGCTTCATGAAGGAGGCAGTGTTTCACAGGATTACATAATTTTAGAGATGGAAGGGACTTTGGCAACAATCTCTTCCTGGAAGGGGATACTCATTATGACCTTTCAAACATGTGACCATATGTGAAATTTAGGATGATGTCATCCGGCCAACCTCCAATGAAGGGGAACCCACTATTTCCCAAAGCAAGTCCATTTTACTTTGGAATAGCTATAATTAAGAGGAAATTTTTTCTTACATCAAAGCCCAAATTTGCCTTTCTGCAGCTTTCACCCACAACTCCTGGTGCTTCTCTCCGGGAACAATAGAATAAGTCTAATTCTTCCTTTGTATGATAGCCCTTGAAAGACTTAAACATAACTATCATGGGTTCCCCTTAATACTTTATCTTCCCCAGGCCAAACCTTCCCAGTTCCTGCAACTAATCCTTGTGTGGCAGGAACTCAATATCATTCTTGTTGCCATTCTCATTATATTCCATTAGATCCTCTCCATTTATTATGTCCTTCTCAGATTGTGGTGCCCACAATTGGATATAATATCCTCTAGAGTATTCTTGGAGTGGTCTGACCAGGGTCACAGTGCAGTTGGACTACCATCTCCTAATTCTGGAAGTAACTGTTTCTCAATATATCCACAAATCACATCACCTATTTTTGGTTGACATGTTATACTGCTGACTCATCTTGAAGTCAGGTCCCCTAAAACTCCCAGATCTTTTTCGTAAGAAACTGCTGTCTGAATCACATTTCCTGTTTCCTGTAGTTGTGAAACTGATTTTTTGAACCCAAATGTAAGATTTTGCACATTTATTTCTATTGAATTTCATCTTATTAGGTGAATTCTTTTTGGGTCCTGACTCTGTTTTCTAGTGTATTAATAATCCCTCACAACTTTATGTCATCTGAAAATTTTGTAAGCATGATGTTTATACCTTTGTCTGAGCCACTGACAGAAATCTTCAACAGTATAGCATCAAGCAAAGATTTTTGGACTCTCCTGGAAGGACCAAGGGCAGAAATGTGGTGCAGTGGATAGATTGGCAGGCCTGAAGTCAGGAAGACCCATCTTTCTGAGTTCAAATGTGGCCTCAGGCTGTGTGACCCTCGATAAGTCACTTACAAATCGTCTTGTTTGCCTTAGATCATCATCTGTAAAATGAGGTAGAGAAGGAAATGGTAAACCATTCCAGCATCTTTGTCAACAAAACCCAAAATGGGGTCACAACTGAAATAACTAAACTACAACAACAAAGGAGAAACCATAACAGCTTTAGCATAGAGCATTAGAATTTTTAGACTTGGAAGGGACTTTGAAAGTCATTTAGTTCAACCCCTTTCACTTTGCAGATGAGTAAATTGAGGCCTAGGGAGCATTATGCAACCTAACCTGGAAGAATCAGGATACAAACCCAAGTCCTTTGATTCTAATTCAGGGCTCTTTCCACTACACCACACCACCAAAATTGCCATTTAGTCATTAACAATCTATTCAATAAATTCTGAATCCATCTTTATATTATTATCTAGTTCAGGGGTGGCCTCGAGATCATATGTGGTCTTCTAGGTCTTTGGGTTCAACCTTTTGACTGAGGCCAAGTTTTACAGAACAAATCCTTTTATTAAGGAGATTTGTTCTGTGAAGTTTGGATTCAGTCAAAGGGCTGCACTTGAGGATCTAGAGGGCCACATGTGGCCTCGAGGCAGCAGGTTCCCCACCCCTGCTAGTTCATATCTCTCCAGCTTTCCCATAAGAGTAATATGAGACCTGCTATAGCAAGTATCTTAGCTTAGCTAAGATCTAGATAATAGTTTCTGTAGCTTTACCCCTACCTGGTCAGTAACCCTATGAAAAAAGGAAATATGACTAATCTGGCAGGACTCATGATGATGATCATTGGCTCTTAGTAATCATTCATCATTCTCTAGATGTTCACTGATCATTACTTTGATTATCCAGTCTATAATTTTCCTAGGAATTGAAGGCAAAGTTTAGTCTATAGTTTGCAGACTCTGTTTCTGGCCCTCGTCTCTTGTTCTCCATGCTTACTTAGATGTATCATTGGAAGTGGCTCAGAAATCACTATTACTACTTTGTTAAGTACCCAAAGATGTTTAGTCTGGATCAAATGATTTGAATTCATCAAGGGTAGACAAGTGCTCTCTGATAGACTTACAAATTTTACCTTGGGTAATATTCCTGTTAGCTTTTTCATTATTTCCAGTATAACTTTATCTTTGGTAAAGAAAACAAGAAAAAAAAGAAAGCAGCTCTACTTTCTCTGTTTGTTAGGTATCATATACCATCTATTTTGTGGCCTCCATTTTATGGAAGGGATGATGCTAGCATTTTATCCCACTTTCCCTCCAGCCACATTTCCTACTTTGCCCTCATATCTTTCTCTCCCCTGTGAGATCTTGAGAGCTTGCCCACCCCCTTGCTTTTTAGCTACCTTTTGTGTGCTATCTTTCCATATTAGACTGTAGGCTCCTTGAAATCAGAGTGTCTTTCTTTTTTGCTCTTATTGGGGACCAGAGTAGTCAATTTTACAGTAACACAGTTTCTGTTTCTATGGTAGAGTAGGGCTATATAGGCCTAGGCCTAGGGCAGCATTCATACACATTTCAAAGAAAGAAGCAAGTGGAATAGCAGGAAGGAAGTCCCTGAGCTGTGGTGGGGATAGAATTTCAAAGGAGGAAGTCCCTGGACTTTAGAACAAGACATTTAGGTTGGGATTGCAGATGATCAGTAGGTTTTCTGTTTTCTCGGAAATGGAGAATAAATATTTTGTTTCATGAACAATAGTGTAAAGACTTTCCATAGGTGATGTGGTCTGTAGAGCATCCACCTGACCCTATAAATCCACCCCCTCCCAATCAAGGAAGTTTCCCATCTTGTGGCTACAGACTGTGGCTACATCTCAAATGTCATTTCTGTGAAGAAAAAAAAAAAGGGAGACAAGGAAAGATACTGGCACTCGACTAACCTAGATCTGAACAAGATTCAGAATGGTAAACGTGTATCGTTGCTTTCTGTATTCGATAACTTTATCCTGATAAGCTAAGTAAAACACTATTCTTTTAGAATTCCTTTCCCCCTCTAGTCCAATGTTCAAATCATTTGAGCTATTCAGATACCTGGGGCTTAGTTAGGATGTCTTTTGAAGTCTCCTCAAACAGTTTCCCCATTGCTCTTTATCAAAATGCCCTTCTCTACCTCTTGATTTCTGAGTTTCCTCAACTATATTGCCACATATATGATGCTACTCCCTCAACCCTCTCTACCTCTTCATCCCTGTTTTCTTTTGAATCAGGGATATAAATCCACAACCAATCATGCCTTTGGTTTATCTCACCAAATATCAGTGATAATGTCTGTAGTCAAAACTTTGATCTAGAAGTGTTATCCTAATGATGAGCTCCTCTATTTTTCTAAGACTCTGGAAATTTGTGGAAAATTGAGGCCATGGGAATTTTACTTGCTTCTTCTTAGATTTTGTTCTTCTAAATTCTCAGGTGATCAATGAACATGCTGTGTGTTCTACTTTCATTTTAGCAGTTACTTGTCCACAGGGTATCTAGCTTGGTGGTTGCATTTAATAGGCAGTTTTATTATTTTATTATTCCTCCATGCCTCCCCCTTTTATTAAAAACAAACCAACCTTTGGATTAAATTTGCAAGATGCCAGAACAACGCATGTACTCCATTCTCTGTACTCCATTCCCTGGCCTCTGATTATCTTTCATTCACCTATTTTATATCAAGGTCCAGAAGGACAGTATCTTAGAATGGGAGATCTGGATTTCTTGACTGACTTAAAATGTAAGATGACAGATTCCATCCAAGGCTGGGACTGGTGACAGAAGAAGAAGAAAATGACCATGATGTTTGTATGATTGGGGTGTCTGTATATGTAAGTAGAGATTCTGTTGGCCTCACGGTGTTACCTACCCTCACATCTGACTCTGGCTTCTTTTGTATCCAACAGCATCTCTCTCTAGTGAATCAGACACTAGCCTTTCTCCAGAGTGAGACAGATTCACGTGTTATTCTATATAAGAATGCCTGCCAAAACTTCTGCCTGGTAGACTTTATGACACTTAGAATCCCCAATATTGTCCTCTCCCTACTTTGATGATCTTCTTATTCTAGCCCCTGAATGGTGCACTGAAAAAGGGTACTGAACGTGGAGTTCAGCAGGACCTGAGTTCAAACCAAATTTTCCCACTCAGCTATGATAATTTTGTGTGACCTTGGGTGACTTATTTAACCCTCTGGGATCCAAATTTCCCATTTTTAAAATGAGAACATATGAACTAAATTACTAAATTTTTTCTATTCTAGTATCTAGCTCCATGATTCCCCTTTCCTGTCCCCTCCCTGTTCCGTACAAGTCCCTATGTCAATGTCCAGATCTTGTCCCTATTTTTTCCCCTCAGTGTTCCCCAGGACAGATGATGAACATTGTAGGTTCATGTCAGCCTAGTCTAGAAAACTATCTTTAACTAGAGATCTTCTGGCAGCACTCCCTTGATGGGGGGAAGAGCTAGTCTCAAGCACGAAGTAGAGAAAGCTAAAATTATAGCAGGTTCAAATTTGTACAGACTTGGGGAAAAAATCTTCAAGGAAATAATTTTCTACTTATGACTATAATGTTTTAATGTAGTATTAGTATTGTGAATTATTATTAGCTATTCAGATGCCCTTCAGTCCCAGGCTGTTCCAGCAGTTATGGGGCTTAGAAGGTGACTTTGCAAAAAAACAGACAGACCAATAATGATAAAGCAATGGGTCTTTATTATGCTATTTCATGGCACAAGGAGAGGTTTAAAATGAAAGGCCTAAAATGAAATCCCTGGGGGGACGTGGGGAGGGAGGGAAAGGGTGTGACAAAACCAGAGTAATGAAGGAAGAGGGGATACAACTGGGTTCTCAAACATTAAAAGATTTAGGTACTGTGGCTCTACTCTTCCTGTTCCAGGCAAAGCTGGTCCTCAGGGCTGACAGGAAGAGAACATATGTCATCAATGGTCTCCCTGGAGAGGTCAGGCCATTCTTGGACTTGCACACCCAGATTGGGCCTTATTGATATATAGGAAAGCCCATTTCCTTTTTCTCCTACAGCAGGGCAGTTCAGGGTTGACAAATGTTAGTTCCAGGCATATCCTGATCTTTATGGTGGGAGATGAGAGTGGGTTCAAGAACTCAGGTGTGACATCTCTGGTGTCAGTCAAGAAAAAACTAGGTGTTGCTTGGAGGACTGCGCCCCCCCCCCCGTCAATGGATGTCATATAGAGATTTCCAGAAATGAGCAACAAAATGGTGTTGATGCTTGATGTCCAGAGCACAAATAGCCTGGTGTGAACTTGGAGAGGCCCACAAGTCCTAGGTTTTTTGGACTATTGCAACCACTTTTAAAAATCACTTAGACTATTTATTACAAAGGAAGATATTTATACTTGACTGCAATCTGGCCACCTCACCATGATTTAGCAAAGCAAATCCTGCTTCAAACATTTACTAGCTGTGTGACTCTGGGTAAATTACTTGCCCTCTATTTGCCTCAGTTTCCTCATCTGTAAAATGAGGATAATAATAGCACCTCTGTCCCGGGACCATTTGAAAATCAACTGAGATAATATTTGTAAAGTGCTTTGCAAATCTTACAGCACTGAAATACCAGCTGTTATTATTCTAAGTCCCATCAAGACTTGTCTTCTCCAAAATATATTTTTAAAAATGAACTAACAATATCTATTGAATGCCTACCTTACACAAGATAATGTGCTATC
Organism: Phascolarctos cinereus; assembly: GCF_003287225.1. Lineage (NCBI taxonomy): Eukaryota > Metazoa > Chordata > Mammalia > Diprotodontia > Phascolarctidae > Phascolarctos > Phascolarctos cinereus. The sequence goes on from NW_027556098.1 coordinate 146,479,247, forward strand.
CACTATAGGTGATATAAAGAAAAATAGGCTCAATCCTGGCCTCAAGAAGCTCATGGTCAAGTAAGGAAACGGGGAGCTAAATGTATAAAAAGGTAACTAGGGGAAGAAGTTTAAATAACAAATAGACACGATAACAGAGGACATGTTAGAAAATACCATCTTATGTACTAATTGATTCTTTTTTTGCATTTGTAACTCTGGTGTCAGAAGCTCTCTCCTGATATGAAGAGCTGGGTGAGATGTGGAGGTCCTATCACAATGCTTCTCAGGTTTGTTTTTTTTCTCCCAAGAAAACCTGGGTAATTTTTGACTCATTTTACTCTTCCCTAAACAGGCCCTCCATTTCCCTGCAAATACTCAGGGTTACAAGGGTTTTAAGCACAGAATATATGCAACAAACCTCTCACAGTCATCATGTTCCTCTCCATTGCCCTTTGGGTCACTCATAGTTTTACTTCTTTAGAGACTGTGTCATTACATGACTCACAGCTTTACAGAATCATCAGAAGAATATTGATGTTAAAAAGGATTGTTTTGAGAAGTTCAGAGTCACTCAAAGTACTATGAAATATCCCAGAATGTCCCAATCTCTTCTAAATTCTGGGCTTGGCTCATAAATTCTCTCTTTGGCTCACTTCTCTATGAACACTATCTCTCTTGCAGACTTCATTAGCTCTCATAGGTTTAATGATCATTTCCATACAGATAACTTTCAGATCTATATCTAACCCAAGTATTTCTCCTTTGCATGAATACCACACGAACTGCCTACTATATGTTTCCAACTGGATGTCTCAAAGGCATCTCAAACTTAACATGTTCAAAAACTGAACTCATTAGCTTTCCATCATAGAAGGAAGGTAACTAGAGACCTGGCCCTTGAGTCAGAAAGATCTGAGTTCAAATCCTGCCTTGGCTATTGACTAGTTGTATGATGCTGTGCAAGTCACTCAATATTTCTCAGTCTCAGTTTCATCATCTGCAAAATGAGGATGATAATAGCACCTCTACCTCCCAGGGTTATTATAAGGATCAAATGTGATATTTGTAAAGCATTTTGCAAAACTTACAATGCTATATTATGATAGCTATCATCATCATCATCGTTATTTTCTCTATATGGGTCCTCTATTTAAGGATGGAATTTGCCATAGATTCAGCACCATAGATTCATCCATGTGTTTCAGGGCATCCTTCTCTGCCATAAAATCATTTCTTTTGCTCCTACTGGATATTATCTATGGCTTCAGAACTTTGGAAGTCTTATCCTTGCTCCTCACCTATTTTGCCTCTTCTATTTGATTTGTCTGAAGTAAATTCACTAGCTGATTATTGAGAATGGTTTTATTCCTCTCATCAAACTCAACCTCTCCATTTATGATTTTAGGCTATCATGTATACCTAAGTCCTTCTGGTCATTCCTCAAGTTGATATGGATTACTTCAACATTTCCAACAATGGACATGGGACTCTACCATTTCTTTCTGTTTCAAAAGCTCATGCACTTGTTGACTTTCCCACTAACGTCCTATTTCCTGTCTCAGGGATTCCTCTAGCTTTTAGCTCATGTGAAGAGAGAAAATGATTAATGTACTCTGAATCTAATGATTGATTATGCCTTTGCCTGCCACAAGCTACTAGTTTTCTCTATTTCCTGAGCTTCTCTGATGAATCAGTCAAATGCCCTCCCCTGGCCCTTTTATTCCCCCCTTCTCTTCATCTTCATGGGGAGGAGGTGATATGAGAGAAGAGAGAAGCAACTTTTTCAGAACTGAAATCAGTTTAGCATTTAAAAAAAAAAGATCTATTTTAGAACTGAAGGGTACCTTAGAATTCATCTAGCAAAACCATCTTGTCTTACAATAAGGTGACCTAAACAGTAAGAGTCAGAGGCAAAGTTTAAACTCAGGTCCCCAGACTCCAAATCTGAATACTTTTACATGCAGGAATAATAGAACTTACTTCAACAGAAGGGACATTCCCACATAAGGACATGAGATGAAATCATCTCTTTAGTTGCTTCCAGACTCAGTATTTTCTGATACTTAAACTCCTTGTTAGACCCTGTGTTTGAGAAGCAGTTGTGTTTAGTTAGGGCTTTAGAAAGGCAAGAGCTGTGTGTGTATATAAATATAGATGTGTGTATATATGTGTGTGTGTGTGTGTGTATATATATATATATATACATATATACATACACACATATATGCACACATATTTTACATGTATGTATATATACATAGAATGCATTATTTTATATTTTGTCATATACAATAATATATAAGAAATATATTATTATATCATAATACAACCATAGATGATATTGTATGTCATATAAATGCAATAATATATGATATGATATAAGATGTGATGTGATGTGATGTGATGTGATATGATATGATGTGATATGATATATAATGGCACAGTGGATAGAGTACTGTAGTCAGGAAGACCCGAATTCAAATCCATCTTCAGACACTTACTAGCTCTGTGACCCTGGGCAAGTTACAACCCAGTTGGCCTGTTTTTCATCTGTAAAATGAGCTGGAGAAAGAAATGGCAAATCACTTTAGTATCTTTACCAAGAAATACCCCAAAAGGAGTCCCAAAGAGTCAGACACAACTGAAAAATGGCTAAACAACATTATTTGTATATGAACAATTTCTATATTGTGTTATGAATAATATTGTTTATATGTGTTTATGTAAACATTATGTTATATGATATATTACATAATACAACATATATTATACATGCAATATATTGTGTAAATTATATACAAAATATACAATATGACATATATAAAATATGGTTTATATATGCTTATGTTATTTACATAAAACATGGATTATACTATATACTACATATAATAGTGTATATGTGCGTGTATACACATGGACACAGAATTTAAGATCCACGTTAGCATATTATATCATTGAGAATAGACATTCATTGTATTTGTATCCCTAGGGTATAATGGCACAGTGCCTGATACAATGGGCACTCATGTATACTTGTTGTTTGGCTGATTGACTATCTCTCATAATGGTAGTGAGCACACAGAAGAAGGCTATTTAGAGGACAAGAAGAGCAGAGCAGATGTCTTTTAACTGTGCCATCTGACTCCCCTGGTCTCCTTAGCTTCCCTGGGCTCTCAGCACCTGGGTGGGGAAGCACAGAGGCCAAGTTGTGCCTTCTGATCCCAAGATTTGTTGGATCATTCTGGTCTGGAGGCAGAGTTGAGCTCAAGTCCAAGTTCCTTCTCTCAGCATTCCAAAGCTCTCTTTGATCTTTCACCAACCTGTTTTTCTAGTCTTGGTTCTCATTACTCCCCTTAGTGGTTCACCATCTCTGAGTGGTGGGAACACCTGAAATTCCAGTCAAAATATCGTATTTTCAATTTAAGATTTTATACTCTTAAAATGCAGATATTCCTGGGAGTGCACTCTACATTTAGACAACTTCAGTGACACCTATTCATCCTTTTCCCTAAATATGTTTTCCCTAAGGTTCTGTCATCAGTTTTCTTCTCTTTTCTTTACCTTCCACATTACCATTTTCCTCCTTGTGGTTTGGCTATATGGCAGGTCAGCATAAGAAATCAAATGGGAATTTTTTGGGAGTTCTGTGGAAGCCAAAGGCAACACAGAGCCTATGACCAAATACTTAACCCAATAATATGGTACTATAAACACCTCAGAAAAGAAAAAGAAACTATCCAGACTTCTCTGGTACAAAGGGAGGGACAAAAATTTTTACTTGGATTTTCCAGATCAAGGGGGAGCTGTGCTCCTAACCCCCATGATGTGGAGGGGATAATGGTACTCTCTCCCTTAGTTATCTCATCTATTCCATTGGCTTTGCCTTTTAACTTCCTGATATATAGCTTTGAACAGGATGTTTCTGTCGAACTTCAGTTCCACATTTCCAGCTGGACATCTTTTGGGCAGTTGATGGAGTAGTAGACAGAACACTGGGCATGGAGTCAGGAAGACTCACTGAGTTCAAATGTGGCCTAAACTTACTAGCTCTGTGTCCCCAGTCAGCCTATTTAATCACAGTTTGCCTCAGTTTCTTCAACTGTAAAATAAGGAACACAACAGCACCTCCCATCCCTGACCCCCCCCCCCCGGGTTGTTGTGAGGATCAAATGAGACAACATTTGTCAAAAGTACTTAGCATGGTGCCAGGTATAGTAGGTGCTATGTAAATACATCCTCACTTTCCCTTCCCCCTCTGGATATCTCCACTGGAGAATTCCTCCTCCTAGTTTTCACAGCACTTTGCACCTTAAATTAAACATTTCAGAATTGACCCCATTCTCTGCCACACCAAACCCGATCTTCCAGATTGTTCTATATTTAATAATAACTGCACTGTCCCCCCTCAGTCTTGAAACCTTGGAGTTATCTTTTGTTTCTCCCCCACAGCCAATCAGTTGCCAAGTTGATTCTATCTTTTGAATCCATCCCCTTTTCTATATTACCATCATGCCACCCTAATTTAGGCATTGTTACCTCTCACCTAGATTACTAAAGTAGTCTCCTAACAAATCTTCCTGCTTCTGTTATCTCTTCCCTCTAGTAAATCCAGACTCATTGCCAGAATAATTTTTCTGAAGTACAGCTCTCTTCATGTAACCCTAAACTCAAACTTAGTGGCTCTCTATGACCTACTGAGTAAAGTTCAGATTTCTTAGTCTGACATTCAAGGCCCTTCTTAATCTGGCACCAGTGTACCTTTATAGTCTCTTTATGAGCCCTATAACTAAGTTAGATTTCTAGGTCCCTGAATACACCCAGTAATCTTCTGTCTCTGTTGCTTTGCCTTGTGTTGCCCCTCCCCACTAATGTATAGATTTCCTCCTCATCTTTTCCTGTCTAAATCCTACCTGTCCTATAAGGCCCAGCTCACACCCTAACTCTTCCATGAAATCTTTCCTGATTTCCCCAACAGAAATAGTTTCTCCTTTCTTGGAAGTCTGACAACATTTCATCTTCTACCCACCTAGTATTACATTTATGTGTGCCTAACTCAGGTCTTCCTCATATGTGGACTCCTGAAACCATGTTTAAGGAATACTTTGCATCACCATCTATTCAAATCCCTATAACATCCTACCTATGTTTTCCCATTACTAGCCCAAATCAGGGGGCACATTTTGCCTCAAAACACAAATATTTAACTAAACAGAATAGCTAGTTAGTAAGACAAATATTTTCCCCCCTCACTAGTTCAGTTCACTGAGCTATGGATGATCAGGACCTTCACACTTTCTGAAAGCTGCACAGGGAAGAAGAGTCTACAGGAAAGGAGTGCCTGTCTCTATCTGGTAGTTGTTTTTTTTTTTTTTTGGTTAGACACTTGGGGTTAAGTGACTTGCCCAGGGTCCCATGAATAGTAAGTGTCAAGTGTTTGGTCTAAGGCCAGATTTGAACTCAGGTCCTCCTGACTTCAGGGCTAGCGCTCTACCCACTGCGCCACCTAGCTGCCCCTCCATCTGGTAGTTTTAAAGATGCACCCTATACAGCTATGCAGCTAGTTGAAGGAAGCTACTCCCACCCATGTGGTAGAGAAACCTAGGACATTTTCTCCTGGAAGCATAGTACCTCCATATTAGGTGATCTGAGCATGCACTAAAGCCCTCATTACACAAGCAAAGCCTTATCTTCTTATGTCTTCCCAGGACTTCACACAATGTTTTGCATATAATACACTTGCAAGTAGTATTTTTGGAATAAGTGTTATTAGTCATTGACTTTATATTTTACATGTCTTCCTGAAAGCAAATTTTCATGGGGCAAGAGCAGAGGGTGTAGGGGAGGAAAGAACATAAAAGCCCTGGTAGATGCCTATATTTGCCATCAAGGGATGCTGCTATGAGGGTAGAAGGTGTGTTTGAAAAGGGATCTTTTCAGATAGCAAATACGAATGTGTATTTCTACACTGTTTTGCCTAGGGCTGACCCTGGGTATATACTAAGAGAGTGAATCTGAAGGAATATTGATATGAAGGCATTGGTGATCATGGGACAAGTTTTCTCTATAGGCTTATAGACATAAAAACGTAGGAATAAAAGAGATCTTAGAGATCATCTAATTCAATTTATTCATTTTACAAATAGGAAAACTGAGGCCCAGAGATGGGTAGTAACTTGCCTAAAATTTTAAATTAGTGGCAGAGCCAGTATTAGACATCCGTTTTATTTATAGGGCCATGTTCTTTTCATCACACCAGCCAGTCATCTTTCTGCCTTATACACCATTTCCCCCAAATCACACAATATGCTTAATATGCTTCCCTAACAGAAATGCAGCCAGAATTCCAATTTGCTCCTGAGGGATTGTCCGGTTCAATGCAAAAACCCTTCCAGAATCAGAATGGGGAAGGGGTTCCTGCTGGAGACAGGCACAGACATTGACCTTGGAGGGTATCCTGACGTGGGGCAATGAACCCACCCACCTTCCTCACCCTTCTGGGATTTGGCCAGAAACTTTGAGGCTGCTTGGCTGTCAGTCAGGGAGAATCTCACAGAATAACAATCATTTCATCTTAGATGATAAAGAGCCATCAAAATGCTATGATAGATACCAGCTGGAAATACTTACACACCTGGGGGAGGACATTCATTTTTAATTAATTGCATCCTCGCTAATTGATGACAATGCAAATGCACTTAGTTTTACTAAATCTTTAATTGCCAATGATAGAGAACTCCAAGAAGGGCTAGGCCTGGGAAGTGCCTTGTTAGCCACATGGAGTCCATAGCAACTGCTAGAAACAAAGTCTGGGAAATGGAGAGTAAAAAGTGTTTATTAAGGGAGAGAGTTAGGTCAGCTGTACTGCCGACCATGTGGCTATCTCTGGGTGCTAGAATGTTTGGGGGGCCTGGTCAAGATAATATTGTCTTTTCACGGTTTGCTAATGGGCTACAATTCTTGGGGACTTTTTAGTTTTCTCTTCTTTCTATTGTACCATCCACCTCCATAACTTCTTCAGCAAACTTGACCCGTTCACACATACACAAACTTATCAATGCTTTGTGATTATTATCTATTTGAACCTCACAACAACCATGGGAGGAGGTGCTTTACTATTCCCATTTTGTACGAGGATGCTGAGGCAAATAGAGATTGAGTGGTTTGCTCAAGGTCAAACAGCTAGTAAGTATCTGAGGCTGGATTAGGATTCAGGTCTTCCTGACTCTAAGCCTGGCACTCTACACACTGCAACACCTAGCTGCCTTAAAACCATTCTTCACATACACATGCAATGTGGGCATGAGCGAGTTCTCCCAGAAGCTGTAAAAGTAGGAATTAATCTCCACTGCTTGAAGAATATGTTGATTATAATAGTCACAAACACCTACATTCAAATTCTGCCCTGGACACTTTATTAGCTGTGTGAATATGGGCAAGTCACTTAATCTCTCCATGCCTCAGTTGCCTCATCTGTCAAGGAACTTGATTGGATGATCTCTAAGATCTTTTAGCTGTAAACCTATGATCTGATTTGATAATAGTTCTGCTGCCTACAAAATATCCCACCTCCTTTGATGCATCTTCCTCATGTGGATGTGATTTAGATTTCTTAAAGTTTATGTGGGTTTACTGCAAGTTCTGACAGATTTTACTAAGTGGCAAAAGTCATAAATATGAGCCCAGTGGCTACTGTCTGAGCATCAGCCTAACCAAGCTTGGAATAGTTTATCTCCAGGAGGTTAGCTATGGGCACTTTTTTTTTTAAGCTACAGCAATTACTAGTGCTTTGTATTTATTTTTTGTATACTTATATACACATATGTCATCTCCCTTGATAGATTATAGGAGCTGCTAGATGGATGGCACAGTGAATAGAGCACTGGGCTTGGAACCAGAAAGTCTCAACTTTCTGAGTTCGAATCTGGCCTCAGACACTTACTATCTGTGTGACTCTGGGCAAGTCACTTAGCCCTGTTTGCTTCAGCTTTTTGTCTGTAAAATGAGCTGGAGAATGAAATGACAAACCAATCCAGTATCTCCGCCCAAAAAACCCCCAAATAGGGTCACGGAGAGTTGGACGTGACTGAAAAATGACCTAACAAACATATGTACATCTCCCCTGGTAGAATAGAAGCATCTTGAGAGCAGGGATTGCTTCATTTTTGAAAATCTGTATCCCAGCATACAGCACAGTGCTGGACATATGATAGGAATTTTTAAAATACTTGCTGATTGATTGATTGTATTAGGAAGTCATACTTGAGGGGCAAGCCCACCTACAGTCAGCGGCAAGTCTCAAAGACTACAAGTCAAAGAATAAGTTCTTATCTGCATTGGCATTGGAAGAACATCATTATTGTTATCATTATTGATATTACCATTGATGTTTTTACTATTATTATTGTTTCTATTATTATGTTACTGTTGACACTATTATTGTTATTGCTGTTATTGTTACTGCTATTATTATTGCTATCATTGTTACTATTATTGTTGTTAATCATTGTTATTATTGTTATTGATATTATTATTATGATTATTTCATGACGGAGGTCTAGACCCCCTTGCGATGTAGTAGGGGTTTGCATCGACTCCATCAGATGGAATTTCCAAGTGGAAAACAAAAGAAAGCTGCCTCCTGGAGGACTGTGATGATATAAGGAAATGCCCTGGGGAGACAGGATGTTCTCCAGTGCCTGTCTCTGCTTTCCTCACAGGCTGAGGTCAGCTAGCTAATCCACATAATGAAAGGGAAACTCCTTGGTTGCCTTAGAGGCATTTAAAAGGGCCTTTCAGCTTGAGCAGTTTCTCTTTGCCTTTCCAGTTTGTTCTGCACTTTATTGTCTCCAGTCCCTGGAGAGATGGTGCTGTAAAGAAGAGGAAGGGCCATGAAGCTTTCATTTCCTTGTGAGGTCATTTGGTCCCTGAAAAACAGGGTCTACTTGGCCTTTTTGGTTGTTCTTCTTAGTTTTCAGAGCAGAGAGTAGAGTCTCTGATCTTGGGAATTTCAAAGACTAGGAAAGTGAGTCACAGGAATGGAAAAGTAAGGATTTAGGTGGAGTTTTGCAGACAGTATCTCATCTATGCCACGAACAAGGAACAAGGACTCATCTTCAGGAGTGGCCTTTGGGACCTAGCCCAGTGGGGAAAAACTCTTTTGGTAGAGATGCCACTTTTGGACATGTACTGGGTTGTGAATGCTATCTAAGAACTGAACTAAGTTATGAGTTCAATCCCTCCTGCTCCCAGAGACAAGATGCTGAATAGGGGTTATGCCCCAAGGTACTGGTGAAAATGTCTATCTGTTTATGTTATATCTTTGGAATAATTATACCTTTATAAAATCCAATTAATGTTGTATTTAAATGAAGATGGAGGTGCTAGTTACTGCCCACTAAAGTGGAGGGAACACTTCCTGTTTTTAAATTAATAAGCATTTATGTCTTTCTCTACCACTTACCCCTCATTAAAAAAAAAAAAAACCTTGTAGCAAATATGCATAATTAAGCAAAGCAACTTCCCACATTATCCATGTCCAAAAATGTATGTCTCTTTCTGGATCTTGAATCCATCACCTCCCTGGCAGGAGGAAGGTGACATAATTCATCAATCCCGGTTGGTCTTTGCCTTGATCAAAGTTCTTAAGGTAGAGGATTTTTCTCATGGAGAATTTGTCATGCTAATGAAATCACAAGTCTATTCCAAAAAAAGATCAAACTCACAAGGACCATCTATAGGGATGTAAAATGCTACAGTCTGCATCAACAGAAAGTATCCACACTAATAAAATCAATTCCCTTAAGTCTTGAAGAATGTATAAAACGCACATAGGTCCAATGAATGTTCTCATTAAAACAATGTAAATGGTAGTTTTGGTTCCAAGATCAACATGCAAAAAGCAATACAACTCCTAAAAACTGTAAATAACCACCCTCTCTCCTCCTCCAAAAGCTGGAAACCAGCTAACTTATCATAACAATTATAACAATTTCTTGAGGAAGAGGAAGCAAATGGAAGTAACAAGAACTTCAATGCAAGGTAAAAGCAGTGATTTGCTTGAGCTCTCCTCCAAATCCTTCCACATACCTATAAAAAATGGCCCAACACAAATTCTAGAGCAGCAGAACCCACAAAAAGACAGAGTGAAACAAATTTCCAGCCAAGACAACCTGGATGATTGATTAGAAAGGTCTATCGTGTAGGCCTGGGAGTGGAGCACAGTTTAGCCTGGGTGTGCAGGCAAAGACCAGGCCTCAGTGAACCTGGAGCAGGCCTCAGGGGATGAATCATGGCAGCTGTGGCAGTTTCTGGACTTCTCAACCCACAAATGCCAAAGACAACTTAGAAGGTCAGTAGGAAAAGTCTGTGATTGTGGTGAGAGAGAAGCTCTATCCTAGCCCCAGCCTCAGCACAGCCCCAGGATGGTGGCTGCTTCTGGAGCTTGGCCCACAGAAGGAGGGGAAAATGAGTGGCTGATCAGAGGGGGATTGCAGGGATCTCTTTGCTGGTGCTGAGGCAGGATCCTCTTGCTTTGCCTGTGCTTGGATCTGGGTCACAGGTCTGGGTGGCAGTCCTGGGGAGAGAAGTGCTAGCATGGTGGAGCTTGTAGTGGTGGTGAAGAGAGAATCCTCTTTACAGTTCCAAGGCAGAAGAGAGTACTTGTGGTCACTCACAGACAAGAGCACAGGCCAAGAAAGAAATAAACACCTTGCCCTTGATCTTACCACCTTGGAAGAACTGAAAACTTACAGGTCCCTAGAAGTGTCTCTGAAAACAGCTGCACAAAACCCCTGAAGCTTGGGACAGTACATTCTCCACACTGGAAGCAGACTCCTACCTTAACAAAGAATTTAAAACTCAAGTAATTGGCTGGGATCATGAGCAAACTGTGCAAAAAAAGTCAGACCATAGAATCTTTCTTTGGTGACAAAGAAGATCAAAACATATAACCAGAAGAAGACAACAAAGTCAAAGCTCCTACATCCAAAGCCTCCAAGAAAAATATGAATCAGTCCCAAGCCATGGAAGAGCACAAAAAGGATTTTGAGAAGCAAGTAAGAGAAGTAAAGGAAAAACTGGGAAAAGAAATGATAGTGATGCAAGAAAATCATGAAAAACAAGTCAACAGCTTGCTAAAGGAGACCCAAAAAATACTGAAGAAAATAACACCTTAAAAAAATAGCCTAACCCAAATGGCAAAAGAAGTCTAAAAAGCCAATGAGGAGAAGAATTGGCCAAATGGAAAAGGCAGTCCAAAAGATTACTGAAGAAAATACTTCCTTAAAAATTAGAATGGAGCAATTGGAAGCTAGTGACTTTATGAGAAATCAAGAGATTGTAAAACAAAACCAAAAGAATGAAAAAATAGAAAACAATGTGAAATATCTCATTGGAAAAACAACTGACCTGGAAAATAGATCCAGGAGAGAGAATTTAAAAATTATTGGACTATCTGAAAGCCATGATAAAAAAAAGAGCCTGGCCATCATCTTTCAAGAAATTATCAAGGAAAACTGCCCTGATATTCTAGAACAAGACGGTAAAATAGAAATTGAGAGAATCCACCGATCACTTCCTGAAAGAGATCCCCAAAGGAAAACTCCTAGGAATATTGTAGCCAAATTCCGGAGTTCCCAGATCAAGGAGAAAATATTGCAAGCAGCCAGAAAGAAACAAATCAAGTATTGTGGAAACGCAATCAGGATAGCACAAGATTTAGCATCTTCTACATTAAGGGACCACAGGGCTTGGAATATGATATTCCAGAAGGCAAAAGAGATAGGATTGCAGCCAAGAATCTCTTACCCAGCAAACTCATTATAATCATTCAGGGGAAAAAATTGACATTCAGTGAAATAGAGGATTTTCAAGCATTCTTGATGAAAAGACTACAGCTGAATAGAAAATTTGACTTCCAAATACAAGACTCAAGAGAAGCATGAAAGCATAAACAGGAAAGAGAAATCATAAGGGACTTATTAATGTTGAATTGTTTACATTCCTACATGGAAAGATGATATTTGTAACTCATGAGACCTTTGTCAGTATTAGGGTAGTTGGAGGGAAAAAATTATATGTACAGATAGATTGATAGATAGAGGGCACAGGGTGAGTTGAAGATGAATAGGTAATATCTGGAGAATAAAATTAAGGGGTGAGAGAGGATTATACTGGGAGAAGGAGAAAGGGAGAGGCAGAATGGGGTAAATTATCTCACATAAAACAGACAAGAAAAGGCTTTTACAATGGAGGGGAAGGGGGGAAGGTGAGAGGGAATGAGTGAATCTTTTTCTCATTGGATTTGACTTAAGGAAGGAATAACATACACACTCAATTGCATATGGAAAGCTATCTTACCCTACAGGAAAATAGGGAGGAAGGGGATAAGAGAGTGGGGGGATGATAGAGAGGAGGGCAGATTGGGGAGGGGGTAAGCAGAAGCAAACACTTCTGAGGAGGGACAGAGTCAAAAGAGAGAACAGAATAAATGGGGGGCGGGATAGGATGAAGGGAAATATAGTTTTCCACAGCATTATTACTATGGACTTCTTTTGCATGACTACATAAGTATAACCTGTATCGAGTTGCTTCCCTTCTCAGTGAGGGTGGGTGGGGAGGGAGGAAGGCAGAAAATTTGGAACCTAAAGTTTTAAAAACAAATGTTAATGTTTTCACATGCAACTGAGAAATAAGATATACAGGCAATGGGATATAGAAATCTATCCTGCTCTACAGGAAAATAGAAGAGGAAGGAGATGGGGGGGTAGATAGAAGGGAGGGCAGATTAGGGGAAAGGGTATTCAGAATGCTACTAATGTAAACTGTAGACTGGGCAGATCCATTATTTGCCCTCTTCTTTTGCCTCTCCTCTTTTACACAACCCCGTCTGTTATCCTTTCTTCATTTCCTTTACTTTCTTCTTCCTTTTCTCCCATTTTTCAAAATATTATTGAGCTTATGGAAGAAATTTTTTTAAAAGATTCTTAATTATTAATTTAAAAAAGCAGGTCATTTGAAATGTTTGTCATTATTATTTTTTTCAAAAGAATACACAGCTGATCTTATTGTTAGGCATGACTCAAAGGAGGTTGAAGACAGAAGAGTCCTATAAACACCAAAATATTCATAGCAACTTTTTGTAGTAGTAAAACACAACTTCCTCCCAAGGCTGGAGTGGTTTTTTGTAAGGTCAGCCTTGTGTTGGTAGACTCTCTCATTGCTCAGCCTTCTCTCACTCAATAGGAAGTCATGTCTCCCTTCTCATAGGCAGCAGCATGAGGTTGTCCCTCCACAAAAACATCTCAGGATTGGGTGGAAGCCAGATTACAGTAAAGAACTGAAAACAAATTAGAAAGCCATTGACTGGGGAATAACTAAATTCTGACACATTCATGTAATTGAATATTACTATTCCATAAAAATGATGATAGAGTAGGGAGGATTTAGAGAAGTGTAGGAAGACGTATGAAATGATGCAGACTGAAGTAAACAGAACCAGGAAAACAATGTACAGAATGACTATAACAATGTAAATGAGAATAACAACAAAAAAAGAAACTAAGCATTGTATAAATTACAAATTATAAACCCTGAAGAAAAGCTGAGAAAAACATAAAAAGATGACTTTTTACAATACTTTTGTTTCACCAAATTTGGGATTTCTAAAGAAGAACACCTAGATTCTAATTCACGACTGGATTTAAATTTCAAATGCTGTACCATGAGAATGGAACATATTTTGCCTAGAGAAATAAAGACTTAGGGGACTCATGATGGCTGTCTTCAATTATTTGAAGGGTTGACTTGAGAAAGAGGAATTAGCAGAGTTAAATTTAGCAATTTTTGACCTAGAGCAAGTTTTCACAAAAGCTATACAGGGTTGGGAGTGGAGAATCCAGAAAGAGAGTTGTAACGACACTCTCAGGTTAAAGGGCATGGGCACTGGGGAGTAGGCAGAACCAGGCCATTGAAGAGCTCACGTAGATTACAACCTCATGAGAGAAGTAAGCTACTGAGGCTTCCTACTTTAACTATTTTTGCTAATTAGGTGCTAAACTCTGTTTTCTAGCTGCCTAAGGACTACATGTTTTCAGAACCTTCTTACTTTCAGTGGCTCCACCCTACTTTACACTCTAGGGATTAAACATTTTTCTGGCAGTCCCAGAAAGCAGGGGTCCTTAGATTAATCTTTTTTTGTGTGTGTCATGAACTCTGTTTTGGTGAAGCCTTCTTAAAATAATATTTTTAAATGCATAAATAAAAGATATAGGATTACAAGGGAAATTAATTTTATTGAGATACAGTTATCAAAATATTTTTAAAAACCAAATTCAGGGAAAGAACTAATAGAAGTATCTATAGAATAATTTTACATACATATATACATAATGCATAGATGTGTGTACATAAACACATATTATATATATCTATCTATATCTAATGGTAGTCATCTATGGGGGGAGGGAAGATAAAAGGAAAAAGAAAAAAATAAATTTACATGATAGCTTTATTATACATTTAAAAGGAATAGCAAGTGGTACATAATAGATTTGCAGTTTCATGTACAATCATCTTTTTATTATATATGTGTACATATGGTTTATGTGTATGTATGTATATGTACATACATGTGTGTGTATACATGTACTCCCTAAAATCTAGCTATAGACAAATTGAAGGTCTGTAGACTTCAGATTAAGAATTGCTGCTAAAGAGTAAAAGTAGGAACAATGGGTGGAATGTACAGAAAAGTAGATTTTGACCCTGATGCAAGGAAATATTTCCAAAGAATTAGAGTTCCAAATGGGAACAGTCTGCCTCAGAAGGCAGACGGAAGATTTAAAGCAGAAACCCAATGACTATTTGTTCAGAGTACCTTTAGAGAGAATTTGGGTTCAAATATGGGATTTGGAGTTAGAAGGGACCCAAGAAGTCATCTAGGCAACCAACATCTTCATTTTGCAAAAGAAAAAACTTGAGGCCCACAGTAAGGTAGTGACTTGCCCAAGGTCATAGGATAATAGATTTTAGAGCTGGAAGGGAATTTAGACCCCCATATAGTCCAATCTCATTTTACAGGTCCAGGGAGATTGTGACTCACCCAAGATCACACAGATAAAAAAGTGGTTTGCAAGATTTGAAATCAGGTCCCGTGGTGGCTCCAAATCTAATAGTCTTTCCATTACACCCTAAGGCTGAAAGTGACAGATTCAAGACCAGGTGTTCTGAAGTCAAATCCAGGGTTCTTTCCTCTAAGCCATGTTATCTAGGTTCTAATCCATCAGAGGAAAAGGAGGGTCTGGGGACTGTGGGAGATGATGTCTGAGTAGCATTTATATCTGAAGCAAAGTGGCTGACTGAAGCAGTAAATTGAGGCAAGCGTTGAATAATGCAGCAGATTTGCTATAATCACTGTGACTTGTAGGGTCAAATTAATTCTGTCTGTCACATAAGTGTCAAGAGGCTTACAGACCCACCACTTTGCAGGCAGAATGGGAACTGGGCTGAGCTGCAACCCTGGAGCAGGCCTCAGGCTCTAGTTCTGTGATTGAGGTCCAGTGTCTGCATTTTTTTCTCTCTCTCATCGTCACTTATATGTTTTGGTCTTCTAATTTAATAAATGATCATCTACATTAATATATATTTTTTAAAAGCAGGCAGAATGGGAATTGGGCTGAGCTGTAACCCTGGAGTGCCCCCTTGTGTCTCAAGAAGGAACATGATGCCAGAGAGGTACAGCTGGAGGAGATGGGGTTGAAGGTCTGTACGGCAGAACAGAACCTGGAACTTGAGCTCTCCCAGCTATTCCAGGCTCCCAACAAATATCATTCAGTCCCTGTGATTTCAGTTTCTAACTGCTCCGAATGCAAAGGTGGGAACCACAGCCTTCAATAGGACCTGATTTAAGGGACCCTGAAAAGCCTTCACACCCTGCCCCAAATGATCACTAATTGTATTAAACATCAGCCTATATGAATTGGCCAAATCACTGAACCTATCTGGGTCTCAGTTTTCTCATCTGTAAAATGAGGAGGTTGGTCTAGATGACCTCTCATTTCTGAGGTCTTTTCCAGGTCTAAACATACAATCCTATGATGCTATGTACAAGGCACCACTGCAGTAGATAAGGGAGGAAATCTGATGTAGCGAAAAGAGCTCTGGCATTAAACCCAGAAGATCCATATTTTAGATTCTGCCAATTAGAGCTATATGACCTTAAGCAGGTCATGTAACCCAATCATTTTCAGATTTGGAAACTGAGTTTCTTAGAAGTTGGTTTAGATGACTTCAAGTCCTTCCTGTCTCTGATACTGAGGAATATGGGTGTTAATAATGACAATAATAATAGCTCACATGTATGTCACAAGTAAAAAAAGAGTCTGGAAGAGATCTCAGAGGTCATTCAGTTCAGCATACAGAAAAAGAGGGACAGCTTTCCAAAGTAGCCAAGTCCTCTTTTGGACAATAGGTTTGGGACTATTGGTAAATAACTTCACTACTCCAAATCTCATATATTAAGACATCTTCTAAATGATACATTGCATGAGATCTTTAGCAGAAAGTTCCCACAATTGACTGTAATCAAACTACTCATATTGAGCTTGTAGTCCACTAACCTTTCTTCAACTCTGAATTCCAACAAAATAGTTTCTAATCACACCTGCCCACTTTTATACTTAAGGAGTCTCCCTGCCCAAGGGAGAGATTTCATATTTCTCCCTATTGCATTTCATCTTATTACACTGTCTTCTCTCTTCTGACACTGCCACTACCTTAGTGCAGGTCTTCACGACTTCACACGTGGACTATTGCAATAGCTTACCCAGAATTACAAGCTTGTCCTCTTTCAGCACATTGATGATGAGGGTCTCTAACAGTTTTTCTCTGATTTCATCAAGGTTTGTCATAGTGGGAGCATACACACTGATGAGGGTGGCAAGACTAAAGTGGAGGGAGAACATTTTTTTTGCAGATGGTTGTACACTCAATGCAGCCTCTGGGCCTGAGATACAAGAGAATATGGATTGATTTTCTGTCATTTGTGCTAATTTTGCCCTGACAACCAACACCAAAAAGACAGAGGTTCTCCACTAACCAGCACCACACTATTCACACATGGAACCATCTCTTACAACAAATAGAGAAATGTTGAGTGCTGTGTATAAGTTCACTTATCTTGGCAGTATACTTTCCAGGGATATCCACATAGATGGTGAGATTAATGCATGAATTGCCAGAGCTAGCTCAGCATTTGGGAGGCTCTGAAAGAAAGTATGAGAGAGAAGGGGTATTAGATTGCTTCCTTTCTTCTGTCTCCTCTTTTTCCAAATAGCTTTTAAAATCCCACACCTCATCTGAATATAATAGAATATTCTTGGCTATAAGGGATGATAAAAAGGTTAGTTTCAGAGAATCCTGGAAAGACTTTTATGTTAATTAGTTGGTCAACAAACATTTATTAAGCACTTATTGTATGACAGGCACTGTGCTCAGCTCTGGAGATAATAAAAAAGGCAATAGTCTCTGATTTCCAGGTGCTTACAGTCTAATGGTGGAGACAACATGCAAACCACTAGGTACAAATCAGATGAATACAGGAGAAATTGGAGATTATCTTAGAAAGAAAACCCTAGCTTTAAAAGGGATTGGGAAAAGCTTCTTGTATAAGATGGAATTTTGTCTGAGACTTGAGGGAAGCTGGGGAAGCCAGGAGGAGGAGTTGCAAGATATAAAATAAACCCACACGAATCATCAGCATTTCTACATATTACCATTTCTATGTATTGCCAGAAAAGCAGGAAACTGTGGTAAAAAGGGTTTTTTTTTATAGCAAGCTTCTCCAATAAATGACTTATCTCTCAAATATATAGGGAACTGAGACAAATTTATAAAAATAAGAACTATTCCCCAATTGATAAATAGGTCAAAGGATATGAACAGGCAGTTTTCAGAAAAAGAAACCAAAGCTACCAATTGTCATATGAAAAAATGTTTAAATCACTAATAGGGAAATGCAAATTAAAACAACTCTTAGGTACCACTCATACCTATCAGACTGGCTAACATGGAAGAAAAGGAAAATGGCAAATTCTAGAAGTGATGTGGAAAAATAGGTACACTAATACACTATTAGTGGAGCTGTAAACCAGTTGTTTTTCTTTTATTTTTTCCCTTCAAGGGGAGTGTGTGTGTGTGTGTGTGTGTGTGTGTGTGTGTGTATGTGGGGAGAAATAAATACTTCTTGTCCAATAGTTGAGGATATGAATAAACAGTTCTCAAATGAAGAATTGCAAACTATTAACAATCATATGAAAAAAATCACTAATAATAAGAGAAATCTAAGTTTGAACAACTTTGGGGTTTCACTTCTCAGCCAGCAAAATAGCAAAGATGATAAAACATTGGGAATAGTTAATATGGAGTTGTGGAAACAGGTACACTAATGCATTGTTGGTAGAGATATGAATCAGTACATTCACTCTGAAAAGTAATTTGGAACTATACAAATAAATGAATAAAATTTCTATACTCCTTGACTTCAGTTCCATTCAGAAAACATTTATTAAGCTCATACTATATCCCAGGCACTGTCCTAAGCAGTAGGGATAAAAAAAAGAAAAGAAACGAAAAGAAAAGGAAATCCCTTTCCTCAGGGATCTTATAATCCAATAAAAGAAGACAACATACAAAAGGAAGCTGAAAAGGGGTAGGAATTCAGGGGGATGGGGATGCCATGTTGTTCTGTGGAGTCAAAACCAAGCAGAGAGACTGATGAATATGGAGAGTTATCTGGAACGTTCTGAGCTTTTTAATAAAGGAAGGCCTTGGGAGAAGTTTGCTATTCCACCTGCCAGCCCTCCAATCAGGGGGAAGAGGCAACTGTGGGAGCTGAGAAGGTGCTAAGTATCAAAAACTGGCAATCTGCATGGTATGATTTCAGGTGATCAGCTTATCCTGGGAGAAGAATGATGTGAAAACAAAGCAGAGCTGCTCATGGAAAATGGAAAAGGTAGGAAATTCCAAGAAGGTCATTGCTAAAAATAAAGTCCTCATACAGACCAAAATATTTTTAGCAGCACTTTTGTGGTAGCAAGGAACTGGAAACAAAGTAGATATCCATTGATAGGGGAATGGCTAATTGTGGTACAAGGATGTAATGAAATATTACTGTGCTGTAAGATATGGTGAATATGACCAATAAAAGAGAAGCATGGAAAGACTTACATGAACTGATGCAAAATGATGTATAGTAAGCACAGCCAAGAAAGCAATATACATAGTGATTGTGACAATATAAACAAAAAGAATACCTACCACAAGGCAATTGAAAATGAGTGTCATACAATTGCAAAGAACAAGCATGGCCACAAAGAAGAAATGTGAGAAGACATTTCCTTCAACTCCTTCACAGAGGTGAAAAGTCCACAGGTATGGAACCTTGCATATATTTCCAAATATAAAAAGCAATGTATTGATCAATTATGCTGATTTTAAAATTTTCTTTCCCTTTTTATAGGCAGAAATTTAAGTGATATAAAAATAAGAAATACCTTTAAGTCCATGTTAAAAATGAAAAAAGAGAAAATAAATGCTTATTAATTTAAAAACAAAAAATAAAAACCTCATCCCTTTCTGTTGTTTTTAGATTTCCTTACAATCTCAGCTTTACTTCTGATACTATTCTGCAGGTTTATGCTACACTCTTTTATATGCATTCCCAATCATATGCATTCCCAATCGTATGATCATTTTTTCCCATAGTCAAGACATTGGACTAAGCCCTGGTGATACAAAGTCAAATTCAAAACAGTTCCTATAATCAAGGAGATTTCCTTCTACTGGGGTATGAATGTGCATGTGTGTGGATGAGAGGCTACACATGTGAAGAGATAAGCATATACTCAATAATTTGAGAAGTGAGAAAATACTAACCATGAAGGGGATGAGGAAAAAATTCAGGAAGGGGATAGCACATGACTTGATTATTTCTTTGGTTTTCTTTTTACTAAGCTTAATCTATTATCTATCTATCTATCTATCTATCTATCTATCTATCATCAATCAGTCTATCAAATCTTACCTTTCAACTGTATCCATCTGCTATGATTCTTGAGAAAACCTAGGAATCTTAAGAGAGGAAAGGGAGAAAGAAGGGTGTACCAGACATGGAGGATAACTCTTGCATAGGCGTGGAGCTGGAAGACAGAATGCTGAATTTGGAGAATAGCTAGTAGGTCTATTTGTCCAGAAAATAGTGTATATGAGGTGGAGTAATGTGAACTAATCCTAGAGAGCTGCTCGAATGAGATTGTAAATGGCTTTAAATGTCAAGATGAGTAACTTCTATGTTATTCTAGAAGTGATAGATAGCCACCAAAAGTTCTTGAGCAGGACAGGGACATGGTCAGCCTTTCTTTAGGAAGATTATTTTGGCAGCTGTAAGGAAGATTAGAGAGAGGAGAGAAGGGAAGAACGAAGTCCAATTAGGAAGCTTTTTCATTAGTCTAAGTGAGAGGTAGGATGGAGAAAAATTGATAACAGATGAGAAATTTTATGGAGATAAAATTAAAAAGATCTAGCCACTAATTAGATATAGTGTGTAAGGGAGAAGAAATAGCTGAGGGTGACACTGAGGTTGAAAAACTGGGTGACTGGCAATATGAAGACACTCTCAACAGAAAGAGGCAAATTAGGAGGGTAGATTTAGTGATAAAAATAATAAGGTCCACTCTGGCCGTTATGAATTTGAGATGCCTATGGGATATTTATTTAGAAATGTCCAACAGGCAGTTTGTTGTTGGTGTGGGATTGGAACTCAGAATAGATTAAGACTGGTTATATAGATTTGGGAGTCGATGATAACTGAATGCTTGGAAACTGGTGTAGGAGCAGTAATTAGTAAAACATGTTCACCAGATAAGCCTGGAGTGTTGGCAGTCTTACTGCTCCTTCATAACCCTACTACCCTCCTTTCATTCCTGACTCTCAAAATTTAACCATGCCTGGAGCAAATTCCCATTTGCTCTATCCTGGTAATGGCTCTGCCAATGGAAGGGACCATACCAGATAACATGAAACTGTAGGTAATTCTAAATAGACAATCTAAATGTAATTTCCATTGAGCTTTGGAATCTTTTGTGTAATTGATCTGGCTGTGGTTTTTCCTTCCTGCTTTCAAACAAACTGAAGACAGCACTAGAAAAAGAATATTGGCTTTAAAAACAGATGAGTTGACTTTGAATCCCAGCTCAGTTGTTCATCAGCTGTGTGATGTTTGCAGAGTTCCTTAATTTTTCTGTGCATTGGGTTCTTCATCTAGAAAATGAGGTAATTGGACCAAGTGATATTTAAGGTCTCTTCTAGCTCTATGACTGGACAGAATATTTAGCATGACTTAGTGAAAACTGTTTTTAAAAGCATATTTCAAAATATATCTTTATATTTTATTTATATTTTAAATTTAAATTTAAAATATACTTTAAAATAGTTTTAAAAGTATACATTAAAATTACACAAAAATGTTAAAAATAAGTTTTATCATTTTGAAATATAACTAATAACTGAGATTTATTGGAAAAATATTTCCAAGCGAAGACCCCTAATGAAACTTTCACAAATGGGTAAGACCTGTTAATGATGAGAATAATAGAATATTAGAGCTGTAAGGGACCACACTGAACATTCTGTCCAACCCCAATTTTACAGATGAGGATCTTGAAGAGTTCAATTGACTTATTCACTGGAATACACCTATTAAGTAGCAAAGCCTAAATGAGAACCAAGGACCTTGAATTCCTAATCCAGTTATTTTTATACTTTTCATCACTCACCATCCCCCCCTCCAACTCTTTTACACCAATTCCACAAATTAATAGCATAGCCCTAATTATAATATGTTAAGTTGTTGAACAATTCTGCTGAATTCCCTCTTCCACTTTTAGTTCTTCCTCTCATAGAAAGGTCCAGGATAACTTATTTGATGAAAATGGGAATGGGTTTTAGACCATAGGAATCTTTGTACTTAAATATTTAGTAAGCACCTACTCTGGGACCAGTCCTATGCTCAGGGCTATGGTCAGTACAGAGCAAATATAAGATACAGTCCTACCTTCACAGAATTAATAGTCTTATGGAAGCTGTAGTCCATACACAGAAGAAATAAGTCAGACCGTGCTGAAAGGAGTCAGTGTGTAGGAAAGGTCATCTTGGGGAGGGGCCAGTCAAAGAACCCTTCACAAAGGAAGAAAGACTTGAACTGGGTCTTGAAAGGTGGGTAAAATGAAAGAGGCAGAAGGGAGAAGGGAGGGCATTCCAGGCTGATTAAGCAGTGGAAACAAAGGCAGGAATAAACATACATTTTGGGGAGATTCTGACAAGACCAGTCTCATTAGAGTAGGTCAGGAGCACTGGTAGATAAAGATGGATCAGTAAGGGAAATGGGGACAAATTTTAAAGGGTCTAAAATGCCAGAAAAAATAGCTTGAACTTGATTGATAGCAAGCCATTTTAAATCCTAGAGAGGAAGAGGCCGGGACACAAATGGCATAAGCAAAGAAGGTAATAGAAAGCAGCTGATTTGGACTCAGAAGACCTGAATTCAAAACCTGTCTCTGCCCATTAATATCCATGTGACCTTGGGGAAATGACTTCATCTCTCTGAGATGTACTTTCCATCTCTTTAAAATGAAGAGGCTGGAATAGATGATTTCTAAGATCTTCTCCAGTTCCAAATCCTTTGATCCTGAGTTGGATATTAGCATGGAGAATAAGAGAGAGACAAATCTAGCTGGAGCAGAGGGGTTTGTATTGGGGAAAAGAAGGTAAAAGTTTGGATAGGTGAGTTGGATGCCAGGATGAGGCATTTGGATATGAACCTACAGGGCATAGGGAGCCAGAGAAAGTTCTAGAAAGGTGGAGTAGGAAGCGAAGAACCATTTGAAAGCTCTGTTGGGAAATTTCTATGCTGTCTTGGTGGCCCACCTTGCTTGAACTGGTGGAGCCTTAACTCTGCCTTCTGTTCTTGGCACCCTTTCACCAAGCTAGCAAGCAGCCAGACTACAGACTTTCCCTGTTGGGGGAACTAGTCAGTTTTAGGAAGGAAGTAGGTTGTTTCAAGTTCAGAGGAGAAGGCTCTCATGGACAGTCAGCAAAATCTCACCAAAATGCTGCCCAAGGTTTTGATGTTTTGCTTTCCTTTCTGGAACTTCCAGCAGTAGTGCATATCCCTCCTCCCCATTAGCATGGGCAATCTTGCAATTCAAAGTACTGATTCTATGCAGCTCTTGCCCCTCCATTTGGCAGTCTTGTCATAGACATTGGACGACCAAGTGCTATTCTCTCTTCAAATATTCCCAAGTCTGAAAGTTGTTATTTTTTACACTTTAAATGTACAGCCCATTAGAGCTAAGAGATAGCAGAGAGGTCATTTATCTCATTTTGTAGATGAAGGAATTGAAGCCTAGAGAGATGAAGTCTATGATGTCCCAAAGATCATAGTACTTGTTACTGACATATAAGGGATTCTCCATTAGTCTGGGGGACCCACCATACCATGGGAAAATTCATTCATACTAAAGCATTGGTGACTTAATGTGTTGTTACAGGTGGATTTACAATTTTGAAGGCATAATTGGAAAGGCTAATGCTTTAACCAAAGGAATGACTCTCTAAGGCTATTGTGCCTGGGTGGACATGTTTAGAGGTAGGAGGAGGCTTCCAATTATGCTATGGAATGTACCATCTATGGATGGCCTTAAACTAAACAAAACTTACTTACGTAGGGATTGTCATCTTAACTTCTTTTTTTAATCACCCCTGATTTCCAATCAGATACCAAGTTCTGTTGATTCTATCTCCAAAACAATTCTGGAATCTATGCCTTCTCCTCCAGTACAACTGTAAACAAAGCAATCTAAGCCTTTATTTTTGTTATTCAGCCATTTTTTAGTTATGTTCAACTATTCATGACCCAATTTGGGGTTTTCTTGGCAAAGATACTAGAGTGGTTTGCCCTTTCCTCCTCCAGCTTATTTGACAGATAAGGAAACTGAGGCAAAAAAGGTTAAGTGACTTGTCCAAGGTCACACAAACTGGTTAGTGTCTGAAGCCAGATTTGAACTCATGAGTCTTCCTGACTCCAGATGGGCCCTTTATCCACTGCACCTCCTGGCTGCCCAAGCCTTCATTACATTACCTGGAACATATTTTTTCCCCATATTCCTCTTTTAATTTTTTTATTATTAGATTGCAAGTGTTGTTTCTTTTAAAAGTCTTATTGATGTCTTTTGCTTTTTCCCCTTTTTTTCTTTTCCCGATATATTCTCTCTCCCATAATCATCTAGACTGTTAAAGTGGTCTCTTAATCAGCTTCTTTGTCTCAAATCTATTTATACAAGAAATGAGAGACTAAGCCCAGTCCTTAGGAGAATTTGTAGAGAGCCACTGATATGGAAGAGTCATGATGAGTAATGTGTAATGGAACTGTCTTGGAGAGTCTTTGGCACATGTACAGATACTTTTTCAACTGGCTCCAGTCTGCTTGCCACATGATGAAGAGGAACCTCTTTAATTGACTGTAGCTGTGTGGCCAGAACTGAAGGTATCTCCACAAGGCACTATTCAACTTAGTCCCTGTCCTTTGCTTTGTCCCTCCTGTAGCTTTGACTTCTAGTTTGAGAGTATTCTCATGACAGAAAATGCTGTCCCTGGGCCTTCCCTATCTGAGACCAACATGTGGCTTGGGGAATACAGGTTTTGGTTCCTTGCGTTGGGGAAGGTCTGTGAATGGATTCCAGAATAGATTTTTTTCAGCCAGCCAGCTTAGCACAAGAGCATGAAGAAAACCTGTTAGAAGCCATCTGCAGTTGAAATGAGGACTTACTCAACAGTGATGTAACATTTGCACGCAGACTTTGTGGGACCAATACTAAGCAGAAATTGCATAACTATTTCCGCTAGGGACCGTGGTGGTAGAGAGAAGAGTGTATCCTCAAGTTGCTGGGTAGAAATGTTTGTACTTTTGATCTTGCTACATCTTTGAAGTAAATTTCCTTTATAAAAGCCAGTTGATGCAAATTGGTTAAATGGAACTGGGATGTTAGTAGTAGTTAACAGTGAGGAGAATATACCCAAAATGGGGGTTTGAGTTGATGGCATTAGAAAAGAGAATACCTCAAGTCTTCAGGGGTACCCATAGAGCCCAAAAGAGAAATTATAACCATCCTTGCCATGGGAGAGTAAAACCAGAGAGTTCTCACTACATATACCATGGTTAGAACATCCTATGGTGTCACTAGTATCATGCTTATACACACAACCAGCCCCCAAAGGTCTTCCTTTAGAAAACTTTCCCTGATTAGCAACTTTTCTTAGTCCAGGGGTATTTCACTATTTCATATCTCCTCAGGGCTGAACACGTTTATGCCGCATTCATTTGTAATTGCATATGTCATTATTATAGAGAAAAGCTAAAAGCTGTCTAATGCTATGAAAGAGGAAAAACAATTAGCAAATGTATTCATTAAGATTTCATTTACAATCCTTTTGTCAAAGCTAATCATTGTTTTGTTACTGATGAAAGTAGTGTGCCTACACATAACACTTACCAGCTGTGTGACGCTAGGCAAGTCACTTAACCCCATTGCCTAGCCAAAAAAAAATAGTGTGCCTTGATTAAAACCATTTGTTAATGAAAATGAGCTTGAGGTTTAACAAATATGTACTTTTTCTACATCTTGATATTCTCTGCAGAAAGGTTCCTTAGCCTGGGGTCCAGGAACTTCTTGTTTTTGTTTAATACATTCATAACTACATTTCAATATAATTTATTTCTTTTGTAATTCTATTCATTTTATTTTATATATTTTAAGACATTCTGAAAAGTTTTCAATATACTGCCAAAGGGGTTCATGATACATAAACAATTAAGAAATTCTGCCTTATAGAGTCCCAGTTTAGCTCAAATTAAAAACAACGACAACAACATTTAGTAAAAATCTATTATGTGCATAAAACTATGCTAAGCCTTGGGCCTGCTATTCATCTAGATTGCTGGTTTATAAGTGGACATCTGGGAACATGGCACTAGTACCCTTAGAACTATTTTGTGAGTTAATACTGCCCTTAATTTTCCACCATCCTCCTCCATAGTTTTGTAGAAATGATTTTCTATTCTAAATTGGTGTTATTTTTGGATTCTGTGTATCTTTGTCTGTGTTAAGCAACCAGAAGAAAGCTGCCGGTACATCGGTAGCTTCTCTATGGAAGACACAGGAAAATATAGACAAATATGGGGATGCAAAAAGAGGCAAAAGACAATTCTTGTCCTCAAGGAACTTATAATCTAATGGTGGAGCCAACATGAAAACAAATACATACAAAGCTAACTATATACAGTTAAAATAGGAAATAATTAACAAACAGATGACATTGGAATTAAGAGGGATTGAGAAAAGCTTTCTATAGAAGGTATGATCTTATTTGGGATTTAAAGTAAGCCAGGAAAGTCAGTAGTTAGAGTTGAGCAGGGAGAATGTTTCAGGCAAGGGGGACAGCCAGAAAGAATGCCGTAAGCCAAAAGATGGAATGTTTTATTTGTGCAACACAGGAGGCCTGTGTCACTGAACTGAAAAATACATGTTGGAGAATAAGATGTAAGAAGACTGCAAAGGTGGGGTGGGGCTATATTATGAAGGACTTTGAAAGCCAAGTAGAGCATTTTGTATTTTATCCTGGAGGCAACAAGAAGCCACTGGACTTTATTGATTGTAGGGGGAGGTTAATATGATCAGACTTGCTTTTTAGGATGAGAACATTTGAATGAATTGCAATCTGTATCATTGAAAGAACTCCCTTTGATAAAATCACTGATTTACTCAAATTTTGAAATATAGAAAGATGGGCATAATCCCTGCTTTCAAGGAGCTCACAGACTAATGAAGGAGATAAGATGCAAACAACTGCATAAATAAGATATAATAGTGTATTTTACATACGTATATGTGTATACATGTACACATACATGATAAATTGGAGATAATTTCAGAGGAAAAGCTGACATTAACTAATGTTTGCAAAGATGTGCTTTCTAAAATGTTTTATATCCTTATTGTGGGTATTGCAAGAATCATTGCTGAGTCATTTTTTCAGTTGTGTCTGCCTCTTTGTGAACCCATTTGGGGTTTTCTTGGCAAAGATACTGTAGTGGTTGGCCATTTTCTTCTCCAGCTCACTTTACAGATGAGGAAACTGAGGCAAACAGGGTTAAGTGACCTTACCCATGGTCACACAGCTAGTAAGTGTCTGAGGCCACATTTGAATTCAGGAAGATGAGTTTTCCTGAGTCTAGGCTTGGCTCTCTATCCACTACAAAACCTGGCTGCCCCCAACCATGATTACATGGGTTAAGTAAGTGACTGAACTTGAGCCCAAGTCTGTGTAACTGGAAATCTAGTATGCTTTTCACTGTCCTAGGCATCCTCATCTGTTTTCTTCATTCATTGAACTCATTGTGTCCTCCTAAAGTTTTCCTATGGGGGAGAGTAGGGCAATGGTTGTTCTTCTTATTTTAGAGATGAAGAAATGAAGGTTCAGGAAAGTAATTTACCCCAAAGTGAGGGAATAATAAAAATGAGATATGATCCTGATTCTCCATTGGGTATTCTTTCCCATGGATTGAGGTGTAGTAGTCTGTGTGGGCTACTAACATTTTTGAGGTTTTGTGACACTGTCCTTAAGAAAATCAGTGTCAGAAATAGACCCAGATATCAGGAAACATCAAGGTTTAAAATTAATTCCATCATATGACTTGGACGAGAATTGCAGAGGATGGGATGCAGTGTATATCATAAAAGGAATATTCTTCCATATTAATGACTTACTAGAGGATTGGAGTATCACATTAAATTGATATTTCATTAAGAGTCATCTTTTGATAGAAGTTATTTAAATATTTAACTTTAGTATTCTTAGAATGTTTTTTTTAACATTTCAGTGATAAAAGATTGCATTATGTTCTGGCATTCTGCATGAAAGTAAGAAATAACTACTTTGTATAAATTTAAATCTGATATTTTAATATTTAGGGTAGAAGACATTGGAAGTATTTTTCAATTGCCTTGTCTTTTAAAAATATTTTATTTTTCCCTCAATTACACGTAAAAACCATTTTTAAGTTTTGAGTTACAAATTGTGTCACTCCCTCATGTCACCCCTCCCTGAGACAATAAGCAATCTGATATTTACTATTGTATACCACAACTTCTTCAACCATTCCCTTGATTTTTAATTCTTAGGCACCACAAAAAGAACTGCTCTCTCTCTCTCTCTCTCTCTCTCTCTCTCTCTCTCTCTCTCTCTCTCTCCATATATATTATATATATATATATATATATATATATATATATATATATATATATATATATGCAAATAGACCCTCTCCTCTTTTAAAAATCTTTTTAGAATACACATCTAGCAGTGGACTTGCTGGATCAAAGGATATGCACAGTTTTATAGCCCTTTGGGCATAGTTCCAAATTGCTCTCCATAATGGGTTCACAATTCTACCAATGATGCATTAATGTCCCAGTTTTCCCATGTCCCCTCCAACATTTATCATCTTCCTTTTTTGTCATATTAGAAAA
This sequence comes from Phascolarctos cinereus, assembly GCF_003287225.1. NCBI lineage: Eukaryota > Metazoa > Chordata > Mammalia > Diprotodontia > Phascolarctidae > Phascolarctos > Phascolarctos cinereus. The sequence goes on from NW_027556098.1 coordinate 146,507,869, forward strand.
TCTGATAGATGTCAGGTGATATATCAGAGTTGTTTTAATTTGAATTTCTCTAATAAGTAGTGATTTAGAGCATTTTTTTTCCATATGACTATAGATTGTTTTGATTTCTGCTATGAACTATAGGAACTGCCTGTTCATATCCTTTGACCATTTAACAATTGGGGAAGGATTTGCATTCTTATAAATTTGACTCAATTCTATGTATTTGATGAATGAGGCCTTTATCAGAGATACTTGCTGTAACATTTCCCGTAGCTTTCTGCTTTCCTTCCAATTTTTGGTTGCACTGATTTTGTTTGTGCAAAACCTTTTTAATTTCATATTATCAAAATTATCCACTTCACATTTTGTAGTACTCTCTGTATCCTGTTTTATCCTAAATTCTTCCCTTATCCATAGATCTAACAACTACTTCATGTTCTCTGAATTTGTCTATGGTATTACTCTTTATGTGTAAATCATGTACCCATTTTGACCTTGTCTTGGTTCACAGTGTGAGATGTTGTCTATACCTAGTTTTTGCCATACTGTTTTCCAGTTTTCCCAGCAGTTTTTGTCAAATAATGAACTTTTGGATTTTGAGGCTTATCAAAAGCTTGGATTTTGGGGTTTATCAAACACTAGATTACTATGGTCATTTGTACAATGTATTATGTATCTAATCTATTCCACTGATCCACACTTTATATCTTAACTAGTACCAGATTGTTTTGATAATTACTGCTTTATAAAAACTTCAGATTTGGTGGGGCTAGACCATCTTTCACATTTTTTTTCATTGATTCCCTTGATATTCTTCATCTTTTGTTTTCCAGATGAATTTTGTTGCTATTTTTGTAGCTCTATAAAATATTTTTGGTAGTTTGATTTGTGTGGCACTAAATAAATAGATTAATTTAGATAGAATTGTCATTTTTATTATATTGACTCAGCCTACCCTTGAGCAATTAATATTTTTCCAATTGTTTAGATCTGACTTTATTTGTGTAAAAAGTGTTTTGTGATTGTGTTCATAATGTTCCTGGATTTACTCGACAGGTAGATTCTCAGGTATTTTATGTTGTTTACAGTTATTTTAGATGGAATTTCTCTTTCTGTTTCTTGTTGGTAGACTTTGTTGGTAATATATAGAAATGCTGATGATTTATGGGAGTTTGTTTTGTATCCTGCATTTAAGATCTGATCCTGCTGAATCTCCTTTCTTTATATCTTTTCCCCCTAGTTTCTTTGAAATTCCTGACCTTTGTTCTCCCAAATGAACTTTGTTATTTTTTTCTAACTTAGTAAGATAGTTTTTTAAGTAATTTAATTGGGATGGCTTTGAATAAATAGATTAGTTAGGTAAAATTGCCATTTTAAAAATTATATTGGCATTACCTACCCAGGAACAATACATGTTATTCCAATTATTTAAATCTGACTTAATTTGTGTTTCATATTTATGTTTTTATAGTTTCTGTGTCTGTTTTGGCAGGGATACTCTCAGGTATTTTATATTGTCTAGTTATTTAAAATAGAAAACAATATTTAATACTATTGTGACACATAGTATAGTTTCCCTATTTTTCTCTTTTGATTAAGTCTATTTTAGCTTTAACTTTATCTGAGATCATAATTACTACCCTTGTTTTTTTACATAATAAATTCTATTACAGCCCTTTATTTTATTTTTTGTGTGTATCTCTCATTTTCATTGTGTTTCCTGAAAGCAACATATTGTTGAATTCAAAATTTTGCTGTCTATTTCTGTTTTATGGGCAAATTCTTCTTATTTACATTCTAAACTGTAATTACTTGTTGTGTCTTTCCCTCCTTATTTTTCCTTACTATTTTTCTCACTTTATTTACTCTAGCCCTCCTCATGCCTTAACTTTATTTCTACCTGCTACCTTGCCCTCCTATTCCTTAACCTACCCACCCTTCTAAGAGTCCCTCCCTTATCTTCTTCCCCCACATATGTGTGTGTGTTCTTTTTTTAACCCATTCCCAATGAGAGTAAGGTTCCAGCACTATTTGCTCTCTCCCTAACTTGCTTCTTCTGTATCAATTCTTCATGCTTCATTTGTATGAGATAATTACTCCTTTTTATCTCTTCCTACACAGTTTTATTTTTTTAGTATCACCCCATCATGGACAGCTCAGCCCAAGCCTTTCTTTCAAATGACCCAAATAATGATAACAGTCATAAGAGTACTGATAACATTTTCACATATAGGAAGTAAAGAATTTGTCCTTATGTAGCCCCGTATAATTGGTCTTTAATGTACACTTTATATTTCTCCCAGCTCTTATACATGAAATTTTCCATTAAGTTCTGCTTTTTTTTGTCACAAATACCTGAAAGTCTATCAGTTCATCAGATGTTCATTTTTTTTTTAAATTCAGGAGTATACTTAACTTTGCTCTTTTGCTCTATGAAATATAGTATTCCAGGACCTATAGTCCTTCAGCATAGTAGTTGCCAGGTCTTGTGTAATCCTTATCATATGTAGCTCCATGGTATTAAAAAAATTTTTTTTCTTGTTGCTTCCAATATTTTCCCCTTAACCTGGGAACTTTGAAACTTGGCTAGGATATTCCTGTAAGTTTTCCTTCTAGGATCTCTTTTATGTGGTTATCAGTGGATTTTTTTTTAAAGAACTTTAGGGCAATTTTCCCTGATAGTTTCTTGAAATGTATCAATTTTTTTTAAATCATAATTTTCAGGTGGTCCAACTATTTTTATATTATTTCTCCTTGATCTGTTCTCCAGATCAGTTGTTTTTCTGATGAGATGTTTCACATTGTCTGCTTTTTTAAATTCTTTTGATTTTGTTTTATTATTTCTGATCCCCACATTACTCCTGAGGTGAAAGTTCCTGAGGGTGAGGCTGCCTCCTAATGTAGTTGCCCCCCGGGCTTGTTGTTTGTTGATTCTACAGAGGCAGCCTGCAAGTGTTTTCACTTCATTCAGAACAAACCTCCACCTCTTGTGGTCAGGTCTTTCCTGCAGTCTTCTCAAGTTGCCACAAGAGGACAACTGCTTCACCCCGATTTTGGTTTATTATTGCTGCTCTATGTTCCCTCTGAGGCAGTTTTCTATCTTTTTTTATGGAGGAAATTGGGAGAGCAGAAGATTTTTCATTGTACTCTGCCATCTTTCCAGAATCCTCTCTTGCTAATATTTTATTTAAAATATTTGCATCAATATTCATTAGGGAAATTGACCTATAATTTTCTTTTTCTATTTTTACTCTTCTTGGTTTAGGTATCAGCCCCATATTTGTAGAAGGAATTTGGAAGGACCCTGCCTATTTCCCCAAATAGTTTATATAATATTGGAATTAATTGTTCTGTAAATGTTTGGTAGAATTCACTTGTGAATCCATTTGGCCCTGGGATGTTTTCTTAGGGAGCTCATCGATTGCTTGTTCAATTTGTTTTTCTAAGATGAAGTTATTTAAGTATTCTGTTTCCTCTTAATGTGGGAAATTTATATTTTTCTAAATATCCATCCATTTCATTTAGATTGTCAGATGTACTGGCACATAATTGGGCAAAATAGCTCCTAATAATTGTTTTAATTTCCTCTTTGTTGGCAGTGAATTCACCCCTTTCATTTTTGATACTGGTTTGGTTTTATTCTTTCCTTTTTAAAATCAAATTAACCAATGGTTTATATATTTTATTATTGTTCCCCTCCCCCATAAAACCAGCTTCTAGTTTTATTTATCAGTTTAATGGTCTTCTTACTTTCAATTCTATTGATCTCTTCATTGATTTTCAGGATTTCCAATTTGGTATTTAATTGGGGGTTTTTAATTTGTTCTTTAAAAAAAAATTTTTTTAGTTGCACACCCAATTCATTGATCTGCTTTTTAGAGAGATAAAATTTTCCCTAAGTACTGCTTTGGTTGTATCTCATAAATTTTGGTATGTCGTTTCATTGTTGTCATTCTTTTTAATGAAATTATTGATTGTTTTTATCATTTATTCTTTGACCCACTCATTTTTTAGGATTGAATTGTTTATATTCCAATTAATTTTTAATGTATGCACTGCCTTTTATTGAATGTAATTTCTATTGCATTATGATCTGAAAAGGGTGCATTTAATATTTCTGCTTTTCTGCATTTGAATGTGAGGTTTTAATGCCTTAATACATAGTCAATTTTTGTGTAACTGCCATGTATTGCTGAAAAGAAAAAAGGTATATTCCTTTCTATTTCCATTCAGTTTTCTCCAGAGAGCTATCATATCTAACTTTTCTAGAATTCTATTTGCCTCCTTAACTTCTTTCTTGTATATTTTGTGTATAGTTCTGAGAGAGGAAAGTTGAGGTCTCCCATTAGTATTTACTGTCTATTACCTCCTGTAACTCATTTAACTTCTTTAAAAATGTAGATGCTATACTATTTGGTGCATATATGTTTAGTACTGATGTTACTTCATTGTCTATGGTACCTTTTTAGCAAGATATAATTTCCTTCCTTATCTCTTTTAATTATATTCATTTTTGTTTTGCTTTTGCTTTGTCTGAGATTATGATTGCTACCCCTGTTCTTTTTTTATTTTACTTCAGCTGAAGCATAATAGATTCTGCTCCAGCCCCTTACCTTTACTTCATGTGTGTCTCTCCCCCCGAAATGTGTTTTTTGTAAACAGCATATTGTAGGATTCTGTTTTTTAATTCATTCTGTCATCCATTTTCATTTTATGGGTGAGTTCATCACATTCACATTAATGGTTATGATGACTGTGTATTTTCCTCCATCATATTTTCCCCTGTTTATCCAACTCTCTCTCTCTTACCTTTCACTCTGTCCTTTCTCACAAAGTGTTTTACTTTTGGTCACTACCTCCCCCAAACTCCCCTCCCTTTTATCAGTCACTCCCCACCCCCCATCTCATCCTTCTCCCTTTTTACTTCCCTAAGGGCAAGATAGGTTTCTATATCCAACTAAGTGTGTATGTTATTCCCTTTTTGAGCTAATTCTGATGAGAATAAGATTCAAGCACCACCTCCCATCTCCAAGAGTTCTTTCACGCCTCTGTTATGTGAGATAATTTACCCCATTCTATCTCTCACTTCCTCTTTCAGTACAATCTTCTTTCCCACTGCTTAATTTTTTTTTTTTTGGATATCATCCTATCATAGTCATCTCACATCTATACCCTTTGTCTATGTATACTCCTTCTAAATGCTCTTATAGTGATAAAGTTCTTAAGTTACAAATATTATCTTGCCCTGTAGGAATATAAACAGTTTGACTTTATTGAATCTCTTATGTTTTTTCTTTCTTGTTTCTTTTTTACCTTTTTCTGTTTCTCTTGAGTCTTGTATTTGAAGGCAAGTTTTTAATTACATTTTGTTCTTTTAATTAGGAATGCTTAAAAGTCCTCTATTTTATTAAACATCCATTTTTCCTCCTGAAGGATTATACTAAATTTTGCTGGGTAGATGATTCTTGGTTGTAATCCTAATTCCTTTGCCTTCCAGACTATCATATTTCAAGTCCTCTGGTTCTTTAATGTAGAAGCTGTTAAATCCGGTGTAATCCTGACCGTGGCTCCACAATATTTGAATTGCTTCTTTCTGGCTATTTTCTTTTTGACCTGGGAGCTCTGAAATTTGGCTATGATATTCCTGGGAGTTTTCGTTATGGGATCTCTTTCAAGCGGTGATCAGTGGATTCTTTCAATTTCTATTTTACCATTTGGTGTAGGATATCAGGGCAGTTTTCTTTGATAATTTCTTGAAAATGATATCTAGGGTCTTTTTTTCTTTGGGTTTTTCAGGTAGTCCAATTGTTTCAATAAGTTTGTTTTTGAAAATGTACACAAAAATCTCTCCTGGATCTATTTTCAAGGTGAGTTATTTTTCCAATGATAAATTTCACATTTTCTTTTATTTTTTTCTATTCTTTTGATTTTGTTTTATTGTATCTTGATGTCTCATGGAGTCGTTAGCTTTCACTTGCACAATTCTAATTTTTAAGGAATTATTTTCTTCAGTGAGCATTTGTACTTTATTTTCCATTTGGTCAATTCTATTTTTTAAAGAGTTATTTCTTTCAGTGAATTTTCATATATATTTTTCCATTTTTTGTGTTTCTTTCACTAAGCTGTTGACTTCCCTCCAACTCCATGATTCTCTTGCATTGCTCTCATTTCTTTTCCCAATTTTTCTTCTACTTCCCTAATTTGCTTTTTAAAATCCTTTTAAAGGTCTTCCAGGAGTTCTTTTTGGGCCTGAAACTAATTTACATTTTTCTTTGTGGGGAGGGGCTTCACATGTTGCTGTTAACACTGTTGTCCTCTTCTAAGTTTGTGCCTTGATCCTCCCTGTCATCATAATAACTTGCTGTAGTCAAGTTCTTTCTTTGTTTTTTACTTATTTTTTTCTGCATATTTTGTGACTTTGTACTTTTATGCAAGAGTTGTGCTCATCTCCTTCACTGTCCCAAGCTTCTTATTGCAGGACTCAGAACCTTGTCATTTGCTTTCATTGGGTTTTGGGGCCCAGCTGTTGGCTTGCACTAGATGTGGGGTGCCCCCTGCTGGCTTGTATTGGGGGCAGGACCTCCCTTGTAGCCTGCCCCAGGGGTGGAACCTCACTGCTGGCTTGCTATGGAGGCAGGGCCTCACTGGTGGTCTGCACTGGGGGTAGTCTGCTAGTCTGGGACTGCTGGCTTGCCTCCAGGGCTGCTGGCTTACATGGGGGTGCCCCTCCCCCCTCCACTGGTGGATTGGTCCAGCAGTGCATCCTGCTGCTGCTGCTTGTTTATCAGGCTTATCTCTCACACAAGTGAGATGGATGTTTTCTGCTGAGTTGGTAATTTGCTTCCCCACTGCTAAATTGGTTCTGAGGTGGTTTTCATGGTTGTTTGGAGGGGAATTTGGATAGGCTCCAGAGAGTTTTTGTTTCACTCAGACATAGTGAAAAAAAAAAGGGAGTCATGACCTCTATCTTAGACCAGGCTAGCTCTCAGGACAGGTCCTATACCTACTTTTAGCAAGGTTATGGAGTCTTCCAACTGCCCATTTTAGAAACTGTCTTTCTCCATTCTATCTATCTATCTATCTATCTATCTATCTATCTATCTATCTATCCTGTATCCTATTTTTATCAGATAATTCTAGATCATATATTTATTATAGAGTTTAAAGGAACTTTGTAGAACTAGCTATATCCCTAAACTTTGCAGATGAGGAAACCAGTACACAGAGGAAACACTGAAGCAAAGTGATGATTGTAGCCAGCTTTAGTATAGATCAAACCCATTTCTTCTTGCTCAGTCATCAGTCGATAAAGAAGATGAACAAAAGCTGGAACCATTGCCATTTATAAATTCTATAATCCTGTGACTTCAGTTTCCTCATCTATAAATGAGGTTTATTCTAGCTATAGACCTACAATTGTATGTTCATTTTATAACCAAAAGTTCTATTGGAAACTGGATGGAAGTGAGCTTTTATTGGTTGGGAACTCCACTTAAAATACATATTTATTATTTCATTATGTCCCCTCCTTCCATTCCAGCTGGAGTAGATGGAGTGATAGATTTGAAGTCATGAAGGTCTGGGTTCAAATCCTACTTTTGATATGAAATAACTGTGAGACTCTGGAAAAATCACTTAATCTTTCTGAGCCTCAGTTTCCTCATCTGTAAAATGAGGATAAAATAGCATTTTCCTGGTTTTGTGGCTCAGATGGGATAATACATGAAACTTTCTACAGACTTTTGAAATTCTATGTAAATATGAATTATGATTATTAATTATATTCAATCCCATGAGTATTTACTGTACTTAACATTACTCTGGCACAGTTCTTGCCCTCAGTAAACAAAGTTTATTTTTTCAATAAAATGTGAGCTCCTTAAAGGCAGGGACTCTATTGTTTTCCCCTTGAACCCTTGTGGGCTGACACAGTGTCTTATAGCTGACACTTAACACTAGGCACTACATAAATGCTTGTTGCATTGAGTGGACTATAATTAAATTACCTAAGTGAGGCATTCAAACTCTTTGGTATTACCTAAACCTCCTTCTGTTTTCTCCTTTGCTAAAGATTTTTTTATCTTGGCCCCTATTTACAATATTATGGTCATTCTAGGAATCCATTATAATCTTCCCTCTTGAACCAGCCTTTGGAATCTTTCCAGAGCGGCAGTGCAGCAGCACTCTGGGAATGCGTCAGTCCCCTGACTAGGCAAGCACTCTAAGGATGGAGCAACTCTGGGGAATGAATTTGTTCCTATTTCTTTTTGGGGGTGGGGAGGAGAAGTCCTGACATGTTTTATTACCTTTTTTTTTCCTGCCTAGCTCTCCTCTAAAGCAAGAGTTCTTAACCTGGTGTCCACAGACCCATGTGGATAAATTTCAGGGAGTCCAAGAACTTGCATGGGGAAAAAAAATTACATCTTCATTTTCACTAACTTTTGATTTCATTTGAAAATATTATTGTAACTGGAGGTCCATTGGCTCCATGATACAAATATGGTAAAGAATCCCTGTCCTAAAGGAAAGTAAGGTCTCAAGGCTGATGTCTAAGTCTCCTGTTTCTTTGAGAAACCACAGATAGACCTTTCAGATTTTGCCCATATCTATCTCTGCTTTACCTCAAACTTTCCCATCAATTTCACATTGACTACCAGACCACTTTGATGGTGGATTTTCTGGACATACAGAAAGTTGGTGAGATGATTTTGAGATAGAGAGCTTCATATGCCCTTCATATCATGACACACAGCCTGCCGTCTAATCTGCCTATGCATGGACTTTGGCCTGCTTTGCATATAACCATGTAAAAGGAAAGGAAGCAATTGGTAGTTGGGACAGTTCAAGGGGCTTTCATCAGTTCATTTTCTGGGATCCACCTCTGGTCCAGGAGTGGAGAATTAGCTTCATTTTTCAGTATTGGCTTCAGTCAAAGAAAACACAACCAGTGAGTGTGTCAAGCAGAGCTTTTTTTTTTTCTTTCCTTAAGGATCTTTCCTTAAGCAGCATAGGAGTGATACAGAGTGAAGTCATCCACACATAGACAAGCATGTATATTTAATATAGGACACCTTGAGAGTGAAGCTAGTCACCTAAGGATTGGCAATCAGGTTACAGGTTAGGCTTCAAGGATTTTGGAGACAATATGGGAAGTTCTCTGTGGGAATCAGCTGCATATTACCCCAGCATCTTCATTGTGGTTACAGTTATGAGTGCCCCAGGGACTTTTCCTGCAATCCCAGAGGCTAACTTCATGGCCACTGCATTCAACGTCATCCAACCAAATTTGTCCAGAACCTTTCAAATGACAACAATGAAAAGGATCATTAAATCAAAGACTTCCAACTCAGGATAAAACAACCTGTTAACAACCTATAACCCTATCCACAATGGTGGGACTATCCAATGAGGTCCTCTTAAAAGGTTTGGTGGAGGTCTTGGAGTTGGCATCATATTCATTCAACTGCTAAATCATATGGACTCTAATTTCAGATTGTCTCCCATTTCCCTTTCTCTCCCTTACCATTGCCACAGCCTTTGCCCAGGGCCTTGATCTTACATGCTGACTACTATAGTAGGCTTTCATCTGGTCTTCTTGCCTCTAGTTTTTCCCACTGCCATCACCTCTGGATTATTCCAGGTCCCCTTAAATTTCATACCCTTTGCTAAGGCTGTGTTGCTATACTCTGCTCCCTCCTTCCTCCCCAATACCTCCTTGCTACTTGTGGAAATGGCACCTTGTACTCTGAGGCTCAGCTTAGGTTATTCATTGTTCAGTCATTTTTCAGTTGTGTCTGACTTTGTGACTCCATTTGGGGCTTTCTTGGCAGAGATACATTGCCATTTCCTTCTCCAGTTTATTTTGCAGGTGGGAAAACTGAGGCAATTAGGATTAAATGACCTGCCCAGGATCATAGCTAGTATATGAGGCCGGGTTTGAACTCAGGAAGATAAGTCTTCCTGACTCCAGGCCCAGCACTCCAGCACAATCTAGGTACTATTGAGGTTCTACCTATTCCATAAAATCTTCCCAGAAGCACTCCTTTCAGCAGCCCTTCTCTGCTGCTCTCCAGGTGTCCAGAACCCTTATGCTATATTCTGGCTGTCCAAAGATATCTCCTACATCAGCTCATCTAACTCTGCTCTCCTTTCAAAACTCCCGCCACACACAAATATTACAATTCCAGTTCACCATGGGTGGCTAGGAATTCAGAAGAATGTCATCTAGCTAGATGATTAAAATAATCCAAACTGGCGTATGAATAGCTGTTGGACTTATCTCTGGGGATATTGGATTTGAGAAGAGCTTATAATCCAAATGAAAATTTTAAGTAATGGGATATTGGGGGAGATCCTTTTGAGTCAAAGATTTCTAAGTCTTTGGCTTCTAATTTATGAAAATTTTATTGGAATTGGTGATGAATCCCTCAAATAGGTATCCAAGGAATACTGGATTATTTGTTTGCTCCAGTTTTCGACTTACCTCCTCCTACACTGGTGACTGCAGTCCCTGACCTGTACCCCATCATGCGACAGAAGACAGTGGCATCGGAAGCATCCCAGGAGTCATCACATATAGTGCCCCAAACACCCTTGTAGAAAATTTCAGCACGGCCTTTGGACCCTCCACCAACAATTCTAACCAAATGTCTTTGGTCTGTGGGGAAGGTAGAAAAGATTTGCAAGGAAGATGTGAGGAAACCAATGTTCTGTCCCACAGCAACACCAATAGGGCCCAGGGACAGAAATCCAGCTGATTTGTACAACGATATCACTACAATTTCATTGACATCCATTGTTCTGAGACATTGTATATTGATTCCTCAGATTTGCAATTCTTGCTAGTAAAATCCTCTTGACCACTTTCCTAGCCTTTGGGATTCGGTGTCCCTGGGTCTTCTGGCTTGACCCAGAGTGCCTTCTGCTTTACTTTGTCTGATCATGACTAGAACCATAAACCTCTTTCCCTTGAAGAGTCCTCATCCTTTGGTTCTATTTATTGCTCTTAATTACCAACATATTTTTGCTCTGTCCACTTGAATTTAACAAGCACCTTAAAAACCTGCTAAATTATAGTACTACCTTAAAATAAAGGGTTTTTTTTAAAGTAAATAACTATTTTAATAGAAATTAGCTGGATCATATATTCTTCATGCTTCTCTCATGCCAGGAATCAGTTAGCCTTCCTCCTTCCTTTCTTCTCTTTTTCCCTCCCTTTCTCCTCCCTCCCTCTCTCCCTCCCTTCCTTCCCCTCTTCTTCATTTAGTTATTTATCTGTCCAAATCTCTGATTTCATTGGTTTAAAGATATAGCTCCTTGTGAGGAAGCTTCCTTTGTCAGTGCAGATCAGAAACCTACCCTACAACTTATAGACTTGTTTGATTGAGGAACCAAGAGGTTAATTGACTTGCCCAGGGCCACTTAGCTAGTATGTTTCAGAGGTTGGACTTAAACCTCAGTCTTCCTGACTCTGAAGTTAGCTCTCTCTCCACTACCTGGCACTCCCTCTGCAAATATACCTGAAGTACTACCATTCACTAGATGATAGTTCTTAGAATATCAGGGAGCAAGCATTCCAAAGGGCAGCTACTCAGACTGAATATTTGTTGGTCTTGCAAATCCAGTCTGATTAGTTTTGACAAATGTCATAGGAGAAAAAGAAATGAAAAGAAAAAGAAATTTGAGAATTGGAGCTAGAGACCATAGACCAGTTCTCTAGTATGCCCTGAGTGTTTGCCTGGTATGCACCTGATTCCTCAAAGCAAAGAATAATACTGTCTAGTGGGGGGGAAAATCAGAATCATCTTCTGGTAGCTAGTTCCCCATCATTCCTGCCTTTTCTGGTGCAGTGTTGACACTGAAAGATGTAATGTTTCAATATTTCAAAGAGTCGGTGGTTTTATCAGTATGAGACTTCCTCCACCAATATAAATCTCAAGGCCTCTGTGCCATAATTGTTTCTTTAATCCAACCCACAAGTTGGTGACCAAGCTTCTTCAGGTGAACCTCTGAGGCATCCTGAGCTAGAATCAGATGATGGTTCATGGCTGGGTCTACCAGTTGACATGGCTTTTGGGACCCCACGCACATCTCCAGGCCATGTTAAAACATCAGAAGATTTTAGTGTTCTCCTCTTCTAAAGGATAAATTAAGATAAAAGTGGGCAATATCTGGTTGTCCTTCTATGTGATGAAAGAAAATGAGTCATTATGAAGGCAGGCCAGTTAGAATTTCCTTACTTTCCTTTTGGGGGAATTAATCCCACCTGAGGGGAACCTGAGGGATGGAGAAGAGAACAAGTACTCCCTTGTCCAGTTCTATCAGTAGAATTGAATTAAATTAAAATGAGTCACAGCAATGTATTCGATTTGCTTTGGAGAGGCTTTCCAGCTTCTACTATTGTCCACTTCTACTCAGGAGCAAAAATACATGGGCTTAATCTGCAGGTAGTGGGAAGGGGGTCATAGGAAGGGACTTCACTAGAGGGCATTGATTGATATTAAGATGGGATCCATCTGTTAAGGACAGATTTACTGACATCCTTCCTAGAGGGAGGGGGAGGGATGCAATGACCCTGAAAACTTAAAATCAGACTCCACAAAACCAAACCAAACCAAACCAAACCAACCCCAACCCAGTCTTACTTTGGTCTCCTTTTTCTCCTTTGGTGCCAGGTTCACCTTTATTCCCCACATTTCCTTGGGCTCCTTTCTGACCTGGAGGACCTATGGCAGAGAAAAGAGGTGGTATGTGGTTCCTATCCCAGTCTTTTATTATAAGAGGAACCTAATGGAGAATGAGAGGGACAAGGAGGAGCAGGAGGGAGTGAGAACGTTCAATTGCAAGAGATTTTCAGCTCTTTTTGTGATGATGTTAGCTGTCCTCAGACTCCACTGAGGTCAAAAGATGGTAGGAAAAATACAGATTTGGAATCAGAAGACCTAGTTTGAATCTCAGCTATGCCACTTACTAATTGTATGACCATGGACAAGTTCTTTAGTTCCTCTGGCCTTAATTTTCTCATACGCAAAATAAGGAGGTTAAACTAGAGGATATTTGTCAGAGGTGGTCCCCACCTAGTAATTTATGTATAATTCAGCCACTGAAATTGGTACTGCCTCCCTGCCCCAATCTGTGTTTAACAGAAATCAGGAAGCAGACCTATGAAAAATCAGACAGCCAGTCCAAAAGAAATTATATACTCTCTTCTTCTTCCTTTCATAATCCTTTTAGTTCAATATTCACAGAACCCCAAAGGCTATAACAATCTTTCAATTAAATTAGTTTAGCTGAAGAGTGTCAGTTAAACTGGTTATTTGACCTGATGTAGCTCAAGCTGGTCTGCTTGACTGGTGGTCAACTGATTGAAGTGCCCTATCATCCAGTTGTTTATTTTCTAATTGGTGAGGCTATACAAGCCTGAACACCAGGACAAATTCTGGAAATGATCTGGATACTCTGGCTCCTTGCCTATGTACAGCTGTTTTGGCATCCTAGATATTTGACTTTGGGTAAAAGCCTTAGTCTGAGTATATTGACTGAAGGCAGATGGTTGACAGAGTGCTGGACCTGAAGTCAAGAAGACTTGGGCTCAAATCTTGTTTTAGACCTGAGCTGTGTGCTACAGACAAAATCCTCTCTGTACCTCAGTTTCCTCATCTGTAAAATGAGGCAGTTAGACTGGAGGGCCCTTATGGCTCTAAATGTATGATTTTATGATCCTGGCCTGATGAGAGCCAGATACGGTGCAAATTGTTTGCAGGGTAAAGAGGTATATGGGCATCAACAGTGAAGATTGTGTGATTTGAACCAAACCTTTCAGATCTGTGATTTTACAAAATTTGTTGCACAACTGGCAAACATAGTTACCTTATTTTATCCAAATGTAATGTATTTGCACATATGCTAAACATTCTGACTGTTCCCCACAGCACCCTCCATCCCTACTCCCACCCTAATTTGGGATGTGTGTTTACATTATTCTCTTCAGTTTTTTACAAGGGGCAACTGGGACCCCAAGAGACCTGTTGACTTCCCTCAGGTCACACCACACCCAAGCTAGTATAAGAACCAGAAGCCCTGGATTTCCTTATAGTCCCTTCAAGTCCATTACAACCTGGGGACTGGTGGGGGAGGGGAGGAGAGAAGGAAGGGGCTGGTGCGCATTTCAAAGTCACAGAGACCTGCCATTTGAATGCACAGACTCTAGTCATCTCTTTGAGAAATTAAAATCAAGCAAGTACTCTACCTGAAGCTCCCATTTCTCCTTTTGTCCCTTTTTGTCCTTGATGCCCTAAGAGAAAAACAAAAAAAGAAAAAAGAAAAAAAGAGGGAAGAAGATAATAAAACTTAGATATTAGACACTTTTAATCTTAAGATACTTTCTACTTATTGTCTGATTAATGCAGGAGGGAAGACACATTGGTTCTCTAGGATTTTTAAAAGGCCCCTTTACTTAGCATAAATGGAGACAGAATTGCAGATGAGTACTAGCCTGTGTCTTCATGTCCAACAGAACCAAATGGGGCTATAAACCTTGGCTCTCCAGGCCTTATGCTCCCTGCCTGAGCCTGTTATGCAGTAATTCAACAAAACTGTTCAGTGCTTCCTGCTTACAGAACGTTCCCATTGCTAACACATGGGGAGGTGCAAAGCTGAGAAATATAGTCTTGGTTCCTGTCCTCAGAGAATTAGCAGTCTAGTAAGTGCACATAGCTATAGGAATAAAAGCTCTTTGATGATAGGAACTGTTTCATTTTTGGCTTTGTATTCTCAACACCCAGCACAGCGTCTTCCACATGGTGGAAGCTGAACCACTACTTACACATGATAGCTATAACACTGTAATACATGAATGTATTGGAGAAGTCCAAAGGAAAAGTCTGAAGGGGAAGCTTATTATGGAGGGGGATAGTGGGGATCAGGAAAGGCTTCAAGGAGGAGGTGGTGGCATTTGAATTGGGCTTTAAAGGGTAGGTAGGCATTCAATAGAGAAAAATGAGGAGGGGGGGATTGGCTGACATAGAGAAGGGCTGAACAAAGTCTTGGAGGGAGGAAAACAGGGTATGTTCTGGGGACATAAAGTAGAAATTGATGGGTAAACTGAATTGAGATACTAGATAATTTGTCATCTCATTCATAGAGAATAAAAGCATTGAGTCCCAAGATACACTTTTGATGGGAGTTGATACAGGGGACTCAATCATGACACAGTAGCCATTAGATTTGGGTGCATTGCACACAGTAGGAGCCCAAGAAGTTTGATTGCTCTGGGGGAATCTGTGTCAGATCAGTACTAAAGTCAGGAAGAGGGAAGAATACTTTTAATAGAGTACAGCAACTGTTTGTAGTTCTATGAAGAATAATAACTTCATATTTGGAATTAGAATTGTGTCAATATGGAAAAATATTGACAAAGGCTTGGTCTCTATTGTGAGATGAAATTCACACACTGATTGTCATTTACTAGCACTCAAACTGGTAATAAAGTTTGGGGGCGTTAGTTCAAATGAATGATTAGGACCCAGCATAGAAATGCAAAATATCTAGTTATAGAATGAGACCTTTGCCATTCAGGTTAGTGACATTTTTCTTTCATTAAATGTCTGTTTTAAGGGATCATAGTACAGATAATTAGACTTTATGTGAATTTAGACCTTCCAGGTAGAGCTTGTCACTCCTCCTTCTCAATTACAACCATTTTATGTTAACACATTTAGATGAACTTTTTAGGTTTACTGAAGATCCTGAGAATATTTTGGCAGACACAATATTTTTGAGCGTTATTTTATTTGGTACCTAGTATTGAGATAGCATAGTGTATTGGAAAGAGCGTTGAATTTGAAGTCAGAGCACGTAAGTTCAAATGCCAACTTAGTATCATAAAATCATAGGTCAAGAATTGGAAGGGGCCCAAGAGGCCATCTAGTTCATCAGCTTCATTGTTCAAATGAGGAAACTTTATCGTAGGGAAATTAAGTGATTTGCTAAGGTCCCACAGGTAGTATCAGAGGTATGTTTTGAAACCAGTGCTCTTGATACTCTGTCATTTGCTACCCAAGTGACCTTGGGTGAGTCACTTATTCTACATGGGCCTCAGTTTTCTCATCTCTAAGATGAGGGGGTTGGACTAGATGACTTTTAAGATTCCTTTTAGCTCTGGATCTTTCACCCTATGACCCTGATATGATCCCTGAGGCAGAATTTTATATGTGTATATACACACACTTACACACACACACACATGTATGATAGCGAGAGGGACTATTACTAGGACAATTAAGTGAACTGGGGTGCCTTTGTTTTCTTCTGGAACACCTATAAATTATGTTCTACTGAGAGATTAATGCCTTTTTTACATAATGAGTTCCCATCTGGAAACTTGGCCTGAGTTAATCAAAATTGGACAAACACCATAGTCCCTTTGATTTGGGGAATACCAACATCCTGACACTGAAAAATATATCTATAAATATCACTGAAAAAAAGATCCCTAGATCGTGACATCTGGCCTCCAGTACTAACTTAACAAGGTGCTGCCTGGCTACTGGACAACGGGAAGACCCCTCAGAAATGTATCTCCGAGTCACCATAGGAGGTTACAGTTTAAAGACATTTGAATTGTTTTGGGCATATTGCAGGAGTATTATACAGAGATTTATTCACATTTTAATTGCTGTGTACCTGAAATTGGAAAATGTAATATTATGTTTACTCTGGTTGCCAGAATTAAGGACGATATCAGATAAATCAATTGAATCAATTGATTTGAATCAATCTTTTGTGGTGGCCTGGTTAAATGCAAATGGGACTCATGATGTATGAACCAAAGCTATGGAAGTAACGTCTAAAATGTCTACCGGTGACAAAATGTTCTCTTCCCCTAAAAGTGGAGAAGATGGTCTTCTGGTTGGGCTTTAAAAGATGAAGAAAAATTCAATAGGTGAAAAGGAGAAAGGAGAATATTCCAAGAAAAGTGTAAACAAAAACACTGAAGTATGACACTATGTGTGCATATATATATATATACATATATATGTACGTGTGTGTGTGTATATCTGTGTGTGTGTGTGTGTGTGTGTGTGTATGTGTGTGTATCTGTTTGAGAGGGTGGGGGTGGGAGATAAGTGGATAAAGATTTATTCAATTCAGCTAAGAGCACAAAGTAACAGGGGAAGAAATATGGGATAAAGCTGAAAAGGTAGAAAGGTGCCAGGCTGTGGAAGGCTTTGAATGGCAGGCAGAGAAGTTTGAATTTTACTTGATAGATGCTAGGTAGCCACACTGAAGAAATTTGAATAGAGGAGAGACCATTTCCAGATTTTTGTGGTAGAAAGATGATCTAGCAGAAGAATTAGAGGAGGAAAGAAATGAGGCAAGAAAACCTTCAAGGACTATCTTGTGATAGTCCTGGTGGGTGGTAATGAGAAATGTATGAGGGTGTTGGCAACTGGAATAGAGAAGAGATGTAAGAAATACTACAAAGGTGAAATCAAGACAATTTATTAAATAAGAAGTAAGGTAGAAGGAGAGGAGCTAAGTGGCTCAGCAGTTAGAATGCCGGGCCTGGAGACAGGAAGGTTTATCTTCCTAAGTTCCAAGTCAGCCTCTAACCCTTGGTCAAGTCACTTCATCTTGTTTGCCTCAGTTTTCTTATGTGGAAAATGAGCTAGAGAAGGAAATGGTAAACCACTCCGGTATCTTGGCAGATCAAGAAAACCCCAAAGGGGCCACTAAAAGTTGGACATGCCTAAAACGACTGAACTGAAGGTAGATGGAGGAATCAAAGTTAGCCTCAAGGTTAATAACATGAGAAACTGGATGAATGGAGGCTCCACAGATAGAAATAATGAAGTCAAAAGGTTGAACATGCTTATGGGGAAAAAATTAATGAGCTCAGTCTGAGGCATGTGAAGTCGTGGGGATGTGGAACACCCAAGTATAGATGTCCTTCAGGCAGTTGAAGATGAAAGTCTAGAACTCATTAGGTCTGGTTGGAGATGGAGATTTGGATGTCATTTCCAAAGAGCTGAATCTGTGGAAATTAATGAGATTTCCAAGGAAACAGTGAAAGGCCAACAGAGACTTTGAAGGACCACTCACATAGGGGTCAGGAATGAGATGGATACAGCAAAGGAAATAGGGGAAGGGAAACAGGACAGTTTTGTGTCTCTGAAACACAGGGAAGAGAATATTCAAAGGAAATGTGGTCATAGGATCATAGATTATAGCTGCAAGGCACATTAGCAATCATCTTATGCATTCCTTTCATTTTTACATGTGAAGAAACTGAGACCCAGATAAATTAAATAACTTGCCGAAAGTCTCATTTTCAGCAGTGTCAAAAATTACCAAAAGGAGGCTGAAGGTTGAAAAAAAAACTAAAGGATTTGAGTTAAGGAAGTTATTGGTAATATTTGAGAGAGTAATTTCAGTAGTGTGTTTGGGGCCAAAGTCAGATTACAAGAAGTAGAACAGTAAGTACTAAGGAAGAAGAGGCAGCAGGTATAGAAATTTTTTTAAGAAGTGGGGAGAGAAATGGAACAGTAGCTGGATATGGCGGAAGGGTTAAAGGAAGGCTTGTTATTCAAGAGACTATCATTTTTGTAGTCAAGTGGGAAGGATACAGTGGAAAGGGAGAGACTAAAGATGCATAAAAGGAAGTAGATGACAACTGGAGGAAAGTCCTAGAGGAGCAGGAGGAAATGGGATCAAGTGTGAGGAGTATATAAAATTCTTCTTTGACCAGTGGAAGGCAGAGAATGGATGGTGATGCTAAGAAGTTATGAAAACACAAGAACTGAGGAAGACCCTTTTCAGAAGGCTGACATCTCTATAGGGAAGGAGAAGACTGAATCGGTGCTCAATTGTCAAAACCAAAGGCTTTTCTCAGTCCTCTTCACACAGCTAGAAAGAGACTGGTTCTCCACTTGGATGAATGACATTGACATCCCTAATTTGCCTTACTACCCATAATAGGAGCTTAATCTATGTTAAATGAGTCAATTGTGACTAACTATCCAAATGTGGATTATGACTCCCTGAGTGGAGGATATCATCAAGGGAATAAATTGAACTAAACTCAAGCGCTCTGATGATGCCAGGGGAGCTCAACTGAAAAGCTAGAGATGTTGCTTGCATGTCTTTTTTTTTTTTTTAAAGAAAATTCTTTTTAAATAGGAGAAGGGACAGAGAGATGAAGATAGAGAGAATCCAGGTTATGATGACCTGGTGTGCTAATGATACAGCCTTCCAGAAGTGCTTGTGACTTGGCCAGCGTGCTGATTTGCTTGCTTAACTGTACCTTTTTGTTACAATGGAAGTATCTATTAAGTGTGTGTTTGTGTGTGTGTGTCTGGGGGGGAAGGGACTGATTCATTCAGAAATGAAAATGATATAAAAAAAGGTATTAGTAAAGCTTTTTAATATATGATATAATACATATGACACTTCAAATATGTGAGGTTTCACATATATTATACATACATACATACATACATACATATATATATACATATATATATATATATATATATATATATATATATATGTATATATATATATATATATATATATATATATATATATGAGGTAGTATAGTGGAAAGGGAATTGGCTTTGAAGACAAGAAGACTGGGGTTCAAGTCCTGCCTTAGACACATATTGGTTCTGGCCCTGGGCCATGACCCTAGGTAAGTCATACCATGTGTTGGTCTGTATATCTACATGTGCATGTGTATGCATGTATGCATGCTGTTGTTATTGTTGTTTGTCCTTCATTTGCAAAAAGGACCATGACATCAAGAAGGTGAAGCAATGACATACAAGTGATTTGGATTTAAATGAGGGAGAGCTGTGCAAAGGAACCAGCCTCACTTTTTTCTCTGGAACCATCTGGGTCCAGTGGCAAGATATAGATCAGGACAACTGGAGATGGCCCAGGATGCAGTAGGGGACCTTGGCCTTTTCAAGCTAAGGTCTTTAACAGGTCTCAGTTTGTCTGAGGCAACACCCATTCAGAGTTTAAGTCTTAATAAGAAATGAGGCAGAGAATAGCCTCTTTACCTAGTCACATGTATACTATATAGTATATACTTACATGCTATAGGATATATACACATATATTTATGGTGTGACCACATACATATACATGTACACAGAACCACATCTTATATTTATATATGCACACTTATAGAATTCATTCACTTGAACACACATTTATGTACATACATGTATATATGCACGTATGTGTATATGCATACACGTATAACCTTAGATAAATTGCTAACCTTTCCATATAGATTTGTGTATGTATATATACACAGTTTGTAGATATGTCTATGTGTATATTAGATATAGAGCTGGAAAGGATGTCACAGACCCTCTAATTCCACACCTTCATTGTCCATATGAGGAAAGCGAGACCCAGGGAAGTAAGGTGACTTGTCCAAGGTCATATCAGAGATGGTCCTCTGACTCTACTATACCACACTACAACTCCTCCCCTCTACCCATTTGTTCTCATATTATCATCTCCTGGGCCCCGAGGTAAAAATATTTATTCAATTATTCAGAGCAGGTAACAGAAGACATGGAATGGGCCTCAGTTATAACACATCCCATCTCTGATACTATGTCACTTTAGACAAGCTGCTTAACTTCCCTGAGCCTCCCTTTCTTTATCTTTAAAATGAGGACATTGGGCTAGATGGCATCTAAGGTCCTTTCCAGCTCTGTGTCTGTGATCCTATTGTAAGGCACCTACGTGGGAGAATGAATCCAGTGTGGGACTTGGAGTCAGGAAGACGTGAATTGAAAACCATCATCAGACACTTACTAGTTGTGTGACCCTGGGCAAGTTACCTTAAATCTTTGTCTGCCTCAGTTTCTTCATCTGTAAAATGGGGATAATAATAGCACCTACCTCCCAGGGTTGTTGTGAGGATGAAATGAGATAATATTTGGAAACTATTAATCTTAAGGCACAATGTAAATGCTTTAATGCTATCATTATCATCATCATCATCATCATTGTTATTGTAGTCAGGTAATATTCTCTTAAAATCCTACCTTTTCACATGGAGCAGGTTAGTTTCAAAAAGGGCAGTAGAAGTACTTTTGTGTAAAGAAAAAGAATTATACCAACTGGTTAAGAATATAAGATATTGCTTCTGTTGTTGATATTCTGATGCCTGGGAATAGCAGGAAAAGAATTTTGGTTTAATAAAAATTGCTAAAATATGTGTATGAACAAACAGTTTTCATATGTAATTTAAGCAGTTTTACGCAGAAGGTGATCTGTGGCATAAATATAAAGACTTAAATCATCCTGCAAGAAGATACAATAATGAGTTCTGTCTTGTTTGTAAGTGAACAGCTTGACGGTTTGTAGGGGCAGAGGAAAAGCTTTTTTATTAAAAATAAGAATAATATGAGTATGAAGAAAGAGTTTCAAGGATACCAAATGAAATGGAAGACCATGTCGAGAAATTTGTGCTGTTACAGTCCTGAAAGATCCAGGAAATAGGAAGCAGAAGCTGGGCTGTTAACAGCGAAGAGATTGAAGACCCAGGTAATAGTATCAGCAGGTAGTGAAAAATATATATTTGTTGGAGTTGTTTGAAGAAACCAGTAACAGGAGCAGTCATCTGAAGGAAAGATTTAACTATGGGATTTCTGATTGACAGCCTCACTGGAGCAGAGCTTCCATTCCAGGTGTTACTCTTCAGTGCCATCTAGAGTTTAAGTGAGGTAAAGCCTCAGAAATGCTTATTTTATCTTGCAGCCTTTCCTCTTTCCCTCTGAATTGAAAGGGAAAATAGAAAAGCAGAAAAAAAGGTTTGCAGTTGATGCATAGGATGAGATTCTGAGATTTAATATGATAACAAAGAGGCCTAGTAAATGAAGAGTTGGCTAAGCTTATTTGCCTTGAGGCAACTGAGGTAACTAGGGCTCTTATGTTGTGATCTCTGTTGCAATTTGATTGGATGATACAGAATTATGATAAATGAATACTAGCTGTGTTTGGTCTGTATTGTGCAGAGATAGCCAGCCCAATGACCTTTGCAATTCATTAGGCTCAAAGGAAATTACTATAGAAATTACCCGGTAATGTTTCCTCAATACCCTTTAAAAGGTGTGCAAGTTGAAAGGGCTTATAAATATTGTATCACTTTGAGCATAGAAGAGAAGTAGATTTGCCCAACTGAAAAGTGTGAAGTACTAGCAGGCAAGCCGTTAGTAGAGAAGTGGCCTAGTGTGTTGCATGTGTTCACAAATGGAGCAACAACATTAAAGCCTTCAGTTTAGAAGAGTGAATTAACTTGAATATATGGGTTTTCTTCCCTCATGTACTTCCCTGCTAGGTTCCTGTGTGTGACCACTCTCCCTCATATATACCAAAAACATTGGTGGTAGACTGTGACAAAGGTTTATGTGTAAATTTTAATGTGTTTTTGTCATTCATACACTTGGTTTAATATGTGAGTACCAGTGATGTATTTTTTTTTGTCTTCTTATGAAGTAGTTGGTTATATTTAGGATCTACAAGTATCATCATGTGAATTTCTGGTTTGTGTAAGTAGAAATATATTGACGGGGGCTCGAGTGGTGAGTAGAGGATGTATATGCCCCCTCAACAGGGTAACTCCTAGGATCCTGAGAAAATTTGAGTGTAATCAAATGGTGGTGGTCCTTGTCAAGGACCCAATGTGAAAACTGGTTGGATGGAATGAGTCAGCCCAAAGAATGAGTAGGTGCCTATACAAGAAGTATAAAGCACTATAGAAAAATGGTTGTATATAGCCCATATTCTACTGGGCATTACGCTATGAAATTCTTCCATATCTATCTATCTCCAACATATATTATATGTAACACTCCATATACACACACGGAGCATATATGTAGATAATTATATATAGCAGGTATACATATGTGTCATTACACATAACAATATGATAGGTAGAAAGGTAGATAGATAGATATGAAAGAGCTTGTAAGTGAGAGCCAGGAGACCAGAAGACACATTTAAAAGACAGCTGGGTCTGAGGGCTTGGGTGCAAGAGCCAAAGAGAAAGTGAATAGAAACAACAGGATTCCTAGTGATAAATGGCTATCCTCCACAACTGTGAAGAAGGTTGCTGATGAGACAGAAAATCTGACCAGTAAACAAAAGGGAATGTAGTCAGCATCCAGGTAGGAAAGGACTTGGTTCCATCATAATCCCAAGATTTGGGCCTTATATGCAAGAGGTATCATGGCCCAAAAGAAATGACTTGCCAAAGATTGTATAGTAAGTGGTAAAGCCAGAATCAAACCTAAGACCTTTGACTCTAAGCCTAGCATGCTTTCCACAGAATCATTCTGTATTGGACCTCACTGAGCACCAAGGAAATAGGGAGTATCAGTTGTCTCCTAGCCCAGAGAGCAAGAATAATGTGTGTGTGTGTGTATGTATATATGTATATATATAATATACTGTGTAAAATATATATGTGTGTGTGTACATACATACATACATACATGCATACATACACATATACACACACACACACACACACACACACACACACACATATATATATATATATACTGTGTAAAATGTTTTGGCTTTCTCTTCATACCATAGAAGAAATCTGAGTTATTATGGTATTAAAAGAAAAAATATGTTGCTATTATACAATATTATACATGTATCCTATGCATTTCTGACTTTCTAGACTTTTTTGGTGTCATCTGCTGGCCTTTTATGTTGTTTGTGTCTTTTGCAAACCAACCCCCCCAAATTCCCATTTAATTTCTTATGTTGGCCCATGATATATCAAAACTGCAGTGGGGAAAGTCACAATGTGGAAGGGATAATTGTATACATATACATATGCTACATATATATGTGTATCTATGTATCTATGTATATATATATATATGTAATATATTCTATATATTTATATATCTTTGAATTATGAAATTTGAATTTTATGGCCAACTTTTTGAAATCCAAATTTGATAAGATACTTATTTTTTCCTTGGCATCATGAGAAAGAAAAACTTTTTATTATAAGAAGATGAATAGTCATTACCATAGAAACAGTGGCTACAGACCTTGCTCTCGTTGGTAGAGTAGGAGAAGGCAGAAAATGATCTATTCATATTCACTGTACATTTGAGAAAATTTTCTGATTGTGACCCTTGGATTCTTGTTAAGCAGTCCCCTGAGGCAGTAGATCTCAAGTCATGAATTAATAATTAGGGAGTAGAGAGGTAGGTGTCATTAGAAGTTGGGTCAGGCACAGGAGTTCATTGGCTCCAGGGTGAGTCTGTCACCCCAAGTCTGCCAATGAGGAGGGATCAAAGTGAGGCCCAACAAGGAGTAGGAGGAGAGAGCAAAAACAAAAGTTCAGTCTGGAAGGAGACCCTGTACTGGATGCTTGGCTTGGGCAAGGATAATCCAAGCTTAAATTTGGAGCTGGAAGGAACCTTAGCAATCTTCCAGTCCAAACATTCTATTTTATAAATAAATATACAGACACAGAGACATACAGAGACAGAGACAGACAGTCAGACACAGAGAGAGACAAACACAGAGAAAGACAGAAAGACAGAGAGAGAAATTGCTTAGAGGATGACTAGCTCTAAGAGACGATGAGATGGGTGACAACCATCTTCAGAATCGAAGCTCAAAGGCAAGGGAGAAATCTTTAGAGGTTAGGTAAAGAAAGCTCTTTCTTTCAAAGGAACCAGTAGACTGCCAGTGGGTCATAGGATCATAGATTTAGATCATAGAAGAGACTTAGTCCAAGCCCCACATTTTACAAACGAGTAAACAGAGAGACCCAGAGAGGTTGATTAAATGACTTTCCCAAGACATAAAGATGGTAAGTGGCAGATCTGGCATTTGAAGCCAGATACTCTGATTGCAGATTGGTTCATTGGGTCATGGTGCCTCTTTGGCCAGTGTGAAGGGTGGGGAAGAGGACTATAATACAATCCTGAAAACCAGGAGAATGACTTGTCCAGAGCAGGGAGGAAGGGTGGGTAAGAAAGGAGAATGCTTATGGGGAGCTTGGGGATCCCAAAACCAGAACTCAAAGTTGAGGGAGTAGGTTTTGGAAGGACTGAGACATTTGGCAGCCTTGGCAAACTAAATCTATCAGCTAGAAATGTTTGATCTAGCAGGCAGATGAGACAGGATTAGGCCTGCTGACAGGGCAAGAGCTGGGGAAAAGGGACCATCTCTGTCAGTCAGCAGAGCATCAAGGAAGATGGAGATTTTGTTCCTATGACATTTGTATATGGGCTCAGTATTCAATGAGAAGATCTTTGTAGACTTATAAATATTTCCCCTTCATTTAACAGTAAAAATAATTAAAACCACCGACAAGAAGAATCCTTCATTGTTTACAGGGAACAGAACAAGACAGAAGGAAAAAACAAACAAACAAACTCTGTGTTTTCTTTGGATGGAAAAGCTGGGGAGGGAACTGGAAACCTCAAGTGGAGAGGTATTAGGAGTGAGAACCCAGAAAGATGTGTCATCAAGCAAAGCCCTGGTGCTGGCACAAGAGAAGGATGGGTTTTCAGGGAGTAGGAAATAGAAATGAAGGTGAAGAGGGGGTAGAAAAAGAAAGCAAGGAAATGCAGTCAGGGAAGAAAGGACTTCCTTCCCAAAGGGAATTCAGCTCCTTCCTCTAACCTCCGGTTATTTTCTTATGAGTTGCCAACAGACTTGCAGCCCACACCAAAGACCATGTCCTAAAACCTATAAACACTTTAAGCTGTGCCCCTCTGTCCTGATGTATGACTTTCTCTTCTGGCCCATTCTTTCAGAATGGTGCTAGTTATGCCTCACTTCATGTCCTACTCTTCCTATACTCTAGTTAACTTCATTAACCCCTTACAGCTGCATAAGATCCCCTTTCTACTTCTTTCCCCACCTTCTTGTCCTGGAACCATGATCAAATCATCATTGTTCCCCAAGGGAAACTATGTTCCCACTCACCATCCTGGTAACTTTCAGGACCAAAATGCCCCTCCCTGGCAATCACTACCATATATACAGTCAGTCCTCAACTTTTGCAAGAGTAATGTTCCTAGAAAAAGGTGCTAAAGTAAAAAAAAGCGAGTGTTGATACATTGAACCTATGGGAAGTAGGGGATTTGGTTCCTATAATCACCAAAAACTGTAATCATTCACTAGAGATTGCCGAAAATACACTTTTTTTGCATACAATTCTTTATAACAAAACATTGATAATATGCTCTTTTCCTAGCACAGTAACCATGAAATAACCCATAAAATGCAGTACACAAAATAAAATTGGTAAGATGCAAAACATTTTTTTCTCACTAGTAATTCCCTAGAATGCTGTGATACTTTGTGCTACCATTTCCAAAACAAAAACAAAAACAAAAAAACCCACCTGATTTCAGACAATACTATACTATACTATACCCCTTTACCTTGGGACTTTAGTTTCTGCTGCTGGCAAGGAAAGCTCTTTATCTATAAGATATGGGGAGCACGACCAGTGAAGCACCCAGCTACTCCACAAACTTTCATGCATCATGTCTGTCATTTTTTTTTCTCTACTCCACATAGCCCCAAATGTGCAAAGCTGCCAATGCAAAAGTGAAAATTAGGTTACTAATAAGACCACTGAATGCTTGAAGTAGTGAAAGTTGAATGTGTGAATGTTGAGGACTGTATGTTGTCTCTTCTTATTACAATGTAAATTCCTTTAGAGGAGGAGTCTATTGTAGTTTTTGCCTACCCTCTCCTCAATACTTCTCCTCTCTGGGTTTTCATGACATTTCTCCTATACTCTCTCTCAATAACTTCATCAGCTCCCATGGGTTTAACTATAATTTCTATGCAGATGTCTCCTAGATCTATATATCCATCCTCAGACTCTCCCAAGAGCTTCTGTCTTATATCACCAATTGCATTTTGGATATTTCAAACTGGGCCTCCCAGAAATATCTTAAACTCAACATATCTAAAATTAAACTTATTATTTCCCCCCAACCCTTTCCTCTTCTAAATTTCCCCATTTCTGTCAGATACCACTACCACCATCCTTTCAGTGTCCCAGGTTCCTAATTTTAGTATTATTTTTGACTCCTCACTGTCCCTTACCTTACATATCCAATCAGTTGCCAGATCTTGCTGTCTGTGCCTTCACAACATCTCTTGCATCTGACCCTTTGTCTCCAATCTCATAGCCACCACCTTAGCTCAGGCCCTTAGTTCAGGGAAAGCTACTAGGTCCTCTAACCTAGAACATTGCAAATGCTTCCTAATTGGTCTCTTTGCCTCAGGTCTCCCACCACTCCAGTCCATGCTATACATTGCTGTCAAAGAAATTTTCCTTAAATTCAATTCTGACCATATGGCTCCCCTAACCCAACTAACATCAGTGCCTTCTCATTGCCTCTAAGATAAAATATAAACTCTTCTATTTAGTTTTTAAAGCCCTTCACAATCTGGCCCCAACAATTTTTATGCTCTCTTCAGATATTACACTACCTCCTTCCTTTAGAGATCCAGCCAAACTGCTCTTCTCTGTCTTTATTCACAACACTCTATCTCCTGTCTCCATCTATGCCTTTGCATTGGCCATCTCCCATGGCTGGAATGCACTCTCTCTTTACCCCCAACTCATTGGGACCATCTCTTTCCTAAAATACAGCTCAGACACCATGTTCTGCATGAAGCCTTTCCTAATCCACTAACTGCTAGTGTTCTCCTTCTCATAGTATCTTTTACTTAACTGCTACGTATCTGTATTGACTTTTTATTTTTGCCATACATACTTTTGCATGTATTTATTGTGTCCCCCATTAGAATTTAGGCTTATCTTGAGCAGGGATCATTTCAGTTTTTGTACTTGTATTCCAAGCAGGTAGCACAGTGTTTGGAATGTAGTAAGCTCTTAATAAATGCTTTTCATAAATTCATTCATTTGTAATCTTGAATAAGAAAAGATTACCAGAAGATAAGGAAGATTCGATATGGCTGGTCCTTAAAGGGTCACATAGTCTGGAAGCTAAAGGGCTTTTCCATGCAAGAGTGGTATTACGTGGCTACGAGAGATGCCCCTCCCCCAAACCCCACTTCCCCAAGAAGTTTGCCAGTATCATCAAGGTGCCTCCCTAAGTAGGTTCAGGAAGCAGGCCCCTTAAAACACACTCACAGAAAATTGCACAGTTAATTTGGAGACTGCAACATTACAAAAATCAGTTGAGAAGAGGGAGAAAACAGGTAAGGCGGCTGGGAGTTTTTAAAGAAGGGAGGTAGGAAATATTCAAATGTGTGGAGAGAGAAAGTTCTGAGCATTACTGTCCACTTGGTGGAACCCTTCATGCTGGGGAGGAGGGGCTTCACCAACCTACCCTCAGTATCCCTTTGAAGACTCAGTACATCTAATCAGAGCTAGCTTGGTGGTACAATGGATAGAGTGTTGAACCTAGAATCAGGAAGATCTGAGTTTAAATCCAGGCTTAGACACTTTTTAGCTGTGTAACCCTGGGCAAGTCACTTAACTTCTGTTTTCCTCAGTTTCCTCAACTGTAAAATAGGGATAATAATGGACCTAAATCTAGGGGTTGTTGTGAGGATCAAATGAGATATCGGTAAAGTGCTTAGCATAATGCCTGGCACACAGTAGGTGCTATATAGATGCTTATCTCTACCCCCCTCGCCCCTTTGCCTGTGACAATCTTCTGGAAGAGAGGTGATGGTACAACTCAGGATGCAGAATGAGACATATTCTTTTGGACATGGCCAATGTGGGAATTTGTTTTGCTTGACTATGCAATTTGTTACAAAGGTTTTGTTTTTCTTTTTTTTTTTTTCTTCTATTGGAGACGTGAGGAGGGGTTGAAAGGGTGAAAAAAAGATTTTGGTTAACTGAAAAAGGTAAATTAAACTTTTAGAAGTTTTAAAAAACAAACAAAAAGGCTCTCTGCCTCTCTGCTTTTCCTGTACTCACCAAGTCACCTTCTGAAGTAAATCTGGTTTCTCAAATAGTTTTCCTTATTGAAACAGATAGGCAAGCTGACTGGGCCAAAGGCTCTAGTTTTCGTCTTTCTGCCAGTTACAGTTTTCAGAGTTAGCTAGGAACTTGACAGTATTATGACACTTTCTGGGAGTTTGGTTTGGCATGAATCAATACCACCCCTCCTGCCCCTTTATTGCAGGTGGACTGACTGAGTTTCCGAAACTGCAAAGCTGAGGGCCTGCCCAAGGATCAGTAGTCACCAAGGCCTGACCTGAATCATTACTGCTATTGGGGAGCTAATTATGATGGCATGTACAGGGAGGGGTCAATTACCACTGTACTTAGTGATGAGCTGATGGCCACAGATGCAGTGGAAGTGTGGAAGGCAAATTATTATTCCTTCCATGACCCAGGCACACATTTTTGTTGTGGAACTAGAGACAGACAATAGAGTAAAGTGTTTTACATTCATAAAAGTGTCAAATTGTTATCTACTATTGTTAGGTCAGACAAGGAAGACCCTCTGGAGTTGGGGAATATACCTTAGCCTCGTGTGTCCAAAAGCCTGGGTGAGGGGTGAGGAAAGGGGCGGAAGGGATAGGCAGGAAAGGAATAGAGACAGAGATAGTTTTGCCTGGCTCTGGCAAGTGGAGAGAAATTGTTGCAGTGGCCTAAGTCCCTGAATGTTCCGCCCAGGGATCTGACCTCCTATGTTCTTGTTCATTACCTGAATCTCCTTTGTCTCCTTTTGCACCTGGTGCTCCCTTAATGCCAGACAAACCTGGAGGTCCTAGAGATCAAATGAAACACAGAGATGGTTAGGAGTGCGTACAGACAGTCTTCGGGAGTCCCCATAAAAATCAAGAGATGGAGCAGCACTAGGTATGCTTGTTGAAGACAGGGACTGTCTGGTTTTTGACTTTGTATCCTCAGCGCCAGGCTCAGCTCCTGGCACAATGAAAGTCCTCACCAGGTGCTCATGGAGTTGAACTGAATTACCTGGTGGTCCAGTGGGGCCATAGTTGCCAGGTTCTCCCTTGGCACCAGAAACTCCTGGCAAACCTGGTACTCCAGGGACACCCTTAGCTCCAGGCTGACCTGAAAGTAAATAAAATCTTCAAGTTAGTGGTCATTTTAGTGACGTTGTTGTGTAAATTTAAGAGACAGCCTCTGTGCTCTCGTCCTCAAAGATCAAGGATTTGCCCTCCCTCACCCCTAAACATTCCAGAACACACCTTTAAACATCTCACTTCAGAAAGCTTCAGCTGTGACTCAACTGCCCACTAATAAAGACATCCATGGGGATTTGTTTATTCATTTTTTTTTAATCTACTGGCAGATCAAGGCTGTTGAGACTTTTGTGGTTATTAGAGACCATGCTTTGGATTTTGATAGCACTGTCTTTCCATTGCAGAAGAAAGGGGAAAGTGTAATAGAGAATTTTAATCAGTCCTGCCCCTTGTTTGCTTCTCTGCTGCTTTAGAGGAACTGGACTTTTTAGAAACCCAGATTCCTGTAGATTCTCTGGGTTAATTGTATATGGAAAACACACGTACACACACACACAATCACACATACACACACACACACATGCACAATCACACACACACATACACACAATCACACACACAAGCAGACATGATCACACACACACACAATCACACACACACACACACACACACATACATATACACATACACACAAACAGAGGAGTGCCGAAATACAGAGGGTTTCTCAGACTGACCCTGAGCTGGGGTTCTGTTCAGCAATCAAGATGCTTTGAGGACTTGATAAATACCAGATGTTAGTAATGTGGAAAGACTAAAGCTAATGCAGCTATCGTTCTTCCTCTCAACTCTTACCTGGCTCTCCTTTTGGCCCAGGGGACCCATTCATTCCTGAAATTAAAAAAAAAAAAGTTTTTCAGGCAACCTTTCCCACAGAGTCACCTTAATGGAAAACGGGGCATCTGATCATATGACATCTTACCAGCTTTGCCTGGCTCCCCAGTGGCACCCTGTAGACCAGGTGACCCTGGATGTCCCATCACACCTCTATCTCCTTTCTGGCCCATTTCCCCTTTGCTTCCTAGGAAAACAAGAAAACATAAGTTAGACTTAAATAGAGGACAATGATGACATCTGTCCTTTTTTTTTCCTATTTCTGATCCATTTATTTATTTATTCAACCAGCATTTGTGAGGTACTATGCTAGATTCTGGAAATATAAAGACAAAAATAAAATAACCTCTGTCCTCAAGGTGTTCACATGCTATTGGGGGGAGGGAAGAAACAGAAAATACACAGAGAAGTAAATATAAAATATATACAATTTAAGTTCCTTGAGATCCGGGACTGTTTCACTTTCATCTTTGTATCCTGAGTGCTTAGCATGGTGCTGGGCATATAGGAAGCACTTAATACATGCTTGTTGATTGATTAAAAATAATGTGTGTATGCTCGGGTGGTGGGGAGATCATGGCAACTTGGGAAATCAGAAAAAGTCTTGTGTAGGAAGAGACAGTTGAACTGAACTATAAGGAAGCCGGGGTTCTCAGAGGCAGCAGCCTCAATAGAGAGAAAAGTGAGGAAGATGGGAGGGTTCAGGGAGAAAGATTTGTTTGTTCTGTTTTGGATATGCAGAATTTAGTATGACTTTGGTACATCCAGAGAAGTTGGTGATCATTAAATCAATTAACTGACAAATGTCTATTAAACACTTATAATAAGTTAGGTACTGTGCAAGGCATAAGAATTATAAATTGAAAAATGAGATAGTTTTTGCTCTTAAGGCTATTGGAGGGATACAACATGTTCACAGATAAGTAAATATAGGGTATGTACAAACCCCACCTCAAAAAAACCAAACAAACCAGAAAGTGATCTCAGGATTTGGTGGCAACTAGACTGAGAAAATCAGGACAGACTGCAGGCTCAGAAGAAATAGTTGGACTAGATATAGAAACCTGAGTGTCAGCTGCATAGAGATAATAATTGCCCCGTGGGAGCAGAGAAGATCACAAGATAGAGTAATAATAAGAATAATAATAGCTTGCATTTATATAATGATTTAAGGTTTTTAAAGTGCTTTACAAATATTTCTCATTCTTCTCACCACAAGGTAATATTATTAACACCCATTTTATAGATGAGGAAACTGAAGCAGACAGAAGCTGAATATGTGCCCAGGGTCACATAGCTAGTAAGAGCCTGAGGCAGGATTTGAATTCAGGTCTCCCTGACTGCAGGTCCAGTGCTTTATCTACTGTGAGAGAATAGGGAGAGAAAATAAGAGGGTTCAGGACAGAACCTGGGAGTAAACCCATAATGAGGAGATGAGATGTGGATAAGAATCCAGCAAAGGAGAACAAGGAGTCAGGCAAACTGGAAAGGAACCAAGAGAGAGAAATGTCAGGAGAAAAACAAAACCAGGAAGGACAGTATCCAGAAAAAGAGGGCCAAGATGAAGACAGAGAAAAAGACATGAGATTTGGAATTTAAGAGATCATTGGTACACTTGGAGAGAACACTTTCAGTTGAATGGCATGGTGGGATGCCTGACTGATTGCAAGGGGCAAGAGGAAAAGGATGTAGATAATTTTTCTCTAGGTGTTTGGCTGTGAAAGGAAGGAGAGACATGGGATGACAACTTGAGGGGATTGTAAGGTCAGTGGAAGTCTGCGTTTTGCTTAGTTTTTAAGGGTGGAGGAGACTTGGACATTTTTTGTAGGCAGGAGGAAAGTAGCTAATTTATAGGGAGAGAATGAAAAATCACAAAAGAAATGTTTGTAGGGGTAAGCTGTTGGAGGAGAGGAGGGAGGAGCATTAGGTCAAGAGCTCAAGTAGGACTATTTTTTTTTATTAGAGAGTGGTGAGAAGGATGAAAAAATGTGTGTTCAATGCTACAGCTTTTGAGATACAGAACAGGGCAGAAGAGAAGATTCACACTCAGTAATGACCTTTCGGTAAAGTATAAGACTATATGATTCATTGAGAGAGTTGAGGAGGGATGCTGTGGTAGACTGGTGGAGAGAACAGAAGGTATCACACAGAGAGTGTGATAGTCAATTAAGGAAGAGAAATTGAGGATGGAATTAAGGATGCTGGGAAGCCAAGGTATTTGAGAACATTAGCATATGAACTGAAGTCTCCAAACAGCTATTTATTGTCTAAGCATTGTTTACTACCTAAGTCCATCCCCCTCACTTTACTTAACCCTGCCTCCTCCAAGTTTGCAACTGTGGGCCAGAGAGATGATGTGACTTTCCTAATGTCACACAGCTAGTCATCAAGCTGGGACTAGATCACAAATCTCTACTCCTGTACTCTGAATAAAGAACAATAACCTACATTTAAAATAGCTCTTTAAAATATGCACAACATTTCATATATTTTGTTCATTTGAATCTCACAACACGTAAGGTAAATTCTGAACACCTTATCCTCATTTTTGTTGTTGTTCAATCTTGTCTAACTCTTCTTGACCCCATTTGTGGTTTTCGTGGCAGAGATACAGGAGGGGTTTGCCATTTCCTTCTCCAAGTCATTTTACAGATGAGAAAACTGAGGCCAAGAGGGTGAAGTGACTTGCTCAAGGTCACACAGCTATTAAGTGTCTGAAGCCAGATCTCAGCTTATGAAGATGAGTCTTCTTGGCTGCAGGTCTGGCACTCTATCCACTGTGTCACCTAGCCGCCCCCTCAATTTTACTGGTGTGAAACTTAAGACTCAGAGATGATATATACTCCTTCAGCTAATTAGTGATGTCAGAGATGGAGTTAGAATTCAGGTCTTCTTAACTCCAAGTTTAGTGCTCTATCTACAATGCCATGGTATATAAGAAAATCCCTATCTTTAATGGACTTTCAATCTACTTGGGAACATACTACTAAATGCATGTAAAGAAGGCCACTAGCAGAGACCAGTCAACTTGATGTGATTAAAGGATGAAGCCATTATTTATAACTTCAATTGTATCTTCATAGATTTGAAGAGTTTTGATCATGTCTCCTGAATATGTGGGAACTTCCAAATATCTAGGAATTCCTAGTATAGTGGAGAGAGTGCTGGACTTGGGAGTCAGGAAAGCCTGGGTTAAAATCCTGCCTCTGTGATTTATAAGCTGTATGATCTTGGAACAATTTACTTAAAACTCTTTCTGAACATTTCCTATAGTCCCCTTTCCTTCATATGGTTTATGGCCCAGACAAACTAGACTCAGTTTCCTTACCTGTGAAATAAGGGTGTGTGTGGATTTGATGGTCTCTAAGGTGTCTTCTAGTTCTAATCTATAATCCTATGATCTATAAAATGGTGATACTGATACTTATGGTACCTACCTTACAAGGTAGTTATTAGGTTCAAATAGATAAAGTATATAAAGAACTTTGTAAAGTGTTTTGTAAATCTATATAATTATCCTTTGGTTTGGGTCTGTGATTTCAAAGGTATGAGGAACTTCTGATATGAAAACTCCACCTGTTAATGAAGATCAGAAACTCATTTGCAAATTACAGACTTAGACATATTCCCAGAGTACTGAAGGGTTAACTGACTTGCCAGTGGTCACAGAGCTAGCATCAGAGATAGGACATGAACTCTGGTCTTCCTGACTTTGTGGCTGGCCTTCCATCCACATTTCATGTTGCCTCTCACAGGTCTGGACTATTCTAATTATTGTCATTATTATTATCTCCATTATTTAAATGGTGCTTGGAATGAGTGAAGTGACTCGGGGTCACTTGCAGGCCTATAATAAGGGTACAGAGATTGCTGCTAGGGTGAGATTTCAATAGCCTTCCTCCACCAAATAATCCTCAAGTGCAAGGTTAAACAATGGCATAAGAGTTGATAATAAAGGCAACAGTGAGAGGGATGAGATAAGGCAGCATATGATTCATTGTCCACATTGAGTAGCACAGACAGGAAGTGCTATGAGTTCTAAGTAATCAACCGCTCACCTTATGAGAAACCAGACCCTCAGGTATAATCAGTACT
Source organism: Phascolarctos cinereus (assembly GCF_003287225.1). NCBI lineage: Eukaryota > Metazoa > Chordata > Mammalia > Diprotodontia > Phascolarctidae > Phascolarctos > Phascolarctos cinereus. The sequence continues at coordinate 146,542,846 of NW_027556098.1, forward strand.
TCCAAACTCATCTTCGCCTCTGAGTTTCTAAAATTAATTTTAAAAAATGAAATCTAAGGTCTTCATGTACGTAGATTTGAAAGGATAGGAGTAAATGCAAGATTCAAAACATTCAGAGAATTTTTAAAAAGTATATGATTATGTTTCCTTTTGTGCTTCGTAACTATTTTCCTGGAGCATCTTGATTTCAAACTTTCCACCCATCATCATCCAAAGCTCATTTGCATTAGGCCTGTCTGTTTCTCATCCTTTGCTCTCACTCTTTATTTGCCAGCTATCCATAGCATATATCAATAGGGATGGGGAGGGGGTTGGTAAGCTCCCCAGCCTAGAAGATTTTTAGGCTTCATTTCAGCAACTCACCCCAAATAAGTACCCTACAGAGAGAGTGGCTGCTCTCAGATGGGTTTCCTTATTTCTTTTGAACCACAGGTTTTGTCTGACACAATTTAATTTTATCAATTTACAGCCTATAAAACCCTTTATAAACAAACATCTGTGGAGTATTTGCTACAGATAAAGTCCCATAATTATGAACTTTCTGGGACCTCTACTCTGGTTTGTCATAAAAGAATTGGGTTAAAATATTTTTCATTTATAGAAATCACATTCTCATTTTTGTAGGACCTAGAGATCAAAATGTTGATACCCAGCCTACGTGTAGTAAAAAAAGAAGAAGATATTTCTGAACTCTAACATGTGAAAGAGCCTCTCTCAAGTTCCGGAATCTTTTTGTGTCATGCTTCGACAAGCTGCTTCATTTGGGATTTTAGGTGTGTTTTGTTCAGGGAATCTAAATGTGATTGGAGGGGAAGTTGAAGGTCATTGACTCTATGATGCTGGAGCAGGAGAACCTGAAATAGTTTAATTCTGGTTAAGCTTTCCTTTCTCTGAAATGCAACAGACAATCCCCATTATTGAGAAGGACTCCTTACATGGACAGGGATTTATGAAGGTAATTACTGTAAAGAATTAGTTGAAACCAGGTCAACAAATCATTGTTACTATGTATGGCCCATTAACCAAGGAGATGGAAATTTCAAAAACAAAGTAAAACAACAACTCTTCTCTATGGTCACTTCTTTACATTAGTATGGAATTTTGCCTGTATTGATATGAATTCCATCTCCTTCAAAAGGGAAGTCAGAACATTAGATATGAAGAGGGGCCAGAGACAGAGAATCATAGCATGGTAGAGTTGGAAGGGAATTGACTTAAGAGGTTACCTAGACTATCCCACTTATTTTGGAGATGAAGAAAAGAAGGCCCATTAAGTAAGTTGCTCTCTTATACGTTCACATTTTGGCAGAAGTGAGACAGGAGCCCAATTATTCAACTGGGTTCACTCAATTCAATTAATCAATCAATAAACATTTATTAAGCACCTACTATGTGCCAGGCACTGTCCTAAGTGCTGGGATTTGATTCAACAATAATGTTTTGCAACAAGGAACTGTGCCTTTATATTGTAGGAAGACACTATAAAATAGGGTCCCCCCCCCAAAACTTGCAATGGACTAAGAGCCAGGGAAGGTCAGAGAAGACTTCACAGAGGCCTGAGCTTCACCTTAAAGGGGGATAGAAATTCTGAAAGGAGGCAATGAGGAGAAAGTGTATTGCAGGCTTGGAGGATAGATTGTGTGATTGCACTGAGGCATGAGACAGAGTCCAGTTTGGAGCACAGAGTATATAAAGAGGAGTAATGTGAAATGTCTGGAAAAGTTGGTTGGAATCAGATTATGAAGGGTACAGAATTTGTGTAATAGGGAGCCACTTGAAGATGGCTGCGGGAATGGGGGGGTATCATTAGACCTCTGCCTTAGGAAGATCAGACTGGTAGCAGTATGAAGGATGGATTATAGAGATGAGAGGTTGAAGGATGGGAACCCAATTAGAAGACTTATAATATTCCAGGGAAGAGATGATGCAGGCCTAAATTGCAGGGTTGGCTGTGTGAGTGGAGAGAAGAGGATGAATGTGAAAGATATTATGCTATTAGCATGGAAAAGTAGCTGATTAAATAGAGGAATGGGGCAGAGGAAAGAGTCAAAGAAAATACCAAGTTATAAATCTGAATTACTGGGAGGATGATGGTACCCTCAATAGAAATAGGAAGTTTGGAAAAGGGGCAACTTTAGAGAGGAAGAGGATATGGCAAATTTGAACTGTCCAAGAGACATCCAAGTTGAAATGTCCACCCTGAATTTGGTAATATGAGACTGGAATTCAGGAGAGAGACTAGGGCTAGATATTAGACTTAATTACCAGAGTAGAGATAATAAAGTCAGTGCTCTATCAAGCCAGGGTCAAGCTGGGAGCTCAGCTTGAGGGGATTGGAAGGGTGAGGGAAGGGAATAAACATTTTCCCCTACTATGTGCCAAGTACCCTGCTAAGGCTTTACATATATTACCTCATTTGATCCTCACAACAACTCTGAGAAGTAGATGCTGTTACCATTCCCACTTTATAGATGAGGAAACTGAGGCAAATGGGGTTAAGTGACTTGTCCAGGATCAGACAGCTAGCAAGAGTCTGAGGTCATATTTGAACTCAGATCTTCCTGATTCCAGCCCCAGCACTCTATCTACAGCTCTACCTAACTAGATAAAATAATCTCTAAGGTCTTTTCAAGTTCTCAAATCTAAGGATCCCATGATTGGGAAGTAAAAGCTAGCTTAGAGATCACCTAGGCCATGCCATGCAGTTCCTATCAACTCTGAGATTTTATCCTTTTTTCACAAGCCTCAGGGAAACCACAGGGTTGAAGTTTTTTACCCTCAGGGGTGGGGAATCTGTGGCCTCGAGGCCACATGTGGCACTTTAGGTCCTCAAGTGTGGCCCTTTGACTGAATACAAACTTCAGAGAACAAATCCCCTTAATAAAAGGATTTGTTCTATAAAACTTGGACTCAGTCAAAAGACCCCACCCAAGGACCTAGAAGGTCACATGTGGCCTCTAGGCTGCAGGTTCTCCACCCCTGTGTTAGATACTCCATCTTAGGCCAGGTTCAATACTATTTGGACTTTCATTTTTCTAGAAACCACAATTACTGGGGTGAATTGGGTAAGAGAAATCTTGTGATGCTCCCTTCTGGAAGGCCTCAAGGGGAGTCTTCAGGACGGGGTTCCTGATTCCTAAGGAAATGAAACCATTGAACTTTTCATCACAAAAACAGCAAATTTTATTTTCCAATTTGAGCAAAAGATAAAGCAGCAAGACTTCTGACAGTAGATCTGGGGAGATGGGGCAATAGTACTTTTTGGTACTCAGGAAAATGCTTTTAGGATTGGCTAGGAGCCAAAAGTCAAAGGGCTTAAAGGGAGGAGACCTGGCATTTAGGTTCTACCATGACTGGAAGCTCACTAACAAGCAGATTACAACCAGCAAATCATCTGACTTCTGTATTTCTTCCTGTTTCCTCAGCTGTTTAGTCTGGCCAATCTGTTCTTGATGAAGCCAGCTCTTTGTGGTCACTACTTCCTTTTCTGTATGTTTACTAAGCATCTCTTTAATAATCCATTTGAGAATTCCCCCGCCCTGCCCTCCTTGCTCCCCCAGGAATTAAATTACTTTTCCCTTGCACTCTAAATATCTATATTCTCATGACCTCCCAGACCACCTTTTTTCTCTGAAGTTAAGGTCCTTAATGCTTATGCTTAACAGTAAATTTTTAACAACCAGCTCTCTGTGAGAAGTACCTTAGGAAGATATTTCAGTAGTTTTGTGGAGGATGGATCAGAGGGAGGGTACACATGTGAGGATGCATGCGTGGATACACACACACACACACACACACACACACACACACACACACACACCACTTTTAACCTTAATCAGCATTAACATTTTCTCCATCATGTTCTTAAGTCTACAAATAAGGAAAACAATAAACCAAGCTCTGATTTATAGAGTTTGCCAATTTTCCAAAGTGTAAATGCTCTTATTTATACTTCCCAGGGGTGGGAAACCTGTGGCCCTCTAGGTCCTCAAGTGTGGCTCTTTGACTCAGTCCAAACTTCACAGAACAAATCCCCTTAATAAAAGGATTTGTTCTATAAAACTTGGTCTTGGTCAAAAGGCTGCACCCAAGGACCTAGAAGGCCACATGTGGTCTCGAGGCCACAGGTTCCCCACCCCTGATCTAGACAGTAAAAGCTGGCTCTAGAACATCTCTGCCTGTACTGCTCCTTAAGTAACTAATCCTGTATTGCTTTGTGATAATTCATACATAGTTTTATTGAACAGAGATTGTCTAACTTTTAAAGACTTTTGTTCTTATTATTAAGTCATTTTTTCAGTTGTGTCTGACTCTCCATGACCTCGTTTATTTCTTGGCAGAGATACTAGAGTGGTTTTCCGTTTTCTTCTCCAGCTCATTTTACAGATGAGAAACTGAGGCAAACAGGGTAAAGTGACTTCCTCAGGGTCACACAGCTAGTAAGTGTCTAAGGTTGGAGTCTCACAAAGAGGAGTCTCTCTGACTGCAGGCCCAGCACTCTTATCTACTCCTTCACATAGCTGAGACTTTGTAGCTCTCGAATGAGCTTATCAGCTTTCTAAGCCTTATACTTTTTTTGGTGGCCTCTATGGTAATGAGGATTAGGACTTTTACATGATAGATACTCAATAAAGATTTAGAAACAAAGAATCTCAATTAAATATAAAGTACCAACATAGGTTAAAAAAAAACCCTATATAAGATAAAGGAAAGAGAAACCTGGTTTGATAGAAGCTTATAAACTCTAGATTAAAAAAAAAATCAAGGGTTAATATAGAGGACTTCAAGCTCAGTCTGAACCAATCATGTGACATGACTAGACAAAAAAATCAACGCATTAGTAGAAGGGACCTCAGGAGCTATCTATATAATAAATAGAAATTTACGTAATTCTCTAAAATATGCAAAGCATTATATGTGTAGGAATACGTACATACAATTTCATTGGAATCCTATAAAGGCCCCATGAGAGAGATAATACAGGTCTCATTATACTCATTGTATGAATAAGAAAAATCAAGGCTCAGAGAGGATCATGGTTAAGTGGCTTGTACACACCAAAGGCAGTAAGCAAAACCTATGATTTCTTGACCCTAAGTCCAGCACTCTATTCCCTGCCAAGTACATAAATCTCTTCTATAGTATACTTGAAACTCCTAGAACCTCAGCTTTTTTAAATCTATAAAATAGGTATAATAGCATCTGCCATATTTCCCTTATAAGGTTATCTCAAATGAGACAATGTATATGGGTTGATTTTGCAAATTTTTAAGCACTATATAAATGCCAGCTATAATAATTTTATTATTATTCCTCATAATGTACCAAACTTTGTTTCTTAGTTCTGCTCTCCTGAGTCACACAGAGTAAGTTGCATCCCCTTTCTGTTGGGCAGCTATGGAGATAATACAGATTGCAATCATGTCTCCTAAATCTCCTGTTCTTTAAGTTAAGTTTTTCTAGTTCTTTATGGGACATATTTTTAAGTCCGCTTCACCATTCTGCTCATTCTCCCATGGATACACTCTGGCTTCTTGTTGTTGTTGTATTTTGGAAACTGTGGTGTCCAGAACTGGACACAATACTCTCAGTATAGTTCTACCAGTATGGAGACTGTAAGGTTGCCTTTTCTGGACCCTCTGTTTCTATTAAAGAAGCTCAGGATTGCATAAACTTTTCTGTCTGCCATACACCTTTGAGTCCTTCTTGTATGAATTGCTATTAAACCAGGTTGTCTCATGCCTCATATTTGTAATGTTAATTTCTTGAACCCGTGAATGGGTACTTAGTAGCTGATTGACTGTTACATTCAGGAGATTAGTCTTAGAACCTTATTTCTTCCCTCTCCTTCCCTCTTCATATCCCATCAGTTGCCAAGTCTTGGTGTTTCTACCCCAGATAAGGTAAATTCAAAGGAATATCATTCAGCCTCCCCTTAATGATGAATATGGAGGAATGAACTTGGATTTACTAGACCTGATTGCAATTTTGATTCCTCTACTTCCTTTGGTAAGTCGCTTAAGCCCTCTGGTTTTCATTTCTTCATTTGTAAAATGAGAAGATTGGGCCAGATAAACTCAAAGATCTACTCCAGCTCTCAATCTACTCTCATATGGTTCTGTGATTACTATCACCACCACCCTAGTTCAGATGCTCATCACTGCTTACCTCACCTCCATTTAGTATCTCCCTAACCAGTTTCCTTGCTATGCTTTGCATACCTGTCTGTATCTATATCCATATATAACCATCTGCCATCTATATCTATCATTTATATTTATCTATTATCATCTACCCATCATCTATCAATTTATCATCTATGAATCTATGTATCACTCTCCCTCCTGACATCTATCTATCTATCTATCTATCTATCTATCTATCTATCTATTGATTTATCTAGGGAATGATCCTAGAGGAAATGGAACCACTAAAGATTTTTGAACAGGGGAGTGGACATGGTCTGAGAAGTGCCTTAGGAAGATATTTCAGTAGTTTTGTGGAGGATGGATCAGAGGGAGGGGAAAACTGAAATCATATGAGATAATACAGAACATTTAAAATAAATGGTGAAAAGCAAGAGGCAAGGGACTTTATTAAGGGATGGAAGAGTAAGGGGAAGGACCAGAAGAGAGGAAAATGAATGAATGAATGGGAAGAGGACATTATGATAATTTAGGTGCTTTGGAAGGAGATGATGAAGGAGTACTCATTAGTAAAAAATAGAATTGACTGTTCCCATGAATGTACAAAAAAGAAAATATTAACTCTGAAATGATGAATTCATACAAAAATGAAAAAAAGGATTGTCACTTCATTTTTAAGTGATGCTACTGTGAAGAAATTCATGAAAAAAAAAAGGAAAATCCATTCAGAAGATATATTCAAAGTATGTCAACACCTCCTTACCCCCATGTATCTTTATCATAGGAATATACAACAAATAGCATACATTTTGTATATTCATTGGCTTTTCAATATTGCCTTAATCTTTTTGGTCCTAACATCTAAATAATAAAATAGTATCACAAACTAAAAAACAAAACCGCCTCTCTTTCTCTCTCTCTCTCATTATAACCTGGAGCAGCACTTTTCGGCCATTCCTCTAATAAAATTCCTTGCCCTTTTGCTTTTCACAGTCTATTTTAAATGTTTAAAGGTTTATTACAAGATTTCAATCTTATCTTCCCTCTGATCCATCCTCCACAGAATTACTAAGGCATTTGTTGGACCATGTCCACTCACCCGTTCAAAAATCTTTAATGGTCCCCTATAACCTGTAGGATAATTCCACAATATGACATTTAAGGCCTTCTACAATCTACCTTTCTAGACTTTTTCATATTATTCCCTTTCATACTATATTCCAGTCATCTGGTCTACCGTTGCCAGAATTTGATATCCTATCTCCCACCTCCATGCCTTTTCCATCAGCCATCTCCACTTGCTACCATGTACTCCATCCTCAATTTCATATCATTGAAATCTTCCTTCTAGGACTCTGGTCATGCATAGCATCTGCCTAGATGTTAGCATTCTTTCCCTCCTCAAATTACTTTGTTTTCTTTTTTATGTGTATGATTTATGCATCCCTTGCTCCCCCTTCCCTTGCCTCCAGAAAACATAAACTCCTTGAGGTTTGAGACCGTTTCATTTCTGTTTTTCTAACCTCAATATTGGACTGGTGTGATGCATGTATTTACTCAATAAATGTTTGTTGAATTGAATTGCTACTCACAGCCCTCATATGTCTTTCAGGTAACCAAAAAAATCCTTTAGGAATGGACTTACCTGTGAGTCCCTGGTCTCCTTTAACTCCTTTGGCCCCAGCTTCACCTTTAAGACCTATCAGGCCACCATCCCCTTTGATGCCTTTCTCACCCTGGGGTCCTGCAATACCTGGGCACAGAACATCACATGAGTAACCTTACCATTGCTTTTGGGGACAGAAGCGAAGTGGCAATGAGTGTCCATGGAACTGACAGAATGAACAGATTCCAAAGTGATGCCTTAGCTCAAGTGATTGGTTTGGTTTGTTAATATCATTTGCACTGGATACTTCTCAGCAGAGTGAAGTAATCCTATGAGGGTCAAAAGTCTTCCCATTCTGTTACATGCCCTTCCCACATGTCTGAAGGAGAGGAGGTTATCTTTGGCCATGGTGATTCTCATCCATCCCCAACTCTACCCCATCCCCCACACAACAAAGATTCATCCCTATGTTCCAGGTCCTAAATATACCAACAATAAGCTGACCGAATTTAGGAAAAGACCAGGGGAGAAGAAACTTAGCAAGACAGAGTCAGCCTTAGTTCAATCTAATTCTTTATCTTTTCCTAGAGCTATGGAGATGAGTTAGTAGGAATCAATAGCTTTGTTTAACTAAGAGTTATAAGGTTATATCAATAGCCAAAAGGAAATTAGTTACCAGCAGGTCCTTGTTCCCCTGGAATACCCTTTGGTCCTTGGATGCCTAGTGTGTATAAAGATAGAAAAAATTCAGTTGCTATTCTCTAATTCAGGTCATCAACAAACATTTATGAGCATTATGTTAAATGCTGTGGGGATAAAACATTGAAAAAGTATATGGAAATATAATTACCAATAAATTACAACATACATGAAATCTGAACAATCAAGTTTGTCCTTGATGCACCTTCCCTTCCTCCTCTCTTTGTAAAGTTGGAGGACTATGGGTGTAGAATGTTGCATATATTTGTTGTTGTTTGGTTGATTCAGTCATGTCTTCATGACCCCATTTGGGTTTTTTTTTTTCCTAAAGATGCGAGAGTCGTTTGCCATTTCCTTTTCCAGCTCATTTTTACAGATGAGCAAACTGAGGCAAACAGGGTTAAGTGACTTGTCAAGGGTCACACAGCTAGTAAGTATCTGAGACTGGATTTGAACTCAGGTCTTCCTGACTTCCTGGCACTGTATCCACTGTGGCACCTAGCATCCCCTGTTACTATCAAACTATCAAACACAATTAATTCTTTAATTTTGCTGAACAGCTTTTTATCTTCTTCATTTTGTTATAAGAGATGGCTCACTGGACAGCAGAGGGGGAAGAGATATGTTTGTAATGTAAAAACAACAATATTAACACACATAAGATAAAAGATTAACAATAAAAGGTGGCAAATAGTCAATGGCAAATGAGTTACAGAAAATAAGTTTTATTAAGATAGTATAGGGACAGAATGTTGTAGGCTGAAAATGATGAGGGACGGGATCATGCAATAGGTGAGATTTGGACCTATATTTGACTTTGAACAATGTGCAGGATTTGGCTAGGTTGGTAGGAGTGGAAAGCATCCTAGGTGAGTGAACAGTGTGAGCGAAATCATAGAGGTGGGAAAGCACAAGGCCTGGTGAGGAGATGATGAGTATATCAGATTGGCTGGAATAACAGCCAGAGCTGGTGCTTACATAGGGCTTTACATTTCTGGTGCTAGCTAGAAGCTCAGAAAAAAAAATCTTTTTTTCATTGTGGAAAATCATTCGAGAAAAAATAAAGCTGGGTCTTCCCTAAGAATTTGTGTATGTCTCTGTGCAGCAGTCCCATCTCCCATTTACCTGCTGCTCCTGGGCTCCCTGGTGGTCCCCTGGGTCCAGGTTGTCCTGAAAGGGAAAGTAAATTGATCATGAAGTGCCTGAAGAGACAATGGCTTCTCCCAGCATCAGAAAGCCACAAAGCATATGACTGCATACCTGGAATTCCATCCCTTCCAGAGATTCCCTTTTCTCCCTTCACACCTGGCAAGCCAGGTAACCCAGCAGCACCTTTTTCCCCCTGGGGTCCTGGAGAAAAAGGAAAGACAACAATAACCAGAAGGAAAAGTAATGGATACAGATACCTGTCTTGAGATAATCACTTATATCAATTAAAAACGCCAGCTCTTCTTTGAGGCCAAAGTCAAATTGGTGATTTCTCCTTCCTCTGAACTCCAGTACCATTTGTCACCAACATCACTTATTTGTCCTTGAATTGTGAGCTATCTCTTCATCTCTCTTTATAGTTAGAAGCTAGTTGAGAATTAGATTGTTTCCTTCTTTGTCTGCGTATCCTCAGCACCCAGAATGATTCCTGGCACATAGTAGACCCTTAATCAAGGCTTCTTGATGGGTGTGTGCATCTGGTCTTGTTACAGCTGTAAATTTTAGACAAGCTACCATATAAGGACAAAGGAGAGAAAATGGGAATCTTTGAATGTGAGAAGAGAATTGTTGTAGTGGATGAAGCACTGGAGTGGATTCAGCTCCCAGCCCTGCCACTAAGTGACCTTTGTCATCTCACCCCATCTGAGTCTCAGTTTCCCTATCGCTAAAATGATAGAATTAGATTAGATGATGCATGATGAAGGGTAGGTCCCTTATGACTTTGACAGTATATTATTCTATGCTATGATAAAAGTGGCTAGGTGACATAGTGGATAGAATGCTGCACTTGGAGCCAGGAAGGGATGCATTCAAATCTGGCTTCAGACACTCACTAGCTGTGTTACCCAGGGCAAGTCACTTAACTTCTATTTGCCTCAGTTTCCTCAACTGTAAAATGTGTGTAATAATAGCACCTATACCACATGGATGTTGTGAGAATTAAGTGAGATAATATTTGTGAAGTGCTCAGCACAGTGCCTGACACATAGTAGGTGCTTGATAAATGCTTGCATGCTTCCTTCCTTCCTTCCTTCCTTCCTTCCTTCCTTCCTTCCTTCCTTTCTTTCTTTCTTTCTTTCTTTCTTTCTTTCTCTCTCTCATTCTCTCTCTCTTTCCTTCCTTCCTTCCTTCCTTCCTTCCTTCCTTCCTTCCTTCCTTCCTTCCTTCCTTCCTTCCTTCCTTCCTTCCTTCCTTCCTTCCTTCCTTCATTCCTGCAGGGCTATTATATGGGATAAAATTTGGAGATCAGACTTGATTCATTTAGTTCATTCAGAACCAGGAGCAATGTTTAAAAACTATAGTCAGAAAGATTTCAGGTTAATCTAAGGAAGAACTTCCAAACAATTATAGCTGTCAGTTTCCCATCCCTGAAGGTTATAGCATCAAAGGATCATAGATTTAGAGCTAATAGAGACTTCAGAAGACATCAAGTCCAACTCCTTCATCTTATAGATGAGGAATCCAAGGCCTAGGGAGCTTAAATGGTAGTAGTAAAGCAAAACAACAAACATTTATTAAGTGCTTATTGTGTGCCAGGCACTGTGCTAAGCATTGAGCATAAACAAACAAAAAGAAAGATAGTCCTTGATCTGAAGAAACTAACATTCAATGGGGGAAGACAATGCAGAAAAGGGAGTGAAGGAGGGAAGTTACCGATGAAGAGACATGGTATCCAAGTCTGGAAAGTCAGAAACAGAGCCAGAAGAGGATGGAAGTTTAGCCTGGACTCTCCCTAGAATGGAGACTAAGGAGGAACTCACCAATGGGAGAAGGAGGTTGGCGTAGGAAGGAATGTTCTAGGGTGAGAAGACTCAAGGAAAAATGGATAGTAAACATTAGAGAGCAACAAGCGAAGGCGACCTAGTACCTTTTTAGAGTTTCTTGTTTAGGTAAGAGTTAGACCAGATGTGACTTTTGAGGAAAAATAGAGGTGTGATATCCCATGATTCCTTGAGGGCAGAGGTCCATATCATGGTTCTTTGCATCTTTTCCATGCCAGTGTCAGCATGTGGCAAAACCTAACTAAATTCTTGATTTATTAAAACAGCAATGAACTAGGAATCAGGTGGTTTGGTTCTAGTCCTGGTTTTCAGCTGTGCAAAGTTGGACAATTAATTTAAACATCCCTGGAATGTGTCCCCACTTGTAAAATAAGGGAAGTAGACTAAATCATCTCTTAGGTTCACTTAGCTCTAAAATTCTATGAAACATACTGTTGTATACTACTATTACATTCATATTGTATTATATATATATATATATGTATTCAAAGAGTATTTTTATTCCAAAGTGCTTTTGCAGCTATTGTCTTATTTTTCCCTCACATTAATCCATAAGGGCTTTATAAAAGGTATTAGTAGTTCCATTTCATAGATGATGAGATTGAGCTTCCTCATCCTTAATTACTTCAATAATGAAGTTACATGGATATTGGCACATATGGATACAGGGGGGCTTTTATTTTCTTAACAATCAAGGGGAAAACACTGTGCTCAGTGCCTCCAGGACAACAGTTCTCAAACTTTTTGGTCTTAGACTCCTTTATGCTCCTAAAGTTATTAAGAATCCTCCAAAGGGTTTTTGTTTATGTGGATTATATCCATTGATATATATATGCTTTTAGAAATGAAAAGACATCTTATTATTATTATGAAAATAGTTTTGACCTCACGGATCATCTGAAAGGGTGTCAGGGACCCCCTTTATGGTCTCCAGACCATACTTTGAGAAAAGTTGATCTAGAATTTGTCTCCCTTAAGCATCCTTTCCAGAAGCAAAATTCAGTGGCTTATTCCTTCTGCCTAGATTATTGTGGAAGTTCTGGACTAGCTGACTGGTATCTACTTACTTGTGTACCACTGTGGTTCTAAGGAAAGTAAAAAGTTCTGAATAGTTTCAGCACTATCGGGGAAATTGCCCCGGGAGTCGTTCTGAGAGCTGCTTTCCGATACGTAATTCTGAAGCAATTGTCCCTGTCTTTCATGGGTGGCTGTGGTATGTGTGGGTATGGTGGCTTAGATATTCTGGACAGCTTTTGGGGTAGCAGCCTGAGAAATCATGATTCTGTGATTTTTGCACCAGACCTCACCTTCTTCCAATTAGAACATCCTTCGGACTGGCAGCTAGGTGGCATAATGCTGGACTTGGAGTCAGAGAGACCTCTACCTAGCTGTGTGACCCTGGGCAAATCACTTAATATCTCTTGTGCCTCAATGTCCTCATCTGTGAAATGGGGATAATAATAACACTTCTTTCACAGGGTACTTATGATGACTTAATGAAATAATCTGTAAAGTACTTTGCAAACCTTAAAGCATCATATAAATGCTAGTTATTAGTACTGTATGCTTATTTTATTATAGATAATATCAACTTATAAGAAATAGTGTTGAAGAATGAAAATGTTTGTTTTGTTTTGTTTTGTTTTGTGGTGCAGTTGTGGTTACATGACTTGCCCAGGGTGACACAGTTAGTGTCAAGTGTCTAAGGCCAGATTTGAACTCAGGTCCTCCCCACTCCAAAGCTGGTACTCTATCCACTGCCCCACTTAGCTGCCCCGAAGAAGGAAAATCTTCAAGAAGAAATTGACAAAAGGGAAGCCTAAAGAATTTAAGGAAAAGGAAAGGAGGAGGCCTAAGGCTTAGCAAGGTCATGGGAGAATTTAAGGGCTAATTGTATGTATTTTTTTTTGCTATGTTTGGCTATAATCATCATCATCATCATCATCATCATCATTATTCTTATTATCATTAGCACCAACCTGTAGGTCCATCTCCTCTCTAACCAACTGTCTTCCTTGAATCACTGGCTTCCAGCAACAGGTGACAGAAAGCAGGGGTTCAGAAGCTCTTCACTATTTCTTAGGGATGACACTGCATCCAGGGATGTTTGGGAAAAGCAATTCAGTTTGAATGAATCTGTGCCTTGGAATACTATACTTGGAAGTAGGTAGGATAACTTTTAAAGAATTGATAAGCTAAGCTGAGAACAGATGTTTGGATTGCTGATGGTTCTAGGAAAATCACTACATTGGAAGTGCTCAAAATTCCCTCCCTGCACAATGACTTGCTATTGTCTAGACAGTATACAGTACACACTGGAGTCACTTAATAAATAATGGATCTAAAGATTCTAGCCTTGAGAAAGTTTCATCTATTTATTCCTGGAATTGAATGTCAACCAAATCAAGAGTTATTTATTGTTGATTTTATTGAGCAGCTACTATATGCAAGGTCGTCTGGAGGACACAAAGATGAATAAGGAACAGTCCCTCCCCTCAAGGATGTTGCAATCTAATAAGGAAGATAAGACATCCTTGAAAATAGAAGGCAAGGTATGCTGAGTACTAAATGAGTGGCATAGACAGGACATGCAACAGGAGTTCAGAGGAAGAAAAGATGGGCTGTTGAGGGACAGAAGAAGTAAGACTTAGAACTTGGCCCTGGAAGATGGTCAGGAATTATTTAGGTGGAGGGGAGAGGTAGAGTGCCCCCTCCCATGAAGGGGCAAGGTATAGACAAAGGCAAAGAGGGAAGAAAACACAAGGCATGTTGCTGAAAGGTGGAGAAGTCTTGTTGGGAGATAAGACTAGGAAGTTAGGTTGGGGCATATTTTGTAAAACTTCATAAGAGAGGTTCTAACATAACCTAATGAAGGAGGAGGGGAAGCAAGAGTAGACTTACCTGGAGAGCCTGGATCACCTTTGTTCCCCCGAAACCCTGAAATGAGAAAGTGTTGTATGTCACAGTCTGTGCTGGATCATTTTGTACACTCCTCCCACTCAGCTTTCCCAAAGCTGAAAGAGGTCTCTGCCCTTTGGAAAGACACATAGGGACACCATATTCCCCAACAGTACATTCTTCTGGGGAGTTTGGATGTTGGACACTTACAATCTCCTGTCTTGTACTGAATATACCTTGTGGAGAATGTTCTTACTGTGGCTAAAACACTCCAAGTGGAGAGAGATCATTTTTGTTGCTCATTCAAATTTTTTTTCCCTACAAACTACTAATCAGAACCAGATGTTTGGTGTATAGGCTAAGGAATAACTAAAATTTTTACTTTCTTTTGCAACTCCTTTGCTTTAATTTATATAGACACAAAGTCTGTTCCAATATATTCTCATGGGAAGGAAGAGTAAGATACTTTTCTTTATATGCCAGAGACCTCTGGGATCTTCAAACTTGGAGTAAAGGTACTTTCAGTGACAGCTTCCTGGACTGGAAGGGAAAAGACTTTCTCTTTTCCCTCTCTATGAAACCTATGGGCATAAATTTCTTCATTTCCATTCAGACATTCTGGACTTGATCTCTGTATCATTATGGAAGGATAATGTCTCATTCATTGCCACTACACTCTAAATTATACAGTCCTAAGAAAGCCAAAGATGGAACATCTCATCAGTTGGGATGGCTTTGTTGATAACAGTATGAAAAGTGCTGATGGACCAAACCTCCAAGGAGTAGTATCTATGAGGCTTATGGTATTCGATGACTACAATCAGTTTCTTCAAGTAATAAGACTTGTCCCTTTAGCTCAGTCTTATGATGTTTATAGCCCAAGATTCTGGCTCTGATGAGGGAACTATGGAGAGGTTTGGGCTGTTCTCACAGACAACATTCTCTCTTTTTTGGAAAAAAATATTTATTTATTTTTAAATTATGAGTTCCAAATTCATTCCCTTTCTCCAGCCCCTCTTCCACTCACCAAGAAGTTATACATGTGAAATTGTGTAAAACATCTTTTGATATTGATCAAGCCACAGAAAAGCAAGAAAAATAAAGAAAGTGAGAAAATTATATTTCCATTAGCACTCAGACTTTATCATTTCTCTCTCTGGAGGTGGACAGCATTTTCATTATGAGTCCTTTGGAGCTGCACAGATATCATTCTCAAAGGTCAAGCATATGTCCCAAATATTCCTAGCCTCTCTTAATAACTTGTGTCACTCAGAAATTTTAGCTATTTTATATTTTTCACCAAGATCACTTCTCAGAGTGGTGATTTCCCTAAGATTAAGCCACGTAGACACAGGGATTCCTTTCATTGATTCTAAAACTGTTTCATTCAAGTATCAAGAATGACTCTCATTCTAGGATTATGGAATTTGGCAAATAAAGTCAATGTTCACCTTCCCCTTTGGAATTCATAGATTCATGTCCCTATTTTTTGTTACTGTAATTGAGGCTTACTTTGTGCAGAACCCTGGAGGTGGGGTGAAATGTAACATACCTGGCCTTTAAGCATAGGCAACCATGGTAGACAGTGTTATATAACATAACATTCAAATGTAAGCTCCCCAAGGGTAGATTCTGCAACTGTATCTGCTTCCTTTTTTTTAAAAAAAATTCTCAGTGCATTGTACATAGTAGGTACTTAATAAATGATTATTTAATGAATATATGGAGAATATTAAGTTATTTCCTCTTTTGTACTCTTTGCATTGTATGTATCCATAAGATGATCTTTTCAGAGACTAGGACCAGCATCTAACTCACTTCTAACGCCCCTAAATTGAGACTGGAAAACCAAGAGGTAGATGGAAAATGAGACAGCTCCTCTTATTTATCCAAGCTTTGTTTTTGACAGTCTGCTCCACTCTTCCAGGGAAGCAGGTTGGATAACTCTCATGAACCCATCATATTCACCCTTAGATAGGAGTGAGTGGAAAGCCCTTCTTCTTCCTCTTCTTTTCCACCTTCCTGTTTGTAGTTGTATCCCTAGTGCTTAGCACAATGTTTGGCACATAAGAAGTGCTCAATGCATTTTTATTCATCTATTCCTTCTTCCTGGGAAGTGTAATGTGTGAGAGATTGAATATCAAAATCCTATTTGCAAAGTAGGTGAGTGAGTGAGAGTGTGGATTAAAATGCCAAATCTGCACTGAGAATCATGATATGTATGTAGTACTTGGGCTTTGCTGTACCCATACTTCAACCATTTCATAATCACTCATCTTGTTTTAGCTTTACTTCAATTCTAGGGACAAGGAAAGAAAAGACAGAAACTATTCTCCTTGTTACAACAATATTGAAACTAAGGTCCATGATGGTTAAAATGCCTGCCCCAAGAATACATGACGAATTAAGGATGGAGTCAGGAATCCATTCCACTGAGTTCTCCTCACTCACAGGAAGATGATTTTCCAGGCAGGTCAGTCTGCCTTTCCATATTCAGTGTTCCTACCAATGTGAACATAGGACTTCCTCGTCTCCACTCTTCTCTGAGGTGGCCCCTTGTGACAAAGGCAGAAAGGACCAAAGAAACAGCAGAGAAAACAGATATACCACTTACCTGGGTTCTTGGTAATGTTGTCCATCCTTCCACATAATTCTTTCTGGCTGGCCTGCACCTCAGTGATTGCCTTTTCAATTTCCAGAAACTTCTCTCTCTCAATCTTAATGTTGAGAGGGGACTGGTTGGACAGCATATAGGAGAAAGATGGACCTGATTCTTCATCCAGGGAGGATTCCAGTGTTCCATTGGGAAAGAACAGTCTCTCGAGTGTAAGGAGCCGAGATCTCTGGGAAGCCATTTCCTTCTGCAGACTCAAAACTATATATGCATGCTTCTTATAGGACCTCAATATTCATGCATCACATTAATGTATAACTTTCATATTTGCACATTTCACTAGGAGGATGGAAGACCTAGAGCAAATCAATACTGGCTTTCTTAATTCCCAAGTCATAAGATCAATGAAGTTAGAACTGTAATGCACTTTTTAGCTCCAATTTCCCTTTTTTTGAAGATAGGTAATTGAGATTCACAGAGATTTCTGATTTGCTAAGAGGTAGACATGAAGAGGAAATAAATTACAAAAGGGTGGTTTATTGGGAGTCCATTGGGGAGGGTAAATTTTATGCCCCTTTGCCTTGGACATAGTCAGGCATTTACAGACTGATTGTGTGCATATGAGCCTCATCTTTCTTTCTTTTTCAAATATCAGTTGGCATTCATTTTGTACATCTGTCACATCTGAATCATTACCAAGCTTTCAAATTTAGGGAGCAGTTCCCTAAGCCAGGGATTACTTTGGTGTGCCAAGTCCTAGGGATAACTGTTTAAATGTCATTCTTACATGACTACAATTTGGTTTCCCTCACTATATGTAGTCCTTTGGACTTAACATGTAGAACCAGTCTTCTTAGAATGGAGGCCACAAGCTAAGTCCATCACGCATAATTGAGGACTGGTAGAGGCTTCCATTTGACCTTCCCAGCCCCTCTATCATCACTCCCTGGCACAGTAAGCAGCAAGCCCGAGGGGAGTGTTGGTGCATGGCTTTCTGATGTACAAGCCTCATCATTGTTCATGGGTGGTTCCTGTCTCTTGTATTGACTTCAGCTCGAACGCTGTCATCTTCTCACCATAATGGCTTCATTACCAGGACTTCTTCCCAATTTCCTATTTAATCTTGGTGTTTCAGAAGAACCCATTAATGCCTCAAACTTACCCCCTCAAAAAGACTAAACAAAAGTTGGCAATCTCTGGCTTTAGAAACAGGTAGATCTTGCAATATATTAGATCAATGCATACACTAACATTTTGCTAATTCAGTTTGGCTGGCCTGTGTAAATTATTAAAGAATCTGAATAGCAGAAGAGTTTTTAAAGAAACATAAAATTATAATTTTCAAGAGCATACAGTTACCCCAACTACACTAACAAAGGGTTACCTAATAGAAGCCTTAGAGAGACTGCTTAAATGAAAAAAATATTTGTAATTAGCATATAAATTTTGCCTATAAATTATTTGAAAATAGTCTGTTCTAAATTTCCTCCCCACTTCCATTCACACCATTCATTTGCTCAACCCAATTCTTTATAGGCAGAGAAAATTAGGATTCTATGATCTGTCCAATCTGTGTCTGAACTGGTCAAAAATTCCAAAGTAGGGGGCTCCAAATTAATGATTAATTAATTAATTTTTCTATCTAGTTGATTATCATCCACCAGAATTGAGAGGTGACTAGATAATCCCCTGAGATGATGAATTTAAAAAGCCTTCATACTTGGTTAAATAATTCAATTAGAGGAGTATAGTGTTTTGTATATAAATATGTATGTATGTATGTATGTATGTATGTATGTATGTGTGTGTGTTATGTGTGTATACATATACACACACATGTATCCTCTCCTAACCCTGAGGCCATCCTGGCTCCTTCTGTTTACCCAGAGGCTTGGACAACAAAGAAGAATTCCTCAAGGCTCCTAGATTAACAGAAGTTTGTGCCAATGTGGGCATCATTCTCTAGCATATAGAGCTTGTTCCCAAGAAAAACAGTTACCTTGTATCACCAGAAATGCCACACCTGCTGTAAACAGGACCAAGTAGATGATTATTGCAGACGTGATACAGTTTCCTCCATATTTTTTCTTGGACTTTGACTCTAAAATACAGAGAGTAGAATATTGATGGGGGCAGAACAAAGCAGTCTCTAAAAGTGTGTATACCAGCAGGATGTAAATCCTAAGTTCCAGTGGTTCCACTCCACAAAAGCACCTGATTTACATCTGACATTAAGAGAAGGAGGCAGGAAAGGTACCTGTGCCCCACACAGGGTCATTTCAGTGTTTCCTATTCCTCCTAGGAAAACAGGACTGGGAGAGCCACTCAGATTGGAATCTCTGGGTAAACCACTTGACCGTCACCTCCAGTGCTCAAAGTGCTCCACTACCTTCTCAGTAAGAGTTCTCAAGTCTAGATCCAGAGATCCTAAGTCCACATTCCATTCCCCTTACACATGCAAAGATGGGTCTTGTCTAGTTCCCATAGCTGTCAGCCTTCCTTTCACAATGCCTTAAGGTCTTCATTTTTTATTTTGGTCTACTTTAAGGTAATGCACATATTTCCAAAAATAATTCATAACCTATTTGGTTTGTTGACTCCCATCCTATTGATATTCTAGGATCTTTCCCAATTATGTCTGATAGGAAAGAATTCTTCACTAATAATAAAAATAGACATTGAATAAATAGTTTATCATAGGACCATTTCTGTCTGAACTCCATCAAACACAATTATTAACAGAATGAAATAACTCATATTTACATAACATTTTAAGGTTTGCAAAGCTCTTTGAACACATTACATCAAAAATGGCAACTGACCTCAGAAGATAAGCAACCAGCACACAGAAGCAGTGAACTCCAGTTTTCACTTGGAGATTGACAAAAAGCAAAAGCTGGGTGTCCTGTACAACAGCTATGATTGATGGCCATTCAGTGAGACAGAAGGAATGGAATAGTGGTGAGACAATGATTCCACCCCACTCCATGCCCATTTGTAACTTTGAGACTAGGAATGCTTAATACAATAGCTTTTGGGGGCTTCAGATGAAATACAGAAGTGTTTAGTTTCAAAGTCCCTTCATAGTGAGAACAACCAAACACAGAATAGAATGGAGAAATTAAGAAAGCTAGCAGGCAAAGTTGCAGCCACTGGGAGTTGAAAGTTTGAAGTCGCCTAGAAGTAGCTGGTTACTTCATTCCTTTCCCCCTTTCCCTAGGAGAGTGACTATATTATATTATTGTTGAATTTAATTGAATTGGAAGGGAAGTGAGATGGAAAGAAGGCCTAGCAACAGATAGGTTTTCCCAAAAAAAGCAAAAGAAAAGAGGGTCATTGAAACATTTTTTTAAAAAAATTCATAGAAGATAACAGAAGGAAGGCCAGAAGGAAACACAGACTAGTAGGACAGCTTTGAAAGTTACATGTTGAAATTATTTTATACTTAAAAAGAAGCAAGCTCTATATGTAAATTTGCAATTTTATGTATATTCTTTTTTGTTCTACTTTGCATATGGAAATTATGTGTCTGTTAAGTTCAGAATATTTTTTTAGTGTCTGTTAAGTTCAGAATATTTTTAAAAGTCCTGTTGAAGCAAAAAAGGACAGATAGTTCCATTGCTTGGAGCATTAGTTAGCAAATTATAGAGCAAGCAAAAAAGAACTACTTAATTCTAATTTGTTTCTATCTTCTTCATGGAGAATATTTTTTAAACTATAAAAGATATAAAAATAATGGCTAAGAGAGAATCAGAGCCCAAGTTAGATGAAAAGATTCAGAAAACATTCAGCTATGTTCAATAAATTCAAGTTTCCTGGCCCAAACAAACTGTATCTCAGGGTACTGAAGAATATAATCTCAGGACAACTGTCAGTAATCTTTAAAGAATTATAGAAGATGAAAGATGTGCCAGAAGACTAGAGTTAAGTAAATGTACCAATTTTCAGAGAGAGGATATAGGATAGATGTCAGGAACTAGGAGACTAGTAAGCTTAATGTCAATAAAATTCTAGAATGAATTTTTTAAAAATTCAATTCAATTAAACAAATATTAATTCAATACTGATTATGTGCCAGACACTGTGCTAAGGCATTAGGGATACCAGGACAATAAAAGAGTCCTTCAGCTCAAACTTACATTCTTTTTTAAAAATTAAAATAACTCCTTTTGTTATTCTGAACTTAAAACATTAGCATTTCCATAAATAAAGAATAACAGCATAAGAAAATTGCACATAGAACCCTGAATCCCTATTAAATACAACTTGAATTTTAAAAATATAAATATTTAAAAATATAAAAATAAAAATAAAAATTCAACATGCTAATTTCAAACCTATCTTGTTAGTCTGTGCTTCCTTCTGAACCCCCTTCTGTTTTTTTTCCTGCACATTAAAAAAATACTACACTGACCATCTTTTCTTTCTTCCTTTCTCTCTCTTCCTTCCTCTTTTTTCCTTCTTTCCTTCCTCCTTCTTCCTTCTTTCTTTCATTTCTTTCCCTCTCTCTTTCTTTCCTTCTTTCCCTGTTTCTTTTTCTCTTTTCCTTCCTTAATTCGTTCCTTCTTTCATTCGTTCCTTCCTTCCTTCCTTCCTTCCTTCCTTCCTTCCTTCCTTCCTTCCTTCATTCCTAACTTTCTTCCTTCCTTTCTCTCTTTCTTTCATTACTATGCTTCTCTTCATCTCTATCCTAAATTCCTCCCTCCGTTTAAAAATTCTTTTTTTTTTTTTTATAACAAATAGACATAGTTAAGCAAAACAAATCCATGCATTGGCTGTGGCAAAAATTATATCACAAATTACCCTAAGTCTCCCACCTCTCTGAAGGAATTTTGTTCTAAGGAGAACTTTTTTAGTACTTCAAAGTGAAGGTGGTGATCATTAGAATAAAATTATGACCAACTAATCACACTTCCTTCTTTTGAATGAGTTATTGAAATAGTACATTGCAACAATGCCATTTTAATTCCAGCAACACATTTGACAAAGTTCTTCATGAGTTTGAAAAGTGTGTAACATGATGACAGATTTGAATGGATTTATAGTCTCTGATTGACTATACCTGAAGAGTGTATATTAGTAATTTGATGTTATTAAGTTAGTATTAGCCAAGCTATAAAAAGTCAGTTTGAATCTCTACATAAGAAAAACTTCTAAATAAGAGATGCCCCAAAGTGTAATGGGCTAGATCAGGTATATTCCACAGATATATCTAGGGATAAATTCTTAAATATAGGGTAGAGGTGATTATAACACATAAATGGATAATTTAGGCTATATAAAATTGAAAAAAAAACTTTTTCATAAGCAAAATTAATGCAGAAAGGATAAGAAGGCAAGTGGTCAAAGCAGAAAAAAACTTTGTATTAAATAACTCTGAAAAGCATCTGATAGCCAAGATCTATATGGAACTACTAGAAATATTTAAGAACAAAAGCAATTGCAAAAAAGAAATGGGTCAAAGAACATAAATAAACAAAAGAGCATGAAATAGAAATCTTAAATAACTCAATCTCAGAAAATGACCAAATCATAAAGAAATTACCAAAGGAAAGAGAAATAAATCCTAGTCCAGATGAATTTATAGGCAAAGTCTTTAAAATGTTTAAAGAACAATAATTATCTATGCAACACAAATGATAATTTTTCTCATGAATTGTGATAGCACTCTACCAAACTCCTTTTATGAAACAATTATAGTCTTACTACTTAACCCAAGGAGATATAAAGCAGAGAAAGGAAATTATAGGTGAGTAGCAGTAACATTGATTTTAAATTTTTAAATGAAATTCTAGCAAGAAGATTATGATTTTGTATTTTAAAAATTATTTTATGACCAAGTTGGATTTTACCAGGAATGCAAAGGTATCTTGGAATTAGGGAAAAAATTAATATTATGAATCATATTAAAAATAAACCCTGGGGCAGCTAGGTGGTACAGTGGATAGAGCACCAGCCCTGAAGTCAGGAGGACCTGAGTTCAAATCCGGCCTCAGAGCAAACACTTGACACTTACTAGCTGTGTGGCCTGGGCAAGTCATTTAACCCTGATTGCAAACAAAACAAAACAAAACAAAACAAACAGACCCCCATGATTATGTCACTAGGTAGAGAAAAATCCTTTGACAAAATACAACACTAATTCATGCTAAAAACCCTACAAAGCATAGGCTTTAAGGAATCATTTGAAAAACAATGAGTGGTGGGGGCAGCTAGGTGGTACAGTGGATAGAGCACCAGCCCTGAAGTCAGGAGTACCTGAATTCAAATTCGGCCTTAGACATATAACACTCACTAGCTGTGTGACTCTGGGCAAGTCACTTAACCCCAACTGCCTCACTAAAAAGTAAAACAAAACAATGAGTGGTATATATGCATAAAACCAAAAGTTAAAATTATTTGTAATGTACAAACACCAGAAATTTTTCCAATAAATGCAAGAATAAAGCAAGCATGTCTCCTCTTTCCATTGTTATTTGATATTTCCTACAAATGCTAGCAATAGCAATAATGCAAGAGTAACATAGGGGAAGAGGAAACAAATTGTTTTCTAGAATGACTGGACTAACTCATAGCTTCACCAATATATTAAAAGACTTATCTTCCTACATTCTATCTAGCGTTGACTATTTCTACCTTTCATCATCTTCTCCATTTTTCTGGGTGTGAGATGAAACTTCAGAGTTGATTTCTGTTTAGGTATTAAGATGGACTAGATGACTTCTGAGGCCCCTGCCCAGAGGCAACTAGGTGGTGCAGTAGATAGACGGGTGGGCCTGGAGTTGGGAAGACCTGAGTTCAAATCTGGCCCTCAGACACTTATTAGTTGTAGGACCATCATTGAGTCACTTAACCTCTGGTTTCCTCGAGTATAAACTGGGGACAACAATATCTATCACCTATCTCCCAACATTGTTTTCAGGATCAAATGAGATAATGTATACAGTATTCCACATATAAACATACAGTAGGTGCTTAATAAATGCTTGTTTATTTTCAGTTCTTAGATTCTGTTGTTATTTCATAATGAGCACACAACCCAAGTAGATCCCACTGTTGTATTCTTTCCTCAGTGCCTTTTGTAACCAAAGGCACATATTGTCCAGGCAGTTGACTGGGGTTAGGGATGCTGGCTGGCTAACTAACTTTTCACCTTGGTTACAGAGCTTTCTACTCGAAAAACAGGATCATAGAATATAGTGCTTAAAAGGACCTTAGATTTTATCACCCTTATCTTACAAATGAGGTCACTGAGACCGAGACTTTAAATGACTTATTCAAGGTTACATAGTCAATAAGCAGCAGAGACAGGATTTAAACTCCCATTTTCTGACTCCAAGTCCAATGCCTTTTCTATTACAAGAAATTACCCTTTCTATGACCACAAGCCCCAGCAGGGAATGGTGAGCCGCAAGTCGTCTGGACCTAGGTAAGCTTTTCTGCCTCTATTTCCCTTTTAACTTGATGGCAACTTAAATGTGTGGGGAATAAAGTAGGTGGAAGGAGAGGAGGAAGAGAAATGTGTTTGGAGCGTCTCCCATCTCTAAATTACAGAATTTGAGAGTTGGAAGCAACCATGGCACCTATTTAGTCTAATTTATACACTGTAACAAGAAGTCCAGTTATCCAGCATCTGCTTGAAGATCTCAAAGGATGGAAAACCCACCCCTTCTCTAGGCATTTCATTCGGGGACCACTTTAATAGCTAAGATGTCTTTCCTGACACCAAACTGAAATTTGCCCCTTTGCAGCTTTGACCCATTTCTCTTGGTTTTGCCCTCTGGGCAAATAACAGAAACAATACTGGAAGAATGTGCTCTGAGTTGATGCTGAAGGACTCTGAGATAAACCAGTAATTTGTCTGTCCCTAGGTCCATGCTCTCTCAGTCTTCTTTCAGTTATCTCCCTTCTCCTGAGACAGATAAATGGTTTTTCTAAGTACTGAATCCCTCCAGATAATATCCACTGTAAGGTCCTTATCTCCCTTTATAGAATATCTCTCTTCTGTTATAGGAGAATGCATTAATATTGCCCCACTCCCACCATTGAAACCAAGTTTCTCCCCCTGCTTTCTTTTATTAATCTCTCCCTTTGCCTCCTCACTCATTCTCCAATTGGCTGTCTTCTTCCTGAGAGATTATAGGAATTATTTTCCCTTCATTGTTAGCCTTTGACTTGATTAGGATACATCACATATTTTTTTTCTTCCTTCCCTTCCCTGCTGTGTGTGGAGACTGTGTTTTATTCATTGTAATCCTCACAGTGTAATTATACCTGGTAAGCTACTGGTATGACCTAGAACAGATTACTTCATCTCTCCCATCTTAGTTTCTTCATCTGGAAAATGAAGCTGTTAGACTAGATGTTTTACTTATTTCTAAAATCTGTTATCCTGTGATTCCAGAAACTCAATAAATATTGGAGTGGAAGGGATTCTGCAAAATACAATGCTTACAGAAAAGTACAAGGGATGTGTAGGGGAGGCTGAGAGAAAAGTTTCCAATGCTAATGTTCAAGAATGAGAATTCAGCCCAAGAAAACAGAAAACTCACTGGAGGAAAGCTTTTCAAAACACATTTATGTGAAATAATGGTGATGTGAAGACAAAAAGCATCAATAAAATCTATTTTTCTTAAGACATCTTCTATGCAATATTATACAGAGTAAATGAATCAGGCAAAATTAAGTTTTTTTTAAAAAAATTCATTTGAACTGTATTTACATGTGTAATTGATATAATAGTCCTTGCCTTCTCAATGAATGAAGAAGGGACTCAAGGGAGGGGGAGAACTTGGAACTTAAAAATTTTAAAAATGAATGTTAAAAAAATAAAATATAGAAAAGAACTCATTTGAACCCTCCCCTCCCATTATAAAACAACCCTCAGTTCTAAAAAAGACATACACCTAAGCAAAGCAAATTAATATATTGATCATATCTGGAAACATATCACTCATTCTGCACCTATAGTTTACCCTTTCTCTGGGGAGAAGAGAGAGGTACATTTGACTTTTGGTCCTCTGGAGTCAATGTTCAATATGTGTCTTACCAGTCCAAGTTTCTTGATTTTTTAATGGAATTTTAAACTTGAGTATTCACAACTAATTCTCTTGAATCATTTCGACTTTAGAAACTTATTTTCATATTTAATCAGCATGCTGTAGTTTTAAAAGCATTCCTTGAAGTCAAGATAACCTGGGTTCAAGTATAGCCTCTTACCCCTACTGGCTAAGTCACTTAACTTTTCACTGTTCCAGGCAATACCTTATAAGGCAGTTAGTTATAGAGTAGCTACTCATTTGTATTGATAGAAGTAGTTTTCTCAATATAGAAATTCGTACACCCATTAAATCACAAGTGTAGACTCTTGTGTCCTACTCTCTTTTCTTCTGCCACTTCTTCCAAAAATGTAATCAATTGTCCTGTTTTAAGAATAAATCATTGAGGGGGAAAAAAAGTTCTAGAAGTTTCTGAAGTTAAAAAAAATCACGAAGTGAAATATTTAATAGGGAGAAAGGCAGTAGAAGCTGGAAAATTCACTTGTAAGGTAATACCTTTTAGAAATAGAAGCAGTTTTTGAATAAAAAAAAAAGAAATAGAAGATGCTAAATAGGTAATGCAGCTATTATTAGCTTTCCAGAAAATTCCAGAATGAAACATACTACCAATTCATCTGCAGAAAGTCTGAATTTCTTAACACTGAATGTGCAGTGCAAATTCAATCTTCCCAATAGAATATTCTATTCTTATATGGATAATGAAATGACTGCATTGCCTCTGGATTGCATTAACAGTTAAGAGTACTTTACCACTGATTTCAAAGGTCTCCACTGAAGAAAGCATCATTTGTTCTGCAGCTGCCAATCTGTTGGTGTTACAGATGACCTCTTCCTCCTTAAGACTCTCATGAGTTTCCATTGCTGTTGCTTTATAGTAGGCATAAAGTCCTGGAGTTAGCAGAAATGCTCTCCCCCTAGAGGAACCACAAAATGAATGACTATCTCTCCTGTTTAATATTGCAGCTATTTGAGACATTGGTGAGGGGTGGAGGTGGGGTGGGGCACTTCCACTTGGCTGTGATTTCTGAATTTATGAAATGTTTCCTAACACAAACCAAATTAACCATTTCTCAAAAACGATCTGTCCACATGTGTAGGTCCTGCCCAGCGCAGCTAGTTAAAAAAAGTGAGTGAGAATACTCTGGGTACATACAATACCCCTTCTCCCTAAGGCCAACATCAAGGAGGGAAACCATCTCCTCCAACCTGCCCCATCAGAAATTAAATGTTAGGCTGAATGGACCATGGAACTAACTTCTGTCCCTACTCCTCTGACCCCAATCTTACCTTCAAGGCCCAGTTCATTTCTCGCTTCTTCCTTAAAGCCTTCCCTGAGCATTTCACCTTATTT
Organism: Phascolarctos cinereus; assembly: GCF_003287225.1. Lineage (NCBI taxonomy): Eukaryota > Metazoa > Chordata > Mammalia > Diprotodontia > Phascolarctidae > Phascolarctos > Phascolarctos cinereus. The sequence goes on from NW_027556098.1 coordinate 146,570,209, forward strand.
TCTCTTTGGATTGAATTCAATTCAACAAACATTTATTGGTGCCTAGTTCGGGCAAGGCTTTTTTTTCTTTTCTATCATGGATCCCTTTGGTAGTCTGGTAAAGCCTATGAACCCCTTCTCAGAATAACGTTTTTCAAATAATTGAAGGAAATGTTAAATTTCAGTTAGATACTAGTGGAACTCAAGATGTAATTCCTTCCCTCACCCACCCTCTATTATCTTTCTCCCCATTAAATATTTCACTTGGTAAATATTTTTCAATTTCTGGAACTTTTTTTCCTCTCAACATTTTATCCTTAAAAGAGGATTTTGTTGTTTGTGGTTTTTCAATCATGTTTGACTCTTTGTGACCTCATTTGGGGTTTTCTTGGCAAAGAAACTGGAGTGGTTTGCCATTTCTGCCTCTAGCTCACTTTATAGATGAAGAAACTGAGGCGAGCAGGGTTAAATGACTTGACCTGGGTCACACAGCTAGTTAAGTGCTGGAGGCCAAATTTGAACTCAGGAAGATGAGTCTTCCTGATTCCAGGTCTGGCACTTCTTCCATTGTGTCACCAGGAGGAAAGTGGGTAGGACAGCTGAATCTAAACCTGTGATTTCATGGGTATAGGAACTTCTCTACTGAGGAAATGACCTCTACCAACACAAATGAGTAGCTACTCTATAACTAAATGCCATATAAGATATTGCCTACAACAGTGAAAGGTTAAGTGAATTAGCCAGTATGGGTCAGAGGCAAGACTTGAACCTAGGTTGTCCTGACTTCAAGGCCAGCTCTTTTTTCATGATGCCATATTGTTTCTCAATTCCCATTCTATGGTGGGAAAATTCCTGGTTCTACTTCCCTATCCTCGTGCTTCAGAGTCAATATCTATAGAAATGAAAATTGTCTTCTTCTTTTGTCTCTCCCCTACTCTCATCCCTATCCAGCTCAGTCTACATAATGGAAACTTGGCTTTCTCCAGAAAATATTAAATATCTGACCATTCTTTCCGATTCTGATAGCTCCTCTTCTCATCCTGCCACTCCCACCCCTGACCCCAGAAGCTGGACCAGGAGGAGGAGTAGGCAACCTCTTAGCTTCTCAGTCTCACTTCCAAACTGTCTCTCTGCCATCATCACTCATCAACTTGTCTTCTTTTGAGGTTGACTCCATCCCCATCTTTATCATCTAGTCCAACTCTTGTCACTGTTGCTTTATAGCAAGCCCAGAGTCCTAGAGAGAGCAGAAATGTTCTCCAAATGGAGGAAGTGAAACAAGAACGATTATCACTTTTTAATTTTGCACTTATCTGAAGCACACAGGACACTTCCTTTTGGCTCTGATTTCTGAATTTGCTGACCTCCAGGTCTTTCTCTCTTGTTTCTCAACAATTTCAGTATCCAGCTTACAGTCTCCTTCTCCCCCCCAGCCCCAACAACCTTTTGCCCTCGATTTTAGCTACTTCAGAGTACATGCTGGTTTGGCCTCAAACATTTTGACTTATCAGTTTGTCAGTGCCCTGAATTTCCAAGACCTCCATCTTCCTTCCCCCTCAGGCACACCCAGGGATGATCACACCTCTGAACTCACTACCACCTCAAACCCTTTGATCTTCATCATCCATAACTTCCAAATGCCTCACTCAGACTTCACCTTCTTATATTTGTTTCTACTTTTTGTCTGTTTCTAGCTGTCCCCTAGGGGTATCAAGTTCCTACTCAAGCATTAACCTAACAAAGCATGGAATTTAGAAAAACGTTCATTACAATGCATGTACAATACAGTGAAGGAATTAATATCCAGACCCCTTGGTCACACAAGCACTAGGATGTTGTATACCTTCAGGCATTGGATCAGTTCACTGCTCGACCAGCTGCAGCTGCCTTCACTCTCTGCCACCGCTCAGGTTCATTATCACAGCCATGTCCTAGAAGTTGTCTTCCTTATGGTTGTTTCTCTTCCTCAGAGTCCCCTCTCTCCATCTTCTTTGTGTGTGCTCCTTGTAACTACAGCATTGTGGGAAAGGACTATTTGGCTCATTTATAGTGCCCTTACAGCCTAAAAGAGAGGGACTGGCCTGTCTCCTCACAATGTGAAGAAAAACCATCTCTTCTGTTCCCTACAAAATTATCATTATCTTAGGCTGCATTAACAGAAACAAGATATCCAGAATGAGGGACATTGTAGCCCTACTGTACTCTGTACCAGTGGTATCAAACTCGAATAGAAATGGGAGCCTCTAAACCAGGGTAGGGAATCTGTGGCCTAGAGGCCACATGTGGCCTTCTAGGCCCTCAACTGTGGCCTTTTGACTGAATCCAAACCTCCTTTAATAAAAGGATTTGTTCTGTAAAACTTAGACTCAGTCAAAAGGCCATACTTGAGGACCTAGAAGGCCACATGTGGCCTCGAGGCTTCAGGTTCTCCACCACTGTTCTAAACCATACATAAAGAAGGGGCAGCTAGGTGGCACAGTGGATAGAGCTCTGGCCTTGGAGTCAGGAGGACGTGAGTTCAAATCCAATCTCAGACATATGACACGTATTAGCTGTGTGACCCTGGGAAAGTCACTTAACCCTGATTGCCTCACCAAGAAGCAAAAAAAAAAAAAGCAAAAACCCATATATAAGGGCAGAGTACAGTGGAAGTGTCATCTCTTTATCCCTGGGAACTGTGCCTCTCTGAAGATCACATTAGCTTTTTTGATGGCCGCTTTGCAGTCCACTAAAAGCACCAGAGTTTTTTTTTTAAACAGCTGCTAACCTTGTCTCTGTCACCTTTAACCGTTGTCACCTGTGCTCTATTGAATTTCATCTTATTAGATTCAGCCTAATGGTGCAGCCTGTCGAGATATTTTTTGGATCCTGATTCTATCATCCAATATGTTAATTATCCCTCTCATTTTGAGGGGCATTTTCATGTAAATTTTCTGAATGTCCAACATCATGTCACCTAGGACCCACAAGGATTGTGTCCTAGGTATGTCCTAATTGTAAGGTCGGAGAAGGAGGTGGGGAAGGATCCACAAATCACAGAATCATGATCTCAAGGGCTCTTATCTTAAAGGCTTGACCTGTGTAAGCCACCATGCCCACACAAACTAGAGCCACTCATGAAGGGAGAAATTACTTCAGGTTTAGGAAAGCAATCTGTGTGGGAACTAGGAAACTCCTCCTGGAGCAATTTCCCCTACTGATATTTAAATAATTAGGAACTTTTCACTTCCCTAGGAAGAGAATTTCCCTAGAACCTCAGTGGTACTCAGGGTAAGAGACTGCTAACCAGCTAATCCAGATCTTCAACTGTAATCCAGATTCCCCACCCTGGTTTAGAGGCTCCCATTTCTATTCGAGTTTGATACCACTGGTACAGAGTACAGTAGGGCTACAATGTCCCTCATTCTGGATATCTTGTTTCTGTTAATGCAGCCTAAGATAATGATAATTTTGTAGGGAACAGAAGAGATGGTTTTTCTTCACATTGTGTAGGTCTGCTTTGGGTGAAGATATTTGAGGAAGACAGATTCTGAAGCAGCAGTTCTCAAAACAAGACCAGACATACCTGGGGGTCCTGTAGACCCTTTCAGGGGATCCAAGGGGCCAAAACCATTTTCATAATAATACTAAGGTATTTAAATTGCTAACATGGTAGACAAAAAAAAAGATGCCACAATTCATCATCAGTGAAGTTTAATTGGATATTGTCCTTTTAATTGCGTATACAGCAGTAGGAATGGGCTCTACTGAAGTCTCTACTGGTTTCCCTTGTGACCAAATACGTGACTTTATAAAAGAGTAGAACTACCTTTGTGGAGCTGCTGGATACTACCAAGAGCTTCATGGGTCTTGTTCACTCTACTGTTATAAAGAACTCCCATGCGCTCATTGCTTATATTCATTGTTTGCCTTTAAAACAAGTTTTGTGTTGTAACTATGCCCCCAAAGCATAATGGCAGTCCTTTGGGTTCTAAAATGTCAAGACTTCACCAGTCTTGGCATATTCAAATGAGGGCAACTAAAGTCCCAGCAACCTCTCCCTTGGTTTTCAGAGGAGAGCCAATGCAGAGGGTTTATAGCAGTATAGTATATAGTACAATGCCCTCACCCTGCCTTCTGACACAGTAGAAGGTAAGATTCAGGTTAAAAAATGTTTTAGCTTTAAGAATTTTATTTGCTGTACAGTATTTACAATACTATAGATTTCATGTATTATGAAAAGTGAATCAATTTTAAAAATGCAGATATTAGCGCACAAGGTCACAGAATTCTGGGGAATTACTAGTGAGAAATATGTTTTTCATGTTATAAATTTTATTTATCCATTTTATGGATTATTTCATGGTTGCTATGCTAGGGAAGTTTCAAATGATCAAAATTAATGTTTTGTCATAAAGAATTGTATGCAGAGAAGTGTATTTTCAGCAATCTCTAGCAAAAGTTTTGGTGGTCACGGGAATCTAACCCTCTGTCTCCCATAGGTTCAATGTATCAACATTCACGTTTTTTACTTTAGTGCCATTTTCTAGGTACATTACCCCCATGAAAGTTGAGGATTGACTGTGTATGGGAATACATACCAAACAATATGGATTGAATGAGGTCTCTGTTGGGGAGATAGCTCAACCAAGAGAGAGAGAGTCCCACATCTTACCCAAAGAGAAATACCCTGAAGTTTCTAGTGTAGTAAGCTGGGAAAAGGGACATGATCCAAGTTCTACATGTTAACTTCTTCCCAGAGTTTTTCTCTCCCTTCAGTGACCTAAAGAGAGGTATTGATGTGTTTATCTTCTCTCTTGAAACTGGAAGCCAGAAAAGCCTAGATCTCCTTTCCTACTCTCACAAACTTTGCCAGCCCCTGTCATTGATTTCCACCAATAAAGAAATAGTTTCATGCAAATAACCCTTTGACTCAAGGGTTACAGAATGATATGCAGGAGAAAATGGGATGGGGAAGAGCAGTGAAAGGAGAGGGAGAAAGAAAGATGTATATGGTGGTAAAGGATAGAGAGTCACCTCACGCCTCACCCCCTTCCTCCCCCAGCAATGTTCTCTGGGACCATAAATCCTACTTCTCTCCTTTTAGTTAGGTGTGTAGTGGTGCCAGGTAGACTCAGATTCCAAGTCAAGGCTAGGGTCCCTTGAAAGGTGTTTGGGGCTAGATTATTAGCACTTGTACTAGGAACAACATCCTGACCCATTCCCTCATGCAAACTAAGCTAGCTGTTTCCTTAAGAGACATGGAGATCATCTTCTATACTTGTTTAGATCAAGGGAGATAATAATTGTAGGTTCTTAGCACAGTGGGTGGCACATAATAGTGCTATATAAATATTGGTTATTATTAGTACTATCTCAGAGATATTTCTGGAACTGGGAATATGGGCAAATGTGGCAATTACACCCTCATTTAACTAACTTAGGACAGACAGGGGCTCACTGCATCAGTTTTAAAAAATTTCCATTCTCACCCTTGAATTCTTTGCAATGAACTAATTCTCTTGGTTGCCCCCAGTGAGGAGCCCCTGAAGAACACAGAACTCAGGGGGGCAGCTAGGTGGCTCAATTGATAGTGTACTGGCCCTGAAGTCAAGAGGATCTGAATTCAAATCTGGCCTCAGACCAAGCACTTGACACTTACTAGCTTTGTGACCTTGGGTGAGTCACTTAACCCCAATTGCCAAAAAAAAAAAAAATTGGGGCAGCTAGGTGGTACAGTGGATAGAGCTCTGGCCCTGAAGTCAGGAGGACCTGAGTTCAAATCTGGCCTTAGACCAAACCCTTGACACTTACTAGCTGTGTGACCCTGTGCAAGTCACTTAACCCCAATTTCCTAAAAATTAAAAAAAAAAAAAGAACACAGAACTCAGGGCCCAGGAGCATTTCCTCAAGTCCAGCAGAAGTTGCTACTGCTTTCACATGAGAAATAAAGACCACATACTAGTTTAGAGGCTTTGCTGTTTTTGGGGTTGTTTTATATCTTTTCCCCCAGAATGGGAGGGCATAGTGAGGCAGTAGTGGCAACTTATCGGTGCCCAGCCAAAGCAATGCTTTGTCCTGGAACAGAGTTTATGATGAACTCTGTCTTCTACCTCACCCTCTACTCCTGGGAGATTAGACAGTAAACTTCTGTGTCCATTCAACCATAAGATACAATATGAGTTTATTCTGTGTTCTCTTAACAGCTCTAGCTTGAAGATAATTTTACTAAATTATGTTTTGGACCCTCTATCTTTGCTGGGACTTCCAGACTTAAAATTTGAACCTCCAAGTTATGCCAATGGATTTCATCAGAGCTCAGTTTACCTTCAAAGCATCCTAGAGGGATCGAATTTTTGAGAATTAAAATTGTTGGCCTAGTAGTGATAATCATCCTGCCTTGGCTCATGAGGTAACAGTTGACCCTGGCTGAGGGGACAGTGGCAGCCTGGTGATGAATTGACACTGGCAAAAGCAAACTTACAGTAGGCACCTTGATTCCTGCAATTAATGTAAGACTGATCAGCCCCTTCCACATTGCTGCCAGCATGCTTCCTAGTGGTCACTGTGTGACTCCTTCTCAGGGAAGGCTTATAGGACCAATACCTGTCATTGTTGAAGGGGGTTTGCTTTCTGGCATCAAGGGGGAAGTGAAAATGGCTAGCCAGCCCCACAGAAGTGGGGAAGTCCCTCAGAGTCTCCTAGGAGCAATGATTTTATATTACCTCCTGGAAAGGAGAGGCCCTGGCTGGTTGACCAGGGAATCTCAAGTGGGTGAGGGTACATGAAAGAACCCTGGTCTGGGGTGAGGATCAGTGACTATTCAGGAAATGTGCCATCTTTGCCGTAGTCCCAGTGTTCCTGGGTGAATGGCAAAGATTGAAAAACAGCCACTCCATGAGTCTCATCTTTTAACCTGGGACTTGGTTCTTCCTGTGGCCCTTTCCAAATTCAGTCACTCCTTCTGTGAACTAGCACACTGTTTGTTTCGCTTATGCAGTTTCTGTTTTAGTTTTTTTCTTTCTCTTTTAGTCCTGCCTGCATCATGCTTCTTGAATACCAGAGGACAAGGTTGGGCAGTAACAGTACTAAAGTCATTTAAGTGGCAAAAGAACCCTAGCTGACCTTAAGTACCTTGCCACAAAGGGACAGTAGGAGAAAATTAGGATTTCTTTGAAAGATATCATGACCTTAAAGACTTGATTGACTTAGAGGACTAATTGTTTTTCAGTCATTTTTCTGTCATGTCTGAGTGTGCCCCTATTTGGGGTTTTCTTGGCAGAGATATTGGAGTGGTTTTCCATTTCCTTCTTCAGCTCATTTTACACCAATGAGGACACTAGGCAAACAGGGTTAAGTGAATTGCCCAGGGTCACATAGCTAGCCACATTTGAACTCAGGAAATCTTCTTGACTCCAGTCCTGGTACTCTATCCACTCTATCCACTGTGCCACCTAGCTGCCCCAGACAACTAAAGGTTCAGACTATTGATGTCATTTCCTCATCACCTAAGTACAAAGCATTCACAAGGAGCTCTAAGGCTCTCTACTGCTTGGCTGGTGGAGGAGGTTGGTTAATTCAAGCAGTCAGCTAAATAAACTCAAGGCAGTGGCTCAGTTAATCTCTTTTAGTTAACAGTCAAATGACTTAGCAGTATTTCATTTTGTTACAGTATCAACCTAAGGTTAGCAGAGGATTGATCTGAGTTCAGCCCAACCCAGAGCAGCACCATGACTAGGGAAGAAATTGCAGGGGAACTGAATTGTATCTCCATTACCAGCATGTGGGGGCTCCATTATAACCAGAATATTTGAGGAAGAAGAGTAGTGACTGATGCCAGTTAAGTATTAGGGTGACTACAATTTTGTTGCTTTCAGATGGCTTTTGAGTTTGAGAATTGAAATTCAGAACCAGGTAAGCAAGCCTCTGGGGTTTGGGAAGAGTATGATTATATTATCTTCCAAGAAATTTTCCTAATTACTCTCTCTCTGGATATTTCTACCATTATACGGAACACTCTTCCTCCTCCCCATCTCAATCCCCCAGCCCCCACACACATAACACACACAAAGGAAATCTACCAGAGAAGCAACGCATTTTGTGTAGGTTTTCCTGTACTTTCCCTCTTGCATACCGTGACTGTGCTTCCTCAGAGGTGACAGGTGGAATCAATTTTCTCATATAGGTTAAGTCCATAATGATAAGGCTATTCAGATGCAATCTTTGTTGTTTTTCTGTTTGGAAGTTTGTTCTGAGGCTCTTTACTATCACCCTAGGAGCGTGGTTTGAGAGCTCCATATATATCAGGTAATACCAGACATCTGCATTAGTTGGGGAAATGTCTAGATGGTAAGATCTATGTCTTCTAGATACAATTGAATCTGTCAAGAATTCTAAGAACGTTTGTGTGTGTGTGTGTGTGTGTGTGTGTGTGTGTGTGTGTGTGTGTGTGTGTTCACTTGGGTAATTTAGGGGTGAGAAGGAGAAATGAAAATATATTTTATTTCCTTCCTGGCTTTGAAAAATTGAAGTACAAAGGAACCACTTCATCAAACTGGAGCTAGATGGGAACCTGTGGTTTGTTGTTTATGAATACATGATAGTTTACTTAAAAATACTCTTAAGCATTCAGTATCTGAGACTATTCTCTATTCTCAGGGCCTTGTTCTTAGCTGTCAGGTTGAAAAGAATGTGACATAGAATCTCTATGAAGTGTTAATGTCTGATAATGACATAGTGGTAACGGGATCCTTATCCTTCCACCTCAATCCCATCAGGCATCACCATCATGCCTGTTAATCACGAGGGAACATTGGGGGCCAGTTTCTAACTATGTATGATTCCTCCACTGATAGCTTCCTGACTGGCTGTTGAGCCATAAAAAATTGATAATACCGTGTGACCATACCTGGTAGAAGAGGAAGCATGTTTTGATTTGTGGCATTCTAGAATTCAGTCATCTGAGTGATAGGATGTGATTTCAGCAAGGGTTGGAGGAACGCTCTTTTCTATCCTGACATACTGGTAGCAGGGGCCACAGCTTCCCAGGTGAAATGTGGGCTCAGATCACTAGGCTTATTCCATGGCCCCAGCTTCCTTTGTCACTTTTGGGGGCCTTTTCTTACCATTAGAAAGTGGCCTTGTGAGTTTATTTGCTGATGGCATGGCATTATCTATCAGAGCAGTTGATAGCAGTAGCAGGAATGAGCTGGTACCAGAGGAGGTGTTTGCTTCAGAGAGAGACACTATTAGAAAAATCGAGTATAGTTGTCTGATCAGTGCCCAGTACAGAAGTGAAATATGAAATGACTAAGCAACCTTCTAAAACAAAATGTTTTATGTGGCAATAAGGCTTGAATATCAGCCTTCCGGTTGTCCAGTTTCTGAACTGAAAAGACTTTTATACTCTTCTAGATATATATGTATTGTTCCTTCTTAAACTTATTCCCAGTTAAAGTAGGGTTCCAGAACTACCAGCCCTCCTCCCCCATCTAATTCTGCTGTGTCAGTTCTTTCTCTTGCACCTTATTTGTATAAAATATAATACTAACATCATATTATGTATTACATATCAATATAACATAATATATAATACTAGTACTAGTAGTGATGAGTTAAAATGCTGAATCTTGTTTAGATCATTCTGTTAATACATTCCTTCATTCTCATGTTTATTGTTGCTTTCTCTGAGGAAATAAATGAGCTTTTCTATAATTTATTCATCTGTATCTTGGGAACCTGTTTTACTTCTGATTTCTGAGGAAGCCCTAGAATAGAGCCAAAAATCCCTGGAGTAACTCAACAAATGTGAGAATGGGGAACCTACCTCCCTATTGAGAAGTCAGGCTGCCCTCAGAGCTGAAGTCCAAGCAAACCACAGTGGCTGGGTTATAGGCTAAGGAATGGTATAGATTGCCAACCCCTACAGCCTCAGCCAAGTAGTTACTCTAGCCTTTATGCTAGAAGATCTTAACTTTTCCAGATATATTTTCATTTTTAATAAGGGACTTTTAAAAATAAATTCATAAAACCCCAAATAATAAATGTCTGATGATGGAATTGTATGCACCGGGACAAACTATGGGGAAGGAGGTCTCTTAAGTTGGGAGATACACCTTCATGAGATCCCTTAAATCCTATCACAGAGCTGCCAACTCATAAAGTTAGCCCTGGACAAAAAGCTAGTCTTTTTTAAAAAATTTATTTTAAACACTAAAACTTAAATACAAAATAAGCAAAGGCAAAAAAAGCATTTCCATGTGCACAGTAGAATGTAAGAAAGGATTCAAAATATACAGCAATACATTTCCATTTCAAGAAAGCCCATATAATAAATACATATTGTGTTCTAAGTGGTCCTTCTTTTCTTTGCTTCCTTGTAAGTTTTCTTTTGTTCTCTGCTGTGCACTTTTTACTTTGTTCTTCTCCCCCCCCCCCGCCCCTACCAATACAATTAAGAGGGGATACATTTTCATACATATATACATACACATACACATATACATACATATATGCACATATACACACAAAGATATATATATACATGCATATGCACATACATACACAATACATATACTTAGATATTTATAGTCATACACATAGACGCATATATTCATATGCATCTATGTAAGACTACACCATACTTACTTGTCCTCTGTTTCTTTGAGGGTGAATAGCCTCTTCCTTCTTAAGTCTGAGTCTTTCCGTATTTTTCTCTTTTTTCCCCCATATTTTTCTAAGTCCACGAACTTAGTATTTTCTATACAATAGCAATAGTTTAATCTTATAGTGCCTAGTTATTTTAAATAGTCTAAAACAATATTGTTTGATATAGTTGACATATAGTATAGTTTCCCAATTTTTCTCTTATGATTAAATCTATTTTAGCTTTAACTTTGTCCGAGATCATGATTGCTACCTGTGCCTTTTATCCTTAATAAATTCTAGCCCTGATCTTTATTTTTTGTTTGTGTGTATTTCTTATTTCCTAACCCTCCTGACTCCTCTACTTTACTTTTACCTGCTACCTTGTCCTCCTATTACTTAACCTACTCCACCTCCAAGGATCCCTCCCTTATTCTCCCATTCTCGTTAATCTAAACACCCTTCTATTACCCCCTATCACATTCCCTCACCCTCTCCTCTAAAAATCCCCCCTTATCCTTTCTCTCCTCCCTATCCTGTTAGCCTTTTATTTCTTTCTGAATTGAAGACTTTTATACATATATGTATCTATATATATGTATTGTTCCCTCTTAAACTCATTCCCAATTAAAGTAGGGTTCCAGAACTACCAGCCCTCCTCCCCCATCTAATTCTGCTGTGTCAGTTCTTTCTCTTACACCTTATTTGTATAAAATATGATACTAACATTATATTATGTATTATTTATAAATATAATATATTATATTATATGCAATTTCTTTAAAATTACTCTTTTTACTTGTTCCTAAATGGTTTTACTTTTAAAAATCATATTATACTCAGTACCACTTCAATCTTTTTCTACAAACTACCCAATTACTAACAACAGTCTTAGACACGTGTTTTACAATTCCTCATATAAAAGGTAAACAGTCTGTTCTTATTGAGTCCTTTATAATTAGTCTTTGATATGTACCTTATATTTCTGTTGGATCTCAAGCGTCAAATCTCCTATTAAGTTCAGTTTTATTTTGTTTTTCACAAAATCCTGAAAGTTTAACAATTCGCTAAATGTCCATTTTACTGCAATAATATTTTCGGCTGCAACCCCAGTTCTTTTGCTTTTTAATATATGGTGTTCCAAGACCTGTGGTCTTTTAGTGTCACCACTGCTAGGTTTTGTGTGAATCTTTTTTTTTTTAATATAAATTTATTTATTTTTAGTTTTCAACATTCACTTCCACAAGTTTTTGAGTTCCAAATTTTCACCCCATATCCCCCCTCTCCCCCCACCCCAAGATGGCATGCATTCTGAATATCTTTTCCCCTAGTCTGTCCTCTCTTCTATCTCCCCTTCTCTTATCCCCTTCACCTTCTATTTTCCTGTAGGGCAGGATAGACTTCTGAACCCCATTTCCTATATTTCTTATTTCCCAGTAGCATGTGAAAACATTTTTTTAAACATATGTGTTGCCCGCAACCAGATTGTACACCGAACAGAGAGGTGTGAAATAACTTATGACATGGGCCAGGCAGAGTAGAATTACTGACTCAGTTTATTCATCTGAGGGCACAGAATATATAGGGAAGATCTAGCCTAACTTCAAAGAGTCCTCCCCGTGAGATACTCCCCAGAACATCTGCTGAGGATGTAACAATCATGAATTTCCTCCTTATCAGGGTTCCTAGATTGGGCTGTAGATTCCAAGGTTTTCCCAGGCGCCTTGGTGCCACCTGCATAGAGGAGTAAATATGTAAATCTAAGGTTCAAAGAGAGAGAAGGGATGTCTCAGAGATCTCTTTATCAGGAAGGAATTGGGGAGCTGTACCACTTAATCCATGAGCCCTTTGGGGTGAAAGCCTGAGCAGAGGTCAAACTCTGCCTTGGATCTTAAACCCTTATCAGACTCTTAAGATCGGCCCTCAACACATATGTTTTTAAAACTTTAGGTTTCAAATTTTCTGTCTTCCTCCCTCCCCACCCACCCTCATTGAAAAGGCAATCAACTCAATATAGGTTGTACATGTGCAGTTATGCAAAACATGTCCATGGTAGACATGTTGTGAAAAACTAACTCTATTTCCCTTAATCCTATCCTGCCCTCCCATTTATTCTATTCTTTCTTTTGATCCTGTCCCTCTTCAGAAGTATTTACTTCTGATTACCCCCTTTCCCAATCTGCCCTCCTCTCTATCGTCCCCCTGCTCTCTTGTCCCCTTCTCCCCCTATTTTCCTGTAGGGTAAGATAGATTTCCATACCCAATTGAATATGTATGTTATTCCCTCCTTAAGCCAAATCCTATGAGAATAAGATTCTCATTTCCTCTAATCTTCTCCTGTTTCCCCTTCCACTGTAAGAGACTTTTCTTTCTGTTTTTTTGTGAGATAATTTACCCCATTCTACCTCTCCCTTTCTTTTTCCTAGTAATCCTCTCTCATCCCTTAATTTTATTCTCCAGATATGACCCCTTAATCTTCACTCACCCTGTGCCCTCTATCTATCTATCTACATATACATACATATAATTTTTTCCTCCAACTACCCTAATACTGACAAAGGTCTCATGAGTAATAAATATCATCTTTCCATGCAGGAATGTAAACAGTTCAATCTTAATAAGTCTCTTATGATTTCTCTTTCCTGTTTACCTCTTCATGTTCCACTTCAGTCCTATATTTGAAAGCCAAATTTTTTATTCAGCTCTGGTCTTTTCATCAAGAATGCTTGAAAGTCCTCTATTTCACTGAATGACCATTTTTTCCCCTGAAGGATTATACTCAGTTTTGCTGGGTAGGTGATTCTTGGTTGTAATCCTATCTCCTTTGCCCTCGGAATATTATATTCCATGCCCTGTGGTCCTTTAATGTAGAAGCTGCTAAATCTTGTGTTATCCTGATTGTGTTTCCACAGTACTTGAATTGTTTCCTTCTGGCAGCTTGTAATATTTTCTCCTTGACCTGGGAACTCTGGAATTTGGCTACAATATTCCTAGGAGTTTTCCTTTGGGGATCTCTTTCAGGAGGAGATCTGTGGATTCTTTCAATTTCTATTTTGCCCTCTGGTTCTATATATCAGGGCAGTTTTCCTTGATAATTTCTTGAAAGATGATGTCTAGGCTCTTTTTTTGATCATGGCTTTCAGATAGTCCAATAATTTTTAAATTCTCTCTCCTGGATCTATTTTCCAGGTCAGTTGTTTTTCCAATGAGATATTTCACATTGTTTTCTAATTTTTCATTCTTTTGGATTTGTTTTTGTGTCTTGATTTCTCATAAAGTCACTATCTTCCAATTGCTCTATTCTAATTTTTAAGGAAGTATTTTCTTCAGTAATCTTTTGGACTTCCTTTTCCATTTGGCCAATTTTTCTTTTTAGGGCATTTTTCTCCTCATTGGCTTTTTGGACCTCTTTTTCCATTTGGGTTAGGCTATTTTTTAAGGTGTTATTTTCTTCAGTATTTTTTTGGGTCTCCTTTAGCAAGCTGTTGACTTGTTTTTCATGATTTTCTTGCATCACTCTCAGTTTTTCCTCTACTTCCCTTACTTGCTTCTCAAGATCCCTTTTGAGCTCTTCCAAGGCCTGGGACTGATTCATATTTTTCTTGGAGGCTTTGGATGTAGGAGCTTTGACTTTGTTGTCTTCTTCAGGTTGTATATTTTGATCTTCTTTTTCACCAAAGTAAGATAATATAGTCTGACTCTTTTTGCGCTGCTTGCTCATGATCCCAGCCAATTACTTGAGTTTTAAACTCTTTGTTAAGGTAGAGTCTGCTTCCAATGTGGAGAATGTACTGTCCCAAGCTTCAGGGGTTTGTACAGCTGTTTTCAGAGATACTTGTAGGGACCTGTAAATTTTCAGTTCTTCCAAGGTGGTATGATAAGGGGAGAGGTGTTTGCTCCTTTCCTGGCTTGTGACTACAAGTGCTCCTTTCTGTCCTATAACTGTGAGGAGGGGCTCTTCTCCACAACCACTACAAGCTCCTCCTCACCCTGGCACTGCCGCCCAGAACTGTGACCCAGATTCAAACAGGGGCAAAGCAAGAGATTCCTGCCTCAGCACTGGCAAAGAGATCCCTGCAATCCGTCTCTGATCAGCCATTGGATTCCCCCTCAGTCTGTGGGCTGGAAGCTTGGGAAGCAGCTGCCCCCCCCACCCCCCAGGGCCAGCTCTTAGGGAATGGAGCTGAAACCCCACCTTCCTGTCTCAGCAAAGACAGAAACAGACTTTTCCCACTGACCTTCTAAGTTGTCTTTGGCATTGGTAGATTGAGGAGTCTGGAAACCTCCACAGCTTCCCGAGATTCAGTCCTCTGAGGCCTGCTCCAGGTTTGCTGCGGCCTGCGCACCCACGCTGAGCTGCGCTCCCAGCCCGGCGCGATACACCCTTCTGATCAATCATCCAGGTTGTCTTGGGCTGGAAATTTGTTTCACTCTGTGTTTTTGTGGGTTCTGCTGCTTCAGAATTTGTTTAGAGCCATTTTTTATGAGTATTTGGAGAGGTTTGGGGGAGAGCTCAAGCAAGTCACTGCTTTTACCCTGCCATCTTGGCTCCGCCCCAGTTTTGTGTGATTCTAATTGTGGCACCACCATATTTAAATTGTTTTTTCGGCTGCGACCCCAGTTCTTTTGCTCTTTCATATATAGTTTTCCAAGACCTGTGGTCTTTTAATGTCACCACTGCTAGGTTTTGTGTGATTCTAATGGTGGCACCACCATATTTAAATTGTTTTTTTCTTTTCTTGTTGCTCGTAATATTTTGTCCTTGAGTTGGGGGTTTCAGAATTTAACTATGATGTACCTGTAGGATTTCCTCATAGAATTTTTTTCAGGTGGTGATTGGTGGATTTTTTCTATTTCTACTTTCTCCTGTTATTCTAATACTTCAGCACAACTTAATTATGTCTTGTATTATTGTATCAAAATTCTTTTTTGAGTGTAGTTTTCAAGTAGTCCAATTATTTTTATGTTTTCTCTTGTCTGTTTTCTAGATCAGTTGCTTTTCTCATGAGATGTTTCACATGCTCTTTTATTTTTTCATTCTTAGTATTTTGCTTTATTATTTCTTGGTCTCTTATGACTTCACTGGCTTCCTCTTGCCCAGTTCTGATTTTTAAGAAGTCATTTTCTTCCTTAAGATTCTGGATCTCCTTTTCTAATTGGTTGACTTTCTTTTCATAATCTTCTTGTTTTCCTTAGATTGTTCTTATTTAAAAATTTTTTTCTCAGTCTCTCTAATTTGATTTTTAAAGTCTTTTTTAGGTTCTTCTATGAATTCTTTTTGGGCAGGTGACCATTTGATGTTACTCTTTGGGGTAGGAGAGGCTTTTTTTGCTTCAATATCCTTCTCTGAAGATTAACCCCAGTCTTCTCTATTCCCATAGTAATTTTCTGTGGTTAGATTCTTTCTCCTTGGCCAGCTCTTTTTTTTTTTTTTTTCATTTGTAGCAGCTTATTTTTTGTAATCATCTCTAGTTCTGGCAAATGAGGGATGGGACCTCTGGCATCAGATCCTCCTTCAGTTCTCCCCTCTAGCTTGGAACCAAAACCAAGAACTCCACTCTCCTGTAAGTACCCATAGCCTGGGGTGTCCCACCCCACTGTTTCTGCACTCACTGTCATGTGCTGGTTCCTTCTTGCCCAAGGGCACGTTTGGGCAACATAGCTGGATCTGGCATTCCTTATCAGCAGAGGTTCCTTCAATCTTCCCAGGCTCAAACACTGGACTCTCTACATTGTCCAGGAAGTGAAAATTCCTGTGGCTTGGGCTGAGGCTACCTCCCAACCAGCTAGCCCCGGGCTTGCTACTTGCTGTTTTAGTGGAACTCTTCACAGGACCAAAACTTGGTCCTAGAATTTTTCTTCAGATTTTCTGCAGTTGTCCCAGGAGGACAATTTTTGACCCAACTCTTGCTTATTTTTACCACTCTATGTTCACCCTGAGGTGTTATTTCATCTTGTTTGTGGGGAAAATCTTGAGAGCTTGGAATTTTCTGATCTACTCCGCCATCTTCCCAGAATCCTCTAGAAAAGCTTCTAGTCTTGAACAGACATATGGACACTTAAAAACATGTGGAAGACATACAACAGGTGATATAAAACTCTGAATATAGGTAGTGAAAGCTTTAACACTTACAGGGACTATGTCCTCGAATAGACTCCATATGTTCCCAAAGTGATTGGGCCTAAGAAGAGGTCTCATTCAGTGGGGTAAATTCAAATGGCTTCATCTCCCACAACATTTCATAGGGGTTCCATAGTGTGATTATATCACCCAGCTTGTATTCCAGTTAGGTAGGCTGGCTTCTGGCTTGCCTTGCTTTAAAAAGCATGAAAGTCTCACTAAAGTGGTGATGGGCAGGTTTGCAATAGTCTATAGACATGGATAGATCCAGTTGAGGGGAGTGGCACAGATGGGAAGAAATAGCAGCCACATCTTGAGTTTCAGAACGCTTCTCAGGCCTTGATGGAAGGAAGAGTTGCCATCTGAGATTTCCATGTTTGTCCAGTTGCTGTATTCCAAGAATCCAGCACTCTCAAGACTGTTTGAAGTTTGTTTGTTTACTTGCTGTGTTGAGAAGCTGGTGTTCTGAAAACTGATGGTTCACCAAGATGAAAAGGGGAGTGATTAAGGAGATCCTGCTTTGCATGCTAGTCTTTATCATCTTTCTATGAAGGAAATGATGTGTCTCTCCTCTACTAGGCTGAGACAGAGAGGTTAATTGGAAGCTGATTAGAGTGCCTGGGGGACAATTGGGAATGGGTGCTGAGAACATTTAATACTAAATCCAACTCCTTGTATTTTCTTTGTTATACTGTTTTATTAAATACCTTTTCCTCTGGTTTTATTATTTGTCTGTTTTAATTAAACCTAAAATCTTTGAATGGGGGCTGCAAAGGTGCATTTGAATAGATGACCTAAACAGTACCTTGAACCTGAATATAATCAAAACATGTAGGATCCTAGGAGATCCCCATGCTACACACCATTTGAGTCCCTATGTAAAGTCCATGGTGAAAGGCTGCACTGCTAGTTCAACTCCACTATAAGAAAGAAGAATGCAAAGTCAGTCAGTGAGCAAACATATTTTTTAATTTATTATTTATTTTTCATGTTTTCTTTTTAAATTTTGAATTTCAAATTCCCTCCATCCTTCTACCCCTCCCCTACCCACTGAGAAGGCAAGCAAAATGATATTAAGCATACATGTGAAATCATGCAATGCATAATTCCATACTAGTGAAGAAGAAGAAGAAGAAGAAGAAGAAGAAGAAGAAGAAGAAGAAGAAGAAGAAGAAGAAGAAGAAGAAGAAGAAGAAGAAGAAGAAGAAGAAGAAGAAGAAAAGAAATATATTTCAATTTGCACTCAGGGTGCATTAGTTCTTACTTTAGAGGTGAATAGCATTTTTTCATCATAAGTCCTTTGGAACTGTCTTGGATCATTGTATTGATCAGAGTAGCTAAGTCTTTCACAGTTGATCATCATTATAGCTGTTACCATGCACAATGATCTTCCAGTTCCTCTCAGTTCATATAGGTCTTACTATGCTTTTCTGAAACCACCCCCCTCATCATTTCTATAACATAGTAGTACTCCACAATCATATGCCCCAAATTGTTTAGCCATTCCCCAATTGATGAATATCCCCTCAATTTGCAATTAATTGGTATCACAAAAAGAGTTGATATAAATGTATTTGTACATATATGCCCTTTTCCTTTTTCTTTGATCTGGTTGGGGTACAGATCTAGTAGTGGTATTGCTGGGTCAAAGGGTATGCACAATTTTATAGCCCTTTGGGCATAGTTCCAAATTGTTTTCCAGAAAGGTTGGACCAGTTCACTACTCCACCAACAATTCATTAGTATACCTATTTTCACTCATGTGTTTGTTGTTCAGCCGTTTCAGTAGTGCGCAACTCTTCATGACCCCTTTTGGAGTTTACTTGACAAAGAGTACTTTGCTGTTTCCTTCTTTAACTCATTTTACTAATGAGGAAACACGATTAAGTGACTTGCCCAGAATCACACAAGTAGTGTCTCACGACAAATTTGAACTCAGAAGTTGAGTCTTCCTGACTCCAGGTCTGGCACTCTATCCACTGAGCCCCTTAGCTTAGCATCCCCCTTCCCCTCTTTCTCTTATCCCCTTCCTTTTCTATTTCCCAGTTGGGTGAGATAGATTTCTATATACAACTGAATACGTACATACATACATATATATATATATACACACATATATATATACACACATATATATATACACACACACACACATATACATACATACATATATACATACATATATACATATATATGTATGTATATGTGTATATACATGTATGTATGTATATGTATATGTGTATGTATATGTATGTATGTATGTATATACATACATATATATATATATATATATATATATACACCCTGCCACCTCCTCATCTTCCCCTCCACTGTAAAAGCTCTTCCTTGATGCCTCTTTTATAAAGTGAGAAAATTTCCTTCATTCTACCTCTCCTTCCCCTTTCTTCCAGTGCATCCTTCTTTCTCACCCCTTCATTTTTTTTTAGATCATTCCAACATACTCGTGCCCTCTGTCTATGTAAATTACTTTTAACTGCCCTAATAATGATAAAATTCTTAGGAGTCACATGTATCATCTTCCCACATAGGAATGTAAACAGTTTAACCTTATTGAGTCCCTTATGATTTCTCTTTCATGTTTACCTTTTCATGCTTTTCTTTAGTCTTCTATTTGAGTGTCAAATTTTCTATTCAGCTCCAGTTTTTTCTTCAGGAATGCATTACAATTCTTTCTTTCATTCCCCCTGAAGGATTAGACTCAGATTTACTGGGTAAGTTATTCTTGCTTGTAATCTTAGCACTTTTGCCTTCTGGAATATCATATTTCAAGCCCTCCACTCCTCTAAATCTTGTGTGATCCTGACTGTGGCTCTACAATGTTTGAATTGTTTCTTTCTGGCTGCTTGACGTATTTTCTCCTTGACCTGGGAGCTCTGGAATTTGACTATAATATTCCTAGGAGTTGGAATCCCTTTCAGGAGGCGATCAGTGGATTCTTTCAGTTTCTGTTTTACTCTCTGAATCTAAGATATCAGAACATTTTTCCTTGATAATTTCTCAAAATATGAAGTCTAGGTTCTTTTTTTGATCATGGCTTTCAGGTTGTCTAATAATTCTTAAATTGCCTCTCCTCGATCTATTTCCCACGTTAGTTGTTTTTCTGCTGAGATATTTCACATTGTCTTGTATTTTTTTTTCATTCTATTGACTTTGATTTTTTTTTTCTTAATGTCTCATGGAGTCATTAGCTTCCAGTTGCCCAATACTAATTTTTAAGGGATTATTTTCTTCACTGTACTTTTGGACCTCTTTTTCCATTTTGGCCAATTCTACTTTTTAAGGAGTTCTTTTCTTCAGTGAATTTTTGTGCTTCTTTTACCATTAAGCCAATTCTGTTTTTTTTAAGGGGGTCTATTCCACTTTTTGGTGCCTCTCTTACCAAGTCGTTAATTTTTTTCCCCATAATTTTCTTGAATCACTCTCATTACTTTCCCCAACTTTTCCTCTACCACTCATCTCTTTCTTTAATTCTTCCAGGAATTCTTCTTGGGCTTGTGTCCAATTAGCATTTTTTCTCTGAGACTTTGGTTGTAGTGGTTTTCAAGGAGTCATTTTCTTCCTTAAAATTCTGGATCTCCTTTTCTAATTGGTTGACTTTCTTTTCATAATCTTGTTTTTCTTGGATTGTTCTTATTTTTTTAAAAAAAGTCTTCAGTCTCTCTCATTTGATTTTTAAAGTCTTTTTAAAGTTCTTTTATGAATTCTTTTTGGCCAGGTGACCATTTGACATTACTCTTGGGGGTAGGAGAGACTTGTTTTGCTTCAGTATCCTTCTCTGAAGACTTACCCCAGTCTTCTCTATTCCCATAGTAACTTTCTATGGTTGTATTGTTTCTCCTTTGCCTAACTGTCTACTCACAGTGCCATCCTGCCTCTCACTGCATTTATATTTGTTGAATTCATAATAAATAATGCCTTCAAAAGGAGTCTGAAAAGTACAATTGCACTATTGCAAGGTTTTATTTTGTTTTTAGTGAAATTTATTCTTTGTTACTGACTACTCTGCAATAGGGGCAGCTAGGTGGCATGGTGGATAGAGTGCTGGGCTTGGAGTCAGGAACACTCATCTTTCTGAGTTCAAATCTGACCTTAGACACTTACTAGCTATGTGACCCTAGGCAAGTCACTTAACCTTGTTTGCCTCAGTTTCCTCATCTGTAAAATGAGCTGAAGAAGAAAATGTCAAACTACTCTATTATCTTTGCCAAGAAAATCCCAAATGATGTCACAAAGAGACAGACACAATAAAGCCTACTTAAAAACAACAATTCTTTAATTTTTTGCCAAGTCATCTCTGATCTCCAATACTAAACTGATTTTGCAATTGCACAAATATAACTGAGAATAGAAAGTCCTTAAACAGAGTCTCTGAGGGATGGGTGGGGTGCTAGATAAAGTCATCAGATTTCCTCAGTCCTGCTACTCACTTCTGCTCTGGCAAGAGAACTCTTTGGAAGGATTCCCAGAGAAAGATTTTGTCTGATGCTATAGGTCACTGCCACACAATTACAAAGGCCTGGAAGCATAGTCAGAATTGATCTGCAGAAAGGTCAAAAAGGATGAGGACTGAGAAATGCCTATTAAATTTGGCAATTAAGAGATCGTTGTTAACTTTGAAGAGAGTAGACCCTTCTGGGACCCAGTGCTCTCTTCCTTTGTCTCATCAAAAGATGTTCTCAAAAAAGGAGCCAAAAACTCAATTACCTACACCTTAGTATGAATGTTTGCTATTCTTCTCACTCTTGGAGGGGTGTATATGAATTTTAAATCTTATCCCAAATTTGTAGAATGAAAAGCTACTGTCCTAGGAATTTCTTTTTTTTTTTTTATCATATAAGAACTTGTTTTATTCCATGAATTAAAAATAAAATAAAATTTTAAAAAGTGTTCGAAGGCATTTTAGAGTTCATCTTACCTTTTTTCTTTCATGGACCTTTTTGGCAGTTTGGGCCACTTCTCATAGTACTGTTGTTAATAGCATAAAATAAAATATAGATGATTACAAAGGGATCTCAGGTTAAGAACCCTTGATCTAATCTAACCCTTTCATTTAATAGATGAGGAAATCGAGGCTCAACGAAGTTCAGTATCTTGCCCAATATCACGAGCTAATGGCCGATATTGGACCAAAATTTAAGTCTGCAGATCCAGGTCAGAGTTCATTGTAATATACATCCTGCCTTCTCAGTCTGAGTAGATAGGGAAAGTATTTGGCAAGAGCAGGTGACAGAGCAGGGGACCTAGTCTACACATGGATAAGGATGACCCTGCTTGGATGGAATTTTCAGATGTAATTTAATATCAATGATCATTAAAGAGTAGATAACCTAATGTGTATAGGGAACTTATGCTTCTAGCAAGAATGAATAATTTATTTATAATACCCACTGAAAATGACATAGTTACTTAAGTTTCTTCTTATGTAATGTTGTGCTTTCCTGTTAACTCTGCTGTGATTTCCTAAGGGACCACAAGTAGCATGGCACAAAAAAAGTGTCATGGGGTGCTTTGACCTATCAAAACGATCTTCCCACTGAGAGTGGAAGCCACTCAGTCCATAGTTTTGGTGCAAAGCTCCTGAAGAGAGGACTGTAGGTCTCCCTCAATTAGGCTGGGAGTCCTAAAGGAAGGAATTTTTGACCTGAGTCCATAAACAGATTTCAGGGAGGTTGGAGATCTTGGGTTTTTAGGGGGAAAAAATTTATAACTATTTCAATAAAATTGGTTTCTTCTTTGATCCTGTGCATTTTTATGTATTTAAGAAATTATTCTTAAAATGGGGTGTTGTTGTTCAGTGGTTTTCAGTTATGTCCAACCCTTCCAGTGGTGAATAACAGAGGCACACCTAAGTCTAAGTGGCAGTGGTATGATTTGAATCCAAGACCTTTGACTCTTTTCACTGTACCCCACTACCTACTTGCTGAGGGCTGGTCTAGTGCCCACTAGATGAGTGTATGGATTATTCTTAACACACCATTTCTACAAATTTGTGTTAGCCCCTAAAGATTCCTATTACCATGAGTATTGTAACAGGGTACCTGCCCATTTTGAGTAACAACAATACTAAACTCTTGAATTTAGACAATATCTTTCTTTTGCACTGGAAGTTTCATTCTTGTCTTCTTCTTCTTCTGCCCCTCTGGCTATCTTCTTGCCTTGGGACCTACCCTCAGTTGCTGCTATCACTGCTGCCAACTCCACCCTCTCCCTGTGATTGGATCCTCCAGCTTCCTGCTCTAGGCTCATTTTCTCCTGATCTAAGAGAGTTTACCATATCTTGTCAGCCCCCAGGTTCAAACATACTAATCTCTGCCCATTCCCTACACTCTTGGAATATCTCTGGACCCTAAACATTAACATCTGATTATATAAACTGGCCTCTTTGCATGGATCAAGTTACTTCTAGATCCACTAATTAATCCCTCAACAAGTATATACTGAGCCACAATCTCAAAGTTGACCTAAAGGACAGTGGAAACCAATAGTGACTTCCACATGAGAAGTTCTATCACAAACTCATCAAGAACATGACTGGTGAAAAGATCATGCATGGAACAGTTATGGAACTAATGTGAGTGACAGTGGTCAGGCAGCGTCAGATTGGCACTTGAAGTTCTGAAGTATGAAAAGAGCACAGGAAGGCTCCCAGACATGCAGGGTAATTCCTCTATAGAGGATATAGACAAGAATATACCAGGATAAGAAGATAGAGATGGATTCCTGTTATCCCACTGGAGGGAGGGACAATAGCTATGAAATTAAGGCTTAATGAAAGCATTGAAGCATATCATGGGCATTGTGGGCTACTTATTATGGGTGATAGAGAAGAAGTTTATGACTCCCTCCTCCAAGAAGCTGGAGTCTCCTCTGATGCTAGATTTACATATAATGAACAATTAGACATCAATACAGAGTAATCCATGAGATCAACTCTTTTTGTCAGGTGGGCTTTGCCTCCTCCAGAACAAAGGGGTAGAGGGAGATTGGCAATGATTCGAATATCTCAGGCTATGGAGACATTTAAACTGGATCAGTAGGTTCTACTTTGGCTCTTAAAATGATGCAGTTTGATATCCACATTAGTCTAATTAATCAAAGAGATGCCAAAAATTTCCCTTCTCTTTGAGATATCTAGACATGGTTTCGTGTTTGATCTATACAATACCCAACATCTGGAAACATCCAGGTGTGGACTGCTCAGTGGACAAAGCTTCCAAATGACTGACTGAACTTTTCACTATTCAATTAGGTATTTAGAAGTCCTATAGATGTCAACCCAGAACAGTGAACTGGTTTCTAGGAATTGGAAAGAGTGAAGGTTGCTCTCACAGGAGGCCTCCTTGGTTTACCCCCCCCCAAAAAAGTTAAAGCGTACAGAGAATGTGTCTGTCTCTTTATAGCATCCCAATATATAGACAGAGAAACTAAGGCCCAGAATGGTGAAATAACTTGTCTACAGTTACAGATCAAGCCTGGGACAAAACCTGAGTGAGAATCATCTTTTGGGGAAAAAATAGTGAAGCAGCTTCAGCTACTTCTAATAAAGGCAAGGACAGAGCTGGTAAGAGCAGGATGGAGGAGAGATTCACTCTTAAATTCAAGAGTCTCTCCAGGTCTCCTCAATCTTCTTCTGGTTCTGTAGTCGCTTAAGGTGCTTTGGGCTTCCAGCTTGGAGTAGAAGATGGAAGATGCCAACTCCACTTGCAAGTTGCTAATGGAAGAGGCTCTGGGAAGAAGCTGGCAGGAGAGGAGCTAGTATCATGCTCCTTATCCCCAGCTTGCTAGACTAGAGACTTCAGGGAATTTCCCCTTGTGTGAGATCTAAGACAGCCTCAGTTAAGCTGAAGTTATCTCACTCCCAGTAGGAGAGCTCCTCCACTCTATATTGTCATATTCTATGTCTGGGCATACTTTCTCTGATTTCTGTTTTGCTATCGATTTGGTTAAATAGGTTTCTTTGCTATTTGCTATGTGTGCCCACTGTGGAACTGGTATTTACTGGGAAGGGAGTCAAGCCTTGGATATAAAGCTTGGAGTCTTCCTTTCCCCCTAATAATGAATGTTTTAAAATCAGTTTAGTATGATCCTGAAAACTTCATCCCCTAGATTGAAAATGTTTAAAGTACCAGATAATTCTGGCCCAGTATTCCCTCTCTTTGAGGGCCAAGCTTTTGGCCCCAACCTCTTAAGATCTCCCTTGGAGGAGGGTGGGGGAGAAGAGGCTAGAGATGTCTGTATTCTGACTCCCTTTAAGCCATGCAATACCCTCATGCTACTGTAGGGGTACAGCTCCTGACACATAAAAAAGAACTTTATTTTTACTTTCAACATATCCCCAATTCCTGTTGCCCATTGGCCTTGTCCATACCCCCAGCTGTTTTTCTTCTGTACCAGGACTTGTCTACCCTGGCTAGCACCAGGGTACACCCTAGGCTTTTCTTGAATTCCTCTATCAAAACCTCACCTGTCTTTTACTACTAGGATCTCAACCAACGACTTACTCTCCCCTTGCTAATGTGTGGATGGAGCTAATGACAGCATAGTTCTATCTAATGCTTTAGGCCATGGGGGTGGTTCTAATTATAGAAGGAAGTTGGTCTGTGACTTAGGCAAGCAATTTCATCTCCCCAGTTACCGCCTTTCTCACTTGCAAAATTAGAAGTAGATGATCTCTAAGGTCCCTTCCAGCTCTGTAATTCTTTGCCTAAAAAAATTCAGAAATCCTAACATAATAGTTGAAGGAAAGTTGGTGGCTGGTGAGGTTTTGCTTCAGTCTTTGTCAAATTCCACCTTGAAAACCTTTTCTGACTTCTGAATAGGACAACCTCTACTCTTTTATCTCTTGTCCCGGCTCTCAGCCTCAACCCCCATCATCCTAAGGCTGTACCTCTTAGACTACCCAGAGACCCAAACTAATTTATCCTACTTTCCCTCTCATCAGGAGGAGACAAGGTGAGTATTTCCTCCTCTGCCTCACTCAGTACACCAGGGACTTGCCTCCAATAAGTTAAATGGATCAATTTGTGATTTCACTCTCCCCACACAGCACCAAACTCCCAAACCCACCAACCCCCACCTGTAATCTCTGATCTGGGCAGTTCAGCCAAAATCTAGTGTTTAGTGAGCCATTAAGTTTGGTAGCTCTGAAGAGAAAATGCCATACTCAGAATCTCTCGCCTACCCCCTCTAATTACAAACCTTTGGCATAATGTGGATTTCCTTCTGATTGAAGCTGGACAATGGTTCTAATGTCCTAGTTCCTGAAGAATTTTCACAAGGCTCTGGACTCTGTTGCTTTTCATTTTATTTGGAGAACCTGATGGCTCTTTAAATTTATATACACAGATTATACATTTAAAGAAAAAGTCTTGCTTGGCCCACAATAAGAATCATAGATGATAGAGTCATTTTTTTTTAAGCTGGAAGGAACTGTCCAGGTCCATTTGATCAAGTCCACAATCATTTATTAAGCTCCTACTATGTGCCAGACACTATGCCAAGCAATGGAGAAAGAAAGGCAGAAAGCAATCTTTGCTGTCAAGGAGCTTACAGGGATATATACATACATACATACATACATACATACATACATACATACATACATACCTATATACATATGTGTGTATATACACATATATATCTTGTGTGTATACTGTTGTTCACATGTTGCAAACAAACAAGATATATATGTATACACACACACACATATATATACATATACATATACATATACATATACATATACATATACATATACATATACATATACATATACATATACATATACATATACATATACATATACATATACATATACATATACATATACATATACATATACATATACATATATATATGGTGAATTGGAGCTAATCACAGAGGGAAGTCACTAGTAACAAAGGGGAACCTGGCAACATTTCTTGTAGAAGTTGGAATTTTAGCTGGGAGGGGGCCAGGGAAGTCAGGAGGTGATAAGGAGGGAAGAGGATTCTAGTGGGGGTGGATGGGGGTGGGGAGCAGCTAGTGAAAATCAACCAACGAGGGAGATGGGTATCTTGTGCCAGCTATAGCAAGGAGGCCAGTATCCCTGGATTGTAGAATACATTGACTATAGTATATGTAAGGCATAAGAAGGCTGGAAATGTAGAAGAGAGCCAGGTTATGAAGTATTTTAAAAGCTAACCACTTCATTTTAAAGATGATGATGCTGAAACCCAGAGGAGATGTCAAAGGTCAAAAGCAAAGCTTTCCGAGTACAAAAGAATAATCAGCATTTTTTTTTACCCAGTGAAGTCCCCTTCATGCTTCTAGATATTTAGTTCAAGCCAAAGAAAACAGTTCCCTTTTTGCTTGTCATTATTTGTCTTGATGAGCCAGCGTCCAGTATTTATCATTCAGTTTGGGCGCTTGGATGAGAATGAGCAAATGGAAAGGAAAGTAGCTTATTTATATTCATAGTTGGGCTGAAATTAACAGCCCAGAACTAAAATTGGGTATTGCTCGTGTTTACCCTCTTGGAGCCAAGCAGTGCCGAGGGCCAGGATTAGTGCTGGCCAAAGCTACTGATTATCCAAGTGTCCCAGTTCGAGAAGATTTTGGACACTATCTAGAGCATCAAGAAGCTGCTGGAAGGACAGACATCCTTTACTGTCTATAGACCCAGTCAGTCTGCGTTCTCCAAAGTGGGACAGTTTCCTCAGTGAATTGGTGATGCCAAGAGCATGGATTGAGAGCATCATGGTAAATAGGTCTAGTGCTTCATGAAGCTCTATCATTTCATTTGATCCTCATTAACAGCCCTGTACAGTAGGTGACAAGATATTCATTTCCCCCTTTTTGAATAGACCAAGAAAATTAAGCTCAAAAATATGATGTGATTTTCTCGGGGTTACAAAAATAGTGCCAGGCCTTCTGGTGAGTCTTGTTTTTATCACTTCCTCAGAGCCAGATAGCTTCATACAGAGAGATCTGCTGCATTCTGGCTGTAGATTGTAGCCCTAGCTCAATCAATTCCACTAAAGATAAAGACAAGTGGTCCTTGACTTCAGGGAGCTTAGATTAGACTGAGGAAAGCAATATGTGCACAGATAAATAAATAGACAATATATGCAAAATACATGAGGCAGGGGTTCCCAAACTTAGGTCCACAAACCCCACTAAAGCCCATGGATAGATTTTAGGAGGTCTGTGAACTTGGATGGGAAAAAATGAAAATTTTATTTTCACTTATCTCTGAAATTTAGCAGCTCTTCCAATTATGGATTAAAAACAAAACAAACACAAAAATATTTTTGAGGAGTCCATAGGTTTCATCAGTGATACTAAAGGGGTCCATGATATGAAAAAAATTAAGAGTGCCTGATCTAAAATAATATGGGAGAAAGGGACTAGCAGCAGGGTGAATCAGGAAAGACCTCTTGTAAGAAGGAGATGGCACTTGAGCTGAGCCTTGAAGGGAGCTAGGGATTGTAAGAAGCAGAGGTAGGGAAGGAGAGCATTTAAAGCATGGGTTACCACATATGCCAAAGTCAGGTGCAGGAATCAGCAAGTAAGCCAGTTGGCTGGAATGAAGAGTGCATCACTGGGAATGATGTGAAATAGCCTCCATCAGGCTAGCCCTCTCCACCTGTGCTTCCTGGCAGGGTAGAAAAAACCCTGGACTAGAAACAAGAAGTGAGTGTTAGCTCTGTTTCTGGGTGATATTCCCTGGGGGATATTGGGGCAGTCAGTCAGTATCACAAAGCCTCCAATTGTGCTTCAATTGCAGAATCTTAGAATCCCTGCCTCATCCACCTCGAATCTACTGTTTGTCCTCATCAAAATCTTCAGTTCCTCTGCTTCTCCCAGTTCTCCCAGCACATTAATTCTGCCCTACCCTCACTTTAAAAAATGCTTTTTTAATGCTAAATTTGACAAGCAACAACGAATGTGAACATTTTTATATGCAAAGAATTGTATATGGAATTATGAATCTCCACTATATCAACCTGTTTCATTTTTGAAAGTATATGATAAATTCTACACACATTTCAAAAGTGACCTGCTTGTCTATCTCTCTCTTCTTCCCTCCTCTATGCATTCTTTTAAATTGGAGGTTCCCAAAATTATTTGGCCTGCTGTCCCCTTTTTTTAAAAAAAAATTATTCAGCGTCCCCCTGGAAATCTACTTTCTTTAACCCTTTAAATTTTTTTTTTTGAAATTTGCATCATTTCAAAAAACATATATTTTTAAAATAATGGTGCATCTTGAATTTAATAATTTATTATAAATTTGTATCCTTTTCCTGCATTGAAATTTTGAAGATGCAATATTGCAACATGTAACCACATAGTGTCACATTGTAAACAAGTCATCATGTACACATATTCCTGCCGATGCATGCCGGACTTCCCGACAATGCTCGACGAGCTTTCCTGCCAACACTTGTTTGTTAAGACCTGTTTGCAGACTTGATCACTGATCAGTTTTAACTTACATTTTGTGTTTATTTGGAAAATAATGTAATCATTCTGACTTTAACTCTGTTATACAACAGATAAAACATGTACCAAAAGTATTTCAAAATTTTCTTCTCTTCTTTCCTTATGCTTCCACCACCCTTCATTTTTATTCAATACCTCCCTAATTGCACCTGAGGCTACTACTGCCCCTCTATCATTCCAGCACCCCACAAGGGGCAGTATCACCCACTTTGGGAACCTAATTATTAATTAATTTAATTAATTAATAAATGCTTCATTGATGTTCTTTTCTTTCTTTTCCTCTTTTTTTGGCATCACTATCAAGAGCCCTCTTCTTCCACTTCCTCCCCCACCCCAAATGTTTTTAAACCTCTTGAAGCTGAAGCTTAAATATTTTGGCCACATGTTGAGAAGATGGGACTTAATGGAAAAGAACCTGATGTTGGGAGAGATTGAAGGCAAAAGGAAAAGAGGATGGCAGAAAATGAGATGGATAGATAGTGTCATGGAAATAATAAACATGAACTTGGATAGACTTTGAGAGATAGTGAAGGATAGAAGGGCCTGGCCTGCCAAGGTTCATGGGGTCACGAAGATTCAGACATGACTGAAAGACTAAACAACCACAACAAACCCTCCCCTATAAAAATAACAAATCTTCACTTTTCTTCCTTTGTGGTTTTGCTCCTATAGTTAAGCAGTTTGATGTCACTGTCCTCCATCTTTAAATTCCCTCCTCATTGTCCTACTGTTCCCACCCTGCTAATTCTCAAACCTGGGTCACTAAGACCATCTCTAGTCCTATTCCAAAACTGCTGAATGTGGAGAGAGGAAAATGAGATTGTGCTGACTGGGTCCTCTCCATACCTGGGATCTCTAACTTCATCTGAGTTCTCCTACAGTGAAATCCTTTTATTCATCTTTAATGGATGCCCCATCATATAGTCATATAAACTTCCTCTCCACCACCCCAGCTCTATACCTGCTTGCTTTTCTCTGCATATGACCTCATTTGTTTCTTTATTGAGAAGGTACAGCTGGTACCAGAAGACCTCATACCATGTAAAATATCTATAAATCTTCCTCTATCCTCTTCTCCTTTACTCATGCCTCAGAGAGTGAAGAGATCCCTTTGTCAAAGCTAAGGGATCCTTTCTCCTTTTACCTAATCTAGAAATTTGCAAAATTCATTACCCCCTCTTTCATTTGCAATTTATTTCTAACTGTTGATTCCTTCCTTGCTGACTAAAAAGAATTCAGCTTTCTACATCCTAAAATGCAAAAAGCAAAACAAAACAAAAAACTTCTACCCTTGACCTTGTTATTCTATTAAGTTGTCACTTTCTCTCTCTCCTTTTCACTGTTATACTTCTAGAAAGAATAATCTACACTCATTTCATCTTCTTCCTCTTTGACACATTTTTTTCTTTAGCCCCTTGTAATCTGGATCAGACTTTGCTTTCCTAAATATCAGAGGAACCTCAATAGCAAGTCCAAAACACAGTAGCATCTCTATTATTGCTTTAATGTGTTCAGTTGATACCTTTCCGCTAGGCAATTGAACCCATCTTGACTTCCAGCTTCACCCATCCAAAGGCTGAACTTTTTAAATGGCTAGGAGGAAGCAATGGGTCCAAGCATCTCAAACAAAAGTGAAGGTGATTTTTCTTTTCCCCATAGCACATGGCTTCTGGCTTGTTATCTTTTTTATCAAAGGGAAAGGAAAATAGGCCAAGTGATATTGGGTACTTTTTCAAGGATTATGGAAGGTCTCAAGGATTCACTCTCCTTGCCACTGAAATTTCTACCTCCCAGACCAAATAGGTATTTGTCTCTAAAAGGGAATTCCTCCTCTTTCTCATGTCAATGTATTTGTCTTTAAGTAATATGTCAAATATTCTGGGTCTTTTGTTGGCTAACAATCCTGGAAAAGGATCATGTGACCAATGGACCAATAGACTATCTGAATTAAGAAAACACTTTGACTCCAAACCCTAAAATACACACATGGAGCCTGCAGCTCACTAATGGCTTGTATTCTTATTCACATAACAAGAGCCCCACCAGTACTTGATCTCTGAGAAGAAAAGCCTTCCTCAAGACCAGGAGCATCACACAAGTGAATGGGGGCAGTTCTGTTCCGTTCAGTGCGGTATTGTTGCAGTTAGTAAGAATATGTTCATCTCATGTCATTAAACCACAAATAGAACTTCTGATCCCACTTTCAGGTTTCTCCAAATTTTTCTTAGATGATAGGTTGGTTGAATTTTTAAAAAAATGTTTTATCACAGATTAACAACTTATACACACCACACCACACACACACACACACACACACACACACAAAACCTAGCAAAGTCAAAAGCAAGCAGGGAGTGAGAGAGAATGAACTGTATAAATGGACCTTCAGCTTTCCCCAGGAGAGAGAGAAAGTGAGGGGGAGAGAGTCACTATCTCTCTTTTTTATCAGCTGTAGTGAGCTACAAAGATTCAGTAAGATCCACAGCATTCACACTCAGAACCTTTCCGTCATCCTCAGAGTATCCCTCTATTCACGGTGGCCTAATCCCCAGTAGCTCCCATGGCTCCTAGCATCCTTCTTCTCTGGCTTCTGTTAAGTCTCAGCTATAATCTCATCTTCTTAGAAGCCCTCCCTGATCCCCCTTAATGCTAATGCCTTCCCTCTGAGATTATTTCCAGTTTATCAGGTATATATCTTGTTTGTCCTTAATTGTTTACTTGTTGTCTCCCCATTAGATTGTGAGCTTTTCAAGGGCAGGGACTTTTTTTGGTGTGTCTTTCTTTGTATGCCCAGTGTTTAGCACAATACCTAACTCAATAAATGCTTGCTAACTTGGCTTAAAAACATATTCATCATATATTACTTATCAATACTAATGTAATATTATGATGTGATATAGTATATTATTATACATTATATATATGTATATGTATATAATAAATTGCAAGCTACTTGTCTCCTCAATAAGAATGTTAGCTGCTTGAGGGCATGAGCTGTTTTTTGTTGTTATTGTTGTTGGTTTTGTTTTTGCCTTTCTTTGTATCACCAGTACTTTAAACAGTCCTGGCATGTGGTAGGTGCTTGGTAAATGTTTGTCGACTGACTGAATAGCTTCTCATCCCCTCCACAACCCAGCTCCAACCCATATTTCTAGCTTTATTTCATTCTATTCTACTTCTTATAGTTTATATTACAGCCAAACTGGGCATGAGATTTTTTTTGATCTTGTCTTTTTTTCTTCCATTCCTCCTCAACTCTACCTTTCTAAAAATTTCTGTGGATTTGTGCAGGCCATCCCCCATGTCTGGAATCCACTGCCTCCTCACTCAGTTAGAATGTAAGTTCCTTGTGAGTAAGGTTTATTTCACTCTTTGTACTTTTACGCCCAGCGCTTAGCACAGTGCCTGATTCACAGTGAGTGCTTAACAAATACTTTGTTGTGTCACTGATAGATTTATCTCTACATATTGAAATCTTTCTCTTTCTTCAAGGCTCAGTTTGCTACCTTTTAGAGATACTATTTGCATATCATGGAACCTCTGCTTGGAATGTAGTCTCTGCCTGGGATCACTGGCTTCACGTTCCCTGCTAAGTATGATTCCAATGGGCATGTGATTACAGAATGTCTCTGATATAAGCTTCTGGGCTCGAGATGGAGTCCTTACTTGAGATGCTGTCTATAACTACTTAAGGAAGAGTCAGCCTCTATATAAAGATAAATCACTTCCTCATCTAAAAAATGAAGATATAATCCTTATACTACCCACCTCAGAACTACTGCTGGAAAAGTGCTCTGCTAACCTAAAGCACAATAAAAATGCGAGTTGTTATTATTGGGTGTAGACCTGAGCATTCCCAAGCAAGGTAACACCTCCAAATGCCCAAGTATTATTATAAATCAGATCCCTCAAATACAAACAGCTGAGAGCTACAGCAATATGAATATGTATTTTAAATCAGCCTTTGATGCTATGTCATAGACCTTTATCCTAAATATTTCATTTGACACCATGGGTTATATAGAGAATTATGTCTATAAATTCCTGGGGTCAACAGCCTTGGTTACTGGAAAAACATCCAGAGGACACTTTCTAGAAAGCTATGTGAGGAGCCTACAGCAGATGTCACTCAGCAATCTCTGGGTGAATGGCATTCTGAAAATGGGAAGCTGAAGAAAGGACACAAGGGTCTTGTGTGGGAAGCTGGCAGGAGTTCAGACAACAGAAATGGTAACCACATCTAGGTGGATGTGGATGGGAAATATAATAACACTATGGGTGGCACCAGTGACCAAACAGGAGTGACAGCAGAGAAGAGAGCCTTGTTTGCATAGAGAAAAAGAGAACATTTGGATTCAGCACAGTATTCTTGAACTCTGATATCACATGTAGACCCTGATAGTGGCTGTGAGTCTCATGGCCAGAGGCTTCAGAACATTTTGAATTTGTCAAATAACCTAACAGATGGAGAGTAAAGAAGAACCAGTTAGGCAGACCATACCCCAAATTTTGGCCCCACTGTTATGAATTTAACCCTACCGTGTCTTCTCTTTCTGTGCTGAGAATCACATAGGAATTGATTAGGCAGTTGACTCACTGTCTCCATTGGAGGTGACAGCTATCTACGTATGGGTGGCAAAACTACTTGCTAACTGACTTAATTCTGTATTATTACTTTCCTATTTGGATTCACAGAATGTCTTTTTGTTTTGAATTTATGTGTTATCTGGCCTAGAGATATGCTGATGAGGATTCCAAGTGGGTTTGAATAAACTTAATTCAACTGAAGTTTGGGATTTATGAAGAATAATTACATAAAACTGAAGTTGTGACATGAAAGGTTTGAGTTGATTCACTAAGGTTAAATAGCACTGATTGACTGGAGTTGTCAAACTGTATTAAGTCTTGCAGAAAATTCCAAGAGAAAAGGGCTTATAATGGCAAACAAACATAGTAAAACATCTCCATTTTGCTGTCTGTATCAGTCTCCACCACACACACATTGCTGTATCTGCACCTGGGGAAGGTTTGTACAACTTGGCAGCTGGTACCCAAGAGCTAATCACCTCTGTGTAGCTCCATTTGCGTTTCTACTCAAAACTGCTGGTGTTGCTAAGTCTGTATCCCAAAGAGAGCGTACAAGAACAATAAAAGGACCTGTGTGTACACAAATATTTATAGCAGCTCTTTTTGTGGTGTCAAAAAAATTGGAAATTGAGGGGATGCCCATCAATTAGGGAACTGCTGCACAAGTTGTGGTATATGAATGTAATGGAATACTGCTGTGCAATAAGAAATGATGGACAGGCAGATTTCAGAAAAACCTGGAAAGACATGTAAGAACTGATGCAAAGTGAAATGAGCAGAACTAGGAAAACATTGCACATAGTAACAGCAACATTGTCTGATGATCAAGTATGAATGACTTAGTTCTTCTCAGCACTACCATGATCCAAGACAATTACAAAGGACTCATGATGGAAAATGCTATCCACATCCAGAGAAAGAACTGATGGACTCTAAATGCAGATCAAAGCATACTATTTTCACTTTATTTTTTTCACTTTTTTCCCCTTTCAGTCTGTTTCTTCTTCACAACTATGGCTAATGTGGAAATACGTTTTACATGATATCACATACATAACCTATATCAAATTGCTCACCATTTTATGAGAAGGGGAGGGAGGAAAGGGAGGAGTGAGAAAAATGTGGAACTCAAAATCTTGTAAAAATGAATGCTAAAAATTATCTTTACATATAATTGAAAAAAAAAGTATTAAAAAAAAACTACTGGAGGGTAACGGACAGAGTCAAAGGACTGAGCTGAGCTGAGCTGAGCTGAGCTGAGCTGAACCCAAACTGAGCTGAATGGAATTTACCAGAGCTTACAATGCTCCAGACATCAACAGCAATGGCAGCACCAATGTTTGCTAGTACTTAAGTGTCTGTCACCCTTGAGAGCTTCAAGACTAAATAATTTGTCCTATCAAACCTAGACCTTGCAATGAGCAGAGAAGTGTCAGAGGAAGAACTAACTCAACCTTCTTTGCCTGGGGTTATTCTCAGACACACCTCAGGGTGCTCACATTGGAAGTGAAAGTTGCAGGCAGGAACCTCCATGGTTTCTACTCCACTTTTGATACCTCAGCTGGCTTTTTAGGGAGTTTTTCCTTCTTTTGAGGTGGATTTTGCCTCTCTGCAACTTCTATTTATTACTCCTAGTTCTGTCTCCTGGGGCTGAACAAAAACAAGTCTAATCTTTTTTTTTCCCCACATGTCAGCCCTTTAAGTACTTAAACATTGCTATCATGTCTGCCTCTTCATGTTATAGATCCCATTGCCTTTAAACTACCCACACTGGAAGTGGTTTCCAATGCCTTCATCATCTTGATTAGATTCTTTTAGGCATCCATTTAACTATTTCCAAATTTACTTAACTACTTTATCTCTCATATCTCCATTTTGTTCACCAGGATATCATGATTGTCAAATACTTTACTAAAAGTCTTCTCCCCCCTTCCCAACTAAAATGTAAACTTCTTGAGAGTAGAGCCAACACTATTCTTCTGCATCTCCAGCAGTACTGCTACATCCCAAATAAAGTAATGTCACCAAACACTCAAGTATCATTACTACTCAAGCCCCTCAGCTTGTAAACAGCTCTCTGCTCAAATAGTTGCTAACTGAATGATTCACTCACCTATTTTTCCCTCAGTTCCCTATAAGCCAAATGACCATTGGCTTATGGGAGTTAGAGTTTCAAAGACCCTTAGAAGTCATCAAATCTTATCCTCTAATTTTACAGATGGGGAAACTGAGATACAGAGAAGTTAAGTGACTTGTCTAGGATCACATAGCTGGCTTGAACCTAGGTATTCCTGACTCTAGGTTCAGTGCCCTTTCCACCATACTTCACTGCCTCTCTTAAGAAAGTTATTTGCCAAATGTTGCA
This sequence comes from Phascolarctos cinereus, assembly GCF_003287225.1. NCBI lineage: Eukaryota > Metazoa > Chordata > Mammalia > Diprotodontia > Phascolarctidae > Phascolarctos > Phascolarctos cinereus. The sequence goes on from NW_027556098.1 coordinate 146,606,388, forward strand.
CAAAGACACCAAAAGCCCTAAGTTCAACACCCTTATTTTCCAGATGAGGAAACTGAGGCTCAGGAATTTTGATTGATTACTCAGGATCACACATGTAGCATATACCAGAGCAGAAATTTGACTTTATGTTTTCTGACACTAGGTACGCTACTTTTTCTTTTGTAAGTGAGGTAGTTGCCTATGCATCAGGAGGACAAATGAGGCTATGGATATGGAAGCAATTCAGTAATTATAATGACCCACGCAAACTTCAGGCTTTTGGTAACAAAGACAGCAAACCAAAACTGATCAGCAAAAGAACCCGATTGGACAGCATTAGCAACTGTGTTTCATCCCCTATTCCCTAAGCCTAAGATTCCTCATCATGATTAATGTGAACTCACCTGCCTTTTAGTGTTGCTTTTGTATATTTTCTCTGGGTGCCTTCCACCAGCTCGCACTGGCAGGTTACATCCCCAGAGGGGACTCTATTACTACTCTCAGAGTTCTAGGGGCTACCTTGTGAGTGGCTATTCTCATAATGCTATCTCATGAGCTCCCACCAATATGTTTTCCCTTGACAATCAATCAATGGACTCAGTTCTTTAGAAAAAAACCTTTACTTAAAAGGAATAGCAACAATAGCAGTTGTAAAGCATTCCCCCTAACAAATACACACAAAGACTGTGATAGGGAGAAAGTGGACGTGAATTTACAGTACCATGGTAGTGATGCATAAATGTAGCAAATACATGTGACCAAGACAGGTCATTACTCTGGAACTGCAAGGGCTTTATTTCTCCAGAGGTTCCAAACAGTCTTCACAAGGTTTTCTGTGGGGCATGGCATCAGTGATGGATGAGTAGCTTTGCTGATCAGCTAGGCTGGCTCCCTGATGTCTAGCCTGGACAAGTCAATCTGTTTCTGGGATTCTTCAAGTGGGTTACTTAGTTGCTGTGCTGGCACCTCACCAAACCTGGCTGCTTCTGGGATGAACCAGGAAGGTCATTTGGCTGCTAACTTGCTGCCAGACTGGGCCAAAAAAGTCCCTCACTACTAATGAACAGGGCTGGACCTTGTCACTCTGCCATTGGGGTGCTACAGCTGATTTGAGCCAAGCAGGTAACTCCACTGTTGAATTGTGGACATTCTGAGCAGGGTAAGTCACTCAGCCACTGGGCTTTCCAGGTTAGGCTGGGCAAATCACTCTGTAGTTGAGCTCATCTCTGAGTACAGTGTCGCTGCTAGACAGTTCAATACATTTGATTACCTGGGCTCAGTCTTTGACGGACAGCTGCAATTGTTTATCACTTTTAGCCACTGGCTTGGCTGGCTAGGAGCGCAGCACTTTGCAGCTACCCTTTTCCTGTGCCCTTTTAGCCTAGGACTGGGAAGAAGTCTCTTCTTTTCACACCTAGAGCCTCTGCTCTATGGATTGTCACCCCTAGGCAGGGGGTGGTTTAGCCTTTCCAGTTAGACAATTCTTCTTGGTTTGGAGCAAATTTCCTGGGGATGGCTCTCTATCTTTGCTTATAGAAACCAGTCCAGTTTAGCCATTCATAGTTCCCAGACTCTTATTGGGTTCTTCAGTAGATAAGTAGATATGCTCAAAGGTATGGATTAAGTCTGTGCTCTAGGGGCAAGTTCATTTTCTCACTGAACTGAAGATTCCGGATTGAATTGTAATTCCAGTCTCAGACTCTTTATAAGTATGGGATGCTTCTTCTACCTCTGAAAAGGCTTTCACATTACTTCTTAATGTCTCCCTATTACCTTGAGGAGCAAATACAAAATGCTTTGTTTAGCATTCAAAGCCCTTTATAACCTAGCTCCCTCTTACCTTTCCAGTCTTCTTACACCTTAGTCCACAACATATATTCTTCAATCTAGTGACAATGGTCTCCTGGCTCTTCCATGAACAAGACACTCCATCTCTCAGCTGCAGACATTTTCTCTGGCTGCCTCTCGTGCCTATAATGCTCTCTTCCTCTCCCACTACTGACCTCCCTGGCTTCCTTTAAATCTCAATTAAAATTCCACCTTCTACAGGAAACCTTCCCTAAGCCTTCTTAATTCCAGTGTTTTCCCTCTCTTAATTATTTTCTACTTATCCTGTGTATATTTTAGTTTGTAACATTGATTTGCATGTTATCTCTCCCATAGATTGTAAGCTTCTTGAGGTTAAGGACTTTTTTTAAAATCCCAATGCTTAGCACAGTGCCTTGTATGTAGTAAGTGCTTAATAAATGTTTATTGAATTGAATACAGGCTCCCTAGCTTGGTCATTCTTAGAAGAGTGAGAATATTAGCCAATGAAATCAAGTCATTCATTTTTTGGACATCATGATAATTTTGCTAATCAATCTAGACTTAATTTGCTAATCAATCTAGCACATGTTATCTTGTATTATTCACTGTTATGGATTTCTGTCATCTTGCCCCTCTTCTCTCCTTGGCAATGGAGGCAAGCTAGGTAGCACAGTAGATAGAATATTGAGCCCAGAGTCAAGAAGACCTGAGTTCAAATCTGACCTCAGACACTATTTGTGTGACCCTGGACAAGTCAATTAGCCTCACTTTGTCTCAGTTTCCTCAACTATAAATGGGAATAATAATAGTACCTACCTCAATGAGACAAGACAGGGAAGAAGGGAAGACAGTATCTTGAAATAATACTGGATTTGGAGGGCCAACTACCCTATGCTTCTCTCTGACAAATTTATACTCAAATTTTTAAAAGAGGGAATCAATCAACATGTGTTTATTGTGTCTGGTGCTCAACACCATAGAGCAAGCAAAAAAAGTATAAAATAAGGTACCTTCCCTCAAAGAGCTTCAGTCTTGCCAAGGAGAGAAAGAAGGAAATAAGCAATTATTAAGTACCTACTATGTGACCAAGGCTTATCTCTCCAAACTCTCATAACCAGCTGGGTTTCTGGGATAGCCACAAACTAGAAAATGTAATTTGGCCTGTGTGGTGTACTTTGTTGCTCACCTCTCATGATTGGAATACATCCTGGGGCAGTGGCGAGAGCACTGGGTCTACAATCACGGGGCTCAGGTTCAACTTCCAGTGCACTGGTAGCTAAATCATTACTCAAAGGGATAATTATTAAGGCAGTTCTGAATTTTGGTCATATGTGTGTGTGTAAAAGCAATTTCCTAAATCACTGGTCCAAACATTTCACTTCCCTACTCAAACAATTCCATTGGCTCCCTATCACCTCCAGATAAAACACAAAAGTCTTCCATTTGGTAATCAAAGCCCTTCATAACCCACCCCACCCCTGCCCCCAACCTTTCCAGTCTTCTTACACCTTATATGCACTTCCCACCTTCTATTCTTTGATCCAGTAACATTGGTCTACTCGCTGTTCCTTGAACAAGATATTCCATGTCCAACTCTGGCCATTTTCATTGTCTATTCCCCATGCATGGAATGTTCTCCCTCCTATCTCCACCTCCTTCTTGGCTCCCTTCAAGTTCCAGGTAAAATGCCATCTTCATTATGTTCAGAAATGGCAGAGTACAGGCTGGGATCCTGCTGAACTCTCCCAACATTCCCCTTCAAACAATTTTAAAATAATACCTCAAATGAAATTTTAGAGTGGCAGAGCCAACAAAAGGTCAGAGGGACCTATTTTTCCAGCCTGAGCCAACTTAGGAGGTCCACAGGAGAGGTCTGTAACTCTAGGGTGGGCACAAGTCCAAAGCACGGTGAGAAGAACTGAAACATCACTGTGAACAGTAACAGCAAGGTTGTAATGATGGTCAACTGTGAAAGACTTGGCTATTCTGATCAATACAATGATTCAAGACAATTCCAAAGGACTCATGATGAAAAATGCTATCCACTTCCAGATAAAGAACTAAACTGATGAACTCTGACTGCAAACTGCAGTATAATTTTCTCTCTCTCTCTTCTCTTCCTTCCTTCCTTTCTCTTTCAATATGGCTAATACAGAAATATATTTTGGATAATTTACATGTATAATTGATATCATATTGCTTACTTTCTCAGTGGATGAGTGGGGTGTGGGAGGGAGAGAATCTGGAACTCAAAACTTAAAAAGAAAAGAATGTTTAAATAAATAAATGATAAAAATAATTTTGTTCAATAGCCCTTTGAGATGAAATCATGATCCAGTCTAAAGACTGAAAAGGAATATAAAAATAAAAGAGGTAGCTTGTTTAGTCATATCCAACTCTTCATGACCCCATTTGGGGTTTTCTGGGCAAAGATTGTAGAGTGGTTTGCCATTCCTTCTCCAGCTCATTTTACAAATGAGAAAATAGAGTTAAGTGACTTGCCCAGAGTCACACTGTCTGAAGCCAGATTTGAACTCAGGAAGATGTCCTTTTTCTTTCTTTCTTTCTTTCTTCTTTCTTTTTCTTTCTTTCTTTCTTTCTTTCTTTCTTTCTTTCTTTCTTTCTTTCTTTCTTTCTCTCTCTCTCTTCTCTCTCTCTCTCCTCTCTCTCTCTCTTCTCTCTTCTCTCTCCTCCCTCCCTCCCTCCCTCCTCCCTTCCTTCCTTCCTTCCTTCCTTCCTTCCTTCCTTCCTTTTTCTTTCTGTCTGTCTTGGTGAGGCAACTAGGGTTAAGTGACTTGCCTGGGTCACACAGCTAGTAAGTATCATGTGTCTGAGGTCAGATTTGAACTCAGGTCCTCCTGACTTCAGGTCCGGTGCTCTATCCATTGTACCACCCAGCTGCCCTGAAGATGTCCTTTTGACTCTAGCCCCAGAGCTCTATTCACTGTGCCACCTAGTTTCCCAGAATCTTGTCTACTCATTTACTAAAGTTCTAGGAAGTCCAAAGTGAAGGTTAAGAAGAAGAGAACCAAAAACAATACCCCAGAAGCAAGTACCCTAGAGTATAAAGGCATGAACACTGAGATTATGTTCCTTTTTCCTACTCTTCCCAAAGAGTTATCCCTTATAACAAAGCATTTTTTAAAAGGAGGGTAAAGAGAAAAAAAATGAACAAAACTAACAAATACAACAAAAACAACAAAAATCTCACAATATATGCAATGTTCCACACCTCTAGCCCCCTCACCTCTGCATCTGAATGGAAGTAGTTGTCTTCTCATAACTTGTCTTTGGGGGACATCTTGTTTTTGTAATTTAGCATCATTCATTTTTTGATTATTCGATTATTTATATTTTTGTCATTATTCTGTATTGTTTTGCTGGCTCTGCTTACTTCACCTTTCATGAGTTTACTCTAGTCTTTCTATGGGTCTCTGATTTCAGCATATTTGTCATCTCTTATGGGACAGTAACATCCCATTATATGAACGTACCACAATTCCTTTTTTCTTTAACCATTCCCCAGTCAATGGGTATCTGCCTTGTTTCTAGTTCTTTCTAAAAAAAAGAGATCAGCACATCTTTTTTAATGACAAGGACAGAATTCTGTTGTTTTTAAGCTTGACAATGTTTCAGAGCATGATTCCACTATTAAGTACCACTTGTAACAGTTGGATGCGCCCTTTCTCTGAAACCTGAACAATATACTTTAAATAGCTGCTCTAAGTTGCAACAAAGAACTTCATTTCAGTCAGACTACTTCCTGGGTTTCATGTATTAAGAAGCTTTCATCTTATTTTGGAGCAAATAAGGTAGGGCATCCTGAAGAGATGTTCAGTGTGTTCCTGAGGCATAAATCTCTGAGGCAGAAATATTTCTATTTAATTCAGCATTAAATACTTGCTATGTGCAAGGTCCTATCCTTTATGTTGCAAATATAAAGACATAAACAGAATCTATCCCTGACCTCAAGGAGCTCACATTCTTCTTGGGATATGATGCATCTGCACAGAAGTAAAAACTAAATAGAGGAAGAAGAGGGCACTAAACACCATAGGAATGTGGGAAAGTTTCTTGTATGAGGTCAGAACTGAACTGGGCCTTGAAAGATGCTAAGCAGTCTAACAGGCAGAGGAGGGGAGGGAATTCATTTTGCACCAGAGTTCTGCGAAGTTGTTTGGAGAATTTTGCTGAAACATTGAGTGTTTGAAGAGCACTAATGTGAAATGAAGGTAAAAGATAAACTGGGACAAGAGTATGAATGGCTCTAAATATTGGACCAACGAATTTGTATTTTATCTTAGTGGAAATAGGGAGCCACTGAAGTTTGGTAGCTAAGAGATTAACCCTTGAGAGAACAGGATGGATAAGTAAGGCTAGAAACCAGATTGTGAGTGAGAGGCGAAGAAGTAGTACATCAAATGTGTACCTTAAAATCATCTCTCACCTTCTCTACTTCACCTAAAACTAAGATATTCTATGAACATGCTGGGTTATTACAAGTGTGTATCTCAAAAGTACCATCAATCATTGTCCACAGATTTGATTTGATTTATTTTTTAGGCAATTAGGGTTAAGTGACTTGCCCAGGGTCACACAGCTAGTAAGTGTCAAGTGTTTGGTCTGAGGCTGAATTTGAACTCAGGTCCTCTTGACTTCAGGGCTGATTCTCTATCCACTGTGCCACTTAGCTGCCCCCACAGATTTTATTTAACAAAGGAAACGACAGCCTGGTGTGGGCTTTCTTATTTATGTTGCAGAGCTATGCTGCCCATCTCAACATTTCAATATTGGGGATTTTTTAGGGGAAATATTGTAGTATCACTTTCTCTTTGGAGTTCACAATAGTGATCTTCTCTTGATGAGCCAAATTTGACATTATAATGGCCCAATAATGATAAAATAACAGCTATGTGCCAGCACATTACAAGTATTATCTCACTAGATCCTCACAACAACCCTAAGAGGTAGGTGCATGCCCATTTTATAGATAAGGAAACTGAAACAAACAGAGGGAAAGGACTTGCCCAAGGTCACATAGTTACAAACTGTCTGATCCTGGATTTGAACACAAGTTTTCCTGACTGCAGGCTGGATGCTCTATTCACTGCCCCACACCTAGTTGTCCCTAAGACTAGCTGCCTATGATAAGATCCTATCCGGTGAGATTATATTACTATATGACAAATAATTTAAAGTACCAGTTTCCTAATGTAAATGCTGTCCAAAACATTCAGGCAAAGACCTTTTGCCAATTGAGTGAAGAGAACACAATTAATGTATGCTTCATGATATCAAATCCCAACCCTTGCTTTCTAGTAACGGAGCTATTGACTTATCCATTAACAAGTCTTCCACCTTGTATTTCAGCCCCGCCCCAAATAGGCTTCTGATTGTCCTCTATTTTGATATATAGTTCTTATTCTAATAACTCTGAGCCTAAGACTCTGCCTTGATCTAATGGGCCTCCAAGGAACTGACTAGAACCTTGCCCCCCAAATCACAGCCCTAGTGGCTGGATCTTCACTGCTTCCTGCCATGCTTAACCTCTCATGTGTCTTGTCTTGCTCCCTTCGACAAAGTCCTTTCCTTGGTATTCTGTTCAAAGCTCCATTGCCTCCAGCCTGGAGTCCTGCCTTTCTCCCAATTATTCTCCGTTGCACTGGGATCCCTACTCGTAAGAAAACCCAGTCCACGTTGGTGGTCCTGTTGCTAGACCTTAGTGACAGCTAAAAAAACTTGATAAAGGATATTATATATGATATATTACATATACACACATATGTATATATGTATGTGTATATCTATAGAGATATAGATATACTTATATATCTACATATCTCTACTGATATAGATATAGACATAAAATCATGATAATATGTTACAATAACAGAGCACTTTATAATTTGTAAGGTACCTTCACACACATTCATTCATATACACACATGTTATTTGACCCTCATAACATTGTAAGGTAGGCAGGATTATGAACCTATATATAAGAAAACTGAGGCTCAGTGAGTTTAAGTGACTTTCCCAAGGTCATATAATTAGTAATGATACTTGTGCTGCCTGTATTACAATAATGTTGTGGATAAAGCATTGTAAAGATCTCTATACTACCTAAAAGAAGGTCTCTTAATTTAGGATCCATGAATTTATTATTTTAAAAAAGCATTTCAATAACCATGTTTCAAAATAATTAGTTTCCTTTGCAATCCTATGTATTTTATTTTATGCATTTTTAAACATTATTCTGAGAAGTCTTCACCACATTACTATAGGGGTTCATGTAACACAAAAAAGATTAAGAACCCTTGACCTTATGTGAGAGGATAATGATGGTGGTGATGATTAAGTGACAGACCCTGAACTTGATCTTCAGAGGGGAGGTTTTCATCAGGTTCATATCAGATGATTGGCAGTATGTCAAAGCTGGCCTCACTGAAGGAGGGCCCCTGAATTATCCACTGACAGGGAGATGAGCTAGAGGGAGAAATGTAGCCAGCAGATTCCAGGGCAGCCGCTGGGAATAACCTCCATGGACACCCATTACGGCTGATTGTTTACTGGCCAGGTCCGTGGGAATGCGTAAAGAGGCTGTATTAGCCAAGTAGCCTTTGGGGAATTCCAAGAAGAGTGAGAGATGGAAAACATTGCCTGGTCCCAAGGGAAGATAGGGTACAGATAGATAATCATTTCCTAGCAAAGGGTCATATGTACCATGTACACACAGGCACATACACACAAACACACATACACAATAAGAGAATAAGAAGGAAAGGCACGTTTCCTGCCTTCAAAAGATATTTGAATGTTCCAAAAAAAGGTTAATCTGAGCTTAGAAATTCCCCTGATTTGTATCACTGCTAATGATCAAGGTAGAATTGCTTCTGTAGGCTAGCCTCTTGAAAGCCTCAAGTCAAATTTTCCTTTGACAGAGGCCCCAAGAGATGGTTTACAGGAGAGTAAGGTTAGCTTCCCTTCAGTCAGCCTCAAAGATTAGTGATATCCTTCCAAATGATCTGTTCATATTGTCAGCCTCTACTTTCTCTTGAATTTCCACCTCTGAATCTACTAGCTGAGTGATGCTGGGTAAGTCACTTAGACTCTCACTGCTCCAGTCAGTTCTTTAAGTTAGAAGGTGCTGATCTTAATTGGTAGAATTTCCTCATCTAATGCAATCCCAGGCCCAGTCCCTTTCCCTTTCCCTTTCCCTGCATTATTCTCTGTGTGGAAGGAAGCTGCAGGGATAGATTTTGAGATCGATGTAAGAAAACTTTGTAATGGGTAGAACTTCTTAAATGTAGAAGGGCTGTCTGTGAAGGTAGCATGATGTCCATCACTGGAGGTCTTCAAATGCAGGCTGCATGACCACTTGTCAGGGACATTGGAGGTGGAGTTTCCATTTATATCTGGGCCATTCTATACAAGGCCCCATCCAACTGATATTTCATGATATCACACCTTCAGCACAAATAATGATGGAGTAACTTAATGGCAGAGTAATTGAGTGGAAAGAGAAATACCCTAGAAGGCATAATAGCTAGGTTTGTGATCTTCTTCCACCATGCTATTGTGAGTGTCAACAAGTAAGAAGTTTGATTGAATTCTTCCATGATTTGATTGAAACCAACAACAATAGTAAACAACTGACATTTATGTGGCACTTTAAATTTGTAAAGTGCTTTACAAATATTACTTCATTTGATCCTTACAACAACCCTGGGAGAATGGTGGTATTATCTCCATTTTACAGATGAATATAATGAGGCAGACAGAGGTAAAGTGACTTGTGTAGGGTCATATGGCTAGTAAGTGTTTGAGGCCAAATTTGAACTCAGGGCTTCCTGGCTTCAGGTCTAGATGTGTAATCATACCATATTGTATTGTATTGTATCTTATTGTATCCTATCATGTCATATTGTTTTGTATTTTAGATATATTATAGACCTGAACTGCAACCTGGGATTTGGGCCTATGAAAGGGAGAAGACAGATCTGAAAGAGAATTAAATGGAATCAGATTGAGCATGGACAAAGTAGAATTGTGTCCCTGGGGAAGAAGAATCTGTTTATTCATGTAGCTTTTCCTAGGATATCTCTCATCCTCAAAGATGGCAGCCATGCCTCTCTCATTTCCCTGAGGAGGTAAACCATATGGCCCTAGGATCAGAAGGAACCACATAGATCAAGAGATGGGGGCATCTGTGGAGAGCAGCGGTAGATCCTCAGGGATCTACTGGACCTAGCCCTGTAGGTGATTGGTAAGAGCTCCTGGATGAAGTCTCCAGGCAGTAAGAGTAGCAGCCATATGGCTATGGAGAGAGCAGAACAAGAAGGAAGTCATGATGTTGAAGAGCAAACCTGTTCCTTGCCCTCCCCCTATTGTGAATTAATTGGACTGTGAAGGTCCAATAGGAAGTTGGTTGCAACCCCAAGTGTAAAATTTCCTTTTGGGGAGATCCAAACCCTTAGAGTAGAACTATAATTCTATGGCACTTTATAGACACCAAAGGAGATCGAGGGCCATGAGCTGACTGCTCCATCCTAGGGCCATTTCACAGACTAGGACAGAACACTGATTGAGATAACCTGGGAAAGGTGACATCCTGAAGCAACAGAAAAAAAAAAAACAGTGGGCAATGGGGGCAGGAGTGTATGAGAAGGGACAAGTTTCACTCAGATCCGTCTGATTGTTTTCCCCATCTTTAATGTCACAGGCAGGGAGAAATAAATTTGTAATGTTGCAGTGGAAATTTCTACAGTGAAAGCTTTCAGATTTAGCAGATTCCAGAAAATGGAATGTTGCCATTCAAGAGAAAAGGGTGAATATGTTCAGAGCTGAGAAACCTTGTTACAAGACATAGGTTTTTCTAGACCACCACAGTTATCTTAGACTTTGGTATAGGCACTCATCTTTTCCTTCTTAACTTCAATTCCTAACACAATAAAGAACCCTAGATTTGAGTCAAGATACCTGAGTTTTAATCACGCCTCTGTTATTTACAAACTGTGACCTTGGACAAATCACTGATATTTCCCTAGATTTCAGGTTCTTAATAGAGAAAATGGGAAAGCCTGCCTGCTCTACGCAAGATTTGTCATGAGGATCAAATGAGTTCATAAATGAGAACATACTTTGAAAAGTATTCATGTAAGGCACTATGCAAATACTGAATATTGTTATTATCATTTAATTGATGCTTTCCTTTTTTTCTTTAAAGTGTCTGGCTCTTCTTTGGAAACTGAACCTTTCTGAAAAGGGAAAAGGAAAGGGCAGCTATGAAATCTGATTTAGAATTCAGAATTAGGATTTCCCATCTTTTATTCTTCACAAGCTGAGTTCAATCTAGGTGCCGTGAAGTAGCATAACAATGTGGAAAGAGCATTAGATTTGGAGTCAGCCTGGATTTTTATCCTCACTCTGCTACTTAGTACTTGTATAACCTTAGACAAGTCATCTGCCTTTCTGTCACCTCTCCCCCTCCAAACTAGCCACCAGTTCAGGACCAAAGATATCCTAAGCATCCCTCTCTTTGCCTCCCCAACACACAACCACTTCTGGGGCAGATAGCCTACTCAGAACTGGAGTGAGCCCCAGGGTGAAGCTGATAGCTGAGGATTGGAGACCCAAGTCTTGATCATAAAGTAGGACCAGGGACTTGCTATTTGCTCTCCTCTTTTTGCTGATATTCACCTACAAGCTGGTGTCCTCCTACATGCCAAAACTCTTGTTTAGGGGTCGATAATCAAATCAATATTATCATAGTGACTCTGAAGGGTATGATAATATACTGCCCTATGACTACACTCAGAATCACTGTGATTCTGAATAATAGAATGCCTGAGTTGAATCTCTATATCCTGACCCACACTCCCCACTCTTTCATACCCATAAGTGATAGCTTACCTCCCTCCCAAGTCCCTAAACCTCTGTAAATTTCCTTGTGCCAATGTGTGTCTTTGAATTCCCATTCTATTGTTAACAAACTTTTCTTCATGTTAGATCTGTGTTCTCCTCTTGGAAATTATTTTGTATATACTTTGTATTCAATTTCCAATGTATACCCCGTTTCCTTGAGGGTAGGTATTGCTTTTATTTTTGTCTTTATATTCCTAGGACCTAGTAAAGGGCTGGCACATGGTGTTATTCAGTCATTTCAGTCATGTCTGACTCTTTGTGATCCCATTTGGGGTTTTCTTGGCAAAAACACTAGAATGGTTTGCCATTTTCTTCTTCAGTTATTTTTGTAGATGAGGAACTGAGGCAAACAGAGTTAAGCGACTTGCCCAGGGTCACACAGCTAATTAGTATCTGAGGCCAGATTTGAACTCAGCAACAAACTCTTCCTGACTTCAGGCCCAGCACTTTATCCACTGTACCACCTGGCTTCCTTGGCACATAGTAAATGCCTAAAAATGATTATTGAACTGAATTTAATAAATCAAGTAGTTTCTCTCTCAACATTTCTTTTCTAATCTATAAGATAAGAAGGTTAGGCTAGGTGGTCTCAAGCCCTTCCAGTTAAGAGAGTAAGTAATGCTTTCTCTCTTTTTTGGACACACAAAGTGGAGTAGAGAACTGGAACCAATGGTTCAGATAATTCAGGCCCCAAACTCAGCTCTGTTTGAAAGAGCCAAGCAACTGAAAAAAGAAAACAAATCTTTTTGCCTGAATTATCCAGATTAATGTCTTAGCTCTTCATCACCTTTAGAATGTGAAGACATAGCCCTGATTTTAGCATTTATAAGAATGCTAGGAAATCATCCAATGGCAGCGGCTTAATAACGAAAAAGCGATATGTATTGTTATTGTCAATGTTAATCCTTTAATTAAGCTCACCCTTATTCTTGTCAACATCCTTCCCCTTCCTCCCCTCTTTCCCTGCTGAAACTAATTCGCTGGTCTGGTTTCTCCAAACTCTCTCGGCTCAAATTTTAATTAAAGTCAGTCACAAGCCTTGAATCACTAATGAGTGACTCTCTGAGATTATTCCATTAGAAATAGGAATTGACGCACTCTCTGTGGTGTTGTTCATTAACACGTTATTATTTTTTAATACAGCCAGTCCTGTTCAGAGCCTCTTCTCTTTAAGGCTATATACAGATGTAAAACTTCCTCTCCAATACACTCTGCAGAGGTAGGTAGCAAGCCAATTAATGGTATGAGAACTAAACCCTTTAAAAACAAAATAAAACAAAAGCCATAGTCTATTGAGACCAACTTAGCACTGCATGCACACATGGTGGCACCTCTTGCATCTGGCATCTCAGGGAGAGAGGTGGACACCACAGATGAGCTTTTTAGATTACTGAAGCTCTTCCATTCACCATTTTGGATGGGAATCTTGAAAAAAAAAAGAGAGAGACTCCTCAACCTCCTCAATGACTTTTCTTTTCTTGATGACTAAAAATATATGTGGCTATGAATGAGTCTGTCTTCTCACCCCACTATCCTTTGTCCCCTTCCCAAGAGGCGTCATGGTACAGTGGAAAGGTAATTGCAAATATAATTAGAGGTCCTAGGTTCAAATCCCAGCTCTGCCACTTAATAGCTACATGACCTTGGGCAGATCATGTAACCTCTCCTAACCTCAGTTTCCTCATCTGTAAAATGAGGAGGTTGGATTAAATAACCTCCAAAGTCTAAATCTACTTCTAAGTTCTTAGTTGTATTAATAATAAAGAAGAATGCCTAAAATCAGTAAGATCCAGAGCCAGAAGTAGTAATTTCTACCCCTAGAATGGATTACTTTTTCATACACCCATTTCTGATTTTGAAATGATTCCCCTCTTTGAAGGCTACCTCCTCTATGAAGATGACTCATATGCACAGATGAAGATGATCCCTCCTCAGATTTCTCCTTGTACTTTTCTCTAACCTTTTTTCTTGCAATTATTTAAGATCACAGAATCCCAGAGGTGGGCTGGTCCTCAGAGATCATCTAGACTAACCCATAATTGAACAGGAATTCTCAATTTCTGACAAGTGATCAACTGGCCCCCAGTAAGTGAGAACCCACCACCTTCCGAGGCAATTCATTTGTCTTTTGACATCTTTAACTGTGTTGATGTTTTTCCTTATATTAATTTTAAAAAAAAAGCCTTTCTGCAACTTTCTCCTATTGCTCCTAGGTCTTCTCACTGGAGTCAAATCTAATCCCTCCTAACAAGAAAGGTTTCCAACAGTATTTGGATAGCTCTTCTATGTCCTTTCCAAGACTTTTCTTCAGGATAAGCAGACCTAGTTCATTCAACCTATTTTTATCATTTCTAGTCCTCTCAATATCTTGGTTATTCTATTGTGAAGATGTTCTACTTTATTAATAACCTTTCTAAAATATGACATTCTAGAATTTACAACTATTGTGCCTGAATGCCATTACCTATAATTGATACTCAACTGCAAAAGTAATATTCCCAAAGCATTGGTGCAGCCATATTACTCTCCAGCTCAAGAAGCTTTAGTATCTTCCTATCATCTTTGGGATAAAATACAAATTCCTATTTGGCATTTAAAATCCTTCACTATCTGACTCCAACATAGTTTCCCATAGTGATTTTACTTTATTCACTCTTAGGCACTTCATATTCCAGCCAAACTGGTCCACTTACAATTCCCTGGCCATGACATAGCATTTCCCACCTTGGGACTGGATGCCTCCTGTGCCCGGCATACTCTCCCTTGTGACTTCTGCCTCTCATAGTTATTACCTTCCCATAAGGCTCACCTCAAGTGTTAACCTCTACAAGAAGGGTTTTCTATAAGAAGCTTTTCCTAATTCTACCAGATCTACTGTCTACCCAATTATTATGTTATATTTTTTATACTTTAATGTTTATTTATCTGACAATAACTTGTTCCTCAGCACCTCCAAAGAATACGTTTCCCGAGGGCAGGGATCATTTCACTTTGGCCTTTGTATCCCAACACTCATAACAATGCCTGCTATTAATAAATAGTTGTTTAATTGAATAGCCACCTTGATCAATCAGTAGTCAATGGTAGTGATAAATCATTAACTGCTGCTGCCAGAGATAGGTGAATTGGTCACCATGCCAATGGAAGACATTCTTCTAGATTCTGTACGGCCTGATGATGTTCTCTGAGTCATGACACTTCTACAATCCTTCAGAGGCTCATGAATTTGGTGTTTTGATTCCAGACTGGCTGGACCAGCAGCTGATGTTTTCTTTTGATACTATCTTCATCTGCTTCCAGGACCCTGCCTAGCTTATTGAATAGATCTGAGCCGTTCTGATAACAAGACAAAGACAAAATGGTCCCTGCTTTCAAAGAGTTTACAATCTATTGGAGAAAAGATACACACACACACACACACACACACACACACAATCAAACATCAAATAAATAAGTACAGGAATGCATGAATATATAAATAGATGAATGAATGATTAAATGAATGAGTGAATTATTGAATAAGCAAATGAAATGAATGAATGAATTATTGAATAAACAAATAAGTTGAATGAATGAATTTAAAATGACTGAATAACTAATTAAATAAATGAATAAATGCAAAATGTGTTCAAAGTAATTTCAAGATAGGAAGGCTGTAGCAACTGGAAAGATCAAATCAGGCCTCCCAGAGGAGAGCATAGCACTGAGCCAATCCTAAAAGAAAAAGGGAATTCTAAGGGCCAGAGGTAAAAGGGTGTGTGTAAGGCACAGAAAGAGAAAATGCAATGATATGTAGGGGAAGGGAATTAGCATTTACTAACTCCCTATGGTGTGCTAAGAACTTGACAAATAGGGAGGGAGGTGCCATTATTATCCCCATTTTACAGTTAAAGAAACTGTGATACAGGGGTTAAGTGACTTGTTCAAACAGCTCTTGAGTGTCTGTGTTCACATTTGAACTCAGATCTTCTTGACTTCAGTCCTAGCCCTTAACTGCCTCTAGGGGGAAATAGCAAATAGGACAGTTGGGCTGGAACATTGAATTTGTGAAGTTTGATGTACTAGAACAATGTGGAGACTTTAAATGCCAAATACAGGAGTTTATATTTCATCCTACCAACATCAGGTTGATTCTTGAGCAGAGATGAGCCATGGTCAGACCTGTCTTTTGTTGTTCAGTCGTTTCAGTTGTCTGACTCTGTGCCCCATTTGCGGTTTCTTGGCAAAGATACTGGTGTGATTTGCCATTCCCTTCTCCAGCTCATTTTAAAGATGAGGAAACTGAGGCAAATAGGGTTAAGTAACTTGCCCAGGGTCACACAGCTAGTAAGTGTCTGAGGCCAGACTTGAACTTAAAAGAGCTAAGTCCAGGGCTAGCACTTTATCCACTAAGCTACCTAGTTGCCCTAGACCTGTCCTTAGAAATATCCATTTGGGACCTGTGTGGGAGTGGATGAAAAACATGGCAAGTAGGTGGCATAATGGATACAGCACCAGACTTCTGGTCAGAAAGACCTGGGTTCAAATCTTACATCAAATACTCATTAGCTGAGTGACTCTGGGCAAGTCATTTCATCTCTCTCTGCTTCCACTCCCTCATCTATAATGTGGGATTAATAATAGGTCTTACCTTCTAGGTCTGTGATTCAGATTAAATGGGATAATATTTGTAAAAGACAGCACAGTGCCTAGCTTATAGTAAGTGCTATATAAATATTGCCTATTATTATTATTATCATTATTATTGTGCAAAGTGCTTTGCAAATCTTTAAGTCCTATACTTTTATTATTGTTTCTAATCATATTCAACAAGGACATGTGTTTTTTGTCCATAGTCATTTCTGGCCCCCAAATTCCTGAACACATTGGGGTACAGTTTTTGCTTCTGATGGGAGCTAACAATCTTCTACAAAGTGGAAGAATGTTCCTTTGGGTGGCTGGCAGAGATGATGCTCAGTCAGCTAGGTGGTGCAGTAGATAGAGTTCTGGTCCTGA
The DNA here is from genome assembly GCF_003287225.1 of Phascolarctos cinereus. Classification (NCBI taxonomy): domain Eukaryota; kingdom Metazoa; phylum Chordata; class Mammalia; order Diprotodontia; family Phascolarctidae; genus Phascolarctos; species Phascolarctos cinereus. Next base: position 146,623,095 of record NW_027556098.1, read on the forward strand.
AGTCAAGAGGACTCATCTTCATGCGTTCAAATCCAGCCTCAGACACTTGCTAGCTGTGTGACCTTGGGCAAGTTACTTAACTCTGCTTACCTCAGTTTACTCATCTGTAAAATGAGCTGGAGAAGGAAATGGCAAACCACTCCAGTACCTTTGCCAAGAAAACCCCAAATGGGGTCATAAAGTCAGGCATGACTGAAATGACTGATCAAGAAAGAGATAGTGCTCAATGTTATAGTCTGGTCTCAGCTAGAGTCTAACATGGTAGAGGATTCTTCTCTCCAAAGTTGCCAATGACTTTTTAATGAACCAAATCTGATGACTTGCTCAGTCCTCATCCTTCTTGATCACTCCTCATGGTTGACTGTTTCTCTTTCAAGATACTCTTTCCTTTCTGGGCTTCTATGACTCTACTCTCTATTGTTTTTTCCCCCCTACTTTTCTGATGGCTCCTTCTCAAGCTACTTTGTTGGATCATCACCTTATCTGTGAATGGCACCAAAGGCTTTGACCTGGGCTCTCTTCTCCTCTCTCATCACACTCTCTTAGTGACCTCATCGGTTCCTGTGGGTTTTATGACTATTTCCAGGCAGATTACTTCCAGATTCATAAATCTAGCCCCAGTCTCTCCCCTGATCTCCAGTCCCATATCCCAATGTCTTTTGAACATTCAAACTGGATACCTTATAGGCATCATAAATTCAACATATCCAAAACAAAAGATGTTGTCTTCCTCCAAAGCCACCTCTCTTCTGAATGTCCCTTTTCTGTTGGAAGTACCACCATCCTGCCTGTCCTCCAGGTTCACAGCCTTGGTTGTATCATCCTCAATACCTCACTTTCCGTCATTGTGAATATCCAGTCCATTGCCAAATCCTGTCATTTTTAGCTCCACAACATCTCTCTGGACAGTTAGGTTATGAAGTGAATACAATGCTGGATCTAGAGTTAGTTCCAGCCTCATACACTTTCTAGCTATGTGACCCTGGGCAAGTCATTTAATCACTGTCTGCCTCAGTTTCCTCAACTGTAAAATAGAGATAATAACCTGCCTGACAGGGTTATTGTGAGGATCACATGAGATAATATTTGTAAAGTGCTTAGCACAGTGCCTAGCACATAGGAGGAGCTTAATAAATGCTTATTCTCTCCCCTTTCCTTTCCCTTTCCCTCCTCTTACATTTGTATTCTCCTTTTTACTCACACAGTCATCACCTTAGTTCATGTCATCATTACCTCTTGTCTTGACTATTTCAACAGCTTCATAATTTGTCTCCCTCCTTCAAGTCTCTCTGCTTTCTAAACTGCCTTCCAAAAAACTGCCAAAATGATTTTCCTAAAGCATACGGTGATGTCATCTTTGTACTCAATAAACTATAGCGACTCCCATAGACTCCTCTGTTTGGCACTCAAGGCCCTCCACAACCTGACTCCAACCACCTTTCTCTAATTATTGCCCATTGCTCCCTTTCATTCTCCAGACTTTGCTGCCATGCTTGGTGAGTTCTTCCCAGAGGCTCCTTTTAAAAATCTGTTTCATCTCTTTTCTTATCTGTTATTCTACATTAGAACGTAAGCTTCTAAAGGACAGAAACTGCCTTTCTCTTAGCTATTTGAATCCCACTTTGCATGTGCATAGTAGTTACATTGATTATAGAATTTTAAACATATATAATGTCATTGAATATTCACAATTACCTTGTGCAAGAAGTCATGTAAATATTATCATTCCCATTTTGTCAATAAGAAAACTAAGGCCCAGAGAAGGTATGTGACTATCTAATGTGAGCTACAGAGTTGGGAGATCAGTGATCATCTAGTCCAACCCATACTTGAAAAAAAAACCCTTTAAGATCATGTAGCTGGGAAGATACAGAACTAGAATTCCAGGGTTCTTTCCTTTAGGTTTTTACTTAAGCATCGTTTATGGAATGGGGTAGCTAGGTGGAGCAATAGAATGCCCGGCCTGGAGTTAGGAAGATTCCTCTTCATAAGTTCAAATCTGGCCACAGACACTTGCTAGCTGTGTGACTCTGGGCAAGTCACTTACTCCTGTAGACCTCAGTTTCCTCATCTGTAAAGAGCTAAAGAAGGAAGTAGCAAACCACTCCAATATCTGCCAAGGAAAATGGGGTCACAAAGAATTAGACATGACTTAAATGACTGTACAACAATAAGAAAGACAAACAGGACAAGTAGTCATCCAGCTTTTGCTTGAAGACTTCTCCTAGTGAGCCCACCTTCTCCTCTAAACTAAGCTGGCAGCTGCACAAGGGTATGCTGGAGCCATCTTAAGCTGAGGAGAACCAACACTTAATAACCAATAGTTACAGTTTCAGTGTGAGCATTTATACTTTGGAAATGAGCAAACAGGACTGGGGTTGTTTTGTTGATTGTCTAGACTTAAAAAGTGATGAAGAAAAACGTTAATAATGAAGACCAAGTTTAAAAGGACATCATGCTCTTTTCCTTGGGAACCAGTTGTAATACCTTTACTGGCACATCCCTGGGGCTACACAGAAGCATAGCCCTTGTGTATCAATGCCCCAGAACAAAGTCCTACTCTTCCTGGGTTGCTTAAGGTTCTATAGTGTGAATTTACCAACTTAGTAGAATTCCTATAATTTGTCCCTCTACAATGAGTGACACATTTCTTTGTGTTACTCAGCTTCACTTCAGGCAGCCTTTTAACCTTTGATAACAGATTGTAAGGCTGCCTATGTGAAACTGAGTAACACAAAGAAATGGGACTCTTCTCTCAGAGAGCACTGAAGAGTTCATTTGCTACTAGATGTTAACAAATAAGTGTTCATTGATGAGTGAGACAAACATACAACACAGCAGTGCCAATATCAGATAACATAAGTGAGACTGGCTTCTTAGAGAACAAGGGTTTTTGAAATCAGTAAACTGAAAAAAAATCACTAAGGGTATAAACACAGGACTGGCCTGAGTGGAAATTTGTGAGATAGGAAAAGTATGATTTTGCTGTTTCTCCCACTCACAGGTACCAAGTGTCCTTTTGCTGGTCCCGTGAGGGACCAGTGCTCCAGGCTGTGGCATCTCATGCAGGCCTTCTTCTCTAGATAGGATCCAGTGCTCTGAGTCTCTCCAGCTTCTTTCTCCCCTTCAAAACAAAGAATCACAAAAGCCTAGAGTCACATGGAAAATATATTAGTATATTAGAAAGGAACTCTTGCCCCATAATTAACAAACCACCAGTCATCTTATACCACTTCCTCTTTTGCTCCTTCCATCACAGAAACCTGGCTCCATCCAGATGATGCTGCACCCTTGGCCACCCTTTCCAGTAATCATGGTACTTACACTCATACTTGCCCCACATCAACTGGTTGTAGGAAGTGGAAATATCCCTTGTTCCTTGTTGCCATTTCAGACCTTTGCTCTACCCATTGCAATACAACAACCTCTCCACTGAGGGTCACACAATCCATAGTGACCACCTATTACCTACTAAACTTCAGGATCTTCTCTTTAGTTCAGAGCCTGGCTCACTGTCTTCCTTTCCATCCCAAACTGCTGTCCTTCATTCTAGGGGATTTCAATATGCATATTGAAGTACATGTTGTTCTTTCACATACCCTAAGTACCCAGTTTCTCAATCTACCCAACTCTCATGACCTTTTCTTCCACTCCGCTTCTGCTGTATACAGGGACCATCTTTCTATCACTTTCAAGTGTTCTGTTTCCACATTCAAGAATTACAAATTTACATTACCCAATCAGAATCTTTTATCCTTCCATCTCTTCATATGCCTTACTCCTCCTAAATTTACTCTTAATCCTCACCATGATGTCCTGCTCTTCCATTCCTAAGTACTATCCTAGACCATTACCCCTGCTCTGGTTATATTCTCCTCCCTCCCTCATCTCAACCCTATAATAAGCAAGCTCATCTCTATATTGTCCTCTATTCTTGAGTCTCTTGTTTCCTCATCCTCTCACTGATCATACCTTACCAAATTCCAACTTATTCACCATCCACCTCCTTTTTTCCAACTCATGTACTAATTAACATAAATGGAATAAATAATGAAATTGTGCTGACTGGGTACGTTATAAGTATATTCCATGTAATCTCAACTAGGTCCTCATTGCAGCAAGGAAATATGATTACTTTGACCTACTTGACCCCATTCACCATAGCAACTGTACTAAACCTCTACTCTCCTAAATCCTCCCATCTGACCATCTTCTCACATTTTAAACAGAGAAATTTGCTTCATACTTTAGCCCCCCCCTCAAAAAAGTGGAGCTCCTTCTTCTACTTCTTCTTAGTATAACCCATAACTGTCATCAAGTACAACTTCCCTCTTGACATAGAAATCTCTTCTCCATTATTCTGGACAAGTGGTCATCTGGCCTATGCTTGAAAGGCCATCCATCTTGGATTCTCTAGATTTCATTACCCTGCTTCAACTGCTTTTCCTCCTGTAGACCCCATTTCTCATTGGTGAGTTCTTCCTAGAACCTCCAAATTGGGACAGCCCAGTTGAACTTAGCCATCTCTCATCCTCTTTACTTAGCCACTATTCCCAGGACTTAGCACAATGCTTGGCACATAGTCAACTCTAAATAAATGCTTCTTGCCTGCTTGACCGACTGTACTTGAAGGTCACTGCATCAGAAGGCAGCCATTCTATTTTTTAAAAGTTATAATTATCAGAAAAATCATTATTTCTCTTGAATTGGAATGTGTATCCCTATAAATTTCCTCCATTGATCCTTTGGAGGAATGCAGGAGCCAGCTCAAATTGACTTTTGAGAGTCAATTGCTAAATTTTCAATTTATGCATTTACACCTCAGATATTGAAATGCTATAAATCAGAGTTTGGATGATTGTCTCCATTTCTTAAGAAACTAACAGAGAAATTGTTAATTAATGCAGATTAAACTTAAAAGTGTGTCCTGCACATACTTTTTTTTCCCCAGAGAGCTACTTGTTAAATATTTACCAGCACAACCCTGTCCCCCTGGTACTATACAAAATAAATTTAAGCCTGTTTTCAATTCCAAAATTCTATATTTTAGAATAGCCCCAATCATTCTGCCTAATGTAGATTTAACTCTATATTTTTTGCATTGTCTATATGCATGAATTACCCTGAATCTTCTTCCCTATGGTCACTGCCCTCACAATCATTCATTCCCCTGGTCTCACACTAGAAAATAGGTGTGTAATTGTTTGGATGTAGAGGCAGCCTGATATAGATTTAAGAACAGTGGATTTAGAATCAGATAACCCAGGTTTAAATCCTAGCCCCACCCACTTTACTACACATATATGACCTTTGGCAAGAGATTTACTTTTTTCATTCTCCAATTCCTTACTATGAAACTAAGGGGTTGAACTAAATGATCTTTCAGATCCCTTAAAGCCCCAAATCCTATGATTTTGTGAATACCTTATACCAAGGACAATATCCCAAACTATTTTTTGTTTCTCGCCCTCAAGAGCCCTTCCACCCCCCAAAAAAGCATTGCTCCTTCTAGACTTGAGGAAAGACCTTCCTTTTTCCTACCTTCTTCCCCATTTCCCTATTTCCTTTCTTATCTTGCACCATACTTCCCTATTACACTATGAAATTCTTGATAATATGGACTGTTTCACATTTTTTCATGCCCTCAGTGTTTAACACAGTGCTTGGCATACAGTAGGTGCTAATAAATGCTTATTGACAGACATACTCTCCCTGCCCTTTATCAGAGAGAGAAAAGCAAAGCAAAGCTAATTTCTTAGGAAATAGTCTGACAAATGCCACCAACTATGGCCTAAGCCCAAATCTGATTGAAAAGGAAGATTGAGGTAATAAGTGTCCAAGAAATGTTAAACCATATTTTGATAAAGGAGAGTCCTTCCAAGCCCCTGAAAATACTATCATCATACTCCTTGAAGAAGGGCTCCTCTTCTTTTGTAAAAGGGAGGCCTCAGAGAACACTTGGAAGGTAGTTACATCTATAAATGAAATAACAAAACCCAGAAGGAGTAAATTGAGCTCAGAGGATGGATATTACTCAGGAAAGGCAGGTATTCAAAGTCTGATAGCAGTTGGTGCACATAGGAAAGCATCCCAATATCACCATCTTGTGGTTGAAAGACAAATTGCTCTTTTGTTTATGGTCAAGAGTTTTGAGTTCATAGAATTTAAAGCTAAAATAGACCTTAAAATCAATTTTGCTTGACCTTCTCATTTTACAAATGATAAAACTAAAGCCTAGAGAGGGAAAATGACTCAAAGTCAAATGAATGAATGAATGAATGAATGAATGAATGAATGAATGAATGGGGGAGAAGCATTTTCAGGTACTTACTGTGTGCTAAACATTGGGGACATATATGGGAAAAGCTAAACAGTCCCCGTTCTCAAGGAGGTCACACTTTAATGAGAAAGACAATACATAAAAGAAAGTCAGTCTACAAGGTGGATGGAAAATCGTGGAAGTCCTAAGAGAGCATTCAAGTGGCAGATGGCAAGGTCCAGAGATCCTTAGGTTACATTGTATAGTTGTGGTTTGTCTTTTCACTCTCTAAGAGGACCATGACATCAGGAAGATGATGCCATGACTTGCAAGTGAATTGGATTTAAGTAAGGGAGGGCTGTGCAAAGTCACCAGCCTCACTTTCTCCTCTAGAGCCATCTGGGTCTAGTGGCCAGATATAGATCAGGACAACTGGAGATGGCCCAGGATGTAGTGGGAGACCTTGGCCTTCAGGAATCTTCAGGGCACAGAGGCAAGTCAGATTATCATTCAACCTGGTGACTGTCCATCTCAACAGAAGGCTTAGAGTTAGTGACTCCTATGGCATCTAAGCTGTGGGACCATCAGTCAAGCAGCCCAGATGGGCTCTAGGATATCCCTGGGGATGACCTGAGGGAGGGCAGAGAAGAAGGCTAGTTAACAGCAGATCTCAGAAGTATCTCTAACATCTGATCTTCTTCTGCATCCCCACTGTCACCATCCTAACTCAGGTCCTCATTAGCTATACTAATCCAAAGCCTCACAGCTAGGATTTGGAACCAGGTCAATGTTTGAACCATGCCACATGTGGTTTGTTCTACCTGTCTGTATCTATATCTGTATTCTACCTGTCTGTATCTGTATCAGAGCTGGCCACTGGCAAAGTAATAAAACAGAGAACAAAGATTTTCCTTTCCTCTATATGCTAGATTAGATGCTTGCTGAGGTCCTTTTCAACTACAAATTCTATAATTATATTAGTTTCCATTTCATCTCTCCTTTTAGCTCTTTCCTCATCATTTCCTCATTTCCCCATATCCTCTTCTCTCTCCAATACAAATGTGTATATACATATTTGTGCCTTTCTCTGGGACTGATCTTTCTCATCTTTGGAACCAAGAAAGGGATTGGCATGAGTGACCTCTAAGCTCTTTTCTAGTTCTGAAATTTTATTTCTTCTCAGAGTCTGGGTCCCCAGGTGGGCCACTGACCTCACAGTATTCCCTGGCTATCTAGCACCATCTATTGCAGTGACTCTGACTTAACATTGCACAGGGATGAAATTCATAAAATTCATTATTCGTAAGAGTATTTATGCTAAAGCTAAAAACGTAACTAATTCAATTAGTCAACTAATCACTGAGCATTTATTAAGCATTAGTCACTGTGATAGGAACTAGGACTATTCTTGTCCTCAAGAAACTTACACTTTAATGGGGAATGTTCAAGAAAGATTTAAATTTCTGAACTTCAGAGACCTAATAGGCTATTGAAGGAAGCACAGGATGTCTTTGGCACCCTAAACTTGGGAGTTTGATTTTATGAAGAATAACAATGGCAACAACATTCTACTTTGTATCTGTTACTCTGACTGGTTTCAACTCATCACCTCTAATCTCGCCACAATGCTTCTAACTCGTCTTGAAACCCACTTTTCTCAGCCTTCTTTCTCCGAGGCTCCGAGGGCTAGAGGGTGCAGTATCAAACTCCTCCCAGTGCCTTCCTTTATAGAAGGCAGGAACTGGACTCAGCTCACTCCACTTGGCATCTGCTGCCTGCCTGGTTTCAACTCCCCAGAACAAGATACTCCATGGTTCCACTCTTTTCTGCTTCCTTTTGTGCTGTTTTCCCTCTCCCTCATTAGATTGTAAGCGTCATGAAAGCAAGGGTTGTCTTTCTTTTTATCAACTGTATCCTCAGCTTAGCACAGTGCCTGGCACATAGTAGGTGCTTAATTTTATTATGTTTCTTGTTATATTTACCATGCTTATTATTAATTATTTATTATGTTTATTGGATGGATTGGAGATAAGCTCAGGATTCTGAGCTAAAGTAATCATTTGAATGAATGATTCAATTAAACCAACTCAAATTCCTGAAAGAACAAATGAAATTAGATCAAGAATATAGTTCTTCTGTTCTTGGTTGTCATAGGGGGCTATCACGGAAAGATTCCTGGGGTTTTGACTCAGAGGACCTAGCTCTGAATCCTGGCTATGCTATCACTTTGAGTAAATCACTTCACTTATTTGATCCTGTTTCCTCATCTGGAAAATCAGATGGGTTGTATCAGGTCCCTTCCAAATTCTAAATGACCCTTTGGCATAGCTACAGCCAGACAGAACAATCAGGCCCCAACAGCAGCTCTTTCTTTGAATGAAAAAGAAGATAATAGCTGGCATTTTTATAAGGTTTTAAGATTTTACAAATTGAATTCTCACAACAATCCTGGGGGATAGGTGTAATTGTTATCCCCACTTTACAAATCACAAAACTAAGGCAGACATAGGTTAAGTGAACTTGCCCAGGGTCACACAGCTAGTAAGTGTCTGAGGCAGAGTTTGAACCTGTCTTCCTGACTCCAAGGCCTGACTCCATCTACTGCCCCACATAGTACCCCCTACCTACTACCAGGGCTGTACTTGGGAGGTACAATAGCCATTAGTTCATGTGCAATACAGGGCTGACCAGTGCTTGAGTTCAGTCTATTATGTGAGGACTCCTCAGTGGGTAATTCTTGAGTGCAGAGAAAATAGTATTAATATTCATTAACAATAGTAATTAGTATTAGCCATAAGTAATTAGTAGTAATAATAATTAATATTAATTAGCACTAGCCATGCCAACCCTTCATACATATATAATATTTTGATGGCTGCAAAGCACTTGACATACCTTGTTTGATTTGTGTGAACTCAGAGCACAGAATTTAAAGTCAGAAACTCAAATTCTGGTTCTGCTTCCTATTAACTTTGGGACTCCTTGCAAGTTGTTTAACTTCTCTGGGCCTTAGTTTCTTCATCTGTTAAAAAAAATGAGGAGTTGAACTGGACAGATTTCTAACACCTTTCTACTCTAAAGCTATGATTCTATTAATTGTGTGCGATCAATTCTATTATTTGGCCCATTTTACAAATGAGAGAACTGCTGCAATAACCACTGATACCTGAAAGCCCTAGCAAAACTGACTCTGTTTTCAGCTCAGACCCTACAACCATCATTGAGGGGGAGTAATCACTGTGGTTAGCTAGGTGGCACAGTGGATAGAGCTCCAACCTTGGGGTCAGGAGGACCTAAGTTCAAATCCAGCCTCAGACACATAACACTCGCTAGCTGTGTGACTCTGGGCAAGTCACTTAAACACAATTGTTTTGGGGTGCCACCAACACCAGCTTAATGACCAACTTTCCACAATGGACATGGAGGCCTAAGAGCCTCCAGAGTTACTGTGCCCTCCAGACCACTGGTTGTGCTTCCAAGCCAGCCCCTGAAAGCAAATACTCTGAAGACAGGCTCTAACACTTGCTTCTGGGGACTCTGCAGTCTCTACCTTCTCAGAGATGATATCTATTAAAAACTTAGCAGAAAAAAGTCTTTGGAACTACTCAAAATGAGAAACTGATATGATTTCATCATTTGAAATGACATTAAAGAGGGTACATCACCATTTGCTAAACCATACAGATCATGGGACCTTTCCATCATACTTGTTGTGCAGTCTCCTTTATTAATAAGAATGGGAGCTCCATGAGAGCAGGGGGCTGTCACCATTTTTCTGTTTGAATCCCTAGGGTTCAAAGCATAGGGCTTTGAACATAGTAAATGCTTCATGCATGCTTTTTCCCTCATTCATTCTCACCTGGTAATTATGTGTGTGAAAATGTTGGACTTTGAGCCAGTAATACCTGAATTCAAGTCCCATTTACTAACTAACAATTCTGGGGAAACCACTTAACGTCTGAATACCTCAACACCTCTCTAGGACTTACATACTAAATCACTGTGTTGGTAGGGAGAGTTTGGCCTTTTTAAAGCCCTATTTGACCTGGCCCCTTCCCACCTTTCCAGTCACCTTACACTTTATACCCTTGTCTTAACCATATGATTCAGCAATGTTGACTTACGTATTGTTCCTCCTTCATGTCAACACTGCATCACCTGTCCCTATATCTACACACTGGCTATCCACTATACCTGAAATGCAGTCCTTTCTCACCCCCACCTCTTAACTTCCCTAGCATCCCTTCAAGATACAGCTCAAATCCCATCATCTTCAGGAAGCTTGTCCCTGTTCCATTCCTTTCTACTTGGTAGTATCAGCCTTGGTGAGTTTACCTCCCATCTACTCTCTGCCTCGTGTCTTATTGACTCAATCACTGAATGGGCATTGCCTCAGACTGAAACCTATTAAAGACCTTAGCTTGAAAATGCCAAGGCCTCCCACTACATCCTGGGCCATCTCCAATTGTCCTGATCTATATCTCGCCGCTGGATCCATTTGGCTTTAAAGAAGAAAATGAGGCTGGTAACTTCACACAGCCCTCCCTCACTTAAATCCAATTCAATTGCATGTTATGGCATCATGGTCCTCTTCAAGAATGAAGGACAAATAATAACTTATCATATGTATTTGTTATGTACCTTGTTATTTACATATTGTAAATCTCCATTAGAATATGAGTCCTTGAGGCCAGAGACTATAGAGCCTTTCTATGTATCTAAAGTGCTTAGCACAATGCCTGGCACAACATAAGCACTTGATAGATTTTTTTTTCCACCTTGATTTATTTGATTTATCCAATCAGACAAAATTTCAGATCTTTCCCAGATTCAGATATGTCCCTTACTAAATAGTAATTTTTTTGAGAGCCGAGATCATGTCTTCACTTCCTCCCACCTCACTCACCCCAGCACTTTGCACAGAATAAGTTTTGTATGTTTATTTGTTGAGATTTATCAGCCTCCTAGAAGGGCTTCAGTTATTCACATTGTGTAATCCACCCTTCTTGGAAGCCCCAGAAATTCTCCAAACTTACTCAATTCCTCTTTCCTTAGAAACCTTCCTATTGAAGAGATGCATTTCATCTGTACCTCCTTCTCCCTTTGTTAGAGACCTAATTAGGTTCATCCTCCAATTAACCATTCCTAATTAGAAAAGAGGAAAGCCCATGTGTCATTCTTAAGCTTCATTCATTAAACAACAGTGTCCAAATTTGAATTCCCTACTCACACAAGGAAGGGAAATGGTACATGTGTGGGATAAGAAATATCCCAATCTGTTAACCTTAATTTAATCATGTGAGTAGAAAAGAGGCTTAGCTTCCACTCTTTCTGAAAAGCTGTAATTAAGACTCAATTAGGGACATTGTTCTATAACATCCTTCTACAAGCGTCATTCTATTTAAATGGAAAATGACAAAGAAAGGCAAGCTGCCAGCCCCTGCTGGTCTACACTGAAGCATTTACTTCACAAGTCAAAGTACGTAAAATGGAGCTGCTTAAGAACTCCAAAGGTTATTTGGGCCATCTCTCTGCCTCCTGACAGTTTTTGAAAGAAGTCAATTTCTTCTCATTACTGCTTTGTAGTACGACAGGTCCAAGGGGTTGAGGCGGAGTTAGGAATCATAGAACTATTTTCCCTACATATCTGGGGTATTTCTAAACACATTTCCCAAAATACAAATGTTTGGCATCTGGAGATACAATCTAACTATATAAGGTGTGGTTAGCTAATCATTTAACATGAAAAAGATCTAGGGGCATAAGAGAAAAATAAGCTCAGTATGAGCCAACAATGTTACCTAGCAGCCTCCAAAACTCATAAAATCTTATGTTCCATCAGTCAAGTGATAGTAGCTACTGTAAGGGGAAGAGGGCAATGGTCCCACTGGAGTCTGCTATGGTCAGACCAAACTCAGGAGTGTTCTGGTAAATACTTAACAACCAGAGCACATTTTAAAGTTTAACCTGCCATATTGACATTTTCTCCATCACTTCTGTAAGTCCAGGCAATCAGCAAAACAATAAATCAAGTCCTGATTTGAAAGGGTAAATGAGGGGTAAATGCTCACACTGAAAATTGAACAATTGGCTTAGTCAGTGCAGCTGGCTCCAGCACATCCTGGAAGTATTGCATTCAATTCCATTATTGCAGAAGGGCAAGGAGAACAAGGAGATTGTGACATACAAGGATTAGTGGAAGGAATGGGGGTGGGACAGGGTGTCGAGATCAGAGGAGAAGGAATAACAAATGAGAGCATGTTTGTAAAGTACCTGGCACATAGCAGGTGCTAGCTGTTGCTATTGGGGAAGAGGTGTAGCAAATGCTACAAATCAGGGCTTGAGTTATCATTTTGATTTAAGAAAATGATAGAGAAAATGTTAACAATGCAGATTAAACTAAAAATTCTGTCATGAACAGATTTTTATTTCAAAGATCCAGCTGTTAAATGTTTGTCAGCACACCACTGGTATGGGGTACCTCAGAGGACAGTCTTCCACCCTTACCTTAGGTGCAATATAGTTATACCAAGCAAACCTTAAAGAGAAGTGAAAGGAGGAAAAGTTACATAGGAGAATTCTCACCCTACCCCACTCATCCCACCCCTCCAAGTCCTAAAATCAAACCAGGTAATCTCTAGGCTGAGTAGAGGAGATGCAGAATAACAAAACAATGTCAACTAACATTGATGTAGTGAATTAAGGACTGCAAAGCACTTTGCAAATATTATCTTACTTGATCTCGGCAACAACCCTGGGAGGTATGAGTTATTTTTACCCTCTACTTTACAGAAGAAAACACTGAAGCAGACAGAGGTTAAGTGGCTTGTCCAGGGTCACATAGCAAGTATCTGAGGTTGGATTTGAACTCAGGTCTTCCTGACTTCAAGTCCAATGCTCTATTCACTTCTTCACCTAGCTACTTCCAGAAGATAGCTTGATCTACGTGGAACTCTTCTACAATTCCGTGAAGGATGCAGAGGGAGTCTGGGGAGAAGTGGTAAGTAAAGGGCGAAATTGTGGAAGAGAGGTTTGTTGTGATATAATCCCACAGGAAAACCCCAGGAAGAGAAAATGGGGTTTCAGAAGAGATATGGTCCGTACTTGTCACATTTGGCAACCCCAGTGAGGAGACAGAGAGGTGGGGGGCAGCATGCAGGAAATGACAGTAGGACAAATGTCTACTGATAAAAGGTGGGTGAATAGAAGGAGAAGAGTGGGACCCTGAGGTAAAGTTGCTTTGGGCAACTATTTGGAGGAAATGAAGGTGAGGAAAGGGAAAGAGATACCAGAGAAATGGTTCCCACTGGTCCAGAAGGAAGTGAGGATGGGGCAAGGAGGTATTCTTCATGGGATAGGACCTATAGAAGACTGGAAAACAATGAAGGACCTTCCTTAACCCCTTCCTTAGAGAAAAGGGCTGAAAATATATCCAGTGAAGCCAGGCATGAAGTGAACTTGGGAAACTCCAGAGATACGGCTGGCATTCTCTTTCTCTTTGTAGAACATGGAGTTAATTAAGCCTCAGTGCAAAGATGTCTCCCTTTCCACCAGAGACCTTAAAACTTAAATCAGAAGTTAATGGAAGAAAACATTCTTTTTCCTCCTTTCCCTCTTTCAAGGAATCTGGAGCCTTCACCTCTCACTGTCCAACTACCAGTATGCCATCATCCCTGTCCTAATCCTCCCCCATCCCTTACAAACAACCATCCCAGCCCAAACCAGGGGCCAAGTTCTTTACCTGATAATGAACTTGGGAAAAACAGACTGCCTTGAACAATTACATGTTACTTGTTGAGTGACCTTGGGTAAGTCACTTACCCTAGGCCTCTCTGAATCTTAGTTCCCTTACCTGTAACATGTGGAGTTTGGATTAAATGTTCCCTAAAGGAGTTCCAGCTCTAAGTTTATAATTTTAAGTGCTGGGAATTTGACAGAATACCCCACTACTAATGTTGACGACTTACCCCTAAACAAAGCACCCTAAGGTGCCCAAGCCAGGGAGGTCAAAAGTTGACAGATTTGGTTGTAAGCCAAGAATCATTAGAGAAAGTGAGGCTGATGTTTCAACAAGGTGTGAAAGCAGGGCCCATTTTCAATATCCTCCTCATAACCCCCTGGTTTACTCCCTTTCCTGAGACTACGGGAATTCAAAAGTATCTCTCTCTCTACCATATTTTAACAATGAACCCATTAGTTAAAGAATCATAGGATGATAGAATGATAGAGATGGAAGGGACCTTAAGGGTAGTCTAGTCCTAATCCCTCATCTTACAGATAGGGAAACAAAAACCTAGAGAGGGCAATGACTTGTCCAAGGTAGTTCTTGCTTATATAAGCCCTCTATTTCATCCAAGGTCATTATCTAGTAGAGAAATGGGGCCCTGCCAAATACCTGTCTGTTGGGCAAGGGGAAGGTTAGAACTGAGTTATAGTATAACCCTTTCGAGATTGTCTTGGCAAAGATACTAGAATAGTTTGCCATTTCCTTCTCCAGATCATTTTACAGATGAGGAAATTGAGGCAAACAAAATTAAGTGACTTACCTAGGGTCACACAGCTAATAAGTGTCTGAGGTCAGATTTGAAATCAGGTCTTCCTGTCTCTGAGCCCAGCACTTTAACCATTTACACCACCTAGCTGCCCATTAAACAACAACAACAACAACAATAACAACAACATCACTTGGCTGTGAGGGGTGAGGGCTTTAGACCACCCCTAGAAAGGACAGGATCAGAAGAAAGAATTCTTCTTTCCAGTTACTTCTGATTTGGGCATCAAGGTCTCTAATGGAAAGAGTGACAGCTCTCCAATGGCATTAATTAACTCTGTGTTCTACAGAAGAAGAGAAAAGGAATGCCAACCACTTTTTTGGAGATTCCCAAGCCAGAACCACGATGGCCTTTGCTGGATAAGTATTCAACCATTTTCTCCAGGGAAGGTCCTCCAAGGAGAACCATTTCTTTCCAGAAAGCAGAGGCTGGATAATGTCACTGTTGTTTTTTAGTGGTAGATCTGGGCCTAGAACCTGGGCCTCCTGACACCCAGTCCAAATCTCTTCCCCTACACTACCCTCCTTCCATATGGACTGATAAACAAGCTTCCTGATTCCTCAGGTGAAGCCTGCTTCACTCTCATTCTGGAAGGACAAGCAACCTGTTGGTACAGGACACTCATTTTTACATACCAGGCCTTTATCCCACAATAAGAGGCCAGCTAGTAGAAAAATATGGGCAAAGGCTATACTTACTCTTTTTTCTGCACCCATTCCTCTCTGTAATACCCTTAAACTCCCATTAGCACACAGAGTGGGAGGTCTGACCTCTTCTGGCACTTGGTGACTTGAATCCTGAAGAATCAAAATCTATTCTCCAGGAACATTCCCCTCCCAATTACTGGCATCCCAGGCTGAATGCAAGTCCCTATGGCTCCTCTCAAGGATTTTTGAAATTTCCACCCGTGTTGGATTGTAGTTCTGTCCCCCTGCAAAGGGCACCAAGAAGCAGATAAACAAGTGGGAAAGGGAGGTAATTAAAGGATCATAGATTTTGAGTTGGAAGGGACCTGAGAGGTCATCTAGGTCAACCCTTACATTTTGCAAACCAAGAAACTGAAGTCCAGACATTCTATTCTAGTCCTTGTGGAGATTAGCCAGATTTATAATTCACCACTAAGATGCCCATCCACTATTCCCAGGGGATGAAGTTGTCATTGTAGTTCAAGGTCAGCCTTTGGCAAAACTATGAAGTAAGTGAAGAACAAGAATCAAAGTTAGAAGTAGAACCAAGAAATGAGGTAGGAAAATCATTGGAAGGGAGTCCAGGAAATCATTCCTGCCATCCCCCTCAAAAAAAATCTACCCAATTCTACCTCTTGAACTGGTCGGATGGTTTTTCCCTCCCAGGTATGACCAGGTAATTTCATACATACTCAGTGTTATATGAGAGGCATTAAGAAGTTGTCTACACATAGGGATATTGACCCCAGGCTCCCCAAAAAGAAGGCATCCTGGAGGAGACTGAGGCTACAGTACGAGGTAGCCCTAGAACTTTGAAATGTAAAATCTACCTTCAATCTACAACAAGCTTTGAAGGACTGACAAGTCACACAGTAATGTATCAGGATAGAAAACAATAAATGTCACTTTGCTTTCTTTCAAGTCTTTATCATATTTGTTATTTCCATCAGACATCATAGAATCAAAGGTCTTAGAGCTGTAAGGGGACTCAAGATATTAGCCCACCAGGTCCAGCTCAGTTTCCTATCCTACCTTCAGAAAGATAAAGTCTTTTCCCCATTGAACAAATAAGACCCAACTGAGATCCAAACAGCAGTACTTCATGGATTCTGGTTTTAAAATGACTCCATTATGCAACTTTATTTATATGAATACACACTTCTGTGCATAAGGTGAGAGGCAGCCTAGGCTTGTTCTGGACTTGGAGAAGGAAGACCTGTGTTAAAATGCCATCTGTGATATCAACAATCTGTGTGACCATGGACAAGTACTTTTTGTTTTCTCACTTGTAAAATGAGGTTAATAGCATTTGCCACACAGATTTGTTTTAAGGATCAGAGGGAAACATACACAGAAAACTCTTTGCAGACCTTAAAGTGCTATATAGCATTAGCTATATTTATTATTATTATTATTAATTATGCTGGCTTAAATGTTTCATGGCCTATGATTTCATTAGTGTGGATCCTTATTCCCTTGATACGGCCTTCAGTCCTTTTAAACTAGAGTGTCCAGAGGAGGCAACCAAGATGGAGAGGGACTTCTGGATAATACCATATAAGAATAAGTTAAAGGAAATGGAGTGTGTATGACCTTGTGATGTTTAAAAAATTTGAGAGACAGAGTTTCTGGTATATTAATCATTTTATTAATAAAAGGGTCAGTGACACTCTTGAATTCCAAAGACGAATCATGGCGGTGGGCTCACAGTTTATACGCTCTTGGAAGAGTGGGTGTTCTTGAGGCTGACAATCAACTCTGATTGGTTAACGATTAATGAGAGAATGAATATTGTAACAAGAAGTGGGCTTATTCCAATGAGGGTCCTGAGGTATGTGACACTGAGCACTGAAATCTTGATCAAAGAGACTTATCCATTTTCATAACACCATCTGACAAAAGGGAGGAGCCACATTTCAGAGACCTGTCTCGGTAAACACAATGAGCAGGAATCCACCCATTCACCTAAACTTAGAATTTCTGTACTATCTTTGAGTAGATCTTAACTTTCCTGGCTGGGTAAGTCTTGGAGCAAGATTTCCCACACTGGTTGATTTCTGGATGAGGAAGTAGAAAAGGGAACAACCTTGGTCCTCCTGATTCAACAATTAGTTATTAAACATGAGAGAAATAATCATTTCTCATGATAACTGTTTTAAACTATTTAAAGGTCCATGGTTTGAAAGACAGATTCCATTTACCCATCTCAGTTGCAGAGGACAGAACTAGGAGCAATGAGTGAAAGTTGCAAAGGGACAGATTTATATTTAATATAAGAAAAATTAGATCTGTACAAAAGTGGAATGGGTTGGCTCTGAACCTGGTGGACTTCCTCTTTTTTAAAAATTTTTTGGGGGGACTTCCTCTTATTAGAGGTCTCCAAGAAAAGGCCGTATGATCTTTTGTTTGATTACCTATAGTGAGCACTCTTTTTCTGGTATACATGACCACACACATCCCTTCCAGTTTTGAAATCTATGCGATTCCAATGAGATTGTAGATAGCCTCCAAGAGAAGCACTCAAGAAGGCTGAAAAAATTCAACCTCCAGCCAATCTGATGCCAAGCCTCTTTGACCTTGTTCACAATAAGGCATTGGATTTTAGTGAATGGTATATACATACATACAAATGTATATGCTCAACCCTAAAATGCATCTATGATCTCATCAATTTATATATTCCTTCCAGTCATGCAAATTACAACCTATTCATGCCTTCCCATCCTGTGCTACTCTGGTTCATATCTTCCTCAACGTTTAGCACATGGGTCCACCCAATACGCCAGAGGTCTTCCTCAATTTCTCTTGATATCTCAAGGATACTAGTGAAGCACCTAAGGCTGTCCCACACTCTGGTGATATGAACAATCTATCTTCCTTTTCAATCACATATTTCCTTATTGGCATCCCTTACTTCATCTCTTTTTTGAAGTTCCTTATTTTTATTATATGCTATAGTCTACTCGTAGTCACTACACTCCTTTTCCTTACCTTCTGTGTGATACTCATTGTTTAGAGACTAATGTTCTATAATAATACATGTATGTGTTCAAATATATACATACATACATTCTATATACATATATACACAGATACAAGCATATATGTGGATATATTCCATCTGCCCTGGCCCCTTATTATTAGATGGAGATCACTATTGGTTCTTCAAGACTATGCCAGCTGAGAAAAAGCTTTAGTTAGTGTTATCAAAGTAGAAAGGCTTTGAATATGGGCCCAGGAAAGGGCTTTACTGGACCACCATCCATATCCTGCCTTCTTAGAGTGCCTAAACCTGACCTTCCTCCAAAGCACCCTATTTCTGTTGACGATATCATTATCTTTCCATATGTCCACATATCAATCTGAGTCATCCTTGGCTTTTCATTTTCTCTCACCCTATCCCACTTCCCATGCCTCATCCAATTTCTCACAAAGTCTTGTTAATTCTGCTTCCACAACATATCTCATATTCATTCCTTTCACTCTATTTAAAATAGATATCACACTAATTCTGGCCTTTATTACCTCTCACCTCAACTATTTAGATAGCCTCCTAATTGGTCTCCCTGCTTCCAACCTCTTTTCTTTCCTGTCACTGTTCTACAAAATGTCCAAAATAATCTTCCTAACTCATTGGTCTGACCCTGTCAATCCCCTGCTCATGGCTTCAGTGGATTCCTATTGCCTCCAAAATAAAACCTCCTTGTTTGACATTTAAAATCATTAGCAGTCTGGTTCCAGCCTAACTTTTCAGACTTATTTTCACATTATTTTCCTTGATGGAATCTATTTCAAGTCAAACTAGCTTGCTACCTGTTCCCCAAATAGCATTCAACCTCCTGTTCCCATGCCTTTACATTGGCTGTCCTCCATGTCTCAAAAACACTCCCCCTTTTCTTCACATATTAGAATTCTTTGCTCCCTTCAAGTCTCAGTGTATATGTTACCTTCTACAAGAAGCTTTCTCCAATGCCCCTAGTATTTCCAGCTCTTCTTCCTCCTCAAATTACTGAGCATTTCCTTATCTGTCTATTATATTTACCCTCCAACACCCAGGATAATGTAACCTTCTTGAGGACCAGGATTGTTTCTCATCTTTATCTTTAAAATTCAAGCCCTTAGTATAGTGCCTGATAAGAACTTATTAAAAGCTTATTTAATTTAAATGAATTGAATCATGTATACCTATCATCTGAAAACCAGTTTTGCTAAATTCAAAAAAGCTCAACACTAGAGATATGGCCATCAGCTAATAATTTTTTGGCCACAGATATTCTCAGTCTATGATGGTGGAAGGAGCACCCACATATGAACTAACAGATATTTTGAATTATTGGATGATGTAGAAATTAAAGTTACTAACTAGCACTATATAATCTCGTGTCAACATAAATTATTTTCACCATTGAATATATTTGATTATCTGTCGTTATTAATACCCTCTGTCCAGGGCTAAGCAACCTCTGAGATACAGCACAGTGAATCTCCACTTTTTCCCTCTATGCGAGGTTCCCCATGCCAATAATAACCCCATTCCTTCAAAATGACATTGTTAGAAGTGTCTCTCCCTGTTTAGGGAGTTGGCATTGCAACTAGTTGGGAAGCTCTACCAATTATTGGGCAGGATGACAGTTGAGTCACAGGACCTGGGTATGAATCCTTACCCTGCCACTTTGACAAATCACTTCACCTTTCTAGGACTCAGTTTCCTACTTTGTAAGATGAGGAGGATGGGTATATTAGATGATCTTCAAGGGCTCTCACACTTCTATCTTATTGTGTGTCTGTGAGTCTAGAATTTCCCAGGGAAGGGATTCCCTCAACTTCCTTTATTTGTTACTCTTCAGGTCTCTGCCTTCTCCACCTGTCAAACCATGATTAAACTCTTTGCCAATCTTTGCCTGCCAGGAAAATCACAAGCAGCAACAGGCCTCTGTGCCTGTTTGAGGGCTTGGAGCTCTTTTGGTAGAGAGACCACAGTTAATCAGTCCTGTGATCTGATTCTCATTATTCATGATTGACTAAGTGCTGACAGAACAACTTGGCCTTCTCCAAGTTCAGAAGGAGACCCAGCCTCTGCCCTAGGGGCTGACAATCTGCACTACAAGATGAAATCTGATTCAAAACACAACACGCGACTAGGAGTTTTCAAGTGATCTCACACGCTACCAAGAAACACATTGATGTATTAGGAAGAACAGTCAGGATATCAGCCATGAACAAGTGCCCAAGAATTATTATTATTACTACTACTAATAATAACTAGAATTTATAGATTGCTTTGAGCTTTGCAAAGTACTTTACATAAATTATTTTATTTAACTCAACAAACATTTATTGAATATCTGCTATGTTCAAGGCACTAGGAGCTGGAGATACAATGACAAATATGAAACAGCAAACCAGTCTCTGACCTCCAGGAATGTAATTTCACCACATGTACACAGAAAAGTAAATATGAAGCACATACAAAATGATTTCAAAAGGAGAGAAATAATCACTGGGAAAGGGACTCTTGGAATAAAGTGGCAGTCTAGCTGTGTCTTAAAAGCAGGGGTTTTAAGAGACAAAAGTACTGTGCATACCATGCATGGGGGACTATTTGTGCAAAGCTATAGAGGTGGAAGATAGAATGTCCTCTCTTGGGAGCAACTGACTGGGATGGCAAGTGTATCAAGAGGAATAATATGAAATATGGTTAGAAAGGAACATAGTATCTAGATTATGGAGGACTTTATCTTCCAGGGTGAGGATTTTGCATTCCATCCTATAGGAAGTGTAGTAGGGAGCCACTGATGGTTTTTTTGAGGTCATAGGAATTCATAACAGATAGACAACTGTTCATTGAAAGGTTGTTTTACATGTCTAAATTATTTCATCCATAAGCAGGATAGTTTTGAAAGCTACATGTTAAATTTATTATATACTTTAAAAGAAAAGAAAGCCAATAGAGTCATGGCTTCAGGTACAAACCTCTCTATTCTAATGCATAGTGTATATGTATGTGCTCATTTTAGTTTATGTTCAATAAGTTCAGAATTTTTTAATAGGAAAAATAAGTTATTTCCCCCCAACAAGACCATCAGTTCCCTGAGGATAGGGATTATGTCTTCTACTTCTTTTGTTTCTCTGACATTAAACTCTGAGCACCTAGGTCTGAGCACATAGTATGTTCTTAATTAATATTTTTAAAATTGTACTGAATTGAATTATGAGGACAATTACCCTCATTCTTCATTTTACATTTTTAAGCACTGCCTTAGATAGGATTCTTACTACTCAGAAAATAACTGATGCCAAGAGGACTTAGCGATGACATCTCCTGGTTAGCATTAGGCAAACCATCATCTGTTCTCATGCTAGAAATTCCCAGTTTCTGATCATTCTAAATACAGGCCACAAGATTTTCCCAAAGGAAAGATTTCTCTTGAAATACCCCTTGGAATATGATAGTGGTCCTTTTATTATCAACACACATAATCCCCAAGAGCTTATAAAAATTTAAATAGTTAGTATTTTTTAAAAGTAGAGAATGGAGCCCTTCTAATCTCCCAGAACCAATCCCTAATGTTTGCACATCTTTGGCATTTTTAAAATTTTTTAGTAGATCTTTATTAATATCTATTGTTTTTACATCAACTACATTTTGCTATATATCCTGTCTCCTCCCCCTTCCCAGACAGCTGCTACTTATAACAAGGTGTTTTCAAAAGATGATCAAAAGAAAAAAAAATTCAGTAAAACTAATCAGAACATCCAAAAAAAGGGCACTATATGCAATGTTCCATACTCTGTAACTTCACTTCTTAAAAGGATCAAGAGAAATGAATTTTCATAACTATTCTTTGGGGATAAGTTTGTTCTTTATAATTTTGCCATATTCAGTTTTCATTGTTTTGTGGTGGTTATTCTTTCCATTTACATTGTCATAGTTATTTTGCATATTGTTTTCTTTGCTCTGTTTATTTCACTTTTTTTCAGTTCAAATGTCTTTCTATGCTTTTCTATATTCATCATGGCCATTCATCATTTCTTACGATATAGTAATATTACATTACATTCATGTACCACAGTTTTTTTTAGTCACTCTCCAATTGTTAGACATCTACTTTGTTTTTGCCTTTCTAAAATGTGACATCTTATCCTTTCGAAAAAGTATAATAATCATCATCCTTTGAAAAGCCATTAGTCAATTAGAGCTCATGACCTACAATAAACAATTATGATGTACTCAAACAGGTAGAAGCCCAGTAACCATTTAACCAAAACTGAAGTAGAATCATGGAATGTAAGAGCTGGATGAAATTTTAGAAATTATCCAGTCCAATGCTATCATTTTGGGATTAAGAAAACTGGGGCCCTGCGAGGTGATGTGACTTGTCCAAAGTCACACAAGCTAATGACAAAGCAAAGCTAGAATCCTAGATCTCCTGATTCCTAGTCCTGTGCTTTTTCCACTACACCACATACCCTCCTTAGATATGGCTATATAGTTGCACCGTGCAGAAAGAATAGTGGTGAATATTGACATTAGCCAGCTAATCTTGACATCAACAGCCACCAGGGAATAAAATCTGTCTAGTAAGATAGCTATTTTAGCTAACTAATGCCATAACAACTATGCTAATAAATAGATTTGGGATGCAAAATTTGGGATAATTATATTGGGATAATGTTACAGTGGTTTGATATTGTGGGAAGTTTGTTGTAATTGGAGTCAGCGGGCCTAGGTTAGAACCAAGTCACTGCTGCTTGCTATAAATTTGACCTTAGGAAAGTCACTTAAGACTTCTGCTTCCGAGAGCCAACATGGAGGAGTAAAAAGGTAGTCACTCTCACTCTCCCCTATCAACCTCTGAAAACCCAGAAAATATCACCCCAGAAAAAAACCCTGGAACAGCTGAACTAGAAGAAAGATGGGGAGCAGCAGTGCAGCAGCCCAGCAAATGGGTCTCCCAGTGCCTCAGCAAAAATAATGGAGGCAGAACTACAAGGGTCCCCAGATGGATAAGCACCCTGCAGAATTCATCTGAAAGGAGCTGAAGAAAGCAACCTAAAGTCTTCCTAAAGTCCCAGCCTTGCTGATTCCAGCCCAACACCAGGTGAGCTGTCAGAGCCCTGCAGCCTCCAATTGTGAAGAAATCCTGAAGCCCAGGTGGTAAAGCAGGCAAACACCAACACCTGGACCTCCGAGTGCCTCAGTGAGGGTGGGGGGAACCGGTGGAAACCAGCTCAGAAAAGCACCAGGTGCCTCGACACTCTACCACAAAGGAATCTCCCAGTGCATTAGCAGAAATGAGGAAGACAACACTGCAGGGGCCCCAGGCAGATAAACACCCTGAAGCACCCATCTAAAAGGAGCTGAAGAAAGCTAAAGGAAAGGAAAAGCAGGCAACCTAGAATTGCCTGAAAGTTCCAGCCTTGCTGATTCCAGCCCAACACAGGTAAGCTGCCAGAAACCTACAGCCTCCAATTGCCAATAAGAGGCCCCAGCACACAAAGCCAGTGACCAAGACCTAGGCTCCCAACACAAGAAGCTTGGGTCAGTGCCCTCTGTTCCCCAGCAGGAGAGCTCAATCTCTTTAAAGGCCAGGGAATAAAGAAACACCATGAGTAAAAAGAAACGTACCATAGATTCATATTATGAGAAGAGTGAAGATCAAGACAGATATTCTGAAGAGGACAACATTGTCAACAAACCCACATCTGCAACAAAAGGGAATATGAACTGGTCTGAAGCCCAAAAAGCCTTCTTAGAAGAGCTCAAGAAGGATTTTAAAGTCAAATGAGAGAGGTAGAAGAGTCCTTCAAAAATACAATTGGCCAATTGGAAAAAAATACACTGAAGAAAACAAGTCCCTAAAAAACACAATTGGCCAATTGAAGAAGGAAGTACAAAAACTAACAGAAGAAAACAATCTGTTAAAAACTAGAATTGGACAAATGGAAACTAATGTCTCTATGAGAGAGCAAGAATCAGTCAAACAGAAACAAAAAAATGAAAAAATAGATGAAAATAAAATACCTCATCAGTAAAACAACCCACCTGGAAAATCGATTCAGGAGAGACAATTTAAAAATTATTGGACTACCTGAAAATCATGATGAAAAAAAGAGCCTGGACAGTATCTTTCAGGAAATCATAAAGGAAAACTGCCCGGAAGTCCTAGAACCAGAAGGGAAAATAACCATAGAAAGAATACCTCACCACCTGAAAGAGATCCCAAATTGACAACGCCAAGGAATATAATAGCAAAATTCCAAAATTACCAGATGAAAGAGAAGGTGCTGCAAGCAGCCAGAAAGAAACAATTTAAATATCATGGAACCACAGTCAGGATTACACAGGACCTTGCAGCTTCTACATTAAAAGAGAGGCATGGAACATGATATTCCAAAGGCAAAGGAGCTTGGAATGCAGCCAAGGATCAACCCAGCAAAAATGAGCATCATTTTTCAAGGGAGGAGATGGATATTCAATGAAATAGGAGACTTCCAAACTTTCCTGATAAAAAGACCAGAGCTCAACAAAAAATTTGATCTTCAAGTACAGGACTCAAGAAGACTAAAAAGGTAAATGGGACAGAAAGATACAATATGTTGTTAATAAGGGCTGTTTAATCCCTACAAGGGATGACACTTGCAACCCTTGAGAACTGTATTGTTATTACACCATGCTAAAGGAGTATACATAAAGTGGGTGGATATTAGTTGACTTTGATGAAATGATAAAAAAAATCTAATCAAGTGGGTTAAATGGATCTAAACGAGTGGATCAATCTGATCTTAGAAAATGTACTGAGAAAGGAGGAGGCAGACAAGGGTAAATTACATTACAGGAAAAGACACAAAATCCTATTACAGCAGAGGGAAAGAAGGGAGGGGGGAGCATTGTTTGAACCTTACTCTCATCAGATTTGGCTCAAGAAGGGATAACATAATCAGTTAGGTATAGAAATCTAACTTGCCCTATAGGCAGTAGGAGGGAAAAGGGGAAAGAAAAGGGAGGGGGAAGAAGGGAGGGAAGAAGCAGTAAGGTAAAGGGGAAGAAAAGGGAAAGGGATAATAAAAGGGGAGGGACTGAAGGAGGCGTGGTCAAAAGCAAAACACTAGTGAAGGGGGAAAGGAAAAGGAGAAAGAAAAGCATAAATGGGGGAAAAGGATGGAGAAAAAGACACAGATAGTAATCATAACTGTGAATGTGAATGGGATGAACTCTCCCATAAAACGAAATGGATTGCAGAATGGATTAAAAACCATAATCCTACAATATGTTGTTTACAGGAAACACATTTGAAAAAGAGTGACACATACAGGGTAAAGGTAAAAGGCTGGAGCAGAATATATTATGCTCAGCTGAAGTAAAAAAAGGGGTAGCAATCCTGATCTCAGACAAAGCAAAAGCAAAAATAGATCTAATCAAAAGAGATAAGGAAGGAAACTACATCCTGCTAAAAGGCACCATAGACAATGAAGTAATATCATTACTAAACATATATGCACCAAATGGTATAGCATCCAAATTCTTAGAGGAGAAGTTCAGGGAGTTACAGGAAGAAATAGACAGCAAAACTATACTAGTGGGGACCTGAACCTCCCCCTCTCTGCACTAGATAAGTCTAACCACAAAATAAACAAGAAAGAAGTTAAGGAGGTGAATAGAACATTAGAAAAGTTAGGTATGATAGACCTCTGGAGAAAACTGAATGGGGATAGAAAGGAATATACTTTTTTTCGCAGTACATGGCACATACACAAAAATTGACCATGTACTAGGGCATAAAAACCTCACAATCCAATGCAGAAAGGCAGAAATATTAAATGCATCCTTTTCAGATCATGATGCAATAAAAATTATATGTAATAAAGGGCCATGGAAAGATAGACTAAAAAATAATTGGAAACTAAATAATCTAATCCTAAAAAATGATTGGGTCAAACAACAAATCATAGAAACAATCAATAATTTCATTCAAGAGAATGACAATAATGAGACAACATACCAAAACTATGGGATGCAGCAAAGCAGTTCTTAGGGGAAGTTTTATATCTCTAAATGCTTACATAAATAAAATAGAAAAAGAGGAGATTAATGAATTGGGCATACAACTAAAAAAACTAGAAAAAGAACAAATTAAAAATCCTCAACTAAACACCAAATTAGAAATATTGAAAACCAAAGGAAAAATTAATAAAATTGAAATTAAGAAAACTATTGAACTAATAAATAAAACTAAGAGCTGGTTTTATGAAAAAACCAATAAAATAGATAAACCTTTGGTTAATTTAATTAAAAAAAGAAAGAAAAACCAAATTACTAGTATCAAGAATGAAAAGGGTGAAGCTACCACCAAGGAAGAGGAAATTAAAACAATAATTAGGAATTATTTTGCCCAACTATATGCCAACAAATTTGACAATCTTAGTGAAATGGATACATATTTACAAAAATATAAATTGCCCAGATTAACGAAGAGGAAGTAAAATACTTAAATAACCCCATCTCAGAAAAAGAAATTGAACAAGCCATTGATGAACTCCCTAGGAAAAAATCTCCAGGGCCAGATGGATTTACATGTGAATTCTATCAAACATTTAAAGAACAATTAATTCCAATACTATATAGACTATTTGGGAAAATAGGTGAAGAAGGAGTCTTACCAAATTCTTTTTATGATACAAATATGGTGTTGATACCTAAACCAGGAAGAGTCAAAAGAGAAAGAAAATTATAGACCAATTTCTCTAATGAATATAGATGCAAAAATTTTAAACAAAATACTAGCAAGTAGATTGCAGCAACTTATCACAAGAATAATACACTATGACCAGGTAGGATTTATACCAGGAATGCAGGGTTGGTTCAATATTAGGAAAACTATCAGCATCATTGAGCATATCAACACCAAAACCAACAGAAACCACATGATCATCTCAATAGATGCAGAAAAAGCTTTTGATAAAATACAACACCCATTCCTATTAAAAACACTAGAAAGCATAGGTATAAATGGAGTCTTCCTTAAAATAATAAATAGCATATCTAAAACCTTCAGCAAGCATTATATGTAATGGGGACAGGCTAGAAGCATTTCCAATAAGATCGGGGTGAAACAAGGATGTCCATTATCACCACTGTTATTCAATATTGTACTGGAAACCTTAGCTTTAGCAATAAGAGAAGAAAAAGAAATTGAAGGCATTAGAATAGGCAAAGAAGAAACAAAGCTATCACTCTTTGCAGATGACATGATGATATACTTAGAGAATCCTAGAGAATCAAGTAAAAAACTACTTGAAATAATAAACAACTTTAGCAAAGTTGCAGGCTATAAAATAAACCCACATAAATCATCAGCATTTCTATATATTACCAACAAAGCCCAACAGCAAGAGATAGAAAGAGAAATCCCATTTAAACTTACTGTAGACATTATAAAATATTTAGGAGTCTACCTCCCGAAACAAACCCAGGAACTCTATGAACACAATTACAAAACACTTTTCACACAAATAAAATCAGATCTAAATAATTGGAAAAACATCAGTTGCTCATGGGTAGGCCGAGCTAATATAATAAAAATGACAATCCTACCTAAGCTAATTTACTTATTCAGTGCCATACCAATCAAACTACCAAAAAATTATTTTATAGAGTTAGAAAAAATAACAAGATTCATTTGGAAAAACAAAAGGTCCAGAATATCAAAGGAACTAATGAAAAGAAATGCAGGGGAAGGTGGCCTAGCAATTCCAGATCTTAAATTGTATTATAAAGCAGCAATCATCAAAACTGCTTGGTACTGGCTAAGAAATAGGGAGGTGGATCAGTGGAATAGGTTAAATATGCAAGACACAGTAGTCAATATAGTAATCTATTATTTGATAAACCCAAAGACCCCAGCTTCTGGGATAAGAACCCACTCTTTGAAAAAAACTGCTGGGAAAACTGGAAAAGAGTATGGCAGAAACTAGGCATAGACCCAAATCTCACACCATATACCAAAATAAAGTCAAAATGGGTTCATGATTAGATATAAAGGCTGATACTAAGTAAAACTGGGAGAACAAGGAATAGTTTACCTATCAGATCTATGGAGAACAGAAGAATTCATGACCAAACAGGAGATAGAGAACATTATGAAAAGCAAAATGGATAATTTTGATTACATTAAATTGAAAAGTTTTTGCACAAAGCCAATGCAACTAAGATTAGAAGGAAGGTAGAAAATTGGGAAAGAATTTTTACAACCAGTCTCTCTGATAAAGGCCTCATTTCTAAAATATATAGAGAATTAAGACAAATTTATAAGAACACAAGCCATTCCCCAATTGATAAATGGTCAAAGGATATGAACAGACAGTTCTCAGATGAAGAAATTAAAGCCATCTATAGTCATATGAAAAAATGCTCTAAATCATTATTGATTAGAGAAATGCAAATCAAAACAACTCTGAGGTACCACATCACACCTATCAGATTGGCCAACATGACAAAACAGGAAAATGATAAATGTTGGAGAAGATGTGGAAAATTGGAACACTAATGCATTGTTGGTGGAGTTGTGAAATGATCCAACCATTTTGGAGAACAATTTGGAACTATGCCCAAAGGGCTACAAAAATGTGCATACCCTTTGATCCAGCAATAGCATATCCCAAAGAGATCAAACAAATGGGAAAAGGACCCACATGTACAAAAATATTCATAGCAGCTCTTTTTGTGGTGGCAAAGAATTGGAAATTGAGAGGATGCCCATCAATTGGGGAATGGCTGAGCAAGTTGTGGTATATGAATGTAATGGAATACTATTGTGCTAAAGAAATATGAAGAAATGATGAACAGGCTGACTTCAGAAAAACCTGGAAAGACTTATGGTCTGATGCTGAGTGAAGTGAGCAGAACCAAGAGGACTTTACACAATAACAGCCACATTGTTGTGATGACTAATATTGTTAAACTGAACCCTTCTCAGCAACAAAGGATCTAAGACATCTCCAGAGGCCTCGTGATGGAAAATGCTATCCACATCCAAAGAAAGAACTATGGAAGTTGAATCGCTATCATTTTTTTCTTCTGTTGAGTTTTGTTTCATCTTTCTATGGTTCCTCCTATTGTTTTAATTTTTACTTACAACTTCACTAATGTGAAAATATGTTTAATAGGAATGTAAATGTATAGCCTATATCAGATTGTGTGCCATCTTGGGGAGGGTGGTGGGGAGGAAGGGGGAGAAAAATTTTAAACTTTTTAAAAATTTTAAAGCATATGGAAGTGATTGCTGGTAAGTCAAAATAAATTAATAAAATTTTTTGAAAAAGGAAAAAAAAAGAAAGTCACAACCTATTCAAGTTTCAGTTTCTTCATCTGTGAAATGAAGGGGCTGTACTAGACTTGAGTTACTTATAACTTATGACTTACAACTCTGAAACTTAAGATCTTGTATTTAGATTTGCAGACTTAGAACTCAAAAGGTGCCATAACCCTAATTACAAATCCACAATTATAGAACCTTATATCATGTATTGAGGCTGTTTTATTCTCCTCCTCTGCAAAGTACTATTCTGATATGTCATCACGGCTCAGAGGTGACCCTTCTTTCTTAAAGGCTATGCTCAGCACAACGTAAGATCTAATGGGTTCTACTATATTAAAGGCCTGTCAACAACAACTCTTGTGCTCCTATGACCAACCTAGCTAACTACAGAGAAGTACATTACCAGTAGACAGGTTGTCTGGTAATGAATATTTTGTGGCATGGCAACCCATGAAACAAACAAACCAAATTTAAATGACTTTCAGGCCTCCTTGCTTTTCTGTAGTGATGATGGCAGTGGTGGGAAGAAGGACAGAAGGTACTAAGAATCACAGATTTTAGAACATCAATAATCTTTAGTTTGAGTATTGGTGTTCTAAATGTAAACTCATTCTCCAATAATCAACAAGTTAGAGGAATTGAATCATATCAATGTTGACATTCTCGCTATAAACAAAACCAAATGGAAGAAGGAAATTGCAGCTAGATGAAAGAATGACTAACAAGTACTCCTTGGAGAGGCAAAAGAAAGAATTGATGAAGTGGGTTTTATTGTATACTCAACAACAATTAGAAGTATTATTTCAGTGGATATTTGATGATGATACATTACAGTACTAATGATAAGTTACAAAAAGACCACCATGAAAATAATAGCAACTTATGCACCAATATGTATTGGAGAAGATACAGAAATAGAAAAATTCTAGAAAAAATTAATAAGTCCCTCCATATGAAATCAATATATATGCTGATGCTTGGTGATTCTGATGCAAAAGTGAGAGAAAATGAGGATAGGGAGAAATAAATATATGAAAAATCAGGACTCAGGAAGAAGAAATGAGAGACCCAAAACTTGTAGATTATATGGAAGCCTTATGTCTCAATATCATGTACATTTTCTTTTTTTCTTTCCTTTTCTTGATTAATTTATTTTGAGTTATCAACAATCATTTCCATAAGATTTCGAATTTTAAAATTTCTCTCTCGCCCTCCTCATTTCCCTCCCCAAGACAGTGTGCAATCTGATATAGACTATACATACACATTCTTATTAAACATATTTTCACATTAGTCGTGTTGTAAGGAAGAATTAAAACCAATAGAAAGAACCACCAGAAAGAGGAAACAAAACAAAACAGAAGAAAAAAACAGAGCCAATAGTATGCTTCAATCTGCATTCAAACTCCATAGTTCTTTCTTGTGGATAGCATTTTCCATCATGAGACTTTTGGAGATGTCTTAGATACTTGCATTGCTGAGAAGGACCAAGTCTATCAAAATTAGTCATCACACAATGTGGTTGTTACTGTGTACAACATTCTCCTGGTTCTGCTCACTTCAGTCAGCGTCAGTCCATACAAATCTTTCCAGGTTTTTCTGAAGTCAGCCTGTTCATCATTTCCTATAGCACAACAGTATTCCACTACGTTCATATATCACAGCTTTTTCAGCCATTCCCCAATTGATAGGCATCCCTTCAACTTCCAATTCTTTGCCACTGCAGAAAGAGCTGCTATAAATATTTTTGTACATGTGGGTCCTCTTCCCATTTGTATTATCTCTTTGGATACAGCCCTAGAAGTGCTATTGCTGGGTCAAAGGGTATGTACATTTTTATAGCCCTTTGGGCAAAGATGAACATTTTCTTTAGGCAACAGATAGGTAGGCACTGGACCATTTGGGACATGTACCAAAAAAAAAAAACCATAAAGAATGAAAGAGCTTATTTCAATAGCCAGGAAAAGACTTATTATAGAGGTGGAAGTTATATCTGATTTAGCTGTCTATGTGCAGTTAGATCATTAACTTGGCAGAGCTAAGATGAGAATTAATTAAAATATATTGTGTATCAACTCAATGAGCATTTATCAAGCACTTAGTATGTGCCAGGCATTGTGCTAAATGATGAGAATACAAATAAAAAGGTGAAAGATAGTCCTTGCTCTCAAGTAGATTGCATTCTAATGATGGAGAAAACAATGTAAATAAATAGATATGTTAATGGAGGAAGTCACCAGCTGCTGGGGACATCCAGCAAAAGCCTCCTGGAGAAGGTGGGATCGGATGTGAAATTTGAAGGAAACCAGGAAAACTAAGAGGCAGACATGAGGAGGGAGAATATTTTACATATAGTGGATAGCCAGTGTAAGGACATGGACAACAGGGAGAACAACCTCTGAATTGGTCAACATCAAAAGCAACATCAGGTTGGAGTATAAAATAATTTGTAAGATCTGACAAAAAAGCTGGTGGACAATTATAAACAATTTCTTCTAATAAATAGGGTAAAACGGTGAAAGTTAAAAATCCAGTTTAAATAAAGCTTGGCAAAATATCCAACTAAGCAAAGTCAGTAGCATTTAAGGTTAAAAATAGAAAAACAATGAACAGAAGAAAAATGGAAATGATTTTTAAAAATCATTTCAGCAAGCCGTTTTCTCCCTCAAGGAGAATCAAACCATCATAATTGGACCCTCATATCATAGTTATGGCTGTCTGGTAGCAATAACACTAAAGAGAAAAATGCTGTTCAGTCATTTTAATTGTTTCTGATTCTTTGTGACCCTATTTTGGGTTTTCTTGGCAGATATTGGAGTAGTTTGCCATTTCCTTCTCCCACTCATTTTACAGATGAAGAAACTAAGGCAAACAGGGTTAATTGATTTGCCCAGGATCATAAGCTAGTAAGTGTCTGAGGCCCCATTTGAACTCATGAAGATGAGTTTTCCTGATTCCAAGCCCAATGCTTTATCTATCCACTGTACCAAGGAGAACAAAGATGGGAAAAATAGCAGGATTGGATCAAGTGTACATAGAGGAAATCCAAGATGGAGATAATGCAACTGTGAGGGTGTTAAGAGATAAATGTACTTTAAGGAGAGGAAGATACTAAAGACATTGAAGAAAATCTCAGATTTTATTAACCCTTCCCTAAGAAAATGCAACCAAAAGAGCATCAATAAGTAGGGGCCTATTTTCCTGCTCTCCTATCTGTACAAAATCTTGGTGAAAGTCACCTATACTCATATTAATTGCATCCTCAATAAGGGTATTAGTAGGTAACAATCAGACCCTCATAAGTGATATCCAACAATAGAACATGTCTTCACGCTTAGACAAGTAACTGGAAGATGCAAAGAATATAAGATCCCATTGTGCTTATGCTTTGCTGATTTTGTTGTTGTTGTTATTGTGTCATTTTTCAGTTGTTTCAACGTCATAAGACAGGCAATAAGAATTCATTGAAAGTCACTGAGAAGAGGTGCATAGTCTGAAGTATATATAAAGAAGATAGGTCTGGCAGCAGCTTGGGGCGGGATAGAAGAAAGAAATCTTGTTAGGAGATTATTCTAATAGTCCATAAAGGTCATGGGGGAAGGATCATGGATTTAGACCTGGAAAGGATCTTAGATGCCATCCAGGCCAACTCCTTCATTTTGTAGATGAGGAAACTGAGGCCCAGAAGTGGGAAATGAATTGGGCAGGGTCACACATCTCAGAAGTAAGAGAGGCTGGGATGGTGGCTAAAAAGAATACAAATAAGGGTGTGGCAAAGAAAATAGAGAGGAGGGGGCACATGCAAAGGAGACTGCAATGGTAAAAATCAACTGAACTTATTAACTGATTGGATGTGAGAGCAGATAGAGAGGGGAAAGTCAGAGGCAAGAACAAGTTTGGAAGCAGAGACAGATTTAATGGTGCTACCATACAGAAAAAGTAAAGCCAGAAGGAGGAACCAATTTTAGATGAGCTGTGAAAGCAGTTCTGGATCTCAGAAGACAGAATGGTTTGATCATTATCAGCATTATTAAAAGGTTAGAGAGTAAATTAAATTATCCAAAGGGAGAGGATGTATATAAAGCGAGAAGAGGGCGGGGGATGTGACTTTGGGGAGTACCCACCTTCAGTGCTGGTTTAAAAAAAAAAAGAGCAACCATCAAAGGTGATAGAGAATGAGTACTTAAAGGCCAGGATAATGTCTCTGAAGCCAGGCGGAGAGGTAGTATTCAGAAGGCCTGGGCTGTTGAAGGTGTTAAATGGTACAGTGAGATTCAGGTTGATACTAAGAGTAAAAAAAGAAAAAAAAATCTAAAAGCTATCATGGAGAAGTAGGTAGCTGGTAACCTTTGAGAAAGAAGTTTCAGTAGAGTGCCCAGCACGGAAGCTGGATTGTCAAGGCTTGAGGAGGCTGGTGGAGAAGTATATGCATAGGGTGTAGACTCACTCCCATTATCTTCAGGCAAAATAATTTAAGGAGAAAAATCACCATGAATTGTGAAATCCAGAGCTCAGATACCTTCCCACATTTTTATTTAATTACTGGCTGATGAAGTCATTTATGATTTGATTTTTAATGTTTTTTTTTCTATAGTCACAGCTTTCTGATAGAAATTTCCATGGGGAAGAAGGGCAAAAGAATTAATTAAAATGTAAGAAATTGAAGTAGCTATGAAAAGGATGAAAACTAGTTTAAAAAATGCATACCTGTGGACTGGGGATTGGAGAGAATCCTCCTCCTTGTTATCATCATTAACATGTTTTTTTCTTATGTGCTTCCTTCTATATTGTATCAGGGCAGTCCCCGTACAAAGAAAATTATGCAGACATGACTGAGTGAATGAAGGAATGAAAAAACGAATGAAAAAGCATTTAGTAAGCCTTTATTATGTGTCAGGCACTTTGATAAGCACTGGGGATAAAATATAAAAAAGCAATACAGTACTTGCCCTCAAGAGGCTTCCATTCTACAAAGGAAAGATAACAAATGAAGGGGAATGGTGGTCAAGGAGTGTTTGGGTCAGGAAAGCTATAGCTATGATAAGGTAATTGATGAGAACTTTCTAGAAATTATCATGTTGATTTCATTTCTATTCCCTGAACTAGAGGTGACAAGGAGAATACACATATATGATGGCTTAGCATGAAGATAGCTGAGTTTGGAATGGACTAGATATGGTGAGTTCTCACTAGTCAGAAGCTGAGGGCCCCAGGGAAGAAGCCAGGGTACCAGGTTGAAGGTTGGAGGTTGGACAGAAGGTATGGCAATGGAGATGGCTAGTGAGCCTGGATTTGGCCTAGATATAGACAGTGCTTACCAATCCAGAGCAGGAGCTAGAATGCCCATTCAGAGTCAGAGGAATAAGAACATGGCATGAAGACAGCCAGGCTCTTTCCCTCTAGAAACTTACAGTTTAAGACTTGACACAGATGATCATGTAGAAAAGAGTTCCAGACATAGACTAGGAATGGAAAAAATACAGACAAAAAGTCCAAACGCCCCATTAGATAGTTAAGTGAAATCCTCATTGTACATGTCAGAGCAAGGTACATTTAGTGAGGAAACCTAGGGTTAGGGAAAGGTGACTGGTATAGAGGAGGGTGTTATTGGAAAGGAGGACAACTGTAGAGTAGCTGGGAATGTTTCCAGTCTTGGCAAAATGGAACTAAAGGATTTCACAATCCCCAGTGTTATTACAAAAGTGTTCTTTGGAAAATACCCTGCAGCCTCTGGTTCCCTACAAATGGAATCTGGGATCTGTCAGCAGGAGACGCTGTGTTTCTTGCCAATCCCAAAGAAGACCTTGGGAGAGAAGCAAAGCAGGCTTATGGATTCCAGGCAGAGAAAGAGCTGAATCCAGGTCATACATACATACATACATACGTGTGTGTGTGTGTGTGTGTGTGTGTGTGTGTGTGTGTGTGTGGAGAGAGAGAGAGAGAGAGACAGACAGACAGTCAGAGAAAGTAACAGGTGATTTGAGGATGGTTTGGGTGTCTTTCTTATTGGAGAAAATGGAATGATTTGGGGATTTCTTTTGGTTAAAGGAAAAAGTAAGTGGACGCTTTGGGTACTGTGAAAGTCTGTGAAGGTAGGCTGGCATGAAAGTAGGATGCCTGACAACAAGATCCATAAAGGGAGCCACTGCATACCTTCTCATATTCTATAGGGAGACAATATTTACATTCCTGCCAAGCCTGACCTTCCTGGTTTGCATAAACCAGTTCTCTGTTCTGCAGTTTGGGAAATTAGTCTTTCTCAAGTACAAACAATTTCAGGGGTAGATAATAATAACAACAGCTAGCATTTATATAACACTTTGAAGTTTACATAGTGCTTTCCATGTGTGGATTGATTTGACGCCCATATCAACTGTGTAAGATAGGTGTTATTATTCCCAGTTTACAGAGAAAACTTTGGGAGAGAAGTAAAGCAAGCTTATGGATCCCAGGAAGCAAAAGGACCAGTTTCAGGAAGTAAAGAGAGAAAAGAGAGAGACAGACAGACAGAGAGAGATAGAGACTGAAAGAATAAGAGATGATTTGAGAGACATGAAGAAATTAAATGACTTGGCTAGCTAGTAAGTATCTGAAGCAGGATGTGAACTAGGTTTTCCTGATCCCAAGTCTTGCTCTCCAGCCACTGAGCCACAGAACTGCAAATGATAATGGCCACAAGCATTGTGATTTTCTTTGCAAGCCTAAGGTGGACAGGTTGAATTCTTGTTGGGGATGGGGGAGAGGGGAGGTTTTAATTAACTGATTAACATCATAGGTTAGAGTTCATAGCTAATAATGTCAAGGTCTTCTTCCAGTGGGCCAATTAGCTTTAGAGTTCCATGGCTGAAGACAGCCTTCAACTAGGTGACTCACAAATTCTGCCATTTCATAACTGCTGAAAGAGGACGAATAACTTCTGTAATTCAAATTGACAAGGATGCACATATAGCATCTTGCTAAACCCTGTGGGGGTCACAGAGAAGTATGAGGTGTTAACAGTCCTTTTCCACAGACAGCTGGAGAGACAAGACTATACACATGGAACAGTTCACTGACAATTCAATTCAACAAACATTTACTAAGTGCCTATGTTCAAGATAAGTCCAAAAGATATGGCCTCCAAACATTCCCTTTGGGGGTGGTAGTGTGTTGACTGCATCATAGAATCATAAATCTAAATTATAGAACTAGAGAACAAAAGGACCCAAGAAGCCAGCTAGTCTAACTTCATCATTTTTATAGATAATGAAACCAAAGCCCCTAGAGGTGAAGTGACTTGCCCATGGTCACACAGATAGTCAGGGGGCAGATCTGGGATTTGAACGCAGATCCCTTTACTCCAAATGCAGTTTTACTTCCTGCTGCTCATCAAAGCCACAAACATTGCAGACTCTTAAATCAGAGACTTCAAAATATGTCAAAAGTATTCAGCCTAAAAATAAAAAGATTAATTTTTTTTTTAAAAAGATATTCAGTCTAACTTGTCTACATGAGAAAAACCAAGTAGGTGAAGAATACCTATAGTCCAGAACAATGATATCAAACTCAAATAGAACCATCCCTATGGTCTCATATTGACTTAGAAAACCACAAATTATCCTTATCTATGTTGTATTATTGCATGTACTGTTTACTTTATTGTTTGTAATGTATTATATGTAATGTTTTTTATTAAACATTTCCTAATTATATTTCAATCTGGTTCAGGCCATACTTAGTTTTTCAGGCCACAGTTTTGATACCTTTGATCTAGAGGTTGTATGTTGTATGGATAACACATAGAGTTGGTCCGTCAGTACAAATGCCTTGGACAGATGCTGTGATCAAATAACGAGATGAGTCTATGATTTAATAGGAAGAGGGCAGTCTTTATTGAAGCCTTTGAAAATATGCTTTTAATGAATCAAGCTTCTCCCTAAAACAAAGCTTCTAACTTCATAATTTTATAATTTTTTAAACAATTTATTTATGTTAAAATGTATATAAGCTTTCAACTTCCTAACATCAGTATATTCCCAGTGATACTATATTGTGGAAAATCAAGAACACCACAGTCTTTGAGGAATTAAAATTGTTGGGGCCTGGGGGGAGGTTCCTCATTGCTGCCTGACTGTGTTCAAAGGAGGAGGCATGGAGCAGGGCCAAGATGATGGAACAGCGGCAGCAACCTAGATAAACTCTCTCAACATTCCCCTCCAAACAACTTTAAAATAACAGATCAAATCAAATTCTGAGGCATAGCCAACAAAAGCTTAGGGTGAAAAATTTTTTCCAGCCCAAGACAACTCAGGAAGTCCACAGGAAAGGTTTGTGACTGGGGTGGTGGACATACCAGAGTGCACCCCATGGCAACACCAATGGTGGGCCCTTGGAGGCAGTGACAGTGTCAGCAGCAGCTTCCGGAGCTCCCAGCCCAGATCACACAATTGGTTCAGAAAGAGATAACAGAGAACCCCTTTGTTGACACTGGGCACAGGACCTGGCATTGCTTGGCAGCTTCATTACCCATATGCAAATTTGAGTCACAGTTACAGGGCAGAGAGGAGTGCTGTGGTTGTTGACAAGACAGCAGAAGCCCTGGTTGTAGTACCAGGGTAGAAAGGAGAACTAGCACTTGTAATTGCTGATATGCAGGGTACCTGGTCACAATTTCAGGGCCCAGAAAAGCACTAGTTCTTCTGGCTGAAGGGGAGCAGGGACCTTTCCCAGGTGAAGACTAGAGCAAAGATCCAGAGAGCAGTGACCACACCTCTCCCCAGATCACACATCTTGGAAGCACAGAAAACTTACAGAGATCCCTAGAATTAATTCTAAAAAAACTGCAGTGCAAAAATCCCCAAAAACAAATACCCTGAAGCTTGGGACAGTGCCTCCCCACCCCCACCCCAAGTGAGCAAAGTGCAATTTTAATATAAAGTTCAAAGTCAAGAAATCTCCTGGAAAAATGAGCAAACAACACAAAGGAATGTGACCATGAAAAGGTATTAGAGTGATAGGGAAGATCAAGATACAAACTCAGAAGACAACAATGTGAAAACAGCTGCAAGTAAAGCCTCAAGGGTAAAAAAATGTAAATTGGACATAAGCCTAGCAAGAACTCCTGGAAGACCTAAAGAAAGAGATAAGAGTGGTAGGGGGAAAATGAGAAAAGAAATGAAAATGATGCAAGAAAATTATGAAAAAAATTAATAACTTGGTAAAAGAGGCACAAAAAATACTGAAGAAAATAACACCTTAAAAACACAGAATTGGCCAAATGGTGAAAAAGGCATAAAAATTCTGAAAAGAACTCCTTAAAAAGCAGAATTGATCAAATGTAAAAAAAAGGTACGAAAGCTCACTGAAGAAAATAATTCCTTAAAAATTGGATTTAAGTAACTGGAAGCTAATGACTCCATGAGATATCAAGAAACAAAATAAAGTTGAAACAATGAAAAAAAAAGAAGAAAGCATGAAATATCTTACAGGAAAAACAACAAATCTAGAAAATAGATTAGAGAAATAATTTAAGAATTATTGGATTACTTGAAAGTCATGATAAAAAAAGAGCCATCATATTTCAAGATATTATAAAGGGAAACTGTCCCAATATCTTAGAACCAAAAGAGATTATGGAAATGGAAAAAATCCACCAATTACCTCCTGAAAGAGATCCCAAAATGAAAACTCCCAGGAATATTACAGCCAAATTCCAGAGGTCCCAGGTCAAGGAGAAAATACTGAAAGCAACCAGAGAGAAAGCATTCAAATGAACCAGCCACAGACAGGATCAAAGAAGATTAATAGTTACCATGTTAAAGGAACAGAGGTCTTGGAATATGATATTCTGGAAGACAAATGAGATAGGATTTCAAGAATAACCTACCCAACAAAATTAAGTATAATCTTTCAGGGTAAAAAATGGATATTTAGTGAAATAAATACTATTCCCATTCCTATTAAAAACACTAGAAAGCATAGGAATAAATGGAGCTTTTGTTAAAATGATAAGTAATAACTACCTAAAATCAAGAGGAAGGATTTTTTTTTTGGTAACTTGATAAATCAGAAGTCTTCCCAATAAGATCAGGTGTGAAGCAAGGATGTACATTATCACTACTATCATTAAATATTGTACTAGAAATGCTAGCTGTAGTAATAACACAAGAAAAAGAAATTGAAGGAACAGGAATAGGCAATGAGGAAACAAAGCTATCACTCTTTGCCAATGATTTAAATTTAAATTTAAATAATTTACCTACAGAACCCAAGAATCAACTAAAAAAACTAGTCAAAATAACTAAAGCTTTAGCAAAGTTGCAGGGTATAAAATAAACCCACATAAATAAACAGTATTTCTGTTTATTACCAACAATATTTCTAT
Organism: Phascolarctos cinereus; assembly: GCF_003287225.1. Lineage (NCBI taxonomy): Eukaryota > Metazoa > Chordata > Mammalia > Diprotodontia > Phascolarctidae > Phascolarctos > Phascolarctos cinereus. Next base: position 146,663,273 of record NW_027556098.1, read on the forward strand.
ATGTTCTATATACTACCATCAGTATTTCTATATGTTCCAAACAAAAAATGGAGAAATTCCATTAAAAATAACTGCAGACAATATATATGGGAATCTACTTGCCAAGACAAACCCAGGGACTATATGAACACAATTACAAAACCCTTTTCACACAAATAAAAACAGATTTTAACAACTAGAGAAATACTAATTGCTCATGGGTAGGTAAAGCTAACATAATAAAAATGACAATTTCACCTAAATTAATTTACTTATTCAGTGCCACACCAATTAAATTACCAAAGAATTATATTATACATCTAGGAAAAATAATAACAAAATTCATCGAAAAAATAAAAGGTCAGTTATATAAACTGATGCTGAATAAAGTGAGCAGAACCAGGAGTACAGAGCAACAGTAACATTGTGTGATAACCAACTGATAGACTTAGCTCTTCTCAGCAATACAATGGATCCATGGCAATTCCAAAACACTTGTGATGGAAAATGCTAACCACGTCCAGAGAAAGAAATACGGAGTCTGAATGCAGATGGAAAGACACTATTTTCACTTTTTTTGCATGTTTTCTTTCTCATGTTTTTTCCTTTGATTCTTCTTTTATAACATGACTTATGTGGAAATATATTTAATATGATTGTACATGTATAACCTATATCAGATTGCTTGCCATTGTGGGGAGGGGAAGAGGGAGAGAGGGAGAAAAAATTAGAACTCAAAATCTTATAAAAGTGAATGTTGAAAATTATCTTTATATGTAATTGGAAAAAATAAAATACTATTAATGGGAAAAAATTAAATGTCAAGAATATTAAGGGAATCAAAGAATAAAAATATGAAGGAAGGCAGCCTAACAGTACCAAATTTAAAGCTGTTCTAGCAAAGCAGAAATTATCCAAACAATCTGATATTCTCTAAGAAATATAGTGATGGATCAATGGAATAGATTAGATACACAGTACAAAGTAATAAATGAACATAGTAATCTAGTGTTTGATAAATCCAAAGATCCAAGTTTTTGGGGCAAGAACTCACTGTATAGCAAAAATTGCTGGGGAAACTGAAAAGCAGTTTGCTAGAAACTAGGCAGAGATCACTGTTTCACACCACATATCAAGATAAGGTCAAAATAGGTACATGATTTAGACATAAAGGATGATATCATAAGCAAATTAGGAGAGCATGGAAAATTTTACTTGTCATCTCTTTGGATAAGAGAGGAGTTTATGAACAAGGTAGAGCTAAAGAGGATTATGGGAAGTATAATAGATAATTTTGATTACATAAAACTAAAAAGGTTTTGCACAAACATCAATGCAGCCAAAATTAGAAGAAAAGCAGGAAACTGCGGGGTGGGGGGAGGTGTTACAGCAAGTTTCTCTAATGAAGGCCTTATTTTTCAAATATATATGGGAACTGAATCTAATTTTCAAAAAATAAGACCCCATTTTCCAATTGATAAGTGGTCAAAGGGTATGAAAAGATAGTTTTCAGAAGAAGAAATCAAATCTACCTATAATCATGAAAAAATGCTCTAAATCACCGTTGATTAGAGAAATGAAAATTAAAACAACTACAGGGTATTGCTTCACATCTACCAGATTGTTTCACATGACAGAAAAAGAAAATGACAAATGCTGGAGCAGATGTGGAAAAGTATGGACTCTAATGCACTGTTGGTGGAGTTGTGAACTAGTTCAACTATTCCAGGGAACAATTTGGGACATTGCCCAGTAGACTATAAAACTGTGTATACCCTTTGATCCAGCAATACCACTATTAGGTCTGTATCCCAAAGAGATAAAAGAAAAAGGAAAAGTACATATAGGTACAAAAATATTTACAGCAGCTTTTTCTTTTGGTGGCAAAGAAATGGAAATAGAGGAGATGTCCATCAATTGGGGAATGGCTAAAAGAGTTGTGATATATGATTGTGATGGAATACTATTGTGCTATAAGAAATGATGAGCAAGATAGTTTCAGAAGACAACAACAACAACAACAACAACATGTAGCATTTATGTGAACTGATGCAAAGTGAAGTGAGCAGGACCAGGAAAACAATAACATTATAACGATGATTAAATGTGAAGGTCTTAGCTACTCTGATCAATGCAACGATGCAAGACAATTCCAAACAACTCATGATGGAAAATGCCACCTATCTCCAAAAAGAAAACTCATGAACTATGAGTGCAAATTTTTTTTAAATTTTTTTTATTCTGAGCTTAATAAATAAAACAAGCATTTCCATAACAAAATAGAACAGAAAAAAGATTGCATATGAAACTGAAAATCTATTACATACAACTTGATTTTCCTTTTGTATATATGTTATCATGTAACCTTCTTTTCTTTTTCTCCCCCCCACCTTAGAGATAGATATCATTAGACCCAAACATGTATAAATATATAAATCCATACTATATGTACTCCTATTTATCAGTTCTTTCTTTGGATGCAGATAGCATCTTCCTTTATAGGTCCTTTGTATTTAATTATAGTTGAAATGACTTAGTCTTTCAAAGTTGATCTTAAAACAATATTTCTATTACTATATACAATATTCTCTTGGCTCTGTTCATTTCACTCTTCATTATTTCATGCAAGTCTTTCCATGTTTTTCTAAAATCAATGAGCTCATCACTTTAAAAAATGATTTAATATTTTATTTCCCCCAATTACATGTAAAAACAAATTTTGGCTTTCATTCTTCTTAATTTTGAGTTCCAAATTCTCTCCCTCCTTCTCTCCTCTCTTCCTTCATTGAGAAGGAAATCAATTTGATATAGGTTATACATGTGCAATCGTGCAAAACATGTTTCCACATTAGTCATGTTGTGAAAGAAAACAAAAATAAGGAAAGTAAAGATAAAGAATTCTTTGATCTACATTCAGATTTCATGATTCTTTCTCTGGAGATGACAGTATTTTTCATCAAAAGTTCCTCAGAATTGTCTTGGATCATTGTATTACTGAGAATAGTGGAGTCATTCACAATTCTTCTTTGTATGCTATTATTGTTACTGTATACAATGTTCTCCTATTTCTGCTTATTTCACTTTGCATCAGTTTATGTAAGTTTTCCCAGGTTTTTCTGAGAGCATCCTGCTCATAATTTCTTATAGCACAGTAGTATTACATCACAACCATACACCAAAACTTCTTCATCCATTCCCTAACTGATGGGCATCCCACAAATTCCAGTTCTTTGCCACCACAAAGAGAACTGCTATAAATATTTTAGAACATGTAGGTTCTTTTTCTTTCCCCCTAATCATCTTAGGAAACAAGCCTAAGAGTGGTATTTCTGGGTCAAACTATATAGGCAGTTTTAAAACTCTTTAGGCATAATTCCAAATTATTCTCCAAAATGGTTAGACAAGTTCACAGTTCCACCAAAAATGAATTAGTGTTCCAATTTTTCCATATCTCCTCCAACATTTGTTGCTTCCCTCTTCTATCATTTTAACCAATCTGATAGGTATAAAATGATATCTCAAGGTAATTTGCATTTCTCTAATCAATAATGATTTAGAGCATTTTTATATGTCTATAAATTGTTTTGATTTCCTCATTGGAAAACTGCTTGTTCATATCCTTTAACCATTTATCGATTGGGGAATGACTTGTATTCTTATAGATTTGACAAAGTTCTTTATATATTTGAGATATGAGACCTTTATCCGAGAAACTGTCTATAAAATTCTCCCCCCCCCATTTTCTGCTTTCCTTCTGATCTTGGCTACTTTGGTTTTTATTTGTACACAACCTTTTAATTTAATTTAATTTAATGTTATTGAAATTATCTATCTTACACCTCACAATTTTATCACTTATTTTTTCATAAATTGTTTGCCTACCTATAGCTCTGATAAGTAACGTGTTCCTATCTGAGTGCAAATTGAAATACAATTTCTTCACTTTTTTGCCTTTGTTTTTTTGCAACACAGCTAATATAGAAATATATTTTGCATGATTTCACATGTATAATTGATATCGCAGTGCTTATCTTCTCAATGGGTGGTGTAAGGGATAGAGGGACAAAGAGAATTTGGAACTCAAAACTTTTTTTTAAATGTTAAAAATAAATTTTAAAAAATTTTAAAGTTAGGAAGCAAGGACTAAATCCTCAGGGAGAGATTTGTTTATCACCCCCCTCTCAGGCCATATGTACCAGAAGTGCATGGCTTCTTCCTACTGTACCTATACTTTCTTGTTTTAAGGAGAAAGAGTTCTAAGGCTGGCTACCACCTTGTAAGCTTCAAAAGATAAGGAGAGCAAGTCACCAGAAGTTGGGGAGCTGGAGTCCAGGCTGATATTTACCAGAAGTTATATTGTGAGGAATGAAGTTGAATCTGTTGATAACAAAGGTAGAGACACCAACTCATCCATCCCTTGACCATGTTGCATCTGGAGGTGAAGCTGGAATGCCAAATAGAAACTGCCTTAAGTTTGAGTAAAGAGAAGTAAAGAAACTGTGTCCCTAGGTGTTGTGGGAGGATGTTTATACTTTCTTTATCTTTAAGGTAAATACCCCTCAGTAAAGCTAAAAGGAAGGTGAAGGTATGGGGGGTGTAGGGGTGTGCATAACAAGTGCTTAAGGGTATACCTCAAAATTGCTAGGAGGCTTTAGGTTGTCTATATCTGCATATGAAAGGACAAGGAATGAGGCTGAGCAGATTGAGAAGACAGTAACCTTACCCACTGGAGCAGGTTTGTTTCTGTGCTTTTTGCCAACTTTACCATCTAGTCTTCAGTGATTTAAATTGGGCAGTTAGGTTGGCTAGAGCATCAGACTTGGAGTCAGGAATATCTGAGTTCAAATCTGGCTTCAGATATTTAATAATTGTGTGACCCTGGGTAAGTCACTTAACCTCTGTTTGCCTCAGATTCCTTACCTGTAAAATACAGATTATAACAGCACCTACCTCTCAGGGTTGTTGTTAGGATCAAATGAGATATTTGTAAAGCACTTGGCATATATTAAGCACTATATAAATATTAGCCATTATTATTGGGAGAAATATTAAATGCTTACCATATGCTAGAATGAGGCCTCTAACAGAGGAATCCAAATCCCTGGACCTGGAAGTTCACTCCAAAGAAAAGATAAGCCTGAGAGCATTAGGTTGTTAGAAGGATCTACTCTTTCCTTTAGAGAGTTCATTGCCTGGAGCTGAGCATCTCCTTCTGGGGAAATGTGAGGTTCCAGTATTCAGGATTCTAAGCATCCATGACATGAGAACACAAGGGGAATCGAACAAGGGTTTTTTCCTTAAAAAAAAAAAGAGTTTTATGATAAAGCAAGCCTATGAATTTTAAGCACAAAGAACATGGCACTTTCTGCTCTTTTCCCTTGACAAAAAATGAGTTAAGTATTTCAACCCAGGTAGATGCTTGAGGTGACAGAAAAAATATGTAGAACAATGTGTCTAACAAGGCATATACAACATGTCCATCAGAGCAGAATCCAACAGAGAATCCAAAACCAGCTAAACAGTACATGGCATAGGTTACAGGACCAGAGGGAAGGAAGCCTAACACAAGAAAGGTAATGATATCTGTAGAAAACATTACCTATAAGCTGCCCCTCCATATGTGTGCCATAGCCACACATATTCCTTGCATGCAGATCTGTTCTGCTCACTGATGTTGTGTATATTTATGAGACAGTTCACTGCAACAAGCATTTATCAAGCATCAGGCACTGTGCTAAGCACTGAAAATGCAAAGAAAGGCAAGAACAGTTTCTGACCTTAAGGAGCTTACATTCTAATGGGAAGACATTAGGTAAATAAATTAGTAGCACAGGATGTAACTAAGTGGCACAATGGATCCTGTCAGGCCTGGAGTCAAAGAGACTCATGTTCCTGAGTTCAAATTTGGCCTCAGACATTTGCTAGCTGTGTGACCCTGGGCAAGTCACATAACCATATTTGCTTTAACTTCCTCATCTGTAAAATGAGATGGAGAAGGAAATGGCAAACTACTCCAGTATCTTTGCCAAGAAAACCCCAAATGGGGTCACGAAGAATCAGACGTGACTGAAACACCTGAACACAACAAGATGCATACAGGGCAAATGGAACATAACCTTAGAGAAAGCTCTAGCAGCTTCAGAGAAAGACCACCTGCAAAAGGTGTTGTTTGGGCTGAATTGTGAAGGAATTCAGGGTGAAGGTGGAGGTGAGGAGGCAGAGCATTCCTTATATAGGGGACAGCCAGTGTTCTGCATGAGGAAGAGCAAATAAGTCAGGATAGCTCTATCCTAGAATGTGTGGAGGGTCGTTAAATGTAAGAAGACTGTAAAGGCAGGAAGGACCAGGCTGTGAGGAACTCTAAGTGTCAAAATCAAGGCCCTTATATTCGATGTAAACTGGAGTTTATTGACTGAGGGGAGGAGGTGACTTGGTCAGACCTACACTTTAGAAAAAGTGGCAGCTTTCACTTGCGTACTCTGTGGAGGATGATTGGAGTGAGGAGGGACTTGACAGAAGGAGGCCAATTAGATGTCTATTACAGTTGTCCAGGGTGGTGGCTGTGTGTGTGTGGAGAGAATAGAATTGTACGAGATTTATCATGAAGTCAGAAAATCCAAGATTGTGCAATAGGTTGTATATTCAGGGTGAGTGAAAGTAAGAAGTTGAAGATGACACTGAAGTTGAAAATCTGGTTGACTGGGAGAGTGGTGATGCCCTCAAAAATAATAGTTTCGTTCAGAAGTGGCACTTGAAGGGAAAGATAATAAGGTTTTTTTTGACAAGTTGAGTTTGAGATGCCTACAAGACATCCAGTTTAAAATGTCAGTTGATGATGTCAAACTTGGGCTTGGAAGAAGACTAGAGGTGGATAGGTAAATCTGGGAGTCATCTGAATAGAATGATAACTAAACCTATTGGTGCTGATTATATCATGAAGCGAGCCAGTATGGAGGAAAAAAAGAGAAAAGAGGGTCAGGGACAGAACCTTGCAGGACAATAGATGTCTGGAAAAGAAAATTGAGAAGGAACAGGCAAGTAGGAAGAGAACCAGCAGACAGTAGTGTCATGAAAAACCAAAGAGGGGAGAGTAGCTAGGAGGAGATTGTGATCAGTGGTTTCAGATGCTGCAGAGAGATAGAGAAGAATGAGAACTAAGAAAAAGTCATTTGATTTGTGGAAGGATTACCCCCTTAACAATCCCTGGGTTCTACTGTTATCCATGAAATGTCAAGAGTTCCAGAGGAAGATGCTCAGTATGTTGAGTAGGCCTCTAATGAAAGATTCATGGAAGGATATGGACAAGAGTTGCACAGGATGAGAAACCACAGATGGATTGGGAACTGTATTATTTGAGCAAACTACCTACATTAATGAAATTAAAGATTTATTAGCATATTGAAACATTATTTGGCACAAGCATTTTCTCAGACCACAAATGACCAACAGGTCATAATCATGGACCCCTTCCCCTGTGCCTCACTTCCATCGTCTATTATTCTCAAGCCTGGAGGATGCTTCACTACTAGGAATTGTTGCTAAACTTGCTTTCTCAGAAATGAGGAATCTACCAGGTTCATTTGCTACACCTAAAGTCCTGATTTTTTTTTTAATCTCATGAACACCTTAAAATATTCTCACAGTTAACAGCCTATTTGACTACTACCCCTGTAAGAGGATGTTCTTACAACATGAGTACACATTTATCCCTATCCCTTGTCTTCATCAATGTTTTTCCCAGTTTAAGGAGATAGACTTTCAACACAGGAAGTTGCCCAGTAAGCATTTCTTATGCAGGCTAAACAGGTTATCAATCATAGTTCCCAGGCAATCTACTCCCAGTTCATTACTCTTAATATGCCCTCTCTACTTATCTAAAGTCTTCTTATCCTTCAAGACTCACTTCAAATCCGTAAAGTCTTCCATTGAGAATTGTCAAGATGAAGAAAAGAGACCATTGGACAGGAAGCCAAGAGACCTGAGTTGATGCAGTAGATAGAGCCCTGGGCCTGGCGTCAGGAAGACCTGAGTTCAAATTAGGCCACAGACCCGCACTAGCTGTGTGCCCCTGGGCAAGTCACTTAACCTCTTTTTGTCTCAGCTTCCTCAGCTTCCAACTGTAAAACAGGGATCATAATAGCTCTCACCTCTCAGGGTTGTTGTGAGAATTAAATGAGGGAATAATTGTAAAACAATTAGTATAGTGCCTGGCACAGAGTAGGCACTTAATAATGCTTATTTCCTTTCTTCTTCCTTCCTTTTCTTCTTCCTTTCTTTCCTTTCTCTCCTATTATTTGTGTGACCCTGAGAAGAGGATTTAGCCACTTCATTGATTAAAATGAGAGGTTTGGACTAGATCAGTGATTTTTGAAATTTTTGTTTTCAGAAATTTTACACTCTTACAAATTATTGAGGACTCCAAAGAATTTTTGCTTCTGTGAGTTATATCTATTGACATTTACTGGATTTGAGATAAAACAGATAAATTGTTAATATATTAATTTAAAATAATAAAACAAATGCATGTTAACATGAAAACAGGTTTTTAATGAAAAAAACTATATTTCCTAAAACAACAAAATTAGCGAGAAGAATGACATTGTTTTAGATATTTTCACACACTCTATAATGTCTGGCTTAATGGAAGATAGCTGGATTCTTATGTCTGCTTCTGCATTCAGTCACCATCATGTTGGCTGAAGTAGATCACAAGGATCCAGCCTCACACAGATACATAGTTGGAAAAGGGAGGAGGATTTTAATAGGCACACAATATCTCTGTATTATTATGAAAATAGTTTTGATCTTATGGTCCCCCTTAAAAGGTCTTGGTGACCCCCAGGTATCCTCAGGCCACACTTCGAGAACCATAGACTACATGACTAAGAAGCCTCTTCCAGCTCTAACTTTCATGTGGTTTTAGTTCCAGCCCACACTGACCTATCCCTTTTCTGAACTCCTGCAGGACTTAATTGTACTATACAATTTGCTGCTATTAATTATGTTCTTAATCATTTTTGATCTAATTGTTTCAATAACAACTCTCTTAGCTACACCCAGCTAAGAGCCTACAGCTGTTTCTAGATATACTTAGAAAGGCTAAGTGCACGAAGAGGAGTTATGTGAAATAAACCTGAAAAAAGAGGCAGGAGTCAGATTTTGGAGGATTTTATATGCTAGAATGAAGAGTTTTATGTTTAACCTAGAGACAATAGGGAGCCACTAAAGATCTTTTGAGTAGAAGAATGATTTAATCAGACTGATGCTTTAGGAAGATTATTTTGGCAACCATGTGAAAGATGGATTGGTAAGGGAAGATAGTGGATGCAGAGAATTCAATAGTTCATTCATTCAATATTCATTTATTAAGCACCTACTATGTACCAGGCATTGTGCTAAGTGCTGGGGATACAAAAAGAGGCAAAAGACAGCCTCTGCCCTCAAGGAGCTTGCAATCTAATGGAAACAACATGCAAACAGTATATATAAAGCAAGCATATACAAAATAAACAGGAAATAATTAAAAGAGAGAAAGCACTGGAATTAAGAGAGGTTAGGAAAGGCTTCTAGTAGAAGTCGGGGTTTTAGTTGAGACTTAAGAAAGTCAGAGAGGTTATTATAATAACATGAGAAAGAAGTGATGAGAGACAGTACTCTAATAGTTTCAGAAGAGTTTGTCTTGTCTCCCTAGATCTGTCTTAAATATTTTCAAGGCAGGGAATATGCCATACCTTTTTTTTTAACCTTGCAACACCTGACACAAAATAAACTATAGATATTTACTAAGGTGAATTGAATCTCACTACTTCCTTCAGCCTCTAGCACAAAGCAAAGTACATGTTTTTCTAATTGGCTAAGAGACAGCAGAAGGGTTGTTATAACATGTGTGTATGGGGAAGGGGGAGGATGGAAGGAAATGGGGAAAGACAGAGAGTGGAGAGGATGTGAGGAATCCCTTTTCCAAAGTCAAGCTATGGTGAAAAGACAAACAGTGGCAATCCAAAGACCAGTATTCAAATCTCTTCTTTACTAACACATTGTGTGACCTTAGGCAAATGACTGACTTCTCCAAAATTCAGTTTCCTTATCTCTAAAATGAGGGAAAACTAGATAATCTCAAAATCTATTATATTAATAATATAGATCCACCTCAGTCTACCCATTGAACTCTGGGAAAACATACTCTTCCCTCTACCCTTCCACACAAGGTCAATATGTTAAGACCCCTGTAATCAATCAATCAATGGACAAGCATTCTTAAGTCTTGCCTACTATTTGTTATTCACCATGCTAGGTGCTGGGAATACAAATGTAGCCCTTTATCTGCAATGTAGTTGATGAGAAACGTGGTTTTCCCAGCTGAAAGGAAGGTCCAAAAGATGGTGGGAGTGGGAAGCTGTAAAAGATGGCAATAGTGTGAAGGGACAGGGAGAAACCCAAGAACTTTGGAGTTTCAAGGAGAGGAGAGAATCCCCAGGTGTGCAGATGTGCTCCAGCACCAATTCCAGCCAGTTGCAAATGAAGGATATTGGTGTGCTGAACTAAATATAATCATAAGCAATTGAGCCTTGTCTGGTTCACTGACCAACATAAGGAGGATTCTGCCTGGAGAGAACTTTGCTGTTGCCTTGAGTATTGACACTACTCAGACCTAATAAATACATCCCCTTTCTATTTCCTCTCCACCCTCTGTCTCATCCCTAAGGAGTTTCCTTTTTATTTTAAATCTTATTTATTTTCCATCTGTAATTTTATAATAGGGTCTGTCTTTAGATAAAGATAAATTGGTGTTTTAGTGCATTCTCAAAGAGTGTTTACTATAATGGAATACAGCAAACATGCAATTGGGAAAGGACAAAAGGGAACCCATGAGTTCATTGTTTTAGACTTAACCATGAGCCTATGTTGAAACTCATCCTCCCTCTTTCCTTCCTCCTCTTCCTCTCTCTATTTTCCCTTTCCTCTCTGTGCCCCCTCCTCCTCTCCCCACCCTCTCTCCCTCTCTCCTAGAAAAAGACTTCAAAAGAGGATCTTACATTCTATCTGGGAAACAACAATCAACATTTATTAGGTGACTACTGCATGCCAGGAATTGTGCTAAACACATACATATACATATTTATGCATCCACACATATATATGTAAATATGAAATAAAGATAGCAAATACAAGGCAATTTGTTGGGAATTTACTAAGCTAAAGAAATTGGCAAAGGCTCCATAAAGAAGATGAGATCTGGGCTGAACTTTCAAGGAAGCTAGTGATTCTAAGAGGCAAAGGTAAGATGATGAAAGTCACTGGGAAAACTTACAAAAGATGGGATGACATAAGGCAAGGAGGGGGAAATCATCCACCTCCTTTTCTTTTATTTCACAGAATCACATAATTTTGTTTGGACATCTAATTTAACCTAAACATGAAAGGAATGTCCACTAGAACATATCCAATAAGTGGACATTCAGTCTCTTTTTGAAGACTCCCAAGGAGGAAGAAACTACCACCTCTGGAGGTAGCCCATTCCACATTGGTCAGCTTTAATTGTTAGGAGGCTCTTCTTGACATTGAGCCTACACTGTCCCCTTGGTAATTTCTACTCCTGGCTCCTGGTTCTTCCCTCTCGGGCCAAACAAAATAAAACTAGTACCTTCTCCACATGATAGCTCTTCAAATACTATTAATAAAATTTCCTTCTCTTATAATTGCTATGGGGGTTCAGCCCCTTCTAAAGTGTTTGGAGATCCCCAAGCAAAAGACACCTCATTCTTTTCTCTTCTTTAGTAAGAGACATGCAGAGAGAGAGCCAGAGCCTTGCCAACTCTATGCCCTGTGTTTGCTGATGCAAGACTTGGCAGGGTGTGGAGGGATTGGCAACTAGAGTCACCTGTAAATAGGACTGAGGTAATTTCTCAACTCTAAACCATGTGCCCAGCAATTGCATATACTATTGGTATCTCTGTGTCCAGGAGCAGCCCTCCTGAAGGGATGAATTTTATTGCTTCCTTGACTTTCAAGCAGTCAAGGCCATGGCTTCTAAAATGTGCAGAAACTGCCCTGGCACCATGTTGCTGTTCAAACTTCATAGAAACTACACTAAAGAATCTGCATCCAAATAGGAATTGGTTGGGAACATGCAGTCACAGAGAACTCCTTGAAAATACCCCATCTGTAAGATCACAATGATAGAATGCTTTCAAGCAACTTCTTAATTAAAGATAGAAAGGATGGGAGAAGAGGAAAACATAAGAAGTGATCTCCAGAGCTAGATCACTGATTTGGAGCTTAAAGTTATCCAGTTTAGCCTCCTCATTTTGCAAATGAGGAAATTGAGGCCCAGATAGGTTAAATGAGTTACCCAAGGTCACACAGGTAGTAAATGACAGTACTGAGGACCTGTGACCCTGTCCTAAACTTAAAGATCTTTTCTCTATAAAACGCCACTTCTTTGGCTAGGAATAAAGCCAGTTTTGTCTCAGCACAATTTTACTGAAGTCTAATCCTTCACTCACTGTCTCCTTAATCTCCTGCCATTTCCAGGACTGTCCATTTTGCTGAACCCATTCTCTCAAGGTTCACAAATAACTACTTAAATAGCAAATCCAGTGCTTTTATTTCTCTATCTTCATTATCTCTACTCTTTCAGCAGCTTTTGACTCCCTAATGCTATAATCTCCTAGTTCTCTTCCTACTTTTCTGATTTTTCCTTCAATGTCTCCTTTACCAGAGAGCCAGTATGCATAGTACCTAGAAAGAGGATTCCATAATTCCACCGAGTTGGGTTCAAGCTCTTTCTCTGATACATACTGACTGTGTGACCCTATGAAAGTCATTTAACTCCCTTCCCCTCCCTTCTCCCCAACACACCCACCCAGTTTTTCAGGCAACATTAAAACTATAATTTGAACAATGATATAGGGAGTTTCCTCACAGGGAGTTCCTGTCATCAACGATATTCCAAGTTTGAACAAAAAAAAATCTTTGCTGCCATATTGGTCTTCAAATACAGCTTTGATCTTGACATTTCCTCATTCAAACATGTTCAGGATAAAGTCCCAGCTCCTTATTCTGGCAAATAAGACCCACCCAACTTGCCTTCTTAGATGTATCTCCTCTTACTGCCTTTACTGTTGTTCAGCTATTTTTCAGTCAATCTCTATGACTCCACTTGAGGCTTTCTTGGCAAAGATACAGGAGTGGTTTGCCATCTTCTTCTTCAGCTCATTTTACAGATAAGGAAACTGAGGTAAACATGGTTAAGTGACTTGCCCAGGGTCACACAGCTAGTAAGTAACTGAAGCAAGATTTGAACTCAGGAAGATGAGTCTTCCTGACTCCAGGCCTGACACTTTATTCACTGCACCACCTACCTGCTCCTCCTGCTGCCTACTGGAATCTTTTTTCCCCTGCCTTCAAACCTCTACCCTTAGTTCCCCTTGTCTAGAATACCCCTCATTCTCCTCCAACTATCTAAATGAATATTTCAAGGCTCAACTTAGTTTTCCTTTTCCAAGAAACGTTTTTAATCTATCCCAGATTACCAATTGCTATGACTTCCCAGAATACTACATATAAACTCATTTAGTAATTCATCATATACGGCCTTGTGGCATCTCTTGTATACTAACTTTTCATAAATGTGCTTTGTGGCCCCAAATACATTGCCACCTCTTTAAGAGCAAAGACAGAAGAATCACATGTGGGGATACCCCCACAACACCTAGTATACAGGAGGCCCTAAATAAAAAGTGTATATTGACTGATTACTTAAGGATATCTTGTAAGTATAAAATAGGCAAGTCTCAGGGTTTGCACTATCCAGATCCAAATCAACCCCCAAACCTCACACATATGCACACCCTCACCTGCATCCACACACCTGCACACACAGTCCATCCTTTGATAATCACTCAGAATAAATAACCTTTGGAAGTCTGTTTCAGAAGCCGTCATATCTATGCATAATTAAGTAAACAGTCACCCTGTTTCAATCTCTGGGACACTGAAGAAGGCGTCTTTTGTTCTTCAAGATATTTCTCTACTTTGCTCCCTAATGTCTGGAATTCCTTTGATAGGCCAGCAAAGATTTTTGTTAAACAAATAAAGTCAAGGTTCAAAAGGAAAACATCAATGGGAGAGGAGACTAGTGACTTCTACTCATTCCTGTTGGAGCATAATTGACTAATCTCAGGAACCTTCCTGAGAGAAAGTTGGGACAGGAGGAATCAATGAGTTGAGAAAGAGGCATTAAGGCCAAACTTTGCCAATTTCTCAATGTTGCCATGTCCTGGATCATGTTTTAATGAAAACTACCACATTTTTTAGTGAACCTAAATCTAGTGTTTATCAAGTCTGGGGGTAGTAGGGCAGAGGAAGATGAAGAGCTAGAATGTAGTCTCCGGGGAGCTAATTGAAGAACACCTAACCTTCCTTCAAACCCCTATTCACTAAAAACCAGAGACATAATTAGCACAGTTCCTCTGGGGCTTTGTCCCAGGGTGGAAAATTTAGAGGGTGAAAAAGAATTTCACATTGCACAATTTGGCAGAGTAAAAGTAGGTGAAGGGAGTTTGAACTCAGATGCTAGCCAAAGAGCAGGGAAGAAAAGGTTCATTTCTGGGATGCTATGGGAATGGTGGACTATAGTTTATTTCCCCTGTTCCAGAAAGAAATCACCGAAAGAAACTTTTCTATCCCATACCTTACTTAGGGCTCTCCTTCCCTTCCTTCTTTCTAGGAGGTCTAGCCATCACACTCCCCACCCCTACTAGCACCATTTCCTCCCAATTAATCCTAATAATATTCCTGTTGTTACCTTACCATCCTCAGACTCTGTGGAAAAGAGGGAAGGTAGCAAGGGCTGTCTCGTGGAACAGAGAGAGAATGATGCCCCAAGTCCCATAGATTGGCAAGTCCAAATCCTTGCCAATTCTGAGATTCTGAAGCCACCATAACAATTAATCCTCTTTTTCCCTTCAATGGAATTTGTCTTATTGACTTCTTGAAGCATTTTCACATCATAATGTGCAAAGTTAATTTGAGGATCTGTTTCCAGGTAGGTTTCCCCTGGTAGCTGTCACCCTGCATGAAGCATGTATTGCACACATATAACTAATGTACCATTACTTATGCTAACTAGTAGAAGTAAACATGCTGAGTGCATGCAATCAATCTTTGTTACTCAAAGTATACAAACAATACCATCCTCTAATAACAAACCACCAACCTGAGTCTTAGAGGTCCCAACAAGGACTCAGCAAGGTTCTCTCCTCCCCTCTCCATGCCCCACTCTCAGGCCATCTATGTCTCCCTCAAAGGTGGTCAACCGACCAGTCTCCATCAGTCAGCACTCTCTTCAAGTCAGCAGGAGCTGTTTAGTCTCAAATATAGGAAATCCAGAAGCTCGCCCTAGTTATAGGCTAAAAGCTAAGGCCACAGGTAGGTTTTTTGTTTTTATTTTTTTAAATTTTAGTGATGGGCATTCCTACATTTCATACCACCTAATTTAATTGGTAGTTTACTTCCAAATGACTGACCAAGCTATTTATACTATTTTTTTCATTAGCAATCAGTCTCATCAGAAGGTCCATCTATGTTTATCAGTTATTTAAGAATATACACATGTTGCTTACTATGTCATATCACACAAGTGCTTATCTTATTACTGAAAAGTGACTTACCCCAAACAGCTCAAACATGAAATGGAGATTTAAAACACAATGGAGGGGCAGCTAGGTGGTACAGTGGATAGAGCACCGGCCCTAAAGTCAGGAGGACCTGAGTTCCAATCTGGCCTCAGACCAAACACTTGACACTTACTAGCTGTGTGACTCTGGGCAAGTCACTTAACCCCAACTGCCTAAAAAAAATAAAAAACAAAATGGAATCAGTTATGCTAGGATGATAAACTAATAATAAAACTTATTTTTACTTCATCCTATTGCTAAAATCCTGGGTTTCTTAAGAGGATAGACTGTTTTGTGTTTATTTGTTCATTGCCTTTCTTTGTCTCTGCTGCTCTTAGCTTAGTGCCTGGAGCATAGTAGGAACTTAATAAATGCTTATTGACTGACTTATTGAGCCAAACACCCTAAGATAGTTCTTTTCCTCATTTCCCCTACCTCCAAGGTTTCTCGCTTCATGCTGGAGTAGATGTAATAGTCAAGTTCTAAAAGACCAATTTGGTTGTCAAAACAATGGCAATTCCAGCAAAACATAATTTATGCTGACTCCTCTAAGTCTGAATTTGGGCATGCTGAACTGAAGGGAACCTCTGTTCTCTACAAAAACAAGGAAATTAATAATGGAAATGTTTAGCCTAACTAATAAAAAATAATAATAGCTTCCATTTATATGGTACATTATATTATTTGAGTGAAGACCAGCTACTATTTTCAGTGGTTTAGAAAACCATTGTGTGTGCAAACATTAGTGTGAAAGATGAATGTGCTAATTATAAATGATTCTTATCTATTCATTAGTGCAGCTTTCCCAAGCAATGCCTCCTGGACACTTTGATGCCTTGGAAAGACTTAATTGATGTGTCTGTGACAGAGGAACCCTGTAAGGATGTTTTAAGCAATCTCTACATTGCAGGAGGGTTGAAAAGCTATTTATTTTGCAACCTCTAAAAGGTGAGCGAGCCCTTTCTGGCACTGTAATTCTGTGTTTATGAGAATATTGCTGAAGTTAAGTAGAGTAAGGGATATTTCTTGGCCCCCTTTTCCTCCCCATGAATGTTTAGTTAATATTTCCAGGTCCCCAGGAATACTACAGCTAGGAAGATCACTTTGGGTTCACCCCCTAGCCTATGAGAGGAGAGGAGGTCTCAGTATAACGAGTTACTCAGTATAAAAAGTTCTGCAACTGGAGCAAGAACACCTCCCCCCTAACCCCACCAGAAATCCTCCAGCCCCATCTGTCAACTCTAATTCTGAGTCACCCAACCCAGAAATTCAGTCATCTCCAGGGAGATGGAGACTTCAGGGCCAGGCTTAGATAAGGATATGAGTGAGAGGCATGGGTGGGGAAGAAATCATCTTTGATCTAACCCTTCCCAGGCCTAACATTTTTACACAGGTGCTATCATGTTAAAATGAGCATGCAGGGCAGTCTTGAAGAGGCTTTTGCCAGGTATGGGAACATGGAAAGACAAAATTCATAAGATCACAGAACTTTGAGCTAGATTATCTAGTCCAGGGGCGGGGAACCTTCAACCTCTGGGCCACATTGGCCCTCAAAGGGCCACACTTGAGGACCTAGAGGGCCACATGTGGTCTCGAGGCTGAAGGTTCCCCATCCATGAATGGCTTCATTTTCCAGATGAGGAAACTGAGGCTCGAAGAGAGATGAAATTATCTAATGTGAAAAGTAAAAAGTAAACTCAGGTTTTACACCCAGGTGTAATTAAGCACCCAGGTGCTTAATTATGTATTCTTTTGTACTGGTCAATAACTTAGGGCCACTCACTGTAGGGAGTTGATTGAGAGCTCTCTATGTCCATTTTAAGGGTTTTCAAATGAGGAGACTTGCTCCATTTCTCCTAACCATTTCAAATCCCACATTTGGCAGCAAAGGCCTCTCTAAATGAATTATTAGGTGATAATCCAGCCTCCATACTGGGGATGGAACAAATTCACACGTGAGAGGTGTCCAAAAGAGGTTTCTTAGAGGATATTCTTTACAATTCACTGGAGATGAGACAGGTATGCTGTGCTTCTCCAAATCTGTGCCCAGACTGGAGTAGTGATTTTGCAGCTCCCCCAAAGATGTCTTACTACCTTTCCCTTTCTTGCATAGGAAGAGTTCAATCTCTGATATGTGTTAGGAATGCTCCCTCAGAGGGGTTCCTGGATGATGATTGATGGGGAGGAGGTATCACCTCTTAGGGTCAATTTCAAATATTCAGTGTGGGTCTCTAAATATAGTAGCTGGTTGAGTGAATTGAAAATATGGGATTGAAATGTTTCCTAGTCTACTCAACATCAGCTAACACAAGTGGGAAAAAAGCATATCTATGATCTCAGGTACAACGTGTCTATTTGGGCCCAGGTTTATCCCAGTCTTTATTATTAGGCAAACATAAATATTTCAATGTGTAAGGTAGTCCCAGAACTAATGTCAACACATACAGAACTTAATTTTGTTCTAGGTGATGACTGTATGAATAAACGACCCTAGGCACAGCTTCTGATGCTCAACTCCAAAGTCCTTTCCCCTAAAGGGCTTTTGCCCCTTTCTATCTTCTGCTGCCATTCACTGTCTCTTCCCCAGCCATGAAGGAGTTTGAAAAACTCACACAGTTACTAACGTCTTAAGAGAATTTTTAATCATTCTGTATTGGCTTCAGGAGACAGTCATTTAATTTTTAATATATAATAACCAGCCGAAGCTTTTTGGAATTTAGCTGAGACCTCCACAAAGTTTAACTCAGGCAATTTAAACTGGTGAACATTAAAAAGAATTTCTGGCTTTTTAACCTTATTTATGATGAGCATTTCCTGGTCAGTTTGCAAATTCTACCTTCTCTATCTATTCTTTGATGGGTAAATCCTCACTTCCCTTTGGCCCCCATGAAAATTCCAATTGTATCCATCTTACCTTGTCCTATGTAGGATTTTTGAAAATGTTACTCTTTTTTTGTTTTGTCTTAATCATGGGACTATGCTCAAAGCATGTAACAAACTGGTTATTAAAATGTCTTTGTATGTTGCTAAGTGTGATTGGCACCAGTACCTATAAAGAAATCCCTGAATATATTTATATCACCAACCATTATCACCCTTCTTAGTATCCACTTTTCATTGTTGTCATTGAGTCATTTCAGTCATGTCCCCTGTTGGGGTTTTCTTGGCAAAGGTGCTGGGGTGGTTTGCAATTTCCTTCTCCATCTCATTTGACAGATGAAGAGACCAGGTATCCACTAAGCACCTGCAAGTCCTCATTTCCTTAATTTCACCAAGACCAGTAAGAATTAAAAAAAAACCCAAAACATAAAAAAAAACTTTACAAAGGTATTAAGGGGGTAAAGTACAATAAAGCCAAAATGAAAAGAAGCACATTAGAAAGATTTTTAAAGGAATCTTTTGCAGTTAACTCACTCTTTTTACATATGGGGAAACTGAGACTTAGAGAAGTAAAGTAACTGACTAGAGGTCACATAGCTAAATAGTAGGAGAGCTTGGATGTGAACATAGATTCCTTGATTCCAAAACCAGTATTATTTCCATTCTATCATGTCTTGCCCCAGATGGTATAGCTATTTAACTGCTGGTTGGCACACATTCTAGTATAACAGGCTTCTCACTAAACATAATGTTCCTTTCTTTAACTATGTGTGCGTGTGTGTGTGTGTGTGTGTGTGTGTGTGTGTATCAGACTTGTCATTGTATCAGTGTAAGGAGCTCACAATGGGGAATTTCCTCCACCAATGAAAATTGGTGTCTTCTCTATTTTTAAAACTAAATTTAGGGACTGAAGTTCTGAGAATCTCAGACCTTATTCAGCATGTCAGAGGGAGGTGGAAAGGACAGGATAGGGCAGGAATCTGAAGCTCACCTTAGCTTAAGTAAGTGAAGTCCTTGTGGGTAGTCTAGGTAATTTTTACACCTTTTGTGATTATCTGGAATATGGTCTTTGTTCTGGCTTTCTTTTTTGATTTAGCTATAGATGAGTCAAAAAAGACAACAGACATAATCTCTATTTTTGAGAGCTGACTGTGGCATTGAGAAGTTGTGTCACCAAGGCTGTATGCATCAGAAGCAGGGCCTAGCCCTCTCCAGCCCCCTTTCCCACACACATTCTATCTCCTCTCAGACATATTCTAGGATCCCTAGGAGATATCATCTAGATTTACTCTTTCATTTTATAAATGAAAAACTTGAGATCCAGTGATTTTTCCAAGGTTATAAAGTGCACAAAATGGCTATCATTCATGCAATATTTTAAGGCTTACAAAGAAATAGAATGAGGACTCTCTCTTTTGACCACTGGGTTGACCACTTTCTTCTGGGAAGGGAAGGGAAGGCAAGGAAAGGGAAGGAAGAAGGGAAGGGAAGGGAAGGGAAGGGAAGGGAAGGGAAGGGAAGGGAAGGGAAGGGAAGGGAAGGGAAGGGAAGGGTGGGTAGGTGTGGAATATGAACACACTTAGTTGCCAGGTTGCAGATGGAACTCGAAAGGAAAGAAAGGGAACTAATAGGAAAATGGATAGACACTAATTAGCTATGTGACCCTGGGCAAATCACTTAACCTCTGTGTTCACCTCAGTTTCCTTATCTGTAAAATGGGGATAATAATAGTGCCTACTTCCAAGGGTTGTTGTCAGATAATATTTCTAAAGTACTCTGCAATTCTTAAAGTGCTATATAAATGTTTAGCTCTTCTTGTTGTTATTGCCCTTGTTGTTGTTATAATTATTATTACTACTAAAGGGCCTTCCGGATTTCACAATTTTCTGGAAGGACAAAAGTTGGGAAAATGAGTAGTACTCACTATTGGCCACAAGATGTCGCTTAAGGCCAGTATTTGGAAAAGACACTTCTGTCTGCTCAGGACACATCCCCACTTTTTCATATGCCTGAGATGGCCTTAGGTTTTTAGAACAGAAATTATGATGGCTTTGGGGTTTTTTTTGTTTGTTTGTTTTATTTTTGGTTTTGTTTTTTGCCTGACTTGTGGCTAAGCAAAAAAGAGAACAGGCTAAACAGCCATGAAAAAATGTAAATTGCCTCGGCTGCCCATACGGATATAATAACAACAAGAACAATGACAATAATACTTAGGTAGGTCTTTATGACTTGCAAAGTGCTTTCTGTATATTAAATCAGTGAGATCAGTTAGTTAAAGCCAGCACACTCTCTGGACCTCCCTGCCCCATGTTCTCTAACCTCTTCCCACCTGCTTGCTAGTGCAGCCCCTAATTTTATGTTGAAACTGAACCAACATGCTTAAAATGCAAAATGCCCTGGAAGGGGTAAAGCCTTTACTTCAAAATATATTTCTTACATATACTCTAGGCAAAACACAATGCTAGAAGAGTCACAATAATAAATACCTTCCCATTCTCAAATATTTCCTAGCTATTACCATTCCTTTATATTATACTGTTTTTGAGAGATCTGGGAATAGTTCTGGAGAAAGTGGGTGGATGCAGAGAGGACTTGTCAGTCTTTAGGAAGGAACAAAAATATAAAGAATAGATTAAATAATTCTGTATCACTTTTGCATGGGGGTGTATTTGGGAGCTGCAGAAGCAAATAAGAACTTTTAAAGCCATCTAGATCGGCAACTCAGGCACCACATTTGGAAACCATATGTCTCCAGAGTCTGCCAGCTGTTAAAATAGCCTCCGATCAAATTGTTCTTCTAGATGAGACATGCTGGAAAAGGGCCTGACCCATTCTGGCTCCAGGGGCAGGGCCCTCAGCAATTGGGATGTTAATTTGCACTGCCATCGAAGATGGCGTCCAATTTCTCAGTAGCTGACTTGGAGTTGTATGATCCCGAAATCCTTTGGCAGTTTCTATTTTTGCAGTAATGGGAATTGTCTCAGTGCCTTTTCCCTTCAGTCTTGGGGAGGATTTGGGTTCTGTGGCCCTATAATCACTTATCCATCTCTACTTCAATGAGAAACAAATTTGGAGGCAAAAACAAATCCTATCCATGCCAAGTAGGACATGATAACATGCTATCAGTTGGATAAATAGATAAGAAAATCAAGTCTGAAATCCAGATGTTGGCACCAAAACTTCAGGAATTTGGAAACATGTGGATTTCAGGCTTAACTCCCCCTCCCTTTTTTTTCATCTAGATGTCTGGCACCCTATGGAACAGATGAAAAGGTAGGGGCAACAAATAAAATGTAATAATCAATACTTCATTTTTTTCAATGTTTTCTTAATAATAAAATCAGATCTTAGTGAATGGTTGGGAGGGGATGGAGGATAAAAAGAAAACCAAATTGACTAAGTGGACCAAGTTTCCTAGTCATAGACATCATTGCAGCACTACATGCTACAAATAAATAAATAAATACAAACAAATAAAACTATCAGTTATCTAATGATGAAAAGTGTCCGTCCATTACTATTCAATGGACAGGCATGGGCTCTCACTAAGAAATGGAGGAAATGGAAATCAGCCTCAACTGTTTCTTTCACAAACACACAAGGGTAGGAAAATCACAAGTATTGTACAGTAACTATTTTGCTTCCATATCATTTGGAATCTGCATTTGGACATGTTCTTTCCCTTCTCTCACCTCCCTTCAAAGGAAACTGGAATATTAATAAAACATTGTAACAATTATAAGTTTCTTGAAGGCAGGGACTCTGTATTATACTATGTATCACCTCATCTCCTTTAGCACAGAACACATTTCACTTAGAGTTTGCTCCTTGTGGAATGTTTTGTTAATAGCCTATTCACTTTTCCCAGATTTTCGTGAGTTCTGGATAGCTAGTTTCCCACCTCAGTGTCTCAGAGAGGAGGGGATGTTTTCTGGTTGATAATCACTTTGTGGAAAACAAGATTGAATCTGCAACTGCTGGTCTAACCTTATCTAGAACATCACCAGTCTCCCTAGAGGACTTATCTGATTTGGAGAAAGAGACTTGATGATGCTGCAGGAGTCTAGGGAGGGGCTCAGTCAAAGAACTTGTTTAAAAAAATGAGAAGAATAACTGATTCATACATCACCCTCTGCTTCCCCAAAGCACCTCTCCCACTCACGTAAAATGAAACATGGAGGCTACAGCTATAACGTGACAATCAACTTTAACTCAGAAAAACAAGAAAACTTACAATTGAACTGCCTCTCCTAAATTTGCATGCCCCCCTCCATCATGAGCATGGGGGTGAGGGCAGGAGGAGGGATATTTGCACAAAATATACCCTTCAGTGAAACCTGAAGAGGCTCACTAGCTCAAAATAACCCAATTTGGTGAAAGCTAACTCTTGATAGCTCTCTGCTACTCCCAGGAAACATGAAGAAGATGCTGAAGAGTAAGTAGAATACAGAAAACAAGCCCTACCAGCTTCTGCTCCCAGGTTTCTGTCTCCATAGCATTGCTGTTGAAGGAATGAAATGAAATTCTGCTCATTTGAACATTTAACCTAAGGGAAGGCACTCTGTCTGTTTGAGGACCTTAAATGACCACTCAAGGAAGGGTTTCTTTGTGGTTCCCCTAAAGCAGGCTTCTTGACGAAAGAAACACTAGGGATTGATTATAAGGGAGAAATCCATCCGGAAGGGAATTAACAATAACAACAGACCCTTTTGTAACTCCAAATGTTACAGGTACCCTACTTCAGTTTTTTTTCCCCCCTGGGGCCTAGAGAGCTGATTTATCCAGCTATGAGAACCAGATGTAGCTCTAGAGCAGGGGTGGGGGAGCCTGCTGCCTTGAGGCTACATGTAGCCCTCTAGGTCCTCAAGTGCAGCCCTTCACAAACTTCACAGAACATAAGTTCTGAACAGAAGTTTGTGAAGAGCCACACTTGAGGACCTAGAGGGCCACATGTAGCCTCGAAGCAGCAGGTTCCCCACCCCTGCTCTAGAGGGACTCTGATCTCCCCACCCTCCATCTAGAAGCTAACCTGACTGAAGGATGGGCAAGTTTGGAATTTTCTAGAATAGACTTTTATTAAGAAATTTAGAAAAACAATTCTTGTTCCATAGATGTAGAGTTGGATGAGACCTCACGATCTTCTCTATTAGACAGATGAGGAAAGTGAGTTGTCTAATAGCCCCCATGTGGAAAACAAAAGAAGCAAGGACTGGAATCGAGAGCCTGTGCCATCTATAGAGACAAAAACTCCTCTGTTTGGATCGTGACCCGTCAATACCTTCTAATACTCTGGAATGCTTGTATGTTCCCTTCCAGAAATCCATCATAGAAGATTTACTTGATGTTTTTGAAGGCTTTTCCCAAGTCTGGGGAAAAGAAACAACAAAAACACAAATGGTATAATATTGTGGGGCATGTAAAAAAAATCTATGAAAAGAGATACTGTTTGGGGCAGTTTGGTGATGCAGTGGATAGTGTACTGACCCTGGAGTGAGGAGGACCTGAGTTCAAATCTAGCCTCAGACATTTACCAGCTATGGACCCTGGACAATTCACTTAACCCTGACCAACTCAGAAAAAAAAAAGATAAATAAAAGCAGAAAGGTAGATTGGGGTAAAATTATAGAAAGGTTCAATACTTTATGTGTATGTGTATGTGTGTTCATTCTGACATTTTTTTCAAATACCCTATCTATTTAAATTCTACCCATTCTTTAAGACCCAACTCAAATGACGTTGCCTCCATGAAGCCTTCCCTGATTCCCAATGGAAAGTGATCTCTCCCTTCTGTGAATTCCATGGCACTTTGCACCCTTATGTAACATATCGTGTTCTGCTTTGTACCACAGCATGTCTCATCACTGCAAGCTTCCTGAAGGTTAACAATGGTCAATATCCAGCAACCTGCTCAAACACCAAGAAGCAGCATGATATAATGGAAAGAATGTTGAAGCTGAAACTAGAAGAAAAGCAGGGTCCAAATTTTACCTTTGATCCTTGAAACCTATGTGAGCAAAAATGAGTCACTTAAACTCCCCAGAGTCTCAGGTTTCTTATTTTTTCAAATGGATTTGATAATAATACCTTGAGTGATTACTTTATTGGGCTATTATGAGGATCAAATGTGATGCCTTATAAACCTGACGTTCTATACAAATGTTAGCTATTATTAGAGTATGTGCTTGATAAATATTGTTTTAGTTGAAATGAATGTTTAGCTGCCTAATCTAGTGCTGAAATATTGGTCTGAAATGTTTATATTCAGTGGTATTTGGGTTGTCTCATGAGAACGTGATCTTTTGAATTGCAGATTTCATGGTATTTAGCATATCCTATTTTATGTTACAGTTATTATTATACTTGTTTTATTCCTCTTAGTAGACTATAAGCATTTGAAGGTCAGGAACTATTTCTGATTCATTTCTGTATGCCTAAAGAAGGTCTAGGACAGGACCTGGCCCATGGTATGTCTTGAATACATGCATATATATATATATACATATATATATATATATATATATATATATATATATATATATATATATATATGTATATGTATATATATATATACATATATATGTATGTATGTATATATATATATATACATATATATGTATGTATGTATATATATACATATATATGTATGTATGTATATATATATACATACATATGTATGTATGTATATATATACATATATATGTATGTATGTATATATATATATATATGTATGTATGTATGTATACATATATACACACATATACACATATATACACATATATACACATACATACATACATACATACATTTATGTATATATACGTATTTAATCCATATAAAATTTAATTTTCTAATAATTTGCTGAAATATCAGCCTGAAATATTTACATTCAGTGGTATTTGGGCTCTTTCATTATGTGAACATGAACTTTTGAATTGCCTGATGTTTCAGTGGTCAAATTTAAGAAAATGAAAACCCAAATAAAGAGGCTCTGAAGAGCAGATGGCATGATGCTGATAAAGAGGATCAATACAAGGCTGCTCTTTAGGTCACATGAAACCATAGTAGCTTAAATGGAATCTGGGAAGTGAGAACATTGATAAGCAGCTGACATGTCACGTAAAGAGCAAGGATGTCTGAGGCAGAGGAGCTGGATTTGAACCTGGTCTTGATTACTTGAACCTGCATGGCCTTCTGTAAGTTACCTTCTCTGGGCTTTATTTGCCTGAGTTTAAAAAAAAATGAAAGTGTTACAATGAAAAGCCACAATTCCAGAGAATGAACGAAGCATATTGCCTACCTTCTGACAGAGAGCTGATGAAATGAAGATGCAGAATAAGATGTGGAATTTTCTGCATGGCCAACTTGGGGATTTGCCTTGCTTGCTTGGCTGTTCCTATTCATTAATAGGGTTTTTGCTTTTGTTGTTGTTGTTCTTGTTCTTGCTCAGTTGGTGGGGAGAAGTGAAAGAGAAAATTAATGGTCATTAATTGAAAAAAAAGTTTAAAAATAAAACAAAGGCATTAAGCTGGATGAGTGTGTGACCAGTATGTTAAAGAGGAAAGAGCCCTGCATGTGTTGTCAGAGAACCTGGATTCAAATTCTGCCTCTACCACTTACACTGATATCTGTGGTGGGCAAACCAGTGATCTTCTCTTTGTTTCAATTTCCTTATCTGGAAAACAAGGGAGTTGGATGAGATGACTTCCAAAGTCCCTGCCAGATCTAAATTTATAATCCAGTGCAGAACCACAGAATCATAGAACTCACGACCTTCAGGAATCGTGAAAACATGGTATAAGGACTCCATTCCCTTACATCCAAGAAAGAATATATCAAACCAAGAAAACTTTTTTCCTAGTGTTAAATGTCCCTAAAGATTTCATCATTTCCTTATGTTATAGTTTCTCCTCTGGACTTCCCCAATGTTTTAAAGCTTAATATGGTGAACTGGTCAAGGCATAGAATGAATACGAATTCTGGGCAAAGGCAGATTTCTAAAGTTTGTGGATGTGATCTCAGAACTGAATATGAGAAAGAGGTTTGCCTGGATTGCCTTTGAGAAATCCAAATATCGCTTTCAGTGAGTTTAAGTATCTCCTTGACTCAAAAAAACCCCATATTATAAAAACACTAATATTATAGCATATGGTTGAGAATAGTGGAGTATGCTAAAACCTTTAGAGTCCAAAGACAGCACGGTTGGCAGGCAGAAGCATCTGACTAATGATGTGAAGCAAAAGATATGGAAACGTAGGGCCAGAACTTGTCATGGAACCAAAGTGAGGGGGAAGAGATTAACAAGGTAAGATTGACATGATACCCAGAGTGTTAAAGGGGTTGGAGGGGAGATTCTTCACATTTTTTAGCTCTCCAAACCCCTACACAAACAACAACAAAAAGTGATTTTAACCCCAGGGTGATTTAATATACTACGCATAATATTCACTGCTTAAGATTCCATTAAAGATTTTTTTAGCATAAACCCGAGGATCATCATCTCAAATCCCTAAGAGGTTCAAGAACCAATAAATGGGAACCACTGGCCAGAAGAAGGCTTCCAGCAAGTTGGATGGATTCTCTAGGTAGAATTTACTTTATTTTTTTAATTTTTAGTCAGTTGGGTCAAGTGACTTGCCCAGGGTTACACAGCTAGTAAGTGTCAAGTGTTTGGTCTGAGGCCAGATTTGAACTCAGGTCCTCCTGACTCCAGGGCCAGTGCTCTAACCACTGGGCAATCCAGCTGCCCGTTAGGTATAATTTATAAAAAAAAAAAAGATCCATTTAAGAATCACACAGGATAAAGACACAAATACAGGTTGTGGTCTGCTGGAAGGGGTACCCAACCAGATCTTTTGAAGTTTTCAAATATACTATACTGAATCAAAAGTGAAAATTCTTCCCCTTAAGGGAACAACAAAAATAATTATATTTATATCAGATTATCCCTAGTAATAAGCCTATCAAGTAGGTTAAAAAAAAAGTATTACTCTCACCATTTTACAAATTCAGAAACTAAAGAACAACGGTTAATCACATAGGTTAAAAATCACATAGTACTGTAATAAGAATTCGAACTCAGGTCTCCTGATTAAAAGGATACATGTTTAATGTTCTCTTTCTGTATCATGTCCTTTATTTTCACAATTTTGTTCTTAATACTCTTTGGAGAAGGGGTTTCCCATTAAACTGCATAGATGATAAAGTACTCCAGAGCTAGCTTGACTGAAAGGGTATTATTTAGTAAAGATGGGAGATTTGCTTGCCATATTCCCCACAAACAGACTGGAACACATTTCCATTGTTGGGTTTTTTTTTCCACGTCCCATGAATTCAGTGAGTAGACCATAACTTATTCTTCTTTTGCATTCTCCACTGGGCTTACAAAGTTCTGGGCATAGTCAGTACACATTCAGGATTTATTGAATTGAAAGAGATTGAATTTTGTTGAAAATGTTCAGTCTAAATGCAAATGGAAATTGATAAGACAGATTGAAGAAGTTCAGAAATGCCACCTTGGCTCAAGAATTTCCATGGTACACCATTCTGTGACAGGGGTATTTGTGGAAAGACCTGTTTATTTTCATTTGATGTCAGTCTCACAGGTAAGAAAAATGTCTCAAACACCTCTTATTTTCCATGTTGTTGTTCAATTGATTAGTCATATCTGACTTTTCATGACCCTGTATGGGGTTTTCTTGGCAAAGATACTGAAGTGGTTTGCCGAGTTAAGTGTCATAATGAGGGTAACACAGCTAGTTAGTGTCTGAAGCCGTATTTGAACTTAGGTCTTCTTGACTCCAGGCCCTAGCTGGATATCTAGCTGCCTTTATGTTCCATAAGAACCTGCGATAGCTCCACTATCTAGGTAGCTTTAAATTGTTGACAGTTTCTGGGAAGTTATTATTTCAAATTTGTCTCATGAAGAAATTTCAATACAGAACTCGTTGTTTTGTTTCTTGTACCTACTGGACTCCAAAACCACACACAAAAAGTGGCTTGTGTTAATTTCCAGGCAGGCAGAAGATTGAATTGACAGTCTTTGCATCCCCTGCCCAAACACCCCAACTTTTCAGACAAAAGGTCTGGGATCCCAACCATATATTCCACCAAGAGACCAGAGCTGATCAAAGTGACAGCCAGATCAAATTTGGAATCTGGAATCTCCTGAGTACAGGAGCGTAAGCAGCCCCCATCTTGATCAAACATTGTAGGCTAATTATACGTGCAGCAGAAACCTTTGGGGAAGGAGGGCAAGGAACCTTTCATTAGTGCTTTCAGAGCTTTCCATCAAAGTCTGGCTCAGGAATGGAATGTGGGGAGTCCAATCTGGGACTTTATATATCTTGCTGCAGGGCTGGGAGTGAATGAGGAGTGCCATTCAATGGTGAATATCCCCCATTCTCCTAACCCAAGCCTCCGCTGCAAATGGCCCTACCACTAGACTCTTTAAGGATGTGCTCCGTGGCACATAATTACTACTATCATGATTATTATTAGGATTAGGCATTTATATGGCATTTATTATTTTCAAAGCACTTTATAGCAGTTTAATTAGTTATTTCTTGCAACATTCCTGTGTGGTGGGTGGTAGTCAAGTTTCCACTTTATAGGTGAGGAGACTGGCAGTAAGAGAGAAAAAGATGCTGCTTAAAAGGTCACCAGACAAGTGGGGATTTGAAGTTGAGTCCTTTGGCTTGCATCCCTCTGGTGACATGGCTAAGATAAATAACCCCGGTTCAAGTCAAGTTTTGTCACACCAAACATTATATCATTTTCCACAGCTGAGGATACTGCTTCCCTTTGGAGGATTCTCCCAGAATGGTGTCTTGGGTATCTTTTTCCTTGATGTATCTTTGGCTTGAGGGCCAGACACCTCTCACAAAATGTCTCTGTCAAGTTCCAATTTCACATTTATTCAAAAGTGCTGACACCTTTTAACTGGCAGCATGACTCCCTTTCCAAACCTCTCCATTAAAAGCATCTATAAAACCACAGAATTATGAGACTCAAACATGTCAGCTTCTGATAGGAAGTTTTTAACATCTGACAAATCCTGAAATTGGTCTATAAAAATATAGGAGTTTAGGGATAGGAAGAGGAGGTAAGGAGGGTGGGGGGAGTCAGGGCCTTACCTCTAAGCCTGATCAGAGGCTTAAATATCTGGCAGAAAATTAGGGGAAACTTATTTTCCCCTAATCTTCCACTCATCCCTCCAAGGGTTAACAGTAGTTAGGCAAACTGAATTGTGTCCACATCCATGGTACTATGTGCTCCATCTCTGGATATAAAAGGATCCACTGCCCTTCCTGATTTCATAATGGGGAGGGAAGAAGCACAGGAATGGACAGAGAGACAGGGAAAGAGAGAGACAGGGAAACAGAGACAAAAAAGAAACAGAGAGAGGGGGACAGAGAGGGGGGGAGAGAGAGAGAGAGAGAGACAGAGAGACCTTCGGAGAGAAACAATGCACTCCCCACCTGCACCAAGCCTAGGACCTCCTTAACTGGTACAGTCTTACTTGTAGAAGAGGATTCCAGGACAATAAATAATTACCCTCTTTCCTCGACATCTGGAAATCTCCCACAGGCGGCTCAACTTCTTTCACTCAAAAGTCCCCACCTCCTTCACATGGTTCTAGGTGAAAAGATACCACTTGGAAGAGGAAGGCCAGTTCGTGCGCGTTGGGAAGAGGGTCAGAGAAAACGTTCTGTTTATAGCTCTCCTTGTGAAGTTGCAATAACTACTTACCTCATAGGGCTGTTTTGAGGAAAGCTGCTAAAGCACAATAGGAGCTGTTTTTATAACTACACCATAGGGTGAGAGAAATGTGAACAAGGAGAAGTCGGGGGTTTATTTAATCTTCTCTCACCCTTCCCTCTTTAATTCTCATTTCTTTTGTTTCCAGCATTTACAGTCTAAATTCCTCGAGGATAGAGACTGCAATTTCCACTTTACTCTATACCCACCGGCTAGTCCCCGGCTCCTTTCGGAATGGGCTTCGAGTCCCGGGAATCTGGATGTACCCTGGGACTGGTTCTAAAACTGATCAGGGAGCCAGAAGCATCCTGCACTGTTCTCCCAGCAGCAAAGGCCGTTTACAGGAAGACAGCTTCTTAGTTTTTCCCTCCTCCCTTCCTTCAGTCACGGAATCTTTTTCTGACCCCTGTCCCTAAACCCTGAACTCGCTATTCCAGAGGCTTCGTGTGTGTGGGGGGGGCAAAGAAACAGAGCTCCACAAGAGCAGACTAGCAGATAATTCCTGGAATTGAGGTCTCCGGGAGGAGAAACGCTGGGATCTTCTTTCTCTTCCTCCCAGACACTTGTCTCACTGGTCTTCGGACTTTCCGAACTTCGCTTTTTGTGCACAGTCTCTCCACCCCTCACCCCCCTGCCCCCACCTCCCTGCCCCTAGGCTTGGAGCCTCGCTAGCCCAGCACTTTCTATAACATTCATTTCTCCCACGCCAGTCCCACTCGGTTGGTCCTCGCCAGCTGTGCACTGCGCCCTCTGACCCCAGCAGGCCACCCTTCTCCCGGGCAAGTAAGGGAGCCCCACTGAAACAACTCACTTCAACCCCAGGTGAAAGCAGAAGTGGATTTGCCCCTTTGCTGGGCAGAATTCCCCGCCCCACTCCGGAAATAACGAGAACTTGTCCAGCTCCAGAAAGTTGGGGATTGGGAAGGGGGAGACGACATCTGTCTACACATGCTCTCTCTGACAATAATTCTTCTTACCGTCTGGGAGACAACCGGTTAATGCATTTCGCTCTCCCACCTCATCACCATGTCTTGCGGGGGTTTCTTTAGCGAAGCCACATTCTTACCCAGTAGTGTATTATATTAAACGTAACACAAGAGTCACGTGACGGGTGGTTTGAGGTTGCTGAGCCATTGGACTGTCCCTGGCTGCCTCCCTCTCATCCTGTCTTACTGGCTTTCTAGCTCTATCTTTTTGGTTCTGCTTTAACTCCAAAAGTTTGGAACGAAAAGTGGAAAAGGCAGTCCCCAAATAACAATTTTAAAATCCAGCAACATGGCAAACAACCAGATATTTGGAAATATGAAGCGATGAACTGAGTTTTCCACTTTTCATCTCAACGTTTGATTTTAGAAATAAAGGTTTATATCTCTTCCCTTCTGCTGTGCATATGACTGTGTTTTATTTATAACTAGATCTGTGTTCCTGCCCCTGGGCCCCTTACAAGGTTATGATTCTTGGAAAACTTCCAGCTTCCAGAGGTGGGGGAAAAATAGCCTTTCCAGTCCTTTCACCTTCCCGTGTTCTGGGACCAGAGAGTCTCAAACTGTACTGTCCACACAGACACCGCTGGACTAATGCAAAACTCCTTCTTCGACATCTCCTGATGTCTGATGACCCCCTCTTTCTGACCCATTTGCCTTAACCCAGCCTGATTTGAGTTCCTGGGCCCGGAGTCCTAGAGCTCCGTCTTTTCCGGACCATCCTGGAGAAAAACTTTTTAGGGACCATCTAAGGGCAGAGATTGGGGAGTCGCCAGACTCAACTCTCAAGTAGGGTCTGTGGCCAAGGAAAAGCTCCGCTGCCTTCCGAGTTGCTGTATATGGGGAAACTTGAGCATTGGGATTTAAAAAAAAAAAAAAACCCTGAGCCTAGTGGCAACTCGGACCGGCAAATTATGAAATCCGCCAACTCACACACATCTTCTCTTCCCCATTCCCAGTCAGAGCAGAAGAGCGGAATTGTAGATAGATTTTTCATTCTCAGTTTAAAGCTATCTCCCAATTCCCACACCCTCCCTTTCGCTTGTCCTCCCGGTCCTTGTCTTCCAGTCCTGGAGAGATGAACGGCAGTAATGGGGAGAAAGAAACATTCGTAATATTTAATAATCAGTAATAGCGGCAGGGCCCTGGCTCTATGGTCCTTTTCAGTGGAAAATCTCCCCTGCTTTTTGATTCTGAACCTCACTGAATCATGGAAAGCGGTGGTTAAAGGGTAGAACTCCCCCCCACCCCATGTAACAAGGTCTGTATGCAATGATTTCGAAAGGCACCCAGAGTCCTCGTCTCCAGATGGCCAGAAAGTCCCAGCTCAATTCCCAAATCACAGTTTGCTGTATCTTATCTAAGTGTGGTTTTCGTTCGATTCAGTAGAGTTTTTGGATTCCTGCAACAGAAAGGACATGTGAGTGACACCCGGAGTTTGAGAAGGCAGCAATTAGGGGGCAAACTCAGAGTTTAGGAGGCTTAGAGGGAGGCAGCCTAGCAGGCCCACTTCCAGGCTTTCCCGAGAGGCGCTCATAGAGGAGGCCAAGTGGAGAGATTGGGGTCAGTTTGGAAGGACAAGCCACAGTACTCCTGAGGGCTCGGTACCGGATGGTAAATCTCCCTCCCTACCAACGGAGGAACTACAGGTCTTCTGATACTTCTGCCCTAACTCTGGTCTGGCTGATGCCCTTTCACTCCCAACGAAGCCATCTTTTTGCCTTCTTTCACCAAGTAAATCATGCCCGCAAGTCACATGGAATATGCACAATTTGGGGAGGGAAGTAGTATATTTGGCAAGTTGAGTCTCATTCCTTAGCTTGGGCCTTTTCAGGGCAACCTAAACGTATTAAGGAAAGTGGAAAATTTAAATAAGCTCTGGAAAAAAAAGCAATTTCCAGGTAAAGAAATAAACTAAAACAACAACAATAAAACAGCACCCTGCTTTTTAGTCTTTTATTTTATTGTACTGATGTTTTAAGTGAAATGTAGTTTGAGGCCTGAATTGCTTGACTAATTGCTTTATTTCTAGGCTTTACTTTGTACAAGCAGACACAAGTTAACTTTTTCACTGGACTCAAGATTCTGCAAAACCTCCCGGTCCTGCTGAGTTCAATGACTCGGTTTGGAACCTGGTGTGCACCTACCTCGTTGTAGGTTAGGATTTTATTTTATTTTATTTCGTTTCAGCCTTCTAGTCTCTCAGTCTTTTCACTTTGTCTTTTCCTACCTGGATGATTTTTCAGGTGCCACATCTAAAAATGTTGTCTCCCAGTCCTTTGAGGTTGTGAGGAAGATGTGGGAGTCTGATGCACTTGGGAGAAATGCCCTGAACAGATAGAAATACACGAATACCCTCCCTGGATAGTAGAAAGAGCCAGTTTAATCTAATTTAACATTTATTAAGTATCTGTTGTGTGCGAGGCCCAATATTAAATTCTGGGTGTATGTAGTGGCATATGAAAAACAAATGAGACAGGTCACTGCCTTTGAACAACCTACAGATTATGAAGTTGAAGTGTGTACATAAATAGATAAATACTAGGTGAAATCATCTTCATTCCTCTAATGAACTGCAATATAAACTTTAAGATTAATTATGCCTAGTAGGAAATTATTCCAATAATTCAAGGAAAAGTGCAATCCCAGAGAAACATCATGGTGTTGAGGGAAATGTTTTTGGATTTGGGAGGGGTAAGGGGACGAAAGGGCCTTGAGAGCCAAACTTCGTGGGAACAGTATGTATAATTTATTTCATATATCATATCATATATAAATTGTACAGGATGCGTATGTTATACGCATATGGGCTTTCTTTCCTTCTGAAAGATGATATGGCAAATCCAACTCCAAGGCTAATTTCCCTCCTCATTGAAGTGTCAACGTATAACCTAGGGATTTGTCCCTTAAACCAAGTTCCTTCCTAATCCGTATCTCCAATAATCAGTCTACCTACAGAATACAGTTTCTGAACCAAATGTAGTCTTAATTGGGCAGAAAATCCCCAGGAAGAAACCTTTGAATCCTCTCCAGTTTGGTCAAACACAAATCCTTGCCTCAGCGAATCCTTACCCCGAAATTTCCACAAACACCTGCAAGTTCCATAAACTGACGACAGGTGGCGCTTTCCTCACGAAAATAGTCCCCCGGGTTCCAAGCATACTGAACCTCTGGTTGGAAGGCCAGCTGGTATTTGTCTGTATTGGGAAGAGGAAAAGAGTGGGGTTGAAGGCAAGAAGAACTCAAAATTGCGCTAGAAATAAAGACAACCTGGGCCCTCCAAACTCTAGGCTGAAATTTGGAACCCCATTTCTACCTCTCCTTTTAAAGGGAGAAAAAATAAATACCTCTGCTTATTACAGACATTGGAACCTTTTCTCTTGTTTATTTTTCCTGAGCTATAGAAAGCTCAAACTTCATCTCTCAAAAGAGCTAATAAACATTGTCGATAAGGGGTAAGGGTAGGCCACTCCAAGAACCCTGAAAATAGAAATAATCAAAAGCCTATTAAGAGCTCACTTTACCGTTATTCTCTACCCTTTCCCTGTCTCTCTCTCTTGGCCCCACCCCCACCACCTCGCAACACACGCCCTAGATCAAAGAGCCAAAGTCAACAAAATTTTCATCTGCCCTGCTTGGCTCCTTCACCTATTTCACAAGACTGCTATCCCACCCCCATACAAGCACCCTTCGTCTTCTATCTAAAAATAATCTCTAATAATTTGGGGAGAGAAGACGGGGGAGAAGAAAAACGGAGGAGAGGGGAGAGAGGGCTCTTTTTCAATTGCTGCAATAATTGTCCGCGAGATGGGTTTCTTAATCTGTTCATACATTATTGACTTCTCCTCTAATATTTGGCTTTGCCGCTTTTATCGCGAGGAGATCACGTACTCGACTCCTTTGCATAACAATTTTGGAGAGGACATCCTCCGAGCTGGAGGGGACGTGACTGGAATGGAGTCAGGACCCCGCCGCCCCCACTCTAGCCCCCACCTTCGGATCCTATTTCCCCTGACCGCCGCTGGGCAGCAGTCAAACTGTGTCCTATGAAAAAGAAAGAGGGCGCCTCAGCTTCCCCCAAGATTCAACTCAATCTCCCTCTACTCCTCCAGCTCCCTATTATACGGTATGATATTCCCACACAGTACCTTATATACTGGGTGGAGAGGAGATAAGAGAAGTGACCCAATTGAATTGAACTCTAGGTGGTAGCTGATCAGTCCCTATTGGGAAAAGTTTGATCAGTACATAATGAGACCCCGATTGGTAGAATAGGAGAATTCCACCAGATGAGGACAGTGCTTTTTCAGTTACATTGAAGGATGGGGCTAAAAGTACCACTCCAGGTGAATCCCCAACTCAAAAAAGAAGGAAATCTCTACCCGTTAGGACTTGGGCAAGAAAACCAGAAGGGCCTATTTTATCTATGTAGACGTTAATGTTACTCCACCTAGGCCCTAGTCAACTCGATGCTTCGTTGATAAATGAGGAGCTTAATTCATCCCAAAAAGATTCACTAGAACAGGAGGTCTTTTCTAGGAACTTAGAAGTTACTCCCCGACGGAGAAGTTAGAACTCGAACTGGGTATGTTCTCCTAATGGGAAGTCTTAAAAAAAAAATAGCTTCGCCAGTCTTCCGCAGAGAACAATCCCACGCACGCACACACACACACACACACACACACACACACACACACACATATATACTCACACACGTTGTACTGGTCAAGGATAAATTCACTTGAAGCCTTCCATAATCGTGCAGAATAGTGAATATCTTTTTGCCTTTAGCTCAGAATTTTGAAGTGACCTTCCCCGGCTGGTTCCCTTCGAATCCTTAACCTTGATGGACTTGGAATTCAGTGGTCGGGAAAGCGAAAAATGAAACGTCTAGGTCTTCAGGTTCTAAGGGATGCCCATAGTCTCAAGCTCTCCACTCCATAAATGGACTTAATTCACCTCCCCTCCCATTTATTCCCCTAATTACAACGACTCCCCTTGCTCCTTTTTTCTTTTCCCGAAACAACTAACTTTGGAGTCGGATGTCCCCAAAGCTCTGTCGGGAGCTCTCCCTCACCAGAAAGTTCTAAACCTCAGTAGTTCCAGTTGCAGCTGCAGGTCTGTGATTTGGGTGGCGGGGGAAGTGATGAGTGTGAACCCGAGCACAGGAAGAGCGCAGGGAAGCTGGAGTTGAGGAAGACTGGGATTTTGACCTTAAGTTGATGGGTACCAGTATACTAGACACTGGGCTAAGAAAGTGGCTCAAGTCCCAAAGAGCCAAGGCCAAGGTCCTTGACATTCCAGAGGGGTGTGTGTGTGTGTGTGTGTGTGTGTGTGTGTGTGTGTGTGCGCGCGCGTGTGTGTATGTATATGTGCATGTGTGTGTGCGCGCACGCGCGTGTGTGCATGTCTTATGTTTCTCCTTCCCTTTTCATTTTCAGTCCTTGACTGCTGTGTCCAGACCTGCGCTCTAGATCTCTGTCTAGGGAACAACCTCCTAGGGTGCGGGGAGGGGAGGGGGTTCTTACTTAGGGGTTGAGGGTGGAGAAACAGTCAACTTTAGAAGAAAGAAAATTTTAAAAGCGAGAAAATTTGGAGCCCTGTTGGAGGTTTCTAGATAAACGACTTTGATTTTTTTCTTCTACTCCTTTTCTTTTTCTTCTCTGTTTGATCCGGGGCCGCTGGAGAATGGATTTAACTGAACATAGGAAGAGAGCCCAAGAGGCGGAGAAGGCCCCCTCCCCGCAGACATGCACGCACGCATACACACATATACACATACACACACTCGCACAGCTCGTGTGGACTACGCACCGCGATTATCCGGAGCTCGAATCCAAAGCTGAGACTCGGACAGGTGGGGACACCGACAGGACACGGCTCCTAAGCGGGATCTGTCTGAGGGGTTCTGGAATGGGGTGGGAGAAACGAGTTTTCAATCGTGTTGTGGGGCGGGAAGGGGAAAGAAATAAAAGACAGAAGAAAATCAATCCAGAAGCTGCGTTTTTAACTTTGGTTTTAGTTGAAAGAAAGAGGAATTACTTTGGCTATCTCAGTCTTCAGTGTTTTGGACCCCTGGGGTTCGAGCTGAAGAGTGTGACAGTATTAGAAGCAGGAAAAAATAAATAAACCTATCAAGTCACTTTTTTTTTTAAGAGAACGATGGTTACCAGAAGCCCTTAATCCTGGTGTCTGCCTCCATGTGTATCTTTCTGAGACCAGGAAGAGACTTATTCCGGGGAAGGAATCGATAGAAAACGCCTCCTTCCTCAAAATCGAAGACAGAGAACCAAGTTTTTCCCCCGTTCTCTGTATGAAAAACCAAGTGTTTGCATTCGTTAGCCAAAACCCGGGAATGCAGAATTCCTCTCTAGAAAATCTTAACACACAAACACACAAACACACACACATAAACACAGGACTTGGGGGAGAGGGGTGACGACATTGGAATAAGTTTAGATGTTAGGGGAGATCATATCCTTCTTCGAATCTCCCTAATTTTAAAAGATACTTTATTTTAGAAATCTTTTGGAGGCCAAACCTGTAAGGGTTTTGTTTTTCCCTTGGCCGTCTTGTTCTGTTCTTGCAAAGGGTGAAGGGGCACAATTATTTCCAATTGTATAGGTCCAATCCTCTTAGAACCACTTCACCCAAACAGACACTGGAAGGAACTTCCTGGGTCGAAGATGGGAAGTTGAGAGAAATGGGAGAGGAGAGTGGGAAAATAAAATCCAACTAATTTTTAATTACAAAATACTCCACCCAATTTATTTTATGTTAGAATATTTCTTTGCAAACTAGTTTCCGACTTTCCACGAACATGCACATACGTGGGTAGGTTTTACACACACAAACTCATAGAAATATATTTCATCAAAGAGGACTATTGTCAGCTTACCACAAACAAATCCACCATCATAATTTCTGGGGCTAAGCAGGCATTTTGTTTCCAAGGGTCTTTCTCTTTTCTCCCTTCTTTTTCTTCTCCTTTCTCTAGACTCACTCCAGCTCGAAGTTTCTATCAGAACTCCTTCCGGTACCTATTACCAAAAGAATCCCCCCACCCCCATTATTGCTTTCAAATGAAGACTGAATCCCCAAGCGATAATTGAATTAGTCTATTGAAAGGACTGTCAGGTACAATGACGTGGTTCGAGCCCGCACATTTCCCAAGGTCTATAGGCTTTGGGGACCTGCGATGTATAGTCTGACCTTACAGCTCATAATAATACTGCTGCACTTGTAGTAGAAATCTACTCGCATTCACTTCCAACAAAACCGCTGGTCACCCAGTCCCCGTAGGAAGACTGGAATCTATTGTGTTAGAACAACTCATTTATGTCCTGCACCATAAGGCCCCAATGTGATCTGATCTAGACTCGAAATAGGATTATCACCGTGTATATTAAACACATGGATATACTTTCTATCACACACAAAGACTGTCAATTTTTTTTTACCAATTATTCTTCTCCCCATCTTCAAAAGAGAGGGAGCAAATCACATAGAACCCCAACATTAATTTCTCCTTTAACTAAAAATAAAAATAAAACTCTGGTAAAAAAAAAAACCAAAAACAAAAAACAAAAAACCCCCGGACATCCTATTTAAAGGAGAGATCGCCGGGAATGCACTTTCACTGCCACACACAAACACACAGGGACACAGATAAACAGACATACATAACACACGCATGCCACGAACAGAGGTCTAAGAAAACTGTCCTATATGCGGTGGGTGTTGGGGAGAGAGGGGAAGAGAAGGAGAATGGACCTTGCAGATTGTTTTTCTTCGATCCTGAATATCTCCAGGACCCCCTTCACCCCTGGAGCCTTAACTCCCCCCAAACTCTTACCAACGTTATTTCCTCCCGCAAGATTTAGTTTCCTCAACACATATACACTTACCCCATATCAATTCCCCAAATTCCTTCGTTCAATAGAAGGCAATCACTTTGGTAAGGTGGGAAGGGAGACAGGCCAGGGATCAGACAAGTAGTAACCACAGTGACCTTAAGTCTGCGTTACAGAAGCACCCCTTCTTCCTTGAAAAGTGGCAGTGGGAAGGGGGAATGGCACTCTACGATTTATAATAAAAGACTCTTTCCCCCTTTAGATAGAAATGGACCCAAACTAACCGGTTTTGCTAAGAAGAAAGTGAAATGTTTCTCTTGAAGTCAACGGGAAAGGTTGAATCTATGATCTCCTGGTCCAAAGTGCCCTTCCCTTCCACCCTTCCTCCCTAGCGGGACCGGGAACACCCCAGCACCTACAAACTTCTTGACTGCTCTATGATTCAAGTCCCGGGAGGAGTGAGTAGATAGATAGATCCTTCTTTCCCTCTGAGCACTTTCTCTTCTATCTCCCCCCCACCCCCTCCCTCGCACACACACTCAGTGCTACCACCTTTCTCCACCCCTTCCTAGGATCCCCAAATCCAGATTTTCTCCAGAGAAAAGGAGAATTCACATCTCCCGAAGAGAATGAAATCCCCCCTCTATCAAACGTAGGCAAATGGGCCCCCTAAAGAGGGCACCTCTTTAAGAGAAAGCACCTTCATTCCCTTCACTTAATTTCCAATTGTTTATTTTAATAGACCAGAGATGAGCCTGAGAAGTGCAGCTTGGAGAGGGAGGGAGGCAAGGCGGGGGTCGTGTGGTGCGGAGGTGAGCTGGCCGAGCGGCCGTCCTGCGCCGGGGCCCCGGCTTTGGGGGCTGGGAGCGTGCATTGTGCTCCACATTACAGTCGGAGCTATAGGGCCGGCGGTGCATTTATCATCCCATTACTGTAACAAATCCGGGCTCCACTACATGAAAGGTAAAATGAATTACCGACGTTAAGCCGTCAATAAAGTCATTTCTGTAAATGGTGTCTCCAAAGGGCCGCCGCATTATTCAGCTGGCTTTATCAGCAGCCTGGAAATTACGTGGAGGAGTCGGGCCGCGTGGAGCGCGGGCCCCGCTCACTTTGATTAAGCGTCTTGCCAGCGCAATGTGACAGAGCTTTTGACCAGGTTTTTATTCACAGTCCTGTGATGAACGCCAAGCTGATCAGGCGGAATGAAGAGTAATTAAAACCTATAAATTATCTTCCGCAGCCCTTCTCGAGGCGTCTCCTGCAGGCGAGATAACGCGTCGAGACCCTATTTACGGCGCTGAAAGGGACCGCGCTGCACAAAAGCTACGTGGCTAAATAGGATATTGATAGTGTCCTAATTAGAATTTAATTAAGTACCCAAGCTCGCTTGCGGGATAAAGATTTCAATTTTGCTAACTTAAATATAAATAAAATCCCACCCCCATTTTGGTGTCTGTATGTCTGTAGGGGTTGAGGGAGGCACATTGGGGGAAAGGACCCCAATATTTTGTTAAATGGGGGGCGGGGAGGCAGAGGGGACCCCCCCCTTGGTGGCGGTGTTATTTGAGAGGCTGGAGTCGGCGGGTAGAAGTCCCACGAAAGCAGAAGGGTCCGAAGTATTCTGTCCTTCCCTCCCAGGTCTCCCTCCAGCTCCCGACACCCCGACATTTTCTCCTTTATTCCAAGGCCGACAATGATGCCGGCGCCTCCAAGGGGATCCATAGATTAATTGTGAATATAGGAAGAGAAATCAGAATCCCCGAGCTGGGACTAGCTCTCCTCAGTTACCTCAGTTGTGACTTGTCTAGGCTTGGCATCATTTTCATTTTTTCCCCTTCCCCACGTCTCAGTCCCCCAGTTGAGTTTTCAAGAAAAAAAAAATTCTGGGCAATGACTCCGTGTGTGTGTGTGTGTGTGTGTGTGTGTGTGTGTGTGTGTGTAAATTCCTGGAGTGACTGTTGCCTGGACTAGGCCTCCAGGAGAAAATGGAGATGAAAGGGGAGAACTGGCCGGGATCTCCCCCAGCCCACCCCAGGGTCTCCAGATATCTCCCACCTTTTCCCAAAGGGAAAGGGCAGAAAGAGATAGGCTAGGATTTCAAACCCCTCTCACCAGAAATAATACTCCGGATCTTCCGTCTCCCAGGGAGTAGGGGCTGAGGCAAAAGAGGTAGAATATTTCGGTATGCCCATATGCGGGGGAACCCTCCCAGTTGTACTCTCAAGGAAGTATTAGTAAATTGAGGAACGGAGCTCAGTCTGCTAGACCATCCTCAGAAGTAAAAAACTCTATAAACCCTGGTCAGACAGAATTCTAAGGGTCCCAGAACATAGTGGAGGGGTTAGGGTAGTGAACTGGTTGGTACTGGTAGTGGTGCTTATTTTTAGAAGAATTGAAGGAGAATAATTATTCTGTGCCAAGAAAAGGGGGAAAAAGCGAGTATTCGATATCATTATATCAGGGAGCATATTATGTAAGGGTTTGGGGTCTTTAAAAAAATAGCAAGAAATAATTATCAACAAGATTGGCTTTTAGCCAATGTCCCTAAGGTTTAAAGATCTCCACTCCCCCAGCCGCCGCTCCCCCAACGTCTTCCAACCGAGAACTTCCCGTTCCCATCCCGTGATATCAGCGTCTGGAGATTTCCAGACAAGCAACTTTCTCTCTCTCTCTCTCTCTCTCTCTCTCTCTCTCTCTCTCTCTCTCTCTCTCTCTCTCTCTCTCTCTGTCTCTCTCTCTCTCTGTCTCTCTCTGTCTCTCTCTCTCTCTCTGTCTCTCTCTCCTGTCTCTCTCTCTCTCTCTCTCTCTCTCTCTCTCTCCTCTCTCTCTCTCTCTCTCTCTCTCTCTCTCTCTCTCTCTCTCTCTTTTGAGTTTGCTGCTGCCTGGCCAGTAGGCTAACTGCAGAGGGGAAGGCTGCTACTTCTGTTCTTCAGGAGGGTTAATTGTCAATCCCGTTTCTGTCTGATGCAGGCAAGAAACGTATATTGGGATCTCTTATATGCTCAAGTACTTCCAAGTTGGGTTTCTTGCACCCTAGTACCTGAGATGTCTGGCCACAGGAGAATTTGAAACAGTTAAGTAAAAAACTCGACTAAATGAAGGAAAAGGGACGACAGCAAGAAGACTGAGGGATGCTTATCAGACCCAGAAACCATGCGACATTACAGGCATGAACTGCCTAAACTCGTCCTGCTACCTTGCCCCTGATAGTTCCCTTGGATCGATTAAGAAAAAGAAAGGAGATCAATCTTTAAATCTGTATCAAATTAAACCCCCGTTTAATAACAGCAGAGAGCAAATTTCTTATCACCTTCGTAACCAGTATTGTCACCATCATTATCACTCATGTCCACGCCAGTAAAATGACAACTTCTCAATCTCCTCGGAGGGAGGAAGGGACAAAAATCTTCTCCCCTCAGACCTTGCCCGGCCTGCTGAATACGGACCCGTAAGCCTACTCTGTATGACTTGAACAAGTTTTTATGGAGTTAATTTCATATTTGCCTACATCACAAATGACACCGCCTCACAAATACACATTTGGGGGGAAGAGGCAGGGAAGAGGTGGGGGCCGGGCATAGGAA
Organism: Phascolarctos cinereus; assembly: GCF_003287225.1. Classification (NCBI taxonomy): domain Eukaryota; kingdom Metazoa; phylum Chordata; class Mammalia; order Diprotodontia; family Phascolarctidae; genus Phascolarctos; species Phascolarctos cinereus. The sequence continues at coordinate 146,705,992 of NW_027556098.1, forward strand.
GAAGGGGAACTTTTGGGTGGGGGTGGTAGTGGTGAAGAGTGGGGGGTGGAAGAAGAGCAGAGTCAAGAATGTACGCGCCAGGCTACCCGGCGACTCCTCCTCTCCCCGCTCCAACCCCAAGGATTATTTATCCGCAAAGTTCCAAGCCCACTCATTGGCCTGCGTCACGGGTGTCAGCGAGAGTCACTGTTCGCTATTGGCCCCTCACACGTGCGGCCCAGACTCACGTGCTTCCGGTTTGAATGCAAAAAGTGTGCCTGGGTGATTTTTTTTTTTAGAGAGAGAGTTTGTGCAAAGATCGGAGCTGTCAGAGATTTGAAAAAAAAAAAAAAGGAAAAGAAAAAAAAAAGCCCAGGCGCGGTGGTGGAGGCACTCTCTCCCTGCAAAAAAAGCAAAGGCGATTAAAGGCGCTGCCAACCTCGAGCTGTGGGCAAAGCTGAGCATGACACTTGGGGAAGTCAAACCCCTCACTATTGCTTAGGAAGATGGCTAGATTTTAAGGACTCGTTTGTTTTTTTTTTTCCTTTAAGAAAAAATATTTTATTTGGGGGAGCTCCTCCTGGTGTGGCTTTCCTTCCTTAAAAAAAATCAACAACAACAAAAACTGAATCTGGTTGCAAAAAGAAATAGCGAAGTGTCTTCATTTTTGGATATCTGCAAAGTAGAGAGGAAAACAGATCTGCTCGGTAAAAGAGAGATTCGAGACAAGCTTCTGATCTTTTTCCCCTTCTTTTTCTTCTCCTTTTCCTTCTCCTCCTCTTTTTCTCCTTCTCTTCCTTCCTCTCCTTCTTTCCTCCCCGCACCCCCACCGGCCACTGGCAAAGTGGGGTGGAGAGCGAAGCGGGGGGGAGGGGGAAGGAAGCCGCGTCCGGGGCGGCGGGGCGGCTGAGTATGGAAGAGCAGCAGCCGGAGCATAACAGTCAGCGCGACTCCACCATAGGCACTGCGAGCCACAGCAGCAGCAGCGGCAGCAGCAGCAGCAGCAACAGCAGCAGCAGCAGCAGCAGCAGCAACAGCAGCAGCAGCAGCAGCAGCAGCAGCAGCAGCGGGAGCAGCAGCAGCGGCAGCGATGGAGACAGCGTGCCAGTGTCCCCGCAGCAAGCTCCCTCGTCTCCTGCAGCACCCTGCCTCCAGCCCCTACCCCATCACCATCACCACCACCACCACCACCACCACCACAATCACCACCAGCCCCCGCCGCCGCCCCAGCCGATGCCAGCACCTCCTCACCAGCCGCCCCCACCGCCACCGCCGCCGCCGCCGCCGCCCCAGCAGCACCGCACCACCAACTTTTTCATAGACAACATCCTAAGGCCAGACTTTGGTTGCAAGAAGGAGCAGCAGCAACAGCAGCAGCTCTTGGTCGGAGCGGGAGGAGGAGGAGGTGGCGGTAGTGCTGGTGCTGGTGGCGGTGGTGGTGCAGGAGGAGGAGGAGGCCGGGCAGAGCGAGACAGAGGCCAGACAGCCGCAGGTAGAGACCCGGCCAATTCTCTGGGCACGCGGCCGGCCAACCCGGCTTCACTTCTCTGCCCCGCAGATGCGAACTGTGTGACGCCCGACGGCTCTGCGCCGGCCCCAGCCGCCGCCGCTTCCAAAGCCAACCCAGCGGCGGCGGCTGCTGCTGCTGCTGCCGCGGCCGCGGCTGTGGCGGCGGCGGCAGCTGCTGCAGCCGCTGCGTCCAAGCCTTCGGAAGGCAGCGGGGGGAGTCCTGGAGCAACTGGCGCTAAATACGGGGAACATGGGAACCCGGCTATTCTACTCATGGGCTCGGCCAACGGTGGGCCAGTGGTTAAAACTGACTCGCAGCAGCCGCTAGTATGGCCAGCTTGGGTCTACTGTACGCGTTATTCAGATCGCCCATCTTCTGGTGAGTACACCCTTTGAAGTGAGTCCTCATTCCCCTGTCCCTCTAGGATCACCAGTGACATTCCCCACCCCCACCCCCGCCAAGAGTTCTTAGAAACCAAAATAATGATGCATTTTCCTTCCCCTTCTCCCCCAACCTATGCTATTCCTTTCTCTGTTCCTCTTCCTTCCACTTCTCCTCGAATATTTTATTTGTTCCCCCTTTTCTGCGATGCCTCCATCTCTTGCCCAGCCTGAAGTTCTGGAACAGTTGGATTTGGGCACCAGGGAAGATTCGCTATTGAATTCCTAACGCTTTAAAGTATTATTCATAATTTCTTTTTTTTTTTCCTTTTTCTGGGGGTGGCTAAGGACTTTTGTTTGATGAAGATGGGAAGTCCTAGGCTAGAGAGTTCGGTTTTATATCGACAAGAAGATAGGCTGCCATTATAGAAATGTGTGCATTAGAATTTATACACATTACCAATATTCTGCAATACTGATATGAGACAGAGAAAGTGTGTGTGTGTGTGTGTGTGTGTGTGTGTGTGTGTGTGTGTGTGAGAGAGAGAGAGAGAGAGAGAGAGAGAGAGAGAGAGAGAGAGAGAGAGAGAGAGAATGAGAATTTTTTTCCTCGGGTACGGGAAGGAGAGGCCCTGTCGTGGGGCAAAGAAACAAGGTGCTTTTGTAGAATAATATCAGAAAGGAATCACAAGGATCCCCTGGGCTGGTAGGAGAAAGTAGGAGTTAAGACTGTCCAGGAGATGAATCTTATCTTTTAGAAGAAGATGGAGAGGGACAATCTATAGGACAGTGAGAAGATCGAAAGAAAGAGAAGCTTGAGCAGGCCGGAAGGCCAGCTTCTGAGTCTCGCTGCTTGCATTGCTGTTTGCCTGTGAAACTCGGCTCTCAAAACCCTCTTTTCCCGTTATCCCCTTTTCCTTTTATCTCAGCCGGGACAGAACACCCACGGCTCGTGATTGTTTTGAGGTTTTTTCCTCCCACTCCAAAGCTCCTTTTTTTCTTTGGTGGCACAGCGACCTTAGCGTGCTTTCCATGGATGTGTCTCCTACTTCACTGGGCTGCTCCTCGGTTGTTTCCTTAGCGTCCGACATTGGGTCTCTCAACCCTTAGCCCCCTAGTTCCCTTTCAGTCTTAATGGGGAGAGAAGAAGGAACTCACACCTGCTCTGTTCCCAAATTCCACCCCAGTCAAGCCCAGCCTGGGCTGAGGAAAGAGGTAGAGTTTAGGGACGAAGACTATTTCGTGGGGTCGGAGCTACGAACTCTATGAAGGTATCCGGGAGTCTCCCAGCTCCCCATTTCCGTTTTCTTCTCTCTTCATCTCTCCCTTCAGTTCTGTCCCGAATTTCTTGGGCTGCAGAGCCAATCGATAGGCCGCTATCAGCCCCAGCCATCTCGATCCCCCCGCTATTGACACGTCCGTCTCCCTGAACCTCCGAAAAGCCGCTTTGATTGACTCGCCTGATGGATAGAGTGATTGAGCTGTCAGGTCGGCTGCTAGGGCTGGCTGGGGAGAAACGATTTTATTGCCTGTGCTCAGTGTGTCCATACACATGCACCACTATAAACCCAGTCTCAGACACAGACAGGGGTCTAGGCCTCTCTGGCTATGATCGTCTCCTCTCTCTTCCCATTACCAGAAGAAATATAAATGCCTTCTCCTTCCTCATTGGGGTTCTTCTATCTTGTCTAGGTCAGCGTCTTTGCCCTTGGCATCTGGAGTTTTAGGGCTACAGGCCCTGTTGTATCCCCTGTAACTTTCTGGATCCCAGGATTCTGCTAGAGAGAATGGAGACTTACCTTTTGGTTTGTAATGGGAAGTTGACATTGGGAGTCCGGTCTCCACCCGGAAGGAAAAAAATCAATTCGCGATCACCTAGATTTCCAACCAGGAAGGTTGAACTCCAAGATCCTATCAAAGGGGCTCGAGCTTAACCTAGCACTCTGATATTGTGATACTGTGTCCTCTTTCTCTCGGATGAGGAGAATGGAATATCTTAGAGGAAGATGTCGGGCTTCTCTCCAGTCTCCAACCTACACCTAAGAGTGTCCTGGCTACCAGGCTCCAGATTCCCTAGGCCCTGACTGTAACCATCAAAAGTTGTGCGGTTTATGTGGGGTTCATACCCCTACTCCATCTACTAATCGGGGACTAGAGTTTATTCAAAGCTTCCCTGTTTATATTCCCTTCTAGCAGAAGCAGATCGATGTGGCCTGTTTCTCTACATGGTGACACTCTCACTGTAGTACCTCCCCAAGGCTTTAGCGTTTTTATAAATAGCAACGATTTGGTTATCTGGCTTCTTACACGGAAAGGCCGGGAGACTTCAGCCCCCACTATTTATCCCTTCTCAAAATCTCCATTTCTAACCTTTCCATCCTCTATTGCAAGAATCCTGGAGAATCAAATATCAGTTAAAAAAAAAAAGGACTAGGATGTAGGTGTACTGAAACATGGATCAGGTAGAAGGATAAGCCAACTGACAGATGAGTGATCTCAATCTCTATCTGTCTGTCTATTTGTGTAGCCCCGTAGTTCTCTATCCTAATTCCCTGTGTTCTACCGACTGTCAGAGGACCAACAGGTGTGCCAAAGACTCAGCGGGCTTGCAGAATATAACAACTAGGGTCCACGGGATCCGTCGGTTCTGGCCCTATGCCTATGTCCTTGGCCTCTGGGATGAAGCCCTGAATTATATGTAGAAGCTTTTGTCCCCTTCCTGTTGCCCCTCTCTCATTTGCTTTTTGGTCCAGAAATATCTGGTCAGGGAAGGAAATATCCAGGGGATGCTTTATCTTGAAAATGGCAGAGGGGCTAAAAATTTCAGTTCCAATTCCAATTTCCTTGTGTTTCCTTTTTTTTTCATTTCGTTACATTTTGTTTCTTTTGTTGGTTGGTTTGGGGTTTTTTGTTTGTTTTGTTTTTACAATTCATGAAATAAATGGTAGAGGCCTTAAAACATAAAAATATGCAAAGTCGATGAATTTCGAAATTGCTAGAGGCTGTTAGCAACGCGGCCGTCTGGATAGAGGCAGGTATCCTTTTCCAACAAGGAGTGGTGATTTGGGAAGAGAAAGCGGTAGGGTTACTGATTGAGGGCGCTTGCAAAGGTTCACTGTTGATCATGCTGAGTTTATCGGTACCCCACTAACCTTAGCCGGAACCGTGGCTCCTCCAGCTGTTCTGGGTGTAGAGTGCCCTTGCAGTCAATATATTTCCCACAGCCCCCGGGTCTGGCCTCACTTCAGTTGGAGGCGCAGAAACTTGTCTGTAACAGAAGGCATCGAACTTCCTCTCTTTATGCGGCAGGGTCTGGCATTCCCCAGGGTCTCACAGAAAATAACGGAAAGGAAGCGGGCCTGGGGCGCTTGAACCCAACCAGGTCGGGGTTAGAGTGAAGCTTGTGGCAGAAAGAAAGACTACTAAGGGCGGGGGCCAGGGGAGAGCAGTCTATTTCTTGGTTCTTCTCAGGAGGCCTTGACCCCGCGGGCTTAATTTTCTCGATCTCTTTGCTTTTCTTCTGATGCGGGGGTGGAGTGGGTTTCTCTGGATTGGGAGGCCCGAGGTGGGGGAAGGGGTGGCAATAATGATGCTGTCTTGGTAAAGGACAGCGGGTATTGGTTTGAAGTGGTTTCTACTAGCATTTATTTTCTCAGCCTCAGTGGAACCGGGACCTAAGATCTCGGAAGATAAAGGAGTGGTGAAGCGGAGGGTTAGGGAGACACACAAAGTGAATCGGCTGGGGTGCCAGCTCCTCTCCCAGCTGCTTTATCCCCTTCCTCATTGTCATGATGGGAATGGCTGGTCCCAGAATCTGCTTCCACAGGCCGATCTTGGGTTTCCCTGTGGGGAGAAGAAGGGAGCAGAAGGAAAGAAAGCTGGGCGGGGGCCCAGATTTCGTTCCTACTAATTTCTTTCTTCCTGAGATAATCTGCTGCTTCTCTGGTCTCTGGGTTGCCTGGGGCCTGGCCAGTTCGAATCTTATTATCAGGTGAATGCCTTTGGCTCTCCTCTCTCCCCCAAATCCTACAAGCTTCCTCTTCCCCTCCTTTGATCTAGATTGAAATTGTGGGGGTCCTGTAGCTGTCGGCCATTTTTTTCTTTCTCACTCTTTACTACCCATCAGAAAGAAGATAAGAGTTAGTAATAAGGGACAATTGGTTTGGGCCAGGGAAGACTGCTTCTTGAATTGGGAGTGGGGTCGGGATGCTATGGATGAAAGGGAGGGGAAACTTCGAAAACAGAAGGGGCTTTAGTAACCAAGAACTATGATACAAGAACACCCCCTTTCACTGATACAATTCACACAGCTGCCTTTCCACCTTCCCCCCCCCATTTTCTTCCCTTTTCCCCTGTTTCTGTCTTCTCTCTCCCTCCCCCCTTTGCCTTACCCTCCCCGGCTTGTCTCCCTCACATGTAGGTCCCCGCACCAGGAAACTAAAGAAGAAGAAGAACGAGAAGGAAGACAAGCGGCCGCGGACGGCATTCACCGCAGAGCAGCTACAGAGACTCAAGGCGGAGTTCCAGGCGAACCGCTACATCACCGAGCAACGCCGGCAGACCCTGGCCCAGGAGCTCAGCCTCAACGAGTCCCAGATCAAAATCTGGTTCCAGAACAAACGGGCCAAGATCAAGAAGGCCACAGGCATTAAGAATGGCCTGGCTCTGCACCTCATGGCCCAGGGACTTTACAACCATTCCACAACCACGGTACAGGACAAAGAGGAGAGCGAGTAGCCACTTCCCCTTTCTCCCTCTCCCCCACCCCCACCCCCTGCTTCACGCTGGCTCCTGACACCCTCTCATCCCCACCCTCTCCTCGTTCCCCTCCTCCGGCTCAAAAGATTTTTTTTTCCAGGGAAGAAAATAATAAACAAAAGAGAAGGGGGGGAAAGACTTCGAACGGCAAGTCATGTTGAAAGAAATTTTTTTTTAAAAGAGAGACTCGGACAGGTGCTATCGAAATCAGATCTATTCTCTATTAATAGTATAAGGGACGAAAATGCGAACACTTAAATCTCTATATAGCCAAACAGCTTACGACCTTGTATATATTTAATTTCAGGTAAGGAAAAAATATGTGTAGCGATCTCTATTTGCTGGACATTTTATTAATCTCCTTTATTATTATTATTGTTATAATTATTATAATAATTATTATTATTTGATCCCTCCGTTTTCCCCCTGTTTCGTTTGCGTTCCGTTTTTCTTTTGAATGTGGTCGCTTCTTGGTCCTCCCTCTCCTCCCACCCCTCCACCTCTCTTCACTGCATCACTGTCTCTGCCTATCTCGGACTTTTCTTTGTGTGTGTGTGTGTGTGTGTGTGTGTGTGTGTGTGTGTGTGGCGTGTGTCTCTCCTTTAGTCTCTCCCACCTTCCTCATTCTTTCTTCCTTTTCTTCCTTCCCTCTGCCCACCCTTTTTTTTTTTCTGAGACCTGTTTCTACCCCACAGACTGCGAGACTGAACCGCCGCTACAAGCCAAAGATTTTATTATGTTCAGAAACCTGTAGTCTGAAATAAAGTGTACACTGTGTTCACAAGCCCGCGTCGTTCCTTCTCTTCGGGGCCTTTGCCCGACCGCCGTAGTCGGGCTTGGGCTGGTTGACTTCATCTGACTGGCCATTCGTGCCGGACTGGCGTTTCTGGAAAGGGCGGATGGCGGGCAGAGTGTGACCAAAGCAGCTTCATTCCCTAGTTTCCTATCTTTCCATACTTCGGGAGTAGGCATGCGGTAGGCGGCAAATGGGAAGCTAGTTATCTACTCCACAGGGTGATTCTAGGCCAAAGCAGTCTCTAGAGAAATGGGACTTCCGTCTCGGGGCCACGAAATTCAAGGGATCTCAGATCTCACAGGGAAACAAATGCCCATCATTGGAAAGAAAGGGAAGGAAAATCAGGAATGGGGGAAAATACCAGTAACAGAGCACTTTTTCTTCTGAGGGTGTACCCAGTGGGTTGACAGGGGCTTTGCCCAGACTGGCACGTGGACCCGACCCGGGAAGCTATGCTCGCAGCGCCCTCAACCCCGTCTCTCTTTAATATGTGTTTCCTTAAGCCAGAGGGTGGAAGAGGGTCTCCCTGCTAGGAATGGGGGCGGGGTGTGACGGGGATCCCTTCTGAAAATGATCTTTACTCGGCAGCCGGTTGCTTAGCAGCGTCTTAGTAAAGAATGGTCCTTTTCTGCCCCCATCCCTCTACCCGCTCGACAGACTTTTCTGCTTTTATTCACACAGGTTTTCGTTTGCGAGAAAACGATTCAGTCTGGGCACTGTGTGTGTGTGTGTGTGTGTGTGTGTGTGTGTGTGTGTGTGGTGTGTGTGATTTAGGGTATGAGGAAGGGAACGAACCCATCACTAGTTTCAGTCTAACCTGATCAGCGCTCTATCTCGCTTCAAGAGAACTAGGTTCAAAGGCTTCATTAGTCTGGAATATTCACAGCCACTGTCTTATGTTACTGTTAGCACTATTAAGGTTGTCAGTGTCTGCTCGACTGCCCCTAACTAAGGAGATTCTGATGCGAGTTTATTATAATAGTACTGTAATAATATTTTTAATAGTAAAACACATAGCAAGACTCCAAACAATAAAAAACAACCACACCCATAATAAGCATTCTTGTCTTACGGGGATGGGAGACGTGCCAGAACACACCAGGTCTCAGTGCTCTGTCTCCATTGCCCCTCTTTCAATTTTCCCCAAATCCCCCAGAAGAAGGAACCAGGGAAGAACATCAGGTTGCTTCTTATGTCTCTAGAAAATTGGGGTGGAGGGGCGGAAGACAGAAACCTGAATGATTGCTTGTTTCTTTCATCTGTGAGTGGTTGTGTCTATTTGTTGCTGGGGTATTTTCTCTGGGAATGTAAAAAACAAAAACATAAAATGAGTCTCTGGTCTTTGCTTCTACATCTCTACCTCATCCGCCCTCACTGGTGTGTGTTGTGTGTGTGTGTGTGTGTGTGTGTGTGTGTGTGTGTGTGTGCCCCTGTGCTTGAGTGCGTGCTGTAAGAGTGGGTCATAATGATTTCTTTCTTTGGATTCATTTTATTTTATTACTACTTTGACCTACCCTGTGATTATTAACATCAACTGAGGTTAAGTTGACTGGTTGTTTTCCAACCCTCTAAGTTTCTTTCCATTTAGGTTGAGATTATTTTCCCTTTTGAACCCAGGTGAGGACTAGCCTTCCAAAATCTCAGTAACCAAAAATGTCATCAATTTCCCAGGATCTGGGTTCAAAGGCAATGAAGGGGAAGGATCTATCCAAATTCCCACATCAGCTGCAAACATTATTTCAGTCAATTACTTCACCCTTTCTCTTCTCAGCCTCCATCTGAGCTTTTCCAATCTCGGGTTGAGATGGAATGAGGAGGATAAAAATCCTGGAATAGTTCAGATGAGATACCTCCACAGGAATGGCGGCTTATGCTGGCTTACTGGCATTTGTTTGGCATAACTGTTTCCAAAAGGGCAATGGAGTCTATGGGCTGATCAGCTCCTCCAAGTTTGAGGAGATTGAGGTTTTCTTTCTGATTTATCCAACCCCATTACTACAAATCTACCAAGGAGTGCTAATTCAGTTTAATTCACTTCACTAAATATTCATAACAAGCTGGGGGGGGAGGGCATGAGGGATTCAGATAGAATCTAGCAGCTCCCTCTTCCCCAGCTTGGATGAAGTCAGAATAATGTGTGTGTGTGTGTGTGTGTGTGTGTGTGTGTGTGTGTCTGTGTAGAAAGGGAGAGAGACAGAGAGAGAGACAGAGAAAGACAGAGACAGAGGGAGAGGTGGGAGGAGATAGGGATAGATTTTAGAGAGTTAAACTAAGTAAGAATAAGGAGAAGGGACAAGAGTTGGCACAATTTACACAAAAAAGGTTTCCCACTCCCACCTTACTGTGGTTTTTGTTTTTGTTTTGGCTAGGCAATAGGGTTAAGTGACTTGCCCAGGGTCACACAGCTAGTTAAGTGTCAAGTGTCTCGGGCCATATGTGAATTCAGGTCCTCCTGACTCCAGGGCCAGTGCTTTATTCACTGCACCACCTAGCTGCCCCTCCCATCTTACTCTGAGGCCTCTTCTCATTTTAGAATTCAAGGAAAAAGAGAGGACAAAGGGTGGCATCAGTGGAAAATTGCTCAGGTTAAAGTTTCCTTTGGCTGATCAGTCTATATGGGAGAAAATTAGAGAAGGTCACTTGTTTCATAGCATCTTCCTTTTTTTCTCTCGCTTGCTGCTTGTTTCCCAACAAGAAGAGACTAAATTTGGCTAGGTCTCAGGCAAGGGGTGTGTGTGTGTGTGTGTGTGTGTGTGTGTGTGTGTGTATGTGTTTGTGTTCATGTATGTATATATGTATGTATATTATGTGTATATGTATATGTGTTTGTGTGTATTGGAGGTAAGAGAAACACACTGCCCCATTCCTTGTCATCCTCTGATCAGAGTAGACAGGATCTCTCTTCCAATTAATCCCTCCTATTCTCAACCTAGTTGAGGATACGGAGGGAAAGAAAAGAGAGCAGTAATCATTTATTGTGTAATCAAGATGAATTGAATATGTCACTATTTTGTATTTTTGTTCTAAGTGCTTTTCCATCCATTTATTTATTCTCATTCTTCCACTGTAGAAATAGATTGAGAAATTATTTTTCTTTCTATTACACAGATCAGGAAACTGAGGGCTAAATGTGTTTATGCTCACACATCATGTTAGTGGCAGATCCCAAGGCCAGAATCCAAAAGTCTCTTTATTCAGTCCAATGTGTGGACTATGTATGTCTTCTCCAGCTCTGTGTTCAGTTTCTTTCTGTCTTTCTTCTGTTCTAGAAAATTGGCTTTGAATCTGAAACTGGGACCCAGAAGGATATCCTTGTTGTCTCTACCTTCAGTTCCAGTTCCCATCCAGACCCTTCCTCACTGATCAGACTACTTCCTTGCTTCCCCCTTTAGGAAAAGTAATAATAACTATAAAAGGAATTGATTTCTATGATTTATGGGGCTGGCTTAGCAAACCGTATGTGAATTAAAGTCTGAGGCTGCACTGAAATAAATATCAGAAAGTACCATCAAAATTTCCCTCATTTTCTTTTTCTTTTAAAGATGAATTGAACCATAAACTTAAATCTTCCTCTGCCCAGGAGGAAACAGACTGCTATCTAAGTCCAAACAGTATTGATCCAAGGTCCCTTTGTAGGCAAAGGTCTCTGTTTTCCAGTGGAAACTCAACTTTCTTCCCCACCCCACCACCCCCAGGCTGCTGGAATTGTGTGTGTGTGTGTATGTGTGGGTGTGAGTGTGTAGGGAAGAGGGTTTTCTGTCCAATTCTGCCAAGTCTGGCCTAGCACAGACCCCAGAACAGTTCTTGTCTAGCAAAAAGACCAAAAGTAAGCCTTTGGCTGTTTCTTCCAATGACCATAGGAGCAATAGTTTGCTTTTCGAACCAGTGGCTATGACTTCGATAATGTTTCCAAAGCAGAAAACTCACCCTGCTTACCCTCCACACCTCAATTCTTCTCTTCTCCACCTGGAGAGTAACAGCCAGAACCTAAGGAGTGATGGGACAATCAGATGAATAACAATTAGTGAGAGGGCACAAGAGGGCTATCCCTAAGGTAAGAGAGAGAAAAAGAGAGGAGAGCTGACTCAAACTATTTTTCAGTCTACTTTCTCTGCTTTGTTTGCCTTCATCGCATCTCTCTGTCAGAGACTATTTCTCCATCTCTCTCTATTTCTGTCTGTGGGTAGTTCTTGGTTTTCAATCATAGACCTTTCTTTCTCTGCTGTCTGGTCCCTGTGACAAGCTATTTCTCACCCCCCTGAATGGAGATGGAGGTCAAAAGCTAAGATCTAATCTTGGTTCACTCTTTCACTTCTCCCTTAGGGCAGGGAGCTGTCCCTTCAGTCCAGGTCTTTGGAAAGGTGGGCAACTCTAATCCAAGTGAGGACCTGGGTTCGAATTAGATAGCAAGTTTATTCTCTTATCAGAGATCCTAATTATCAAAGAAGAAAGGGACCTTGATCTTTTCTCTCTTTCCCTTTTCCACTCTCCCTTGCTCTAACACACACACACACACACACACACACACTTTCTGGAGCTCAGTCCATGTCTCTTGCTTCCCAATCCTCTGGGCCCCAGATCACCTCACCGTGGGTCTGTTGAGGAGTTGGGGTCAGGAACGCTAGATATTTTGTTACTGCTACTGTTGTGAGTTTGGGGAAAGGAAGTAACTTGAGGGTTTTAAGTCTGGACTTCAGGCTGCTGCAAAGGGCTGAAAATCCTCCCCCTAAAAGGCAAAATGCAGAGATTTAGGAGTTAGCTTTTTATCACAGGTATGCAGAACACACAGAACATGCATTTACTCATAAGCTTAAACAAATATCAAGTACCATTGGCATACATATACAATAGGTACATGTAGGTGCATATACACATGCATAAATACAGAATTTGTTAAATCCATAAAGACCACATTTTTGCACATCTAGTCGGTATGTACACATGATCAAACACCCATTCTTGCACACAGAACACACACATATATGTACCAACAACTATGCAGTCTGAACACACCCAACACATTAAAACTTAAGAGGAATTTATTATATGTTCACAATAAGAGGAATTTGCTCTTTGAAGAAAGAGACCATTGTGTTCTGGGCCCTCTATTCCTATCTAGAGATGGAACTTTCCAACTCAGTCGCCATTCTGCTTGGGTTTATCAAAGCTGGAACTTTTAGGAAGGAAAAGGTTATTCCTGGGGAATTTGGGACAGATTGGGAGCAGGAGTGTCCAGACAATGAAATCCTGGGAGCAAAGGGCCTGAGTGCATTTTAGATTGCCTTTTTGGGTCGTCAGCTCCCTCAAGCACCGAGACCTCGGGTTGCAAGCGAGCTCAAAGCTGGGTCTCACTTGGGTCAGGAGGAGCTGAGGGCACAGCAGCCTGGGAAATGGCCGGAAGAACATCAAGTGCTTTCGCTAGAGAGGCCCCCCGGGCGCCAGTGTCTCTCTTTTCACACACAGAGATTGCCAGCAAGTGCAAGAAACCCCGACAATAAGTTACTCATACGCATTGCTAGAGGAGGGGGGTCTGGCATGCAGGTGACCCTTGGCACCCCCCTCCCCCATTGCACCACACAGATTTTCCAGCCTCATCAATGCATAAGCACTCTCCATCACCATCTCCTTCCCTCCTTTGGCCAGAAATCTTGGGCAAAGAGTCGGGAACGAACTGACTAGTTACTAGTTGTTAGTAAGGAATTCTTCGGATCTGGATCCTAAGCTTTTGAGGTTTTCTGCAGCTGATGCTGGTGCTGGGGTTTGCTTGGCAGTTTTAGCTAAGCGATATACCCTACCCACATACAACAGCAACAATAACAACAACACTCAGACACAAAATAAACAAAAAACACCGTGTAACAAATTACAAGAGGTGTCACCTTTTCTCAGAAATTTTGTCAGTGGGTCACACCAGTCCTTAAAACTTGAACCTCTGGATCTGAGTAGCTAGCTCATACCAGCCAGGCACGTGAGACATAAGTGGGGAGATAGAGGTGGAGAAAGCTCATTATGTGTATAGGTGTATTTCAAACATTTGTGCAAGAACTTTTTCTTACTCTTTCTCTTCTTTGTGTGTTGTGCATACACCCATGTGTTTCTGAACAGGGGAAAGTTGAGGAATTTTCTTCAGAAACTAGCACAGTTCATTTGCTAAAATGCAGGTGATTTCAAACATCTGTTCCTGCCACTGATTCTCATTCTGTGAGACCTGTGGAACTTTTCATTTGAGTTCAGGTAGTGTTTGGCAGGAAGGGTGAATCACCTCTCTTTCGCCTAGATCCTGGAAATCCGATGGAACCTTCACCCCATTGCTCTTTTCCCACTGTGTGTCATGTGGATTCCATCTCCTTTACACTTCCATAAACACTATAAACACTAAAGTAGAGCAGATATCAAAACAGTGGGGTCTTTGCTCACTGAATGTTTCTAAAACTACACATGTAGGTTACTGCTTTAATTTGGGATGCTATCACTGTCACACCTATTCACTGCACTGAGACAGACCTAGGTTGCCAGTAAGCATGGGAATAATAATTATACACCCCCATCGAACATATATTTCTAGGTTGGATAATTGGATTAAGATGGGTACTTACTATGGAGAAGAGATCTAAGAATATCTTCAAGTATAACCTCTAAAGCGCTTCCTTGGACAGAGCCATAATAGAAGATCCCCAAATTCTTAGCCAACAGACCAGAAATTTTATTTTTAGATAAAAGGAGGTATACAGTTAAATATACTGGTATAATTGACTTCACATTTTAGAAGCATTGTCAATACCTATATTGAAAACACATAGCTTCTCCAACTTACGAATTAAGGCAAATTAAATATAGACGTCTGAAATTCAGGGAATTCATCCTCCTTACCTTCTTCAGAACCTCCTTCTTCTTTCCCTCCTACTCTGTCTCCTCTCCTCTCTCTCCTCTCTTCTCTTCTTTTTTCCTTTCCTCTCCTCTTCTCCTGTCTTCACTCTATTTCTCTCCTCATCTCCAGAAGAAAGTGGCATTTATCTTTAGGGAACAATTCAGAAGGTAGTATCTTATATCAGAGAATTGTTTAAAAGAGAGTGTGGTGAAGTGAAAAATATCTCGATTAAGAGTCAGGAGAGACCTATGTTTGAATCCTATTTCTGACATTAGTGATGTGATCATGGGCAAATCATTTAACCACTTTGAGTCTCAGTTTCCTCTTTTGTAGACTCGAATTAACTCATTTGTTTTATAAATCAATTGAGATATATGTAAAGGGCTTTGAAAACTGAAGATCTGCATAAGTGTCAGTTGCAATTATTCCAATTAGAGATTATTGTAACATTATTAGTCAATGTACCTCCTATAATTATAAAGATTATATATCTCAAGAGAAGTAGCATGGTGAAATGGAAAAGTCTTTTGGATTTAGAATCAGAAACTTCCAGTTCTGGCTTGAACTTTAGCCTGATGATCTGGAACATGTCACTGAATCTTTCTAGGCCTCAGGTTCCTCATGTGTAAAATCAGGGTATCATTCTAGATGACCTGAGGATAATACTAGCAGTGTGAACCTGAGTGAGTTATTTCACCTCCAGTAGTCTCAGTTTTCTGCTTTAAGACAAATGGGCATTATAATGGGAAAGCAAAATGATAAAACTCCACAAAAGTGAATTATCGAATCAGATGAACCTAATTTTAAAAATGTAGGCTGTCCCAACAAGTCTCAGCGCACTTTGAAGCTATTAAAATTTAGCTTTAATAGCTTAAAACTTCACTAAGACTTTTTGAGGCACGCCATGTATTTAATGTGGTCAATAATACTTTGTATCATGTCCTATTAAGACCAGGGCTTACAGGACATCCTCTTTCCTCCTGAAGTTTGTTTCAAGAAACTTTTAGTCCTGTTTTCACTTACCCTTGAATTTGAGGTAGTATTCTGTATTCACTGTCTCAGAATCATTCCCTCTCAGTTTACATTCCAAAGAGCTCACTTTCCTTCAGTTTGAAGTAAGGCTCCCCATGCACGTGTTCCCACACATCTTCCCTGAGCACTACAGCCCTTTATTCAATGTGGCTGGGTGTTGTTGGTCTTGGAGCTAAGGAGTTGGGAAAGGATGGGGGCCATGCATCTGTACCGAGTCTTTAGAGAGAGAGCCCTGAGTCTTTCTAGCCTGAGTCAGCATCAGCCTCTGGAGAATTCTCTTTCAGATTCAGCACCAGCCCGGGGAAGGGGTACTTGTTTCTCTCCGGAGGTACCTAAGTTCATAGCGTAGAGAAGCCATTCCTTTTCTATGTCCCTTCCAACGGAAACTCGTTGGCAGAGGTGCTCCTCTGTCTTCTGACTTAAATTTAGCTACCTTAGGACTCTAGAAATACATCAGCAGAGGAAACCATTAATACCACCCAGGCTCTAGTACTCCAGAGAGACATTCCTCTCCTGCGATGTTTCCTTAGGTCACTAATTGGAATCATAGGGTTAAGTAGGAGTCCCTCCAACTTCCTTACTCAAACTAACTCCCCAAACTCGACTCTTTGTCTATCCCACTGAGAGGGTGATGGTGACAATGTCGACTTTAGTTCTCCTTACTTTTTGGAAAAAGCTGTCTCCCTCACTCTTCCCTCATTCATCTCCCTTTACTGCTTTTCCCAAGGCTGAGGGGCCCCATGAAATTTAAAATCCACAGCTGGACTCCCCTTTTAGTAGTCTCAAGGACCAAAAACAGCATCCAGGTGTGTGGTCTGTTCCTGTCAGAAGTCTGTCTTTATCTGTTTTGATTTGTCTTTGCAGCTTTTACTTCCTTTTTCTGTGTCTTTTTCCCTCTCAGTCTCTGACTCATTTCGATGCTTCCTGTCTCCGTCTGCGTTTCCCTCTCTGCCGAAGCATTTCTCTCTCCCTCTCTCTCCGAGTTTGTCTCTTTCTCTGTGCCTGTCTCTCATCTCTTTTATCCCTGTTCCTCTGTGTCTCTTTGTCTGTGTCTGTATCTGACTCCGTCTGTCCAAAGTTGTTTTCATTCTCTGAGGAGAGCTCTTACTTGATTATCCTTTTCTGAGTTTTTTTCCCAGCACCCAAGTTTGATCAGAAAGTTACCTAGTTTTTCCATGGGGAGAAAAAGAGATGGAGAACAGAAAAAGGCCTCTCAGTAATGGCTAGGAACCTCATTCCGGCTCAATGCGTGCCGCGGTGCCCCTTGAACTTGATGGTGGGCAGAACTTGGAACAATGTCGCCCTCCCCCCCCCCGCAACTTTTACTGCTTGAGTGTACCCATCTTGTCTTGGAGTACAGGGGAAAAGGCGCAGCCTATTCAGGGGACTTCAGGAACAGATGGGGCAAGAAAGTAGGAAAATTCTGGCAGGTCATCCCATCCCTCTCACTTTCAGCAGCGCCTGGAAACGCAGGCGACTTTCCAATCTTTTCCAAGCCAATTGAGGATCTGAGACAGGCCAGCCTGGGGGTCAAAACCTCCCGGGGAAGGGGCCTGGGAGGGGAGGGGGGAGGAGGGGGAGAAAGGGGGAGCGGAGAGGGGGGAGCCTTTAGAGCTGCTGGGTTCGAGCTTTATTTGTGATTCTCCAACTTAAAGAGAGAGAAGAGAGAGAGAAGAGAGAGAGAGAGAGAGAGAGAGAGAGAGAGAGAGTCCGTCCGAACCCTGGGTTGAGAAAGTCTTTCTTCTGTTCGGACCCATCGGCCCTCACGGACTTGGCGGAGGCAAAGCCCAAGGTCTTTGGAGGGAGACGATCTAACATAATTCCCTCTTCTGGGGGGAATAATTCCGGGCAATCAGGCTTTGAGGGCCCTGTACTGATCTTTCCAGGACCCAGGTGAGCGTCTTCTGAAATCCTTTCTCTGGGGTACTTCCTTTTTTTTTTGCCACAAGAGAAGTGGAAGTAGGTTCCTCTATAATCCTGTGATCTTTACCCCCTTATTTCTCTCTCCTTCAATATACCGACCACGGACAGGGCAGGAAAAGTGGCTTTTTCAATTTCCACCCCTTTGTTTCCTAGGGAGATTTGGCAACCTCACTTGTTAGGCGCCTTTGCTCCCTGCTGGGGTGTATTCTTTACATTCATTTCTTTTGTACTTGTAACGTCAATTTCAATGCACCCCACCCTCGGCATCCTTCATGGCCAAGCCTGTTTTTTCCTTGCAGTTAGCTTTTCTCCTTATCCTTAGGCAACTGGGGGCCCTATAGTGGAGTTACAGCGGCCTAACTTTGTGTGCTGTTAGTCTGCTGTTGAGAGCAGAATTTGGTCCAGCCCCTCCGTCTTCAAGCCAGCTAGCTGGACTTGTACTTTGCTCCCCAGGCCCCAGATGAGGAGAATACAGGGGAGCTGCTCATGGCATCGAAAATACGAATCGGAAATAAGAGGTGGGGAGTTTGGGTCCAAAATTTATCTTAGGGTTTAGTGCCAAGACACTGAGTCCTTATTTTAGGATGATCAGCCATAGCTCGGGCCCCTTCCAGGATCTTTTCTTTACTCCAAAAATCTCTCTCCTGGTGGAACCAATTCCCTAAGAGTTCAAGATGCTAATTTGGTAAGGTTGTTCTTGAAAAAGGCGGGAGAGAGAGAATCCAAGCTCCCTGGGTGTGTGTGCGTAAAATGTCTTCTAAGAAAGCCTCCAGTTTAAGTGGATTCTGAGACATACTTTCTCACTCTCCAAAAGTGAACATTGAGCTAAAGTTAGTTTTGGGTGTTTCTGAGCTGGGTGAAACCAGCAGTTCCCCGCCCCCACCCTCACCCCCACCCCAACTCCGACTCTTCTCCGTCTTCCTTCCAAAGATCATGGCCTCGAACCGAAAACTGGTTGCTCCGGCAGAGCTCAGTGACTGGGGGCACCGAAACGCTGCCGAGAAAACTTGCTGAAGTGCACTGCAGTAGGGGCAGGTGGCAGTCCGGCATTCTCTTCCTATTCTTGCATCTTTTCCCCTTTCTCGCTTTTACCTTTGAAAGTCTTCCCTCTAGCCCCCAAGTTTCTTTTCTTTTTGAGCTGAACCTAGATATTTCAGTTACAAGAGCGCCGGACCCCAGAAGGGCAGCGCGTGCGTCTGGTGTGCGTGCTTGCGCGCAGAAAATGAGACCGAACGCTTCTTTTCTCTTCCAGCCCCAAACTGCACTCCCCAGCCACGCGATAGCCCTAGTCCAGCAAGCCGCCTTGGAATGTGTTGCAAGCCCATTATTAGATAAAGATGGCATCTGAAGCAGAGGCGAGTCAAAAGAAACAGGTGGGAAACATAAGCGACAACTCCAAACCCACAATTGAATTGAGGGACATTGTATGAGGCCAGTGACTCTTTGGGGACACAATTCACTTCCCGTTTTCTTTCATAGGGCCCACAAAGTCTCAATTCTCTCTCTCTCTCTCTCTCTCTCTCTCTCTCTCTCTCTCTCTCTCTCTCTCTCTCTCTCTCTCTCTCTCTCTCTCTCTCTCTCTCTCGTCTTAGCTGTGGGCTGAGAAACACTTCAAATTTCATCGCGAAGAAAAGATTTCCAAGCTCTTTATCATTAAGCTGCCAGCCGAGCTCAAGGAGGCCCCTTGTCTAGGCTTTAGGAAACTGGGGGTTAGGAATCCCTTCTCGGTTTAAGACCTTTTTACTTTTGTGATTGATTAAATACACACACACACACACACACACACACACACACAGAGTGTGTGGTCTTCCCTCTTTCCTTCCTTCCTTCCTTCCTTCCTTCCTTCCTTCCTTCTTTCCCTCCAACAGTTTCCAGAGAATGAAGCATGAAAGCTCTTTCGTAGAGATTATGGATGCTTCGTTTATTTCTGCAAAAGGCGAATAGGGACAGGGAAAACAGTTCCTTGTCTTAGACCTCCATCTCACTCAGTAGTGTCTGATACTCTGAAGATCTATAAGCAAAGTCATTAGAGGGGCATTTGGACAGTAGGCTTAGGTTGGGTTAACAGGCTCAGGGAGAGAAAGTGGTTGAAGGGGCCTGGTCAGGTGGGTTCTTATAGTTGGGCTGTTTTATGTAAAACAGTAGGTCACTAGCTGTGGGATTGGGGAACAGGAGAAGAAAAGGGAACCCAAGTCCAAGCTCCCCTCTGGAACTGGTGCGTATGATCTGAATTATTCTTTGAACTCTTTGGACACCTTACCTGCCATATCCTGAGGCTGGGCTCTAGCCCTGCCTCCCCCAACATTTCAAGTTACCCCACCCTCTTAATACTTCCTCTAGAGGTCCTGAGGGGAACTGCTTGCAGTCTATTGACATTCCTGATTCACCTTACAGGAGCGCCTATATTCACTCCACATTCCTCACAATGAGCTCTCTGAATTGAATGTGGAGAGATCTTCATTGTATTAAGGGTAAAAGTAGGTTAGCGGAGAGAGTCTTTCCGAATTAAAACACAATATTGAAAGCCGAGATCATACCAGCACCATTCACAAAGGTTGGGACTGTTCTTAAGTGGTCACATCCTTTTAAATCTTGAGATAAAAGAAAATTCACCTTAGTAGCATTCTCCTTCCCTATTCAGTGGGACTTTATTCCTTTCACAAAATACAGTTGGAGGGATTTGAAATTGCCTTCAGGAGAAAAATGACAGAAGGTTTTTATTTTTTGAAACAGAGCAGAGAAGTCTGAGAAAGAAAGACTTTAAGTTCTCAGAAGGAGAATTTCCAGAGTTCAGGCTTAAATTCCTTTGTGACACAGTATTATTAACTCCCCAAACGAAAGCTTCCCCACATTCCTGCCATCCCACCCCAGAAACTCCTTGTAGCTCCTAGGGGTACAGAAGGGGAATCTGCAGGGAGATTGAGAGTGATGAATTTTGGGGAGTAAAGAGTGTTTTTTTTTAAAGAAGAAATCTGGGGGAGGGGAGTGTGTATGGGAATGCCCTTAGGTGTAAACAAAGACCAAGTTGAAAATGATGAAATTTTCCTTACTGTGAAGCTAGTGACTTGGATATTACTTGCAAAGGAATCAGATCCATTCAGGAAATGTTCTTTGAAGTATCATAATAATTTTTCACAGGTCCCCATTAGAAAGGAGGGAATATACATGGTACACAGGCTTTTTGAAACTGAAATTATCCAACACATTCCAGAGTTATCTGTTGAGGGCTCTAAGCTGATAGTAGTATAATGAGTGGATTGCAGCATTATATACGTGTAAATATATAATATAGTAAATGGAGAAATAGAGGAGAAAGCCCCACTGCTATGCATGAACACTTGCCAACTTTTATTAATTACTCAGTCATTTTAATGTGAAAACAAATACCAAAATGCACTAATGCACATTCTGGATTAATGGCCTGCAAAATTAGATGAGAGGAGCAAAGGTTGAAGGTTCCAGGAGCATTCCATTTTCTTCTCAAATCTGGATAGTATGTGTGTGTTTTTGTGTGTGTGTGTGTGTGTGTTTGTGTGTGTTTAATGTAGTCACACTTTTTTTTTTAATGAGAAAGTGATCTCTGGGATGGAAACAAAAAAGCCAAAGTAATTTAGTAGCAATGGTCTTGGCAGGGTATGTGGACTGCACAGAGGTAGTGTCTCCACAATTCTGAAAAATGTAAAATAAAAAAAATTAGACACATATACAGATAAACCGTTTATTTCTTTCATCAGTCTAACTCTAGCCTTTATTCAGCACCTATTTGATACCACACACTATACTAGGTTCTGTGACTGCAATAGATATTCCCAAGTATTTAGATTTTGAGCTGTGTAGCCCAAAGAAATCTCCACATGAGTTGACTGAATTCTTTCAGGCTTAGCCTGGGTGTTTGGTGTTGTGTAGATGCATTCTAACCTGAGCCAGTCTCTTAACTTCTGTAGCGTCAGTGGCAGCTCCTTTGGGATCATTTTCAGTTGGTTAACTCAATTGTGCCTCTGATCTGTGAAATAGAAAATGAAATCAGGTTTAGGTGCATTTACCTCAGTTTATTATTTCAAAAGCTTCAGAAAAAAATAAAAAGAATATTGTTTCCCTCCTCTTACCAGATAGAATTTGTTTAGGTAGTAACTTGTGAAACAACAGGCTTGCAAAAAGCTGGGGGATTGTGTTCACTTTTCCTTAGGAGGCTTCCTCATTGTTTTGGGTATCGTGCTAATTTCTACCTGAGCCTTCCTTTGAATTCTCAGCTCTTTTTTCCTGATCCTCGATCAATGTTTAGAGATTTGATTGCTTGGAACAACTCTTTCACCTTTCTAGGTAGCTTTCAGAAATGTCCTGTCTGGAAGCCCATGCCTATTTTAGTCTCTGACACTTGTGATTCACCACATTTTGGGGAGTATCATTCATTGAATTGAGTAGCAGGAGCTGCTGTATGCCAACATGTTTTCATTCATTCCTTTCTTGGAGATCACTTCTGTGTAACATTCTTCAGCATTATGATAAGGATATCTTCTATAGTGCACATATAACTTTTCTCTCTCTCTCTCTCTCTCTCTCTCTCTCTCTCTCTCTCTCTCTCTCTGTGAATTTGGGAAGAATTTTAAATCATCATAACCTGGGTCCTTTTTCATTTAATTGTATGATGTTAAGGACATATGAAAAATTAATTGACACAGGCCCATTTCTTGAATTTTACATTTCTGAAATTCTTACATTCTGATCTTCTCTTTGACCATATTTATACATGCAAACTGGTTTGGAAAAGTAAAAAAGAGAGGAAATGTTTTAGTTCTGTTAAATTCGAAATGGTTGACTTGAGTTAAACAAATATCCTCCTCCGTTCCCCCAAACAAACAATTTCTGAGTGCTGGAACATTCATAATCCCCTTTAAAGAACAAAAAATCAGTACTCTCCAACTATATGTAAAGTTTTGAACAGCAGAGTCCTCGGCAATGACCTTGGATCATGCTTCCTAGTCTCCTTGTGTTTGATGACAGGCATGGCATAATCTCGAGACCATTGGCCAGGAAGTCTGATGGTCGTTTTCAAAGGCCCAGAATGCTAAGGAAGCTTGTGAGGGTCCTGATCAGAATGGTGACTTCAAATGTCCCTTTAAGAACAAGGGAAATTGAGTCACTCCATATGCACTCCACCATAATCCAGGGACAGTAAATCCTCTGGTGTCCTGCTGTGCCAGTGTTGGGGGAGGACCCCCAGAGAACACATCTGGATGAAATGTGACCCTTGCTGCTCTAGGTATTTGATTCTTTTCTCTCAGCCTTTGTTGACAGCTACATAGGGGCTCATTCTAATGAAGTATTTGAATATAAGCAAAAGAAAGAGTCCTTCTCTTTTTAGTTCTATTTACTTGGAGACCCTGGAGAAATTGCTATGCCTCTCCTTCACTGGGACTATATATATAAATTTCCAGCCTCCTTGTAAGGAGTGGAGGAATTTAAAGCACATTGGGATGGTAAACTAGTTATTTTTCTTTCTACTTGTATTTGTGTCATGTAGTAAGTGCTAAATAAATGCTTCTTGACTTGACGGGCTCCCCATCAGACACTATCAGCTGTTCAGGGCCCAGAAAAACCCAAATAAGGCCCATATGAAGAATAGAAAACAAAACAAAACAAGACAAAACCTCCTGGATTATTTGGTTTAGATCTTTTGCACCGGAATGAACACAGAGCTATATTAATCCAATCATCAATTTTTCTGAACTTAACTGGAGCCTTCTCTCTGACCTTTTCAGAGACTAGTTCAGGGAAATGAAAGTGGAAGTTAATTCTATTGTGTGAGCATCTCATCTGTTACTTATTTATTTTGGTGGGACAGGGGGAAGAAGGGGAGTGAGCGAAGAGAATTTCTGAGAAACTTTAATGGGGAGAGGGAAGCCAGAACAAGCCTGATCCTTTTAAAAAATGGAGTTTGCTGTTTAATAAATAAAAATCCACATGTCAATCTGGGAAAGGTGACGGTTATTTGAGTGAATAAATCATTAATGATGAATTGAATCATTGGATCTGAGGGGCCCAGAATTATCACATTGCAGGGAGCACCCTGGGAATGATGCCTAGCCTGTGGTGGAGAGTATCATCCCTCTGTCAGATATCTCAGGCTGAGACCTAGGACCACATTCACTGGATGGTTCTCTTATCAACTTATCTCAGAAGCAGAGGTAATAATTGACTGAAAGTTGCTCAAATAGATCCAGAGAGCTAAAAAAAAGTGGTAACCTGTATTGTGGCCATTAAAAAAAAAGTCCAATGGCAGTCCCATCCACAATACTGGTAGAGGAGTCTAGAAATCTGGACTAATATCTGTAGGGGAAAAGAGGGTTAGTGAAGCCTATGGGAGTTTTCCCCAGAGATTTTATTTTTCTTTCAGCAATGCTATGAATCTATCTAGCAAAGAATCTATTATGGAAAACTCTAACAGCAATTTAGAGGCTGATAGTGCCACCAATGAAGTTTGGGTGTCCTTCAGAAAGAAGTTGTCTCACTCCCTTTGTCTCATGTTATGAAGTCCTCCTTATCAATAAACACATACTAATCACATTCAAAGATTGACATGCAAAGCTAGGGAATCATTGATATTAACACTGGTTGGTCAAAATATTACCTTTCTATTCTAGAAGTGGGTGGATAACTAAACAAGGCTAAAATCTTCTCAGTTATTCCTCTACTACATGTATGGAGTATGCAAATACATAATTGATTAGGGAAGGTTCCAAACATATTTTAATAGTATGTGCTATCTGATGGATTAGTATTAAATGTTGCTTCTTTTACATATACCTCATTCAGATCATGTCTCTCAACCTCATTTTAAGGCATCAAGGTACTTTGAATTTTCTGATCAAAGAAAACTTGATGGCACCAAAGAAGATGTTAAAACCAGAGTCTCTCTGTTTCTGTCTAACTCTGTGTGTGTGTGTGTGTGTGTGTGTGTGTGTGTGTGTGTGATTACTTATGTTTAGCACCGTTAGAGTAATTGCCAGGTAGCATTCTGAATTGTTCCTGTTCAGGGAGCTTGGTGTCTGTTATGCTTTTTATTTTTTTTTAGAAGAGAGAGCAAATAACCTTCAAATATGCAGAAACAACAATAATCCAATACAATTTTCCTATATAATGTGTCAGCTGTGAGTTTCTGTGAAACCACCCAGGAGTGGTATTTCCATGGATGTTTGACCTTGTGGGTAAAAGGTATTTCTGATATCAGAGAATGAAATGGACAAAAAGGGGATAAATCAGACATTCCCATCAAATTTCTGAGTCAAATACGACTGCTATATCCATTCCAAATCATTAGAATATATTAAAACATTTTAATCCCACTGATAGACTAAATTGGGTTAATATTTGTGTTTGAGCTGATAAAAATTATTTGAATCTAAGAATGGTCTAACTTCCTTCCCCTTGGGGTCAGTGGTGGTGGAGGAAAGGATGGTTAAGAGGCAGTCAATTGAACTCCACTCCATTGAGCTCAGAGTCATGTCTACTTGTATAGGATACTTGTCAAACCAAGATTCATTCAGATCTAGTAGCTTTTGAAACAGAGGCTCCAAGCAACTGGATTTGGTGGATGTACTTGTCTGGAGTCAAAATGAGTCTTGGTTCCCACAACAACCCTAAAAAGCCCTGGCAAGGCTCTTCTGAGGTATTTGTTGGGGGGGGCAGTGTCTTAGTTATTCAGGTGGAGAATACCTCTGTGGTCTTCGGTCAGCTTGTGTAATTCACTGTGGCTGAATTCCAGAATCGGCCATGATATAAAATCAACAGGAGGAAACAGTCCCCCAAATAATAAATTCTCCCAGTTGTTGTGTATAAGACTCTGGGTGATATATTATGAATTAAAGGTGTCTGAGAATGACTTCAGGGACCCAGTACATTCTTCTGTGTTCCCATCAAAATGTTCACCTGACAATACACCTGCCTAGATTTGCTTTTAAATAAGTTTAAGAGTATATCCCTTGTTTGGCTAGCTCCAAGGAGTGACAAACACTTTGGAATAAAGCATTTAAATCTCTTACTTACTGTTATGGGCCTATTACGCCTTTGTGCACTTTGCTAATATTTATCTAGATGAACCAAGTGTTACTCAAATTTAAACATAGTAAACATGTTGTCTATTGAATTATTGCGTGTGAGAGAAGAGAAAGTAGCTAGTGGCAGAGATAAATTATTTAACATGAGTTTCCTGTATCATAGATAGGCAGGCTGAGCCTCATTTTTGGATTATGATTTGTATTATGAAATGCTTATCAAATGTTTTCTAAAGATTAGTTTAATTTTAATTAAATAAACCTTTCTCAAGAGGAGGTTCCCAAGTATTTCTTGTACCCAGAGGCTAACAGACTTGTTGTTTTTAATTATTTTCTGCTGTTACCCAAACTGCTTTGGGTACTCCTGCCCAATTAAATCAAATGCATGGGCTCCTTATACACAATATGTTTAATATTTAATTTTAATTAAATTAATTAAATTGTTTATTTAATTTTACGTGCATTATTGTGCATGGAGTAATGCAAAATTTATGATAGAAATAATTGTGTGTGGGGAAAATAGGGCACTTTCAAACAAGCTAATTACAACTGTAAAAGGGGATTTTCCTTTCCTTTCCAGGGTATAAGCATTCTAACATAAGGTAATAACAAAAACTGAACTTGTTTTAGTAACGACCTCCCTGCCCCCACCACCACCCCATCGCAGTGACTTCTGGCCTGACTTACCAATCTCCTTCTTATTAGCTCCTCCTTAAACTTCTAACCTCAGCAGCTGCTCTCATAGATGAAAAGGGGTATGTTGGTTAAGCTGAATGCTCAAGTTACATTTTCTACTTTGTTGATCACAGAGGAGTCTGTACAGATCAACTCTGGTGAGGAGTAGTTTTCTACTCAAGAAGGCCAAAACTTCCAGTAACTTTCTCTGGCTCAGGATGGGCCCAGCAGATAATTCAAATTGTCTAACTGCTTTTGAGTAGCCCCAAATCATTCAACAGGACTGTCATTGTGAAGGGGGGGGGGGTTGATCTTCCCTGGAGTTCAAGTTTTGATTGGAAGTCACCATGTTTAGCTGAGTTTTTCTTTGGCCAGGGCAAGTTTCCATTACAGTTTGTATCTTCAGGGCATAGATTTTCAAGAATGCTTTCTTGGTGCAGGGAGATAGATTTTTACCATCTCTCACTCAGCCTGTTTCAAGTTGGTTCATAGGAAATGGATTTCAATAGACATAGGACCCAGAGATTTTAAAAAAAAGGTGACAGAGTACTTGATCTTCATGACTCACTTCTGAACTGTCTTTAAATGCAGCAAAAGTAAAGGGTTGGAAGTCCCTGTGTTAAAGGAGCTAGGTGAGTTCTAAGGAATTTTGTCAGTTCTATAATTATGCCGTCCATCCCCCCACCTCTTCTACTCCAAGGTCTGTCTCAGCCAACTTTCCTTTTAAACTCTTTGCCTAACTTGTAGATAATATTGTTTTCATCATGGTTGCCCGGTACTTGGTCATCAGGGTAGCATGTGAGTTAAATTAAATTAATTTTAGTCCATAAGGAGTTGTATTTACTGTAGTTCTCTTAATATTGCAGTTTTGAGGAATGGTTAAAGGTTTTTAATGATTGTCATTTTAACGTAGATTATATATTTATATTACTCATATATTTTTCCTTTGCTGATTTAGACTTAACAGTGTGTAGTGAAATACGATCTTCAAATTTATCAGCACATTGCTGGAGAATAAATTTACCCCCTTCGTGTCATGCAACCCCCCACTCTTCAGATCAAATGGATTGGAATTATTTCCCCATTAGCTTCATACAGAACTGCTGCTAAAAATATTCTCTCCCTTTCTCTCTAAACTGAGGCACTGGTTTTGTTTCAGTAGATTAAATATTATCATAAAAGTAGCTGATGATGCAGTAAATTAAAAATCAGGTTGTGGCATACTTTGCAGACGCCTTTTCAAATCTATTGCAATTACCCAGTCCAGGCAAACAGTTTTAAATCAGTGGCATTCGTCAGAGAGAATTTTCACTGCAAATGAGGACATTGAAAATACCGAGGAGTAAATCAGCAAGAAAGGACAAAAACCAAACCAAGCCAAACCAAAACAAACCAAAACAAAAAACATCTCCAGAAGTTTAGGGATAGGTTAACACTGGCTAGATATATGTCACCCACTGGCTTCCTGGAACATTTTCTTCGGTCTCTCTTTCCATTCATGCTTTATATCCATAAGCACACATCTGCACAAAACATTGTTTATAGAAAATAAATTTGTATAGCTGCAGGATACATGTCCATCGTGCAACGGCATTTAAAGGCTCTGTGCTGTTTCACCACATTTAGCATCAAATTATGAATTAAACAAGAAGAATGAATAACAAATTAGGATTGGGCTAAGATTAGCTTTGTGCAGTGGGACAATGAAAATTTATTTGAATCTCATTCCTTGATGAGGATGCAGATTTTCTCACAATAGAGGATATACATTAATATTGTCAAGGTGATTATTTTAAGTTCATTCTTCATACACACATACACACACACAGAGGCTCTCTCACAAACACACAGTACTACACAGATATGTTGCTAAAATGATAAAAGAAGTCTTTTCATGGAAACATGGGAAACTCTTATGCAGATCCATATTTTAAAAATCACTGTACTTCATTTAACTTGTCTGGCTGAACTTAAGCTGGGGAAATAATTTGATGAAAAATATATTATGTGCTAAAACATTTTTTAAAAAGAACTATTCAGGCTGAATTCTCATAACTGATATGTGCATTTATAACAATCCTCCAGCACATGGCATTTCAGAGCTATGTAGTCGAATCCTAACAAGCGACAGACTTCCTCTAAGCCATGCTGTTTACAAATGAGCATGTTTCCAAAAAGCTGAATTTGATGCAAAACCACCTTGCGTTATTTCTCAAGTGCCAGGCAACTGCTTCTCTTCAGTTAACTGAAAACTTGAAAATAACGTGACGGGGCCTTCACTAATGCCTTTGCCACATGTTGGAAATTGTGTGTTATAGGAAGAAAATGCTTAGCAGAAAAGCTAAGGAGAGAATGGTAGAGTTATTTTACTGTATTCCCCGGGTTGAGGCAAACTTTTCAGGTCACCATCTGTAAAATCGTAAACATTTAATTGTCCTCAAATTGTTAAAGGGTGTTGTTTATTTAAATGTAGATATGGATTAGAAGAAAATACATTGTAGATTTTTTTTTAAGGAAAATCTTATCAAATACCAGGGAATGGTGCTGGTATGTAATTTGTTGCATATTCAATTGCTTTACCTAAAAGATGTCACATTTGTTTAATTATTATTTATAAAATAACCATAACTGTAATAATTTACATATATGTATATATTTACATACTTATATATTGTATGTATATTTAGCTTCATTATTGGACAGGAGAAGATATATTCTGAAAGATCCATTCCATGCCAAATATCACACAGACGTTTGAAAAAAAAATCAATGTAGTTAAATTCAGTCAAACAGCTGGTTGTTTTAAAGATAATCTATTGAATTTAGCTGAACAACTGGTTGCTTTCAAAATACACGATTATCTGAATGACTTCAACTATATCCTTATCGGAGGATAACAATGAGCCAGTTTGGCTGTGTAGATACTGTGTTATTTCATAGTTGTCCAAATGCCTCTTAATTTACAGATTGTTCTTCTGACCCAGACATGGATATTTTCTATAATCTCCCAGGTCATTCTCAGAAATGGAGGTCACTGCCTCAAAATCTGATCCCCCAATTCTCATCCATACCTCATGACCTGTCATGTATATAGGAAGATTTGCCTACTTCTTAGACCCATGTCTGTTGAGAACTTCATACAGAGCTAGATGCTACAGGGGAGTGGAAGGCTTAAGTGAATAGAAGGTTAATTGTTCTACTAGATGTAGCTTCAAGATCTAGTAATTTCTAAGAGAAAAGAAGGCTAAGAAGCCTTAAAAGAAATACTTGCAACTCTGGTTTGTTTCTGAGAAGCCTTAAAGATGGCCAAACTAACTCTCTCCTCTTGCCCCCAAACCCTTCACCAAAGCACTAATCACATTCAGGCCAAAGGCAGGAGCAGGGTTACCAAGCTCAAGCCCAGAGGAAATTTTATTTTATTTATAGACGAGCTAGTAACCCTGAAATATGGATTCCTCTGGAAACCTTGGCAGAATTAGCACCTACCCTAACTCAGGCAGCCCCCAGACTGCTATAGTACTTACCTTAATTGGCTGTGTCATTCACAACTTAACCTTGTTGGCTGGGGGGAGTGGGGGAGGAAAGTTGGGGGAGGGAAAGTGGAGATGAAGAGAGGTATGTTTCTGCCAGCCTCTAAAACATTAGGGGCTCATACTTTTTGTTGTTGTTGTTGCTTGTTTGTTTTGTATTTTAAATTTGTTTGCAGCCTGAGGTCTGGCCATATGGTTGATTCCAAATGGCAGCTCACGTCTTCATGCTTGAGGTCTGTCTGGCTCTAATGCAGCAACTCTTAAACTGAAGTACACAGGCCCCTTGGATTTTAGGCATCTGTGAACTTGGATGGGAAAACAATCCCATCTTGTTTCCAATATAATTGGTTTCCTTTGTAATCTTGTGTATTTTACTGCAGGTACTTAAAAACATTCTGAGAAGGGGTTCATAGGTTTCACCAGACTGCCAAAGGGGTCTATGAAAATAACCAAAAAAAAAAGGTTTAAAATCCCTGCAAGTATCAAGATTTTAAAACACACACACACACACACACACACACACACACACACACACCCCACTTTTGTATCCAAATGGATTTTAATTCCTTCTTTAGGGAGTCACCTGAGGCTGCTGGGGGAAGGGGAAGAGCAAGGTGGAGGTTCTAAGGCTCAGTACCTTGGCCAAAGGTCATGCAGTGGCAGGGTCAGGATTCAAACTCGTGTCTTCTAATACTCTATCTAGTTATTCACCCTTTTTGTTCTGTTTGCCTCTGAAAGACTTGTAACTATTTCCAAGGGTAGAATTTATGTTTTAAGAATAAATATTTGCCAGCACAAAAGAATATTCAAGAGAATGTTAGTAAGCTTTGGTGGCTATTTCCAGAAAGGAGTGCTGCAAATATTTTCAGTGATATCAGTATCGTTGGAATAGGTATATTGGCCTCCCTAGGGGACTTTGTTCTGAAGGGAACAGTGCCGATTTGGATGTACATACTCTGAAATGTTCCTGAGAAAACATGCTATTCTACCCTGAAATAGCATGCCTGAGATACTTGTTAGCTATGTGACCCTGGGCAAACCAATTAATCTCTCTGGGCTTCATATTCCTCATCTGCAAAATGGGGATAATTGTATCTGAGTATCTACAGCACTTACCTCACAGGGTTGTTGTGAAGTTTTGTAAAACTAGAAGTGCTTAAAATGTCAGTTGTTCTTGGCTTAATACACTGTATACACTGTCTCTGCTCCAGACGTGGTGAAGAGAGCATTAAAATCCCGGGAGACCATGTTTCTAATTCTGTCTTTGCCACTAACTATGAAACCTAGTTAGGTCATTTTGTTAAATCAATTACCCTTTTTTGGCCTCAGTTTGTACATCTGGAAAAAAGAGAGGATTTTTTTTACACATCTGTAAAATGGACAATTTCTAGGGTCCTTTTTAGAGTCTGTGATTCTATGAGTTGGTTACTGGTACAGCTTTTAAAGATGTCATTTATTTGAAAGAGTTACAAGGAGAGTAGAACAACCCCTGAAAAGTACAACGACAAACTGCCTTATGTAAAAATGGTTGGAGGCAAAAATTCCCAACTAGTATATGGATCTTACTGTACCTTTCCAAGGAATACTTGTCATGGTTCTTTATAGCAGCTGAAGGACTTTCTCTATAATACAGATGTATAGACTACAATAGGATATAAAAATTCATTAACCACAAACTATGTTCTCAGAATACATTTCTAATGACAGAAAACCTCATCTGCATCAAGCTCACTTATTTCTGTTTTCATTAATTCATTATTTATAAGATGAGGCAAAGATGGCTCCCCCAATCTCTCTCTCTCTCTCTCTCTCTCTCTCTCTCTCTCTCTCTCTCTCTCTCTCTCTCTTTCTCCGTCTCTCTCCTCTGTGTCCCTCTCCCTCTCTCTCTCTGGATCTCTCTCTATCTCCTGTCTCTCTGCCTCTCTCTGTCTCTCTCTCTGTCTCTTGTGCGCACACACACACACACACACACACACACACACACACACACACACACACCCCTACTGATTATAGGAGGTGTTTGAAGCAAGAGAAGGGATTTAGTAAGAACTTTTATTTGAACTCCTGGCTAATGTCCTTTGTGGGACAGGGGAAGTAGGTGCTGGCAATAACTGGTGTGCTGGAGTCAAGATTCCTGGCAGTGCTTGGATCTGGCCATTGCTGTCCACAAGCAGAAATGCTGGTGATCTGGAAGTCATGGGCTTTCCCAAGCAAAAAGGAGTTAAAAACAGATGGAGTAGGGCTGGGCAGGGATAAAGAGTGGCAAGAAAGCTGGGTGAGGGTGGCACCGGGACATAGAGGTGCCAATTGATGCAATATGGGGTCTGGGTGAGTCCAGGTGTGGCTAAGGGAACACCCTGGGTGGGTGGACTGGGCTAGATAGAAGAGTCTTCAGAGACCCACCCCAAAGTGAGTGACACGACTTTGCTAGAGTAGGCCAGTTTTCTGGGAGGTCATATCCTTAGAGAGAGGCTTCAGCTACTCCTGTCTTTCTCCTGGTTGGGGAAGTGGGGAACCACACAAGGTGAGTGTCCTCCATGTTGCTTGTGGCACGCACATACACACGTACCCTATTTCTCTAGGAATATCTCCATTTCTCTGACATTCTTCCTCTTGACCCTCTCTTTGCCCCTAATCCTTGGGCTTTCTCAAGGGAAGTTGATTCTGTACCCCAAAGGAGAAGGTACAGAATAGGAAACAAACAGACAATCAACACTAGCTTCTCAGAAGATAGTTTCTCTGTAAGCTTAGCTATAGCTCAACACTAGAGAATGAGGGAAAGTCACAGATATCAAAAGTCATGGAGGAAAATCCTCAGCTATCTTCACCAACAACTCTATCGAGCTTTTAGTCCAGCCTGCCTATAGAAACCAGTTGGGATTTATTACATGCTCAGTATGTGCAAAGAACAGTGCTTTGTTTCTTTCTATATTCCTTTCTCCCAGCACCCCCCTCCAGATGTCCACTGGGGAAGATGTGTTGAGTCAGGAACTGGTTTAAAAAAAAGCAAGCATTAGGACTAGAGAGGAAAAGGATAGATTTTGGTCCTTCCTTTAAACTGATATTAACTCTCACATAGGACCATAGATTGATTTAGAGCTGATAGGAATTTTAGAAGTCAAGTCCAACTTTCTCATTTTCACAAATGAGGAAACTGAAGCCCAGAGACATTAAATGACTTGCCCGGGGTCACACAAAGCATTGTCAGCTGCTTTCATTGATTTTTCACCTCTAACTCCTACAACATTTTGAATTCATAGTACATCATTTAGTATTTGATTTTATACTATCAAATTGTTTGGAGTTGGTTTTTGATATGTGTCATTGTAGTATACTGGATAGAAAGCCAGATTTGCAGTCTGGAAGATATGGGCTGAAAACCTGCCTTCAGCACTTTCTTACTATTTTGACCCATTGGCAAGTCACTTAAACCTTCTCAACTCAGTTTATTCATCTATAAAATCAGATAATATTTTTAAAAAAACAGCAGGAAGGATTAGATAAGTAAAATGATATGTACATAGGCATGGGAGTTGGAATTAGTTGTCTTGTGGGTGGGGCAGTAGGGAGGAAACAAGGTGACTTCCAAATCACCTTCTAATTTAATTAAGTTTGACAAAGAGAGCAAAGTCTGAGCTAGGCATTGAGAACCAAGAAGATAAAAATAGAACCTTCCCTACCCTCAAGGAGTTTATACTGGATTAGGGAGAGAGGTGGTGAGCCAGGTACAAGTTTATGGGATCATAGGCCTAGCGCTAGAAGAGATGGAGGCCACCTAATCCAACCTCTTTATTTTCAAAGATGACGAAACAGGTCCAGGGGTTATTTGCTCAGTCACACTGGCAGTAATTAGAGATGGGACTTGAACCCAGGTCTCCAGACTCCACTGTCAGTGATCTTTCCACTATAGAGTTGTTGTTGTTGTTGTTTGCCCTTCATTCTCCAAGAGGACCATGGCATGGGGAAGGTGATGCCATGATTTGCAAGTGAATTGGATTTAAATGAGGGAGGACTGTGCAAAGTCACCAGCCTCACTCTCTCCTCCAGAGCCAACTGGGTCTAGTGGCAAGATATATATCAAGATGATTGGAGATGACCCCAGTCAGTGGGAGACCTTGGTCTTGAAAGGGGCAAGGAAGAGATCACCATATTCTATGAAAATTTGAGGAAGGAGAAGGCATTAGCAACTGGATGGAAGGGGGTGGTGGGAAGGACTGATCAAGGAGGGCTGCATGGAGGAGATGACTGCCATCTGAACTGAGCTTTGAAGGAAGGTAAAGATCTTGAAAAGATCCCCAAATATATGTGTCTATGATTCAGTGACTAGGTTGACATGGAGATGGCTCGATAGAGAGTAATGAGATGGATGCCTGCCTCTTGTTCTCATCAGTCATGGCAAGGCTACAACTGCTGCTCATATCCCATGTTCACTGATGTACAGAGTGGGAGCTGGGAGGGAATAACTACTTGTTTCATTTCATGGTGCTGTCACTCTGCCAGTGAGTGTATGAAGCTAGTGTGAGGATAATCTGAAGCAGGAGAGATTTATGTCAGACCCCAGGAAGAACCAAAGGATTTCTGATGAGTTAAAAATCAGGACTATCTTGAATAGACTTTGTTCTGGTAGGTAATGCTACAGAAATGTGATCTTGGCTTTTCCCCACTCTGGTCCTTTTCTCATACCAGAGCTTGTCCCTGACACTGTGTAGTCTGGGAAATTCGGGGACTGATGAATAGAGTGCATGCTTGACAAAAGTCCAGTTTCTTGCAGGTGGAAGGCAATGCAGAACATGCAAATGGGTCAGCATGTGAGTCCTATTGTTTGAAACAGATTCTCAGGCCACTCTGGGGGAAGAATGGTGAAATTGCTTGGGATAGGCAGACTTGTTATTTTGAAGGATATGCCTATCTATTGGCTCAGCCAAAAGAAGGGGCTTCACACTTAACTGAACAGACAACTAGAAATGGGATTTTATGTATGCTTTGAGTTTTTTGGTTTCCTTTGGTGAATTAGTCATCATTAGGCTATCTTATACACATTCGGTTGAATGCGAGCCCTTTGAGGGCAGGGACTATTTTTTATTTCTGTCTTTGTATTCCTAGAGCCTAGCAGAGGACTCTGTCACACAAGAGGCACTTAATGAATGCTGGCTGAATTGAATTCACATCCACTAGTATTCATATTTACTCATCGGCTATTATAAGGACCTACATATAGTATGTGTGTAGGAAGAAGGATTGAGGCAAGGAGATCAATAAGTTTACAGGGAGGTGAGCCTTTGTCTCTTCCTATAGAACACGAGACCTCTCCTCTCCTCTCCTCTCCTCTCCCCTTACCTGAGTGTTCTGCCAAAGGAAGATGAATTTTGATGGCAGAAAGCTACCAAGTTAACTTGGGGTTTACTAGCTAGATTTCTTTCCCAAAGACCAAGCCTTAAACCCAATTCATTCTGGATCTCACAGATTGGACAATAGGTCCCTGCCCAAGCACCACTTATTGGTTATTTTTTGGGCCCTCCTGGTTCAGAGTGAATATAAATATAACTGTTTCTTTTTTGGCCTGAAACCCTGAGGGTCTTCCCTCTCAATTTGATTTTTTTTTTTTATTAAAGGGGCCATCCCTTGACTCACTTCTTAAAGAGGCCTGTTCACTGAATGGGTGTTGCCTCACTCAAAGTGAGAATGGAAAAGACTTTAGCTTAAAAAGGCCAAGGTCTCCCACTGTATCTTGATCTCTGTCTGGTCACTGGACCCAAATGACTCTGGAGGAGAAAGTGAGGCTGGTGACTTTGCACATCCCTCCCTCCCTCAAATCAAAGTCAATTGCAAGTCATGCCATCATCTCCCTGATGTCATCATCCTCTTTGAGAATGAAGGACAAACCATACACACACACATACACACACACACACACACACACACACACACACACACACCCATGTCCAATTATACCTCACTGAGAGGACTGAGGAGTTATTGGTTGGGGACTGGTGATAAATTGGCTGGTTCAGATTATTGTGTGTTATAAAAAGATTTGTGGAAGGCTTATTGGAGGTACTCTCAGGGAATGCTGAGCAAACTGGAAACTGCAGACTTGAGTGTTCACCTGGCACCAAAATTGTTGTGGGAGCCTTATGTATCTGTGCAACCTTTGTTGGAAGTCTTAGAGTGGAAACACATATTGTAGCAGTATATGCTGTCACTCACATGTCTTGAGATTTGGCAGTGAGAGGAAGTATCTGGGTGGGGAGCCACTTATCTATATGGCTCTAGGAGAGCATAGGGCCACATGACCCAGTCTCCTCCATCAAACTGGGGGTGGAAGAGGTTTTCCTAGACAATGCTGACTCCTTTACCATGAGTTGTTGGACCCAGGTGTGGATAGAACATGTCATAATTCTTTAACTTAAGAGATGGTAGTCATAAAGGAAGGAACCAAGTGGACAAGTAGTGGGAATTCTTGAATTCCAACTGTCAGGAAGAACAGCAACAGTTTTTGGATCAGAGATTAAGCATATGCCCCCCCCCCCAAGCTAGAGGTGCAGTGAGGGACTGAGCCACAACATGGAGGATCAAAAACCTAGACTAGAGGAGGGCAGAGTAGCCCACTCCCTTCAACTCCTCCAAACAGTACTAGAAAATGTCCCAGACTGAATCCTTTTGGAAAAATCCAAGAAAAAGTTACAGCAAGTCATTTTTTCCAGGCTGGTTCAGCATAGGCAGACAGAGAGGTCTGTGGACACTGGAGACAGAACCTGGCCAGGAGTGCATGTGCAAAACATTTCAGCACATGTTGTCAGGGTAAGGCTATGTACCAAGGCAAGGGGAAGTCTCAGAATTATACCAGGACCCCTTAGATCCATACTGGGGCACTAAAGTGGAAATAGGTATCAACTGGCAACTTAGTTACCCAGTACCCAGTTCTAGGTCACAGATTTTCATGGGTAGAGAAGTATCCTTCAGAGGCAAGAGGATGTTCTGTTCTAGGGAAGACCCTAGGTGTTATATGGGGAGAGAGAAGCAGGTTTAGAAGCAAGCAAGCAACAGTGTGATAAGACCTCAAAGCAGTGCAGGATCTCAGTTCTGGGTTCTAGCCCAGCCCGTAGCCTGCAGAAGAATAAGCATACCAGGAATCTGATACCAAAGGGAAGCTGTTGATTCTGTGACTGAGAACCATCAGAGTTTCCTAGATGGCTGATAGGGGCTGAGTCCAGTAATAGTCTACTGCTTCTCAGACTCAAACCTGGAACAGGAACTTACAGAACTCAGACTCGGGGGGAGGAGAGAGCAATCAGAATTTCCCCATATCAGACCACTAAAAGCTTGCAGGTCCCCAGACTGAGATGTCCCTAACAACCTGGAGCAACATAAGGCTTAATACCCTAAAAAAGTAGCAACAGGACCAGCTCAGACCTTCCTTCCAAAAGTCCGCAGAGACTGGCCCTACTATTAAGTCCAAAGCCAGAAATTGGACCGGAAGAATGAGAAAAGAAAAGAAAAAAAGAATCCTACCATTAGAAGGTATTACAGTGACAAAGATGCTAAAGATGCAGACCCAAAAGAAGAAAATTACTCTAAAACATCTACAAACAAAGCCTGAAAGAAAAAACATAGCCTGAGTGCAAGGTCAATTAGAATTTCAGAAAGAGATGAAGCAAGAGTTAAAAAAAAATTGAAATTAGATTGCTTGAGGAAAAAATTGGACAAGAGTGAGAGCTATGGGAGAACTGGAATGGGCTTGGCACAAAAGGTACAAAACTTTGTTGAACTAACAAACTTCCTGAAAAATAGAATGGACCAAATAGAAACCAATGACTCCATGAGACAACAAGAAATATTAAAACAGTCAAAAGAGTAAAAAAAAATAGAAGAAAATGTAAAGATCTCATAGGAAATACAAGGGACCTGGAAAACAAATCAAAGAGAAAAAAATTAAGAATTATTAAACTACTTGAATTCCATTACAAAAAAAAAAGAGTTTACATATCCTATTAAAAACATTTTTTTAAAAAGAAAACTGTCTAAATATCTTAGAAACAAATGGCAAAGCAGAAATAGAAAGAATTTACCAGTAAACTTCTAAAAGAAACTTCAAAATTAAAACTCTCAGGAACATCAAAACTAAAGGCCACAGCTTCCAGGTCAAAGAAAAAATACTTCAAGCAGCCAGAAAGAAAGAATTCAGGTACTGTGGGCCTGCAGTCAGGATCACATATGATGTCACTCATTAGCTGACACCAATATAAAGGAATAGAGAGCTTGGGCTACTATGTTTCAGAAGACAAAGGATATAGACTTACAACCAAAAATCACTTAACAGCAAAACTAAGTTTAATCCTTCAGGGGGAAAAATGGATTTTTGATGAAATAGAGGACTTCTAAGCATTCTAATGAAAAGATCAGTGGTGCATAGAAATTCTGAAGTTCAAACACAGGAATTAAAAGAGATATAAAAAGGTAAAATTAACAAACAATCATAAAGGACTGAACAAGAATAAGTTGCTTACATTCTAATATGGGGAGATTTTATATATATATATACATATATATATATGCTCCCTCTCAACCCTATCATCATCAGGAAGAGGAGAAAGGAAAGGAAGGTTAGGGAAAACTGTATCACATAATCAGGGTGTGCAAGTAGATATCTCTACAAAAAAGGAGGAGGGAATGGAGAGAATCAGACATTTGAAACTCATTCTCATCTGAACTGGTCAAATGGTAGAACACACACATAATTTATTAGAGAAATCCATTTCACTCAACAGGGAAATAAAATGGAAAGGAGAGAAAGGAGAAAGGGGATTTAGAGGCAGGGTAGATTAAGGGAGGGATTAATCCTAAGCAAAACAAACTCTAACCAAAAATATGCCCAAAAAATTCATAGCTCTTTTTCAGCTGACAAAGAATAGGAATCTTTTCGATTGCTCATAAATTGGGGAATAACTGATGAAGTTATGGTATATAAATGTGATGGAATACTATTATGTTGTAAGAATTATGAAGGAGAAGGTTCCAGAGAAATCTGGAAAGACTTAGAGGAATGATTAAGAGTGAGCAATAGATCAGAAAAACAATTTATACAATGACAACAATATGGTAAGATAGATGATTTTGAAAGAATTAGGAACTCTGACCTTCATAATGACCAACCATGATTCTAGAAGACTAATGATACAGAAATGACCAATGTTTGTTTGTAGCAAGGGTTTTGTATTTATTTAGTTCTCAGTTGGGGAAGGGGAGGGAGAATTGAGGGGAAAGAAAGAGAAGGTAGATTTTTATTGTTTAAAAAAATGTAACAACAACAAGAACAACAATAATAATGATAAACCCTGAACTTATCTCACTATATTATGACTCAGTCACTTTCTGTTCTCTGGGGCCACATTGCTGATTCTTGATCTAGGACCTCTTAATGCTCCTCCATAAAGCAGATGTTCAGGAAACATTCATGTGACAATACCCTCCATCCACAGAAATTTCCACCTTCCCAGTTTCCCTTCCTTTCTCCCCACCTCCCCACTCCTTTCAATTTCATGTAAAATCTAGGGAAAGACTTTTTGACAGTGGTAATCACTGCAATTCAGGAATGGTTCAAGAGGTAGCTAGTGAGTCTTCTCTGACAATTTTGAGGTACATACTTCTTTCTGTCCCTCTGAATTAGGGTTAGCAGGAGCGTGACACACACACACACACACACACACACACACACACACACACATGCACACACACTCCAAGTCTTCAAGTGTCTTCAGAGTTCCAGGGCTGGTAATGTTTTGTATGGGTAGATTCCAGGTGTGAGCTAAACAACCAGATTTCCCCCCTGTTTTTATAGCTGTTCCTTACATTCTTCCCTTTCCAAAGGACTACTTGGAAAGTTGTCCAAAAGCCTTGCTTTTTTGGACAGGGACCTAAGCATAGTGGTCTCTAACTTGTTATTTACTGTGGTCAGACTTTCAGGCAAGGTGATATAGGAACACAGGATATTAGATTTGTAATCTTTGGACTCCGAATGCACAGGGTAAGAACTGGCATAGAAAAAGGAAGGTTATTCGCCTGGGAAATTAGCATTCATGTACAATGAAGGAAGATTTCCTGCGATCTCTCTGGACTCTCGCCTGTGTGAGGGAAGGCTTCCCTCACCAAAGCTCATATCAGCTAGCCATGAACACAGCAGTTCAGAGATTTCCAAGCAAAGCTAGGAAGCAAGCACAGAGAGGGACTGGGGCCTCAGAACTTTCCCAGTCTTGGCTTTGTCCCCAAAGGGTGCAGGGCCCAGGAGAAGGCGTGGCCACCACAGAATCTGCTCCAGGCCG
Organism: Phascolarctos cinereus; assembly: GCF_003287225.1. Lineage (NCBI taxonomy): Eukaryota > Metazoa > Chordata > Mammalia > Diprotodontia > Phascolarctidae > Phascolarctos > Phascolarctos cinereus. The sequence continues at coordinate 146,745,813 of NW_027556098.1, forward strand.
AATCCCCTGGGAGTTGCTGCGGCTGGATTAGGTGACTCCCTATTCTTTACTGACATCAGGTCCAAACTTCTCAGCTTGGGTTTCTAAGCCTTCCACAATATTTTGGCTCTACCTTCTCTGTCTTATTTATGTCTTAAAACTCTTGGATAAAGATTCTTTGTTCCAGTCATGTTCCTATTCATTTTTTCTGCCCCACTCGTGCTCAGACCTCTTCAGTGCCTTTGATCATGCTATTTCTTTCACCTTAAAAGCTATACTTGAGGCCCAGTTGTTATTCCACTTTCTTTGTAAAGCCTTCTGTGATGACCAGGCCAATTTCTCTCCCTTCTTTGAACTCTTTTTAAAAAAAAATATAAATTTATTTATTTTTCGTTTTCAACATTTACTTCCACAAGATTTTGAGTTCCAAATTTTCACCCCATCTTGCCCTTCCCCCCACCCCAAGATGGCATGTGTTCTGAATACCCCTTCCCCTAGTCTGCCCTCTCTTCTATCTCTCCCCCCCCATCCCCTTCCCCTTCTATTTTCCTGTAGGGCAGGATAGACTTCTGTACCCCATTTCCTGTATTTCTTATTTCCCAGTTGCATGTGAAAACATTTTTTTTAAACATGTGTTTTTAAAACTTTGGGTTCCAAATTTTCTCCTTTCCTCCCACCCCACCCACCCTCACTGAAAAGGCAAGCAACTCAATATAGGTTGTACATGTGCAGTTATGCAAAACACGTCTGTGGTAGACATGTTGTGAAAAACTAACTCTATTTCCCTTAATCCTATCCTGCCCCCCATTTATTCTATTCTTTCTTTTGACCCTGTCCCTCCTCAGAAGTATTTGCTTCTGATTACCCCTTTCCCAATCTGCCCTCCTCTCTATCATCCCCCTGCTCTCTTGTCCCCTTCCCCCCTATTTTCCTGTAGGGTAAGACAGATTTCCATACCCAATTGAATGTGTATGTTATTCCCTCCTTAAGCCAAATCCTACGAGAATAAGATTCACTCATTCCCTCTCACCTTCCCCCTTTTTCCCTCCACTGTAAGAGACTTTTCTGTTTTTTTTTGTGAGATAATTTACCCCATTCTACCTCTCCCTTTCTTCTTCTCCTAGTATAATCCTCTCTCATCCCTTAATTTTATTCTCCAGATATGACCCCTTAATCTTCAACTCACCCTGTGCCTCTATCTATCTATCTATCATCATCTATCTACTACATATAATTTTCCTCCAACTACCCTAATACTGACAAAGGTCTCATGAGTTATAAATATCATCTTTCCATGCAGGAATGTAAACAGTTCAATCTTAATAAGTCTCTTATGATTTCTCTTTCCTGTTTACCTCTTCATGTTCCACTTGAGTCTGTATTTGAAAGTCAAATTTTCTATTCAGCTCTGGTCTTTTCATCAGAATGCTTGAAAGTCCTCTATTTCACTGAATGACCATTTTTTCCCCTGAAGGATTATACTCAGTTTTGCTGGGTAGGTGATTCTTGGTTGTAATCCTATCTCCTTTGCCCTCTGGAATATTATATTCCATGCCCTGTGGTCCTTTAATGTAGAAGCTGCTAAATCTTGTGTTATCCTGATTGTGTTTCCACAGTACTTGAATTGTTTCCTTCTGGCAGCTTGTAATATTTTCTCCTTGACCTGGGAACTCTGGAATTTGGCTATAATATTCCTAGGAGTTTTCCCTTGGGGATCTCTTTCAGGAGGAGATCTGTGGATTCTTTCAATTTCTATTTTGCCCTCTGGTTCTACTATATCAGGGCAGTTTTCCTTGATAATTTCTTGAAAGATGATGTCTAGGCTCTTTTTTTGATCATGGCTTTCAGATAGTCCAATAATTTTTAAATTCTCTGGATCTATTTTCCAGGTCAGTTGTTTTTCCAATGAAATATTTCGCATTGTTTTCTAATTTTTCATTCTTTTGGATTTGTTTTACAGTGTCTTGATTTCTCATAAAGTCACTAGCTTCCAATTGCTCTATTCTAATTTTTAAGGAAGTATTTTCTTCAGTAATCTTTTGGACTTCCTTTTCCATTTGGCCAATTTTTCTTTTTAGGGCATTCTTCTCCTCATTGGCTTTTTGGACCTCTTTTGCCATTTGGGTTAGGCTATTTTTTAAGGTGTTATTTTCTTCAGTATTTTTTTGGGTCTCCTTTAGCAAGCTGTTGACTTGTTTTTCATGATTTTCTTGCATCACTCTCATTTCTCTTCCCAGTTTTTCCTCTACTTCTCTTACTTGCTTCTCAAAATCCCTTTTGAGCTCTTCCAAGGCCTGGGACTGATTCATATTTTTCTTGGAGGCTTTGGATGTAGGAGCTTTGACTTTGTTGTCTTCTTCTGGTTGTATGTTTTGATCTTCTTTGTCACCAAAGTAAGATAATATAGTCTGACTCTTTTTGCGCTGCTTGCTCATGATCCCAGCCAATTACTTGAGTTTTAAACTCTTTGTTAAGGTAAGAGTCTGCTTCCAATGTGGAGAATGTACTGTCCCAAGCTTCAGGGGTTTATACAGCTGTTTTCAGAGATACTTGTAGGGACCTGTAAATTTTCAGTTCTTGCAGTGTGGTATGATAAGAGGTGAGGTGTTTACTCCTTTCCTGGCCTGTGCTGTGGTCTATTAGTGACCACAAGTACTACTTTCTGCCCTGGAAACTGTGAGGAAGGTTTCCTCTCTACAGCTACTACAAGCTCCACCAGGCCAGCACTCCTCCTATTTGCCCAAGGACCGTCGCCCAGAACTAGGACCCAGATCCAAACACGGGCAAAGCAAGAGATTCCTGCCTCAGCACTGGCAAAGAGTTCCCTGCAATCCCCCTCTGATCAGCCACTCAATTCCCCCTCAGTCTGTGGGCCAGAAACTCAGGATGCAGCCACTGCCCCGGCACCCACGCTCTGAGCTCTGGAACTGGCTCTGACACCTAGCTCCTCTCTCAGCACTGCAAAAACAGACTTTTCCCACTGACCTTCTAAGTCGTTTTTGGTGTTCCTGGGTTCAGAAGTCTTGAAACCACCACAGTTGCCTGCGATTCAGTTCTCTGAGGCCTGCTCCAGGTTCCCTGCGGAACTGAGCGCCCACGCCACACTGTGCTTCTCTCAAAGCCTGGCATGATATACCTTTCTGATCAATCATCCAGATTGTCTTGGGCAGGAAATTTGTTTCACTCTGTCTTTTTGTGGGTTCTGCTGCTTTAGAATTTGTTTAGAGCCCTTTTTTGTAGGTATTTGGAGGGGTTTGGGGGAGAGCTCAAGCAAGTCACTGCTTTCACTCTGCCATCTTGGCTCCACCTGTGAACTCTTACTAGAGTATAAATGAGCTCTTTTGAGTAGGAGTTGTTTTATTCTGTGTATTTGTGTCTTCAATGCCTAGCACAGAGCTTGGCACACAGTAGATATTTAATAAATACTTATTAATAATAAATACTCATTAATTGATTCATTGAGGCCTGAGAATGTTTCATTTCTTTCTTTCTAGTGAATGTTCATTGAATTGAATTACTGAATGTATAGTTTACATTATTGGTTGCAACTTAACTGTTCTGTAATTGCTTCATATGAGTCATTCTTGTCTCTCTTCCCATCTTGGTTGTAAATTCCCTGAAAGTAGGGACCATTTTTTTATATGCAGAGTCAGAGTTAGTATTTAAAACTATGGAAAGAATTATCGAGGTTACCCATCACCATAAAGATGAAGAAATAGTTTCAGAGAATTTTAAAAAACTTGTCCAAGCTCATGCAGTAAGATTCAAACTCGCTTGATGGTGCACTGGAGATATGACAAAAGATGTCTTGATGTGGAGGCAGAGATCCTGAATACAATCCTGGCTCTACCACCACTTACTACCAGTATTAACTTAGGCAAACCCCTTCCTCAGTGCCTCACCTGTAACATCGGAGTTACATAATGTGGCATAATATACATGTAACTGCCACCACTATAAAGAAGCAGAAAGCTTGGAATCTGGTATTCTAGAAAGCAAAGAATCTATACTTACTACCTGGAATAACTTACTCAGCAAAATGAGTATAATTCTGCAGGGCTAATTGAAGTCTAAGGCCCTTCCAGCCCTAAATCTATGATGCTGTGACTTGCAGTGAGAAACTGGGTTCAAGCTGCAATTCTGACACCTCTTAGCTGTGCATCCTTCGGTAAATTAATTAAACTCTCTGAACTTCAAGGTCCTCATTTGTTAAATGGGGATAATAATTGTACTACTACTGGCTACATGAGGCAAAGGCTGTAAACATTGTGCTTTATAAACATAATCTGTTAATTTTGCATCTCCCATCACACCCATTACGAACTTGGGCCAGAGCAGGCCAGGTGGGGTCAGTCAGAGCAATCTGAAAACAAAGGTCAGGAAACAGGCCATGTGGGATAGTGGGAAGAACACTAAGAAAACCTAGGTTTGAAATCCTCTATCTGTGGCTTATGATGGTAGATGGGCAGGTCATTTTAATTCTACTTCCTCATTTGTAAAATGGAGGTCATGACACTTGTAATATCTACTTCACACAGTCATTTTGAGGAAGACACCATTGTCTTCCATAATAGATTGTACTTTGGAATGATCAGGTAGGTCATTTGGGTCCCTGAATTATCCAAATCGAATAAACTAGTTAATTGCTGGATGCCTGTTTATAGGCACAGTCTCAATGTTCTTTCTTTTCCAATACTATTGGTACACATTTGAGGTTGAGGGGTGGGAAAGTATCAGGATTAATGAGAATGAGGAAGGTAATGAGGAACAGAAATGCAAAAAACTAGGAAATTAGAGCCTGCCAGGAAGGAATGATAATGTCTTACCTTGAAAAATGCCTGAAATTAGACTGCCTAGTCTGGGTGGGAGTAAACATACAACATGCAAATAATACACAATCAACACATGCCTGGGATCTGTTTTGTATAACCTTGGATGCGGTTCCTAGGAAAAGCCTGCTGGGCATCTTTAGGCATTGCCCCCTTTTTAACATCCTATCCCACAATCCCCACACACAAATTGTAGAAACTCAGAGTGAACTTCATAAAGTGGGGCTCAATGGTGAATAGCTGGGAAACGAATTACAACTGCAGAAGATACAAGGAGGAGGACAAGATAATGAAGTCAAAAATAGGCAAATTGTGGGGAGTGCCCTACGCTCCATTTCTGGAGCTAGAGGTACTGGATTTGAATCCAAGCTCTGACACTACCTGTATGACCTTGGATAAATGATTGATTAGAACTGGGACTGGATTGGTTGACTTCTAACCTTTTGAGCTTCACATCTCTGTGCCTCAGTTTTATCATCTGTAAAATAAGGAGGTTAGAGCAGATGGTTTCTAAGGTCCCTTTCAGCTCTCAATCTATGATTCTTTGATGCTGAGTGAATATTTTCATTTTCTCTGCCCTCATTGAAGACCAGGCAAGAGAGACTGAATTTATTATGCTTTATCATGTGAAATGCAGATGGCAGGAACCACTTTTTTTTTTTGGAGTGTCTACTACCTTTTGATTTTTTAAGTTTTTATTTTTTCAATTAGAAAACATTTGTAAGATTAATCTATCCTCATTGCTCTCCCCTCTTCCCCCACTGAAGAAAAAAAAAGCACAACTTAAAAATAAAACCCTAAATATATAGCTGCATAGTCAGGCAAAAAAAAAATCCCAATTAGATGTGTCTGAAGATGTTTCTGGGTTTTCATTTCATCACTTCTCTGTCCAAAGGTAAATGGCATATTTCATCTTCATTCTTTTAAACTCGTGGTTTACCATGGCGTCGACCCAAGTTCTAAAATCTTTCAACGTTGTTTTTCTCTATCATGTTATCATTGTATAGATTGTTCTAGCTTTGCTCATTTAGTTCTCCATCAGTTCATTGAAGTTTTGAAATTTCCTCTGAAACTGTCTATTTCATCATTTTTTTATGGCACAATCTACCAACTGTAAGAAAATGTTTTATTGGTACTTTTTGTTTTCACATCACAGTCGTTTCTGGGGGGGGAACCCACTTCCCATTATCCCCCTTGTACTTTGTAACAAAGAAAAACAATTAAGCAAAAATACACAGTATAATGACCAACAATGTCTACAATCTGAAAATGAAGACAGCATTCTGCCTTGGTTGACTCCCACTGTTTCTCTGCTGATAGGGGAAATGAATATTTTGTTGTCTATTCTCTGACATATTATTGATTTTCAGTTTTATTTTTCATTGACATTGTTGTAGTAATAATATATCTTTTCCTTGTGGTTCTGCTTATTTCATTCTATCTTCAGTTTATACACATTTTGGGAAATACCTTTTTGTCAAGAGGAACCCTGAGACTTAGGAATGGGCCAAGAAAGTAGCTTCTAAGTCTTCTCTGTTAATTTTGAGAAAAATTTGCTTTCTTGGGACAGCTCACCTACCTGTCTTCCTGGAACAAGGGAAACGGTTATGATAACCTCTTACAATCCCTGTCTGCTCATGTGATATTCCCAGATACAGAGTATTTGCATGGCGGGTAGTTTCTGTTTTCAGCGGTTTAGTCTGACTCTGATGTGGAAGCAAGGGACTGGATTTGTTGACCTCCAGACTTCTGGGGTTCATCAGAGAAATGAGAGATCAAAAAATAAAATCTCTGAAATAAACCGGGAAGAGGGAGTATTGAGCTTGGGCTAAGGGTTACCTGCCTTGACAGCAGAGAGGAGCAGAGAGATAAAACTCAGGAAATGGTGAATTCTGAGAAAGTACTGAACTGTAAAGCCCTTTTGAAGGGAATTTCTAAAGGGTCTGTATAGAAAGGCAGGCACCGTGGCAAAATGCTGGGGACTATTAGGGAAGGGATGAAGGCATGGTTGGGGGAACCCAGGTGGAGAGACTTCCAAGTCCGATTGGCACCAATCTAGTTATGTTGGTAATTACTATGAAAATGAGCTGAACAAAGGCAGGGGTATGTATGTGGGGGAGGGGGATAAAACAGACCGAGTTGGTAGGGTGTTGGTGGAAACCTAGTTTTAACCAGATTTTGGAAGTACTCACTTTTGGAGGCAAAATCAAGGCACAAGGGAGATTAAGGCTAAACAGAGGAAGCAACACTGAGGAACAATGGAGGCGTAAGACCAAAGGGATTCTGAGACTTAGGAATGCATCTCTGATGCTTGAACAAGCTCCCTGATAGCATTTGCCTCGGTTGGGGCTCATGTCCAGCTGGATTGGGGTGATAGGCTCCAGAGTACTTGGACCAAGCTTGGAAGGCTTTTCTGACTTTACTTCCTTTGTCCAGGAGAAAAAAGAAGGAAGAAAGTTGGGTGGCTTTCTTGAAAGTATATTTTGTTGACAAATGCAGGACAATACTGGCTCAATTAGGGAAGTCAAAGAGTTTAAATAAAGATTAAACTGACTTTTTTTCAATTAACAAAATATTTTAAGTAATCAATTCTAAGAATCTATAATAATCAGCTTCACTAGATATTTACCCAAGTAACTGTAAAATAATGAAAGTTACATAAACTCCACTTACTGAGTACCTATTGTGGGCTATATATCTACCTTCAAAAGGAAATAGAAGATATATTCCCTGATCTCAGTAAAGGTGCAGCCTTTTTGGGGGGGGGGGCAGGAAGGGAATATGAACGTGTGCACATACAAGGACAGGAAAATAATTAGAGAGGGGTTGTGTGATCCTGGACAAGTCATTTAACCTCTCAATGCCTCAGGCAACTAAGATTATGAATTGCATGCAGATAAGGAAGTTTCTCTTTTGGCCATCTCTATACAGAAGAAATAATAGGTCTGGTATAACAAAAAACAAAAGCAAAAGGTATAGGTCCCTGTAACCATACTGGAAATGGGACTACATACTAAGACCATGGCATTTTAGAATGTAACTAGCAAGGGTGTGCTTCAGCCAGTTCACAACTGCTTGCAAAAATGAGCTGTTTGTTGTCTTTTCAATGTGAACATTTAAACCTCTGAAATAGGCCATCACTACAAATCAGGGGCAGCTAGGAGGTGCAGCAGGTAGAGTGCTGGCTCTGCAGTCTGGAATGCTCATCTCCCTTAGTTCAAACCTGACCTCAGATGCTTACTAGCTGTGTGACCCTGGGCAAATCACTTAACTCTGTTTGCCTCAGTTTCCTCATCTGTAAAATGATCTGGAAATGGAAAACAACTCCAGTATCTTTGACAAGAAAACCCCAAAATGGGGTCACAAACAATCAGATACAACTGAAAAACAACCAACCAAATCAGGAATTTATTGCTTTGTTTATTATCTAGGTTTAAGAAAATGATGGGGAAAATGTTAATGCAGAATAAACTTAAAAGTATGTCATGGGTACAGTTTTTCCCCCCCCTCAGAGAGCTGGTTATTAAACATTTACCAGTACATTGCTCAATGTAAGATACGATTCTACCCGGCCATCCTTAGCACTGCTACATCAATGAGTCTAGAGCTTTGGGGTCACCACTGAGAGAATCAGATGATGATAAAATCATAGAATTTCAAAACACGGGAGACACCTCCTTTATAACACAGCCCAAAGTGATCATTTGCCTTTACTTCCTTTGAGTGATGCTGAATGGGGGAAGTTGTGTTTGTTTATTCTAACCTAGTATTTATTTCCTGGAAGCACAGAACTCTTGACTCCCGGGGCAGTACAGAATTTCAGAGGCTGTTTAGCCTAACTCCCTTATTTTACAGATGAGAAAACAGCCCTGGAGAAGTTAAGGTGGTCACAAGATGTCAAAGCTGGTAGAGTGCTGGGTCTAGAGGCAGGAAGATCTGAGTTTAGATCCAGCATATTGATACTAACTCTGGGACCTTGGGCAAGTCACTTAACCTTTTGGCTTCAGTTTCCTCCTATTTCCTAGGGTTGTTGTGAGGACTAAATAACAGAATAATTGTAAAGTGCTCATCATCACAGTGCCTGGCACATAGTAAGTTATTTTATAAATGTTAGTTGTTGTTATTATTATGCTCATTTATTAATATCAGAACCTACATTAGGATGGGTCTCTTGATTCTCAATCTCTACATCATTTTCCATTTTTTTCTTTCATGAAGCCTTCTCTGATCTCCCTAGCTGGCAATGACCTTTGTTTACTCTTGTATTTAAATGTCTCTTCATTTGCCCTTTTCATTACCTAATTATGAAAATAGTTGTTTGGGAATGCTACCAGACTGCAAGCTCCATCAGGGCAGGGTAGTGTCTAAGGTCAGATTTACATTTTTCCCAAGCACTGGGTGGGGGCCCTCCAGCCCTCAGCTCTACACACAGTAAGGCCCTTAATAAATCTTTGTCGTGTTATGCCAAGCCCACATATATATCTTTCAAGTCTTCTTATACCTTAATCTCTGACACATACCCATTGATGCAGTGACACTGGTCTCCTGGTGTCCCGTAAATAATACACTCCATCTCCAGGCTCCAGACATTCTCTCTGGCTGACCGTCTTGTTGGGAGTGCTCTCTTCCTTCTTTACTCCTGTTGCTGAACTCTCTGGTTTTCTTTAAGTCTCAACTGAAATCCTACAGAAAACCTTTCCAAACCCCTCTTAATTCCAGTGTCTTCCCTCTTTTAGTTATCTCCCATTTATCTTGCATATAGCTTGCTTTGTACATATTTGTTTGCCTGTTGTCTTCCCCATTAGATTGTAAGCTCTTTGAGAGTAGGGGCTGTCTTTTGCCTCTTTTTATATCTCTGGGGCTTAGCACAGTGCCTAGCACATAGTGGGTGTTTTAATATTTGTTTATTCATTAATATGGCACCATACATGGACTTAGCCATATTCAAAGTGCCTTGTACCAGTTTTGTTCTCTTCCCTATACTTTGGAGGGGTAAGAAACGAGGAGAGAACCAGAAGGGCTAGATTCAAAACCCAACTGGGACACAACTAATGTGACTTTGACAAGTCATTTAGCTTCTCTCAGTCTCAGTTTCCTTATCTGTAAATGAAGAGATTGTACTAGATGACCTACAAAGCCCTTTTCATTTCTAAACTAATGATTGGATCATAATAGCTCTTTTGAAGGACCCTCAGTGGTGGATGAGATCATGCTGAAGGACTAGTGATGGCCTTGAGGGAGTAGCTTAGGGTCTAGTAGTCACTCAGGCAAAAGAGTATGGAGGAGGAGCTGAGACTGGGGAGCACAGGCTGGTAGCTGGCAGCAGTGATCCAGGCTTGGGAAAGAGGTAGATAAGCTAAGTGGGATGAGGTGTAGACTCTTGCTTTATTTTGGCCAGAATGGAATTCTTAAACCCCCTCCCTCATCTGAATGCTATTGGTGCCCATTTCTAAGAGCATTCCCTTACTCTGCTATAAATGGTGCATTACTGAACTTATTTTACTTCTTAGAAGCATCTGAGGTTGATCCAGATGCATATTTCCTTGTGTCCACTAGTTCTCTACATGAGAGTTCAGTGGACAGCTATTCTAATGACACAGGAGACAGTGCTTTTCCTACACAAAGCTAGAATCCCAGCCCTCAGCTCATTGTTAGAGAATCTGAGGCATAATCGTGAGTCCTTTGGTATGTTTTTTAACTAAACCTCCAAGGGCAGAATTAAAATGAACTTGGGACTTACTCTCTGTTGGCCCCTCAGAGCACAAGCCTAATGATTTTTTTTTTTTGGTTATTGTGATCTAGGTGTCTGGCTTCCTTAGAGTAGTGGGACCCTAGGTCTAAACCCTTTCCCCCTTCCTGGTTGATGGAGAAGAGTTGGGGGAAGAAAGGGAAAAGAAGGAAGGACTAGAGGAAGAAATCCTGCCTTCCAATTGGTCCTAGCAGGCCTGGTCTGTGAGGATTAAAACCCCACTCCCTTTCTGATAAGGGGGAGCAAGTGAGGGCTTCATGGTGGCATCTACATTATGCTATAAACTTGGCATAACATCCACCCAGAAGCTTTGGTCTGTTCTTAGTATGTCAGGTGGGGGCCATCTCCAGCCATCCTGATCTATATCTGGCCACTGCATCCAGATGGCTCCAAAGGACAAAATGAGGCTGGTGACTTTGCACAGTCCTCTCTCACTTCAATCCAATTCACTTGTGAGTCATGGCATCACCTTCCTGACATCATGGTCCTCTTTGTGAATGAAGGGCAAACAACGATCTGAGAGTGGTATAGGGCTGCCCTCTGGGGACCCAACTAGCCAATTCCAGTTGGGCAATGGAGCTCCTCTTTCCTTTCCTATCATGGGACTGAGCATCCAGGGCCTCAGCTCTATTATTTCTTCTCTCCCTATTATTGCTGGACAAATGCACTGAGAATCAAATCTGATCTAATGATAACTAATTTTTATGTGGTGATTTAAGCCTTGCAAAACATCTAACATTACCTCTTTTGATCCTCCCAACAGCCCTGTGAGTAGAAGGCTACCTTCATGGTATAATTTCAGAGCCTGGAAAAAAATCTGCTCTTTAAATCTTTTTCCCCTTTGCTAGTACTGGAAGTTCTTTTAACAGGTGACAAAACCTTTATTTCCACAGTTAAAATTAAGCAATATAATGTAGATCCTCCATAGAGGAGGGAATTTAGTGACATATTCACAAGATGTAAATTACTTATATCCCTTATTAGACTGTGAGCTCCTTGAGGGCAGGGAATATTTTTTGCATCTTTTTTTTTTTTTGCATTCCTTGCACTTAGGACAGTGCGTTGCACATAGTAAATGCTTAATAAATATTTATTGACTATGTCTGATCATCTTCTGATACTGTAATTTAATTGAGAAAGTGAGGTATGTTTGCTAAGGAATGTGAATAGGAGGCCGGTGGGCTTTTCAATCAATCAATCAATTTATTTACTAAAGGCTTACATACTCAGTCCTTGGCATTGAGCTATGGATGGAGGGGTATAGGTCTACAGAATGGGGGTGGCAGAGAGGCAAATACAATGCTTCCTTTCTTTTCACTGCAATTTCTGAAAATTCTTTAAGTGCCAACTATATGCCAAGATGCAGTGGAAACTGAGCGCATCCCAGCAACCTTTCCTGCTTTGTTATTTTGTTATATGGGCTGGACTTGAAAAATAAAAAAACAAACAAACAAAAAAACCCATTTCTGTCATTCGTGGAGAACTGCTGCCCAGGTTTTTGTAGGATCTCAGAGTCATAGCTTGTTAGAGCTCTAGAGATCATTCAGTAAATTGTTCTCATTTTATAGATAAGGAAACACTAGATAGAGCACTTGACCTGAATTAAAATACTAGTTACTAGCTATTTGACCCTGGGCAAGTCACTTAGCCTCTGTCTACCTTGGTTTCCTAATTAGTAAAATAGGGATAATAATAGGACCTACCTTCCAAGGCCATTGTTAGGATAAAATGAGATGATATTTGTAGTGTTTTGCAAACCCTAAAGTACACGGATATGTATATAAGTACATATATATATATATAATATATATATATATATATATATATATATATATTATATGTTTGCTGTTTTTTTTTTTTGAGCCCAGTTCCCTGTTGGTAATGCCATGAGTCTCTGTTTGCTTTTTTGGTAACCCACAATTTTGATTCTTCAGAGGCTGTGATATTCCATGATTTGCAACTATACTTTCTTTAAAAAAATCCCACATTTTTGTTTCAGATAGAAGCTTGGGGTCCTTTGAAATATTGTGTAAATCTCTGTTCCTCCTATTCCGTTCTAGGCCTAGCTTTTTGTCCATCCTCATGGTCTGTCAAAGGTATATGTACTGATGATGGAAAACCTTAGATTGTCCATTCAACTCCTTGCCCTTTTCCGGTTAGTAAGCATCTTCATTCTTTTAGTTTTTTCTGTGCAGATAGTTCTTTTGAGTGATTAGAGACCTAATTTAGGAGGCTCAGCAGTATTCCAGGGTTTGAAATGATCAATGCACTGCCACCTACAATCAGAAGCATCTAGAGGATCTCAAAGGTAATTCCCATTCCTTTTGGACTCTGTACTGGACATTCTCCATTGTGGTGGCCAGTATGTACCTCTACCTTTATTTCTTGACTGATTTCAATAAAGTTGTGGTGTTGTTCCATTAGACTGCAAGCCCTTTGTGAGTAGGGATTGTTTCATTCTCTGCATTTGTATGCCAGCATCTACACAATACCTGGTTCACAGTAAGTGGTTAATACATGTTGCTGATTGGTTGCTTGTGTTTGGCTCCATATCTAGACATCATTCCACTGTGACATGCCGTCCCATTCAGTTGTCACTGCCCTATGCAGGGTGTTTGATTTCTGGTTTGACTGCTTATTACCTATAGGATCTTGGACAAGCCAGTTCAACTCTTTCCTTAATAGTATGACTAAGAAATAATTTATGATATTAGCATATACAAGACTGTGTTGGAGGAGTGCCTTTTGGGCTACATGCTATATTTTAGAATTGTCAACAAAAAATAAACACAATTATAACAAATATTATATGATATAATGACTATAGCCTTGCTATTATTAACAAGAATCATTTCTTTTTAATATCAATATCCCCTGATTTTCCTCTTCAGGGAAGAGAGAAAATGTCCTTTTCCCCCTCCCCTTCACTACTCTGAGACAGATGTTACTGTAAGCAAAAGTGGGAGCTTGGCCAAGTTTGGTTTTAGTATTCTCTCAATTCTCCATTTTCTCACCCCCCCCAATAAGCTTGCTTTAGACCTTCTTATCTTCATCCTTTCAAAAATTGTTGTTACTTCCCCCCCCAAAAAAACAAAACCAAACAAACCCCACAAAAATAGAACTCTTTTGGTGTGTTAGATCTTATCCTCAGGGTCTTTGTGCTTTCCAAGGTTAACAGCTAACTAATTCAGACCAACCACACTGTACTAACAGGAGAAGACCTTCTTTTCTCCTTTCCTGAAAAGGGGGCTTTCTGGATGCTTGCTGATTTTTAACTCAGAAAAATAACTCTAGTGGTAAAAATTTCATGCCAGATAGGAGAAAGTGCTATTATGTGTAACTGGAAGGGGAAATGTTTTCAAGGCAGACATGGCCTTGTGAGGGCTCACAAATTACACTGCATAATTGACCACTTGCCTGTCCATATGTGAGGTCCCACATCAGTAGCTGATGCCATGAAGCTGGAGGAGGAGGTTTTGTTGGACTGCTTCGGGGAAGGATTTTTTGGTATCAGAAAACATTACCTCAAGGTGGTAGAAAAAGGGCTTTTCTAACCAGGCTAGGGAACTTCTGCAAAAGGGAGGTGAGCTGGGACTGGGGCTGGGGGGCAGGGGAGGAGAAGATTCATGGGCCATAAAAAAATAAGCACATTCTCAAAGCAAGGGAATGAGTTCTTTGTCTTTGTGGTAACCAGGGAAGACATGGGACAGATGCCAGGAAGAAATACAAATTACCCAGGGGAGGATACAGAAATACTGAAGGAAATCAGCAACTATCCAGAAGAAATGATTAAGAAACCAAAGGCCAACACTGTTATAATTGCCCAGGTAATTCAAACTCATCTTTCCTGTACCTTTCCTCATTCCTCCAGATCTATTTTGCTTAAATTACACGGAAAATTAAAAAAAAAAAACAACAGGATTTTTTTGGAGGGGAGATATCTAGATGCTTGTCTAGCCTTCCATCTTAACTTAGAACTTAAAGATGGCCAGTTATGGTATAGAGAAGCAGGGTAGTGTGATAGAAAGATCACCAAAGTGGGGGGCCATAACACCTTGGTTCTCATCTTGGCTCTGTCACTGCCTTACTCACAGTCATACAGCTATAAAATGACAGAGTCACCCATACCTATTCTGGAACTCAGTTTCTTCATCTGTAAAATGAGATCAATGGGCTAGTTGGCCTCTAAGCTACCTATCAGCCTTGATAAATACTCTGCATTACTTCATTTTAGAGACAAAGAAGCCAAGGCCCAAAAAAGATGAAATATCTTGCTCAAAGTCGCACATCTTAGTGGCACAGCCAGGTCTGGAAGACTTCTGACTTCCAGGTTGGGACTTATTCCATTGCCATATAGTTCGACCAGATGAACTTGAAGGTCCTTTGCAGCTCCTACCAGCTATGATTCTGTAAAATTGAAGTGCTCTGTTTTTTGCCAATTTATCCCTGCTTTGGATATCAGTGGTAGAATGTAAGCTGTTTGAGGGCAAGGACTGTTTTCTTCTTTTGACTTTGTATGCCCAGGGTTTAGCACAGTGCCTAATACAGCATGAGTGTGGACTGATTGTTGGTTTGGCAGGTGGGAATGAGGAAGGAAAACTGGAAACCCAGAAGATCCTGGGGGATGAAAATAAGAAAAAGAAAATAAGGACTAATTTTCCAGGAACCTAACAATTTGGGATTGGAACTTTGACTCCAAAGTCATCATTGAGAATTTTAGACAGGTTGACCCTATTGATGAGGTTGGCTTGGAGAAATCTTGTTTGCTGTGGGTTTCTTTATTAAGTTGGGAATTCCTCAGCTTTAAAACATTAGAATTTTAGAATAAAATGATTGTCAGAAATGGATTTCAATCTTGTCTAGTCCAGGTGGGTGGGGTAGGTACTGATGTAACTTGTTCAAAATCATTAGATTTAAACATATTATTTCACTTGATCCTCACAACAACCCTGGAAGGTAGATGCTGTTTTTATCCCCTTTTCGCAGATGATGAAACTGAGGCAGATGGTGATAAAGTGACTTGCCTCAGAGTCATACAGTGTAGTAAGCCAGGATAGATGAGCTCTGTGAAACCTATGAACTTATAAATTTAAATCTCTTAAAATGTAATTTTGAATTTAAGGAGAAGGGATTACTCTACTTGCCCTTTAGGAAAATGGTGGATTTGGATAGATAGAGCATAGGCTGGCAGACTCTGCCTGGGCTAGAGAACCTGGCACCACACATAGGACTTAGCACAGAACTGATTCCATTGCTGGGATGGTGGGGCCCAGCTCTTCTGATGGTGAAGAATTTGGTCAAATTGTCAACAGTCATATTACTTTGTGTTTTAATAGTATTGTAATTAAAATTAATAAAATATTATTAATACAACAACATTTCAGATTAATTATATAACTGGATTAATGTAATAATATTATTAGAATACATCAAACAGAGAAGCACCTGAATAGTTTACTTGCTAACCTTTTTTTTTTTAAATCAGGATTGAATTCAGTCAAGCACCTGGCAATTTTGAAAACCAGTGGATGAATTCAGTTAAACTTTTGGACCACTTACCAACATGTTTGAATGAACTCCTATCTTTCCATTAGTTTATAAATCCTCAAAGGCAATGACCATGTTTTATATAGATATTGTTTATGTGGCACTTTATCTTACAACAGCCCTGTGAGGTAATTAGCATAAGTATTATTAGTCCCATTTTATACATGAGCAAAATAATAATAATGGATATTTATATAGCACTTTGAAGTTTACTAAGTACTTTACCCCTTACAATAATTCTGAGGGGTAAGTGCTACAGATATTGTCCCCAATTTGCAGATGAGGAAACTAAGGATAAATAACAATAACAATAGTAGCATTTCTATAACACCTTAACATTTGAAAAGCACTTTACAAATATTTTTACAAACACTTTACGTCATTTGATCCTCACAATAACCCTGGGAGGTAGGTGCTATTATTGCCCTAATTTTAAAACCGAGGAAACAGAAGCAAACAGACTTAAGGAACTTACCCTGGGTCACACAGTAATAAGTACTTGAGACTGAATTGAAACTCAGATCTTCCTGGCATCAGGTGTGCGTCATCTAGATGCTTCTATAACTGCCTATAATAAGAGCTAGCTTTCATATAGTCTTTTTTATATTTATGTAGCCCATGTTTTCTCATATGATGCAACAACCCTGGGAGGTAGGTGTTATTATTATTCCTGTTTTACAAATGAGGAAACTGAGGCAAACGGAGATTAAGTGACTTGCTCCCAGAATCACACAGCTAGCAAGTGCTTAAGGCTGAATTCAAACCTGTCTTCCTGAGCTGAAGTCTAGTACTCTCTCTACACTATAGTCTCTCTCTCTTTAGCCCATGTACTTTTTAATATAGTGTTTAGTATGTAATAGTGTTTGTTGGTGGTGAATGATGATCTGGCTATTTAAAAAAATATTGATTGTTCAGCTGAATTCAATTGATTAATTTTACTATTTTTGAGTCATAAGATTTAGAGCTGGAGGGGAGCTATATTATCTGTACATTACATAGATACAACTTAATTCAATTCAGCAAACATTCATTAAGCCTTCTCCAAGTGTTCAGTACTGTGTGAGGCACTGTGGACCCAAAGACAAAACGAAACAATCTTTGCCTTTAAGAGCTTACATTTTATTTTTCTGGGGGAGAGAGTATTTGTGCACTGATAAATAAATAAATGTAATCTAAGGGGGGGGGGTAGAATACTTATACCTGCAAGGAGGGAGGATCAGGTGAAGATTCATGTAGGAAGTGGCATGGGAACATAGCCATGCACAAAGAGGAAGCTCCTGAGAGACAATGAATGCTTTTGGTATTGTTGGTAGTCAGTGAGAAGGCACAGATATGAGAAACAGAACACAGAATGAAGACAACAGCTAGCCACACAGTTTGGCTACAATTTACAGTGGAAGTACTATAAAATTTTCTGGAAGAGTAGGTTGGCATAAGATAGTAAAATGTTCTAAGTAGCAGGTTTAAGATTTTGCATTTTATCCTGCGAGCAATAGGGAGGCACTGATGATTTTTTGTTTTGCTTTTGTAGGCAATCCAGGCTGTGACTTGCCCAGGGTCACATAGCTAGTAAGTGTCTGAGGTCGGATTTGAACTCAGGTCCTCCTGACTCTAGGACCAGTGTTCTATCCACTTCACCACCTAGCTGCTCCATCACTGAGGAGCTTTGAGTAGGAGTAATGATATATAGTCAAACTCCATGCCTTTTGGAAGATGAGCAAACTGAGAGCAACTAAGTTAAGTGACTTGCCTGTGGGCACAGAGGAAGTATATGGCAGGGATGGGATTAAACCTTAGTTAACTTTGACTCAAAATCCAATGCTCATTCATTCTTTCAACAACTTGGAGTAATTCACTGTGCTAGGTGACAGGAGAAATATAGCTACCACCATGACACTCAGTTAATAATATCTTTCATCATCTATTCTCAATGGTCCTCCTCTCTCATCCTTTGAGGTTATGTTTATTTTCAAAAGCAAAATGATTAAATTTGGTCAAATGAATCAATAGTAGCTGATAATTAGTGATTTTGGAAATTGTTTTTTTGAAAAAAAAAGCAATTTGAGGGCAACCTCCTTCTCCTTCCCCCTCTCCCCTGTTCGACCCTACCAAGAAATAGTTATCTTAACATCTGGATAATTTATAATTATTTTTAAATTCAGTATGAAAGACTTGAACAAATAAGCTGCTTTCTTTTTAATATAGACAAAAAACCAAAACCAAAACCAAACCTCCACTTCCATGAGCCCAGTGGACACTCATTTAGGACCATTTTCTTTTTTGACAACCTGAAATTGCAAGGGTAGTAGAGGTCTGTTAAGGATAGTCAGAAAGAAGAGTTATGTGGGGTTTATTTTAGAGATATGAGTAATCCCAAGCACTTAAGTGAATGACAGAGGAAAACATGGGGCAGCATAAGAAGAAAATGAAATTCCAGGGTCCCAGTGGAAAAGGCAGCATGTCTATCAAAGAAAAAAAAAAGGATTTATTCCTGAAGAATGGAATGAGGAGGAAATGTCAGGAAAAGCACACAATTCCAGCTCTCTCATTACCAAAGTGATATTACAAGAATAGAAAGGGGGGAAAAAATGGCAAAGAAGTTCCGGAGAGATATTAGGATTCTGGGATCAGGGTTAGTCACAAAGGGCTATGTTCTAGGAAACTAGGTCTATATTTCTGGAAAAGAGAGGGAAGGAGGGGATTATGATGGGATTTAGTATAGGTTTAGAGGCTTTCACAAGGGTGTGAGAGGTGCAATGGGATCTCAGCATATAAAATATCATTGGTGAGACAAAGGCCCACTGATCTAAGCAAAGAGTGTTGACTATTAGAGGAATTTAGAGGAAAAAAATTAAGCAGCCATTGGGTAACATACACTGAACCACCAACTCTACAGTACTAGGAGCAAGTGTGTGTGTGTGTGTGGGGGGGGGGATTTAGGGGAGATGGACCAGAGTAAGCCAGAAGTATCTTTGAGAACAATGAATGATACCATAAAAGCTAAACCAAATCAAACCAAACAACCAATCAACAAAAAAGCTCAAAACCCCAATAACGGAGACAACTGCGTTACTTGGCCTGCTGCTATCCTACAATTTTCTTATTGTTTGCATAATTGACTGATTTTGGATTTACAGATTCTCTAGAATATGGTGCTGTGACTGGTATTGACAAAGCATAAGCCCAAGGAAAAAAAGTGCAAAAAATGTACTCTCTTTTTAGATTTTTTTTTAAACAAAGAATGGGGTCATCTTTTGCTCCAAGTTACCCATTGGCAGATATCTCTAGTGTAGTCGATTGAAATTTTGTTTATCTATTATTTAATGCACAAATACAGTTATGTATCCTCTCTCTCTCTCTCTCTCTCTCTCTCTCTCTCTCTCTGTGTGTGTGTGTGTGTGTGTGTGTGTACATGTGTTAGAGGTTTCTGAAAGTGACTGGCAAAAAACCCAATGTGTCATTGGGCCATGTTAAATTCAACTGAATTTAAAACTCAAGTCTCTCCCCTTGGCAAGAGCTGAGGTGACCCAAAGCCAAAACACATTGAGAGAGACAGGACAAAGAAAAGATACAACTGACCCTACTTATACACACCAAACTGTACCAGGTGGAAGGAGAGCAATTAATACATTTTTCAACTTGCCAGCTGCAACAACTTTGACGCTGTAAAGTCATTCTTTTAAAGGCACCCAGTCAACTCCCTTTTCTCTCTGCAAATGGGAAAGAAATGGAAGAGGACCTACATTGGAGTCCACACATAATTGTCATTTTTTATTTTAATATGGTAAAATTCCAATCTGAAGAGTGCTGTAGGCAAGAACCTGCCACCCCGTAGACTCAAAGCCCTATTTAGTAAACACTTTCTCCTAGCAGGATGAAGTTTAAATATTAATTCGCCTGTAATTGGCGGAGAAAACAAACAAGCAATTAAAAACGCTACAAAGCTGACTTTCTCTTTCCTCTGCTCTTCTCCTCCCTTTTCATTTCACCACAGTATAGAACGTAGATGTAAGACAATGGAACCCTGAGCGGTGTGGAATTCTAAGCCCCGTCTTGCCTTAAAGCTACAATATGGATTTAATTTATATGCAAATGTAAGCAATAAAAAGGCAGACACTGTAGAAATTATAGTATTTTTTTAAGGAGATGCTGCAAAACCAGCACGTTCTCCTGCTTTCAGATTCCTACCAGAAGCTAATTATTATTGGTTCTTACTTTTTCTCCCCTTTCTTCCACCCCCACCCACACACACACACACACACACACACACACACACACACACACACACACACACACACTTACTTCCTGGCTGGGTGTAAACTATGCTGTTTAAGAAAAGCAACAGAATATTGAGGACGAGTGAATGAGAGCAGCCAGGAATATCTCCTGTGAGATTTGACATCAGGATAATTTCACAGTCTGGCTTTTTTTTTTTCCCCTCTGACTGCCAGCTACCCAGTTGACCAGCAAAATGCAAAGCTGATCAAAGCTCAGTCGGAAACGTTAAGTAAGCTGAAATGGGGGCTAAAGTATGCTAATAGAGGGGCTAAATGTACTTTAATCCTGTTATAATACAAGGTAACTTGGAAGCAGGGACAGCCCTGATGGCTTTTGCCCGGGTTGGAGGGGGACCCCTGCAACTTGTGAATAGAAGTCGCTTCCTATTCTTTCATTTGCTCCTGGGGGCTGCCTTTCTCAGATGCACACACAAGCCCCTCCTTCTCCGTTTACTAAGTGTCAACAGTTGGGTGAGCAAGACTTCTCAGCTCTTTAGATCAGCACCCTGTGACCTTCCACACTGAAGCACAGACCATTAAGCTAAGCTTTCCAGCTGTTGCCTGAATGATGAGGGATTTTTTCAGAGAAGGGCAGGGCTTAGTGGAACACTAGGCAACAGTTTTATATTATGTCCCCACTACCACCCAACTTGCTTAGCAGATCAATGCTGCTGGGGAGAACGGACGGCTGGCCAGAGGCTGGGCAGATGGAACAAGATCTGGAGGAACAGAGATGGCCTCCAAAGCAACCCAAGCC
Source organism: Phascolarctos cinereus (assembly GCF_003287225.1). Lineage (NCBI taxonomy): Eukaryota > Metazoa > Chordata > Mammalia > Diprotodontia > Phascolarctidae > Phascolarctos > Phascolarctos cinereus. Next base: position 146,766,951 of record NW_027556098.1, read on the forward strand.
TCTTGGCTTGTCTTCAGATTAATTTTCTTCTAATACACTTTCATTCTTAAATTTTAAAAATGAGAAGAGCTAGGGAACAAATGTTTATTTAATTACCACACTGTACATTCAGAGTGAAATGAGGTCTTTGGATTGGAGGTTTCTTCCCTCTCTTCTCTTTCCGTTTTTTCTTTCTTTCCTTCCATTCTCTCATCTTCCAGCCTTAAGATAACCAAAGCAAAAAGGATAGGCAAAACCAGAGATGTCTTGATGTAGGTTGGCACATGGAATACTCTGCCTTGGTGGGTGCCCCATGACCTAGTGAGCTGACACAGACCATGGAGGAGACTGATGTAATTTTACAGGCAGCCAACTGCCTCACTGTATCTGAAGATTAAAAACAAAGGTTTCATTGAAGCCCTACCTCCCACTGTGCAGCTGAAAGTCTGATGGGTGTGTGTGTGTGTGTGTGTGTGTGTGTGTGTGTGTGTGTATGGAGGTAGGGGGGGCAAATGTTCCTAAATATCTTTCAGTTAAGTACAAATTACATACTGGATATATTAAGATATTCTGGTGTATTCTGAGTCTACTTTGCTGTCATGAGAATATCTGTAGTCATTACAGAGTGTTGACTCGTTGGCACATAGAAACAAAACAGGAATTTAGTCCTGACAGAAAATGTTTTGTTCAGTTTGACTTTTTTCTTCTTTCTTTCTTGGCTCCTTCCTTCTTCCTTTCTTTCCTTTCCCTCCCCTCCCTTTCTCTTCCCTTCCCATTCATTTCCATCTCCTTTTCTTCCCTCCCCTTCCCTCCCCTCCCCTTCCCTTACCCCTTCCCCTTTTCCTTCTCCCTTCCTTCTCTTCCCATTCCCTCACCTCCCCTTTCTTCCCCTTGCCCTTCCCCTCCTTTCCCTTCCCTCCCCCCCATCCATTTCAGTGCCAGGAGTAGCAAGTATCACCTGTAATTTCTCCTGCCTTGGTTGAAAATTGTCTCTGCCTAAAGAGGCAGTGATTATCCAAATAATCCTGCTGGTGAAGAAAAAGAAATTTGCTGAGGTTTTCCTTATTGTTGAATAATCCAGATAAGCTGTCTACACTGATCATATTCATCAGCTGACAGCTCCCCCTCTCCATTTTGCTTTGGTAGTATGGGCACAGAGTTGGGCCCAGTTTTCTTATTGCCCCTTCCCCCATCTTAAGTGCAGAAACCTTGAGTCACCTGTTCTAGCTATTAGGCATTCTTCAGGTCAGGAGAAATGAACAGGAATAGGGGTGCTACAGAAAATGTCTTTTTAGGTATGGACACACACCACGCCTATAGTAAAGCTTCTGATGACTTGCATACAGAGCATCTTTATTCCAGAACCACAAAATCAATACAAATGTTATATTACCCCAAAGAGAAGGGGTCTGAGCGGAGGGATCCTCAAGATGAATATTAACTTATCAACTTGAATTATTTTGCTGGATTGATGGTATTGCCCACCTCATGGGGGAGGGGAGATTCTTCCAGAGGGGATGTCGGTGAAGGGGAAGGGAGAGAAGAATAGAAACTGAGTTCGGAGTGCCCAAGTACTTCGGCTACTGGGCCTTTTCAAAGAGCTGGAATTTCTAGTCTGGATAAGAGTGAGTTTTACCCTCCTTCCCATGATTTGCAAAGTCCCTCACCCACCAAAGGCTCCTCTAGCCTGCTTCTTTTGCAGCTGCCTGAGAAACATGGCTAGGAGAAGGCTGGCTAGTTGTTCATGTGTTTTCTGTTGAAAAAAAAAGAAAAAAATGCTCACTGCGTTTTCCTGACTTATGTGAGAGCACGGGTAATTACGAAATCTGCCTGGAGCAAGTTCGGAAGGATCTTTTACCCGCCCCAGCCCCAGAACGTGAGAATGGCAAGATTTGCCAAAATATGTCCTCAGCACTGAATGTCTAAAGATGCCTGCTGGAGCACTCTCTGGCCTTAGCCTCTTTCCTCCTCATCTCTCTAATCGTCTTCCTCCTAAAATTAACTTCTCTGGAGTCATGGGGGTGAATCCTCACTCCGTTTGAAATAAAAAATGAAAACAACTTGCAAATACTTTTTCCTGGCCAATATTTTCTGTTCCTAGTTCCAGTAGAAACACTCTGGAATGATATATGTCAAGGCCTGACTCATCCTTTTTTTTTTTTTTAACAATTTGTGAAATGGTTTTAATTATACAGTGTTTTTTCCAAATAAACAGCTAGACAAAATGAGAATATACTGTTTAATTTTTCATGTATGAAGTTTGGGAAAAATCTGAGACCTGAGATGGCTGAAGATGTCGGGTGGCCTGGTTTTTCTGATATTGTCCTCTTTTTATTATACTTGTCTGATAACAGTAGCAACGAGAGAAGGAGGAACAGCCCCGAGAGTTGAAGAGAAAGCTTAACTTCGAGAGGCTTTAGGATTCCAGTTTAAAGCCAGGAGTTATTTTTGTAACAGTTCTGCCAGGGACAAATATGCAAAGATCTTTGTTTCTACCATAAACAAACACAGCATTATCCTAACTACCAGAATGACCCATAAAACCACTCCATCTGACATCCAAAAAGCTGTAGCCAAGATATGAAGAGGGACTGCCCAGTTGCTATGCAGGATCTCTTTCTTCCCTCATTCATACACTCTTTAGGTTTTGTTCATTCATTAACATTTCCCTGTATATCTCATTATTACCTCATCAAACATTTATTATTACTTCAAGATAGATAATTAAAATTTCATACAGTTATTTCTCAGAATGATAATCCAATAGGTTTCTCTAGTCTCCGTCTCCCTCCTCTCTTCTTCCCTGTCTCCCTCCCCATCCCCCACTGGAAAGAACTTTTTATATTTGAAAGTACAAGATGCAAAGCAAGCGAAGGCCAGGATTCATTTTCATTGCAAGGAAGAGTTTGGTTTCCTGAGTTCTGACTTAGTTTTGAAGGCATGAGTGAGAGAGCTCATGTGTTAATCCGTCTTCCTTGGTAACTCTTGCAGACTCACATAAACAGTTAGACTCCATTGAGGACGCTATAGAAGATAGAAAAATTAATACACTATGTTCACATGTCTATTTTAAGGCATTGGCTGGATTTTTTAGTATCAAGTACTCCCAGGCAGCAGATGCTGTAAATTCAAGACTAGCAAAGAATTCATTATTTGCTTTAAAGGATGGATTTTACGTTTATGACTTGAGAGCATGTCATAGATTATATATCACACATCTTGCACGGGTGATAGACATATCATATTCACTTTAGTGGCGTGAGATCTTTTCCACTGGAATTTTAAGGGTACAGATCAAATTATTATTTTTTTATTTAGTCTTCAAAAGAGAACAAACAGAACTGATGAATTTCTGGGATGTTAATGGAGCCTGTGGTATCTTGGTTTTTAATTTTTGTTCCTTTGAACCTGAATACAAACAGAAAGCTTAGCCTGGAACAAACCTAGCTCCAGTGCCAGGCACCTCCTCTGGTGAGAATTGAGCTTTTGAGTTGTGAAGCTTGTAGTTTTACTGGAAGTAATAAGAATGAGGAATGAGAAAGCTTAATGTCTTCTGCATCTTTGTTCCTGTGATGGAATAACTTGGATGGGAAAAGTAGAGTTGGTTTGATTGACTAATTAGAGTAATGCTGCTTAATGAGTGTACTACATTAATGCTTCCCTTCAATATTCAATTCCCTATACACCAAAAGAGCATGGATTGGCAAATCTAGCTACTCCAATACAATTTTAAGGGTGTTGCTTTCAGCATAATTTGAAAAGCAGCCTTTTCTTTTTTTCAAGATTCTTTGTTGGGGATTGGCATATTTAGTCCATTCAATATTATTTACCTAAGGCCAGTTGTACTTTACCAAGATGGCATAACACATTACGCTCTTTTCTTGTAGGGAGGTGGGAGATGGGAGGGTAGATAAGAATAAGTTTGAAGGGGCAGCTAGGTGGCGCAGTGGATAGAGCACCGGCCCTGAAGTCAGGAGGACCTGAGTTCAGATTCGGCCTCGGACCAAAACACTTTAAAAAAAACCAAACAGCTTACTAGCTGTGTGACCCTGGGCAAGTCACTTAACCCCAATTGCCTAAAAAAAAAAATAAGGTTGTAGAAGGTAGGAGAATATAATTTCAATAGAAACTTCTGGTTTTAAAAATAAGCTTTATGTGTAGATAGTTTTAGATTTGCTCCTTAGTCAGTTTTGAGTCCAAATGGGTGATGCTGCGTAAAGACATCTTTCTTGAGTGGTTAATCCTGATGGTCCCTGCAGTTAACTTCTTTTGCTCTGCCTTTCTTGAAATTTGGAAAAATGTTATTACACAAATATTTACCAAGCAATTACAATGCCCAAGGCAATTTGTATTATATGCCATATATGTGATATATATGACAATTTTACACTGACTGAGGTTCTAATCTAGTTGTGGCGAAGCTGTATGTAACTAAACACTGAATTGAATTGTATTTTTTTTAAACTTCTGTTTGAATTTGGAGAAAAGAGAGATAAGTGAAGACTGGTATAGTCATGGAAAACTTCTTGGGGGAGATGGGATTTGAACTGAACCTAGAAAGATGATAAGATTCAGTTAGATGGGTGAAATGAGGGTATTTCAGGTAAAGAGAACTAAGAGATAGTATAACTGGTTCTCAGTATTTAACTGAGTATTGACAATAATTATCATCTATAAGATTCTATGCTAGGCAGTATGAATAGTATAAAAATTATTTTTTCTCTTAATTTCCTACTGTTGTCTTTTCTCATAGAATCTCTAGGTGTTTCAAAAAAAAATAATGCTTAGCATTTATGTAGCACTCTGTGGTTTGAGAAGTGCTTTATAAATGTTATATCATTTGATCCTCACAAAACTCTGGCAGGTAGGTGCTACTACTAACCTCGTTAGGAAACTGAGGCAGACAGAGGCTAAGTGCCTTGCTTGGGACCACATAGCTAGTAAGGGTTTGAGGCCAGATTTGAACTCATGTTTTTCTGACTCCAGGCGAAGCACTCTATTTACCCGATAAAATGAACTGGGTTTTTTTTTAGAGGGGTGGAGCTTCATGAAGGCAGAGGAGTTTGTTTTAACCATGTTACCTTCCCTTTCTAACAGTGAAAGCCTTAGAATCATACCTTTCTTTTCATTTTATTCATGAACTCACAAAGCTCATCTCATCTTACTTTCCCATCCTTTTCCCCTGGCAAGTCATAACTTTAGCTCAGACTCAATTTTTCCCTTAATTTCACAATCATAGGATTGAATAAATCTGAAGAGGCTTTGAGAAACTTGTATCCATTTTGAACAGAGGGGTGGGAACCATCCTATATTCTTTAGAGAGGGGAAAGGAGGAGAGAAAGGAATACAAGCTTTAATTGCCCTAAATGTTAGAGTTCTTGATATAATAGAATCGTCAGCTGAAAGCAGGACTGGATATATCAGATCAGATTTGGGATTCTAAGTATGGAAAGGCAAAGCAAGAAGTTTAAGGAAATTTCTTGCCCTCCTTCCACCATAATCATGTTGTTTTTCAGTCGTTTCGTTTACGTCCTACTCTCTGTGACCCCATTTGGGGTTTTCTTGGCAAAAATACTGGAGTGGTTTGCCATTTCCTTCACCAACTCATTCTACAGGTGAGAAAACTGAGGCAAATGGGGTTAAGTGACTGGCCCAGGGTCACATAGCTAGTAAGAGTCTGAGGCTAGATTTGAACTCATCAAGATAACTCTTGCTGACTCCAAGATTGGAGCTCTAACACGCCACCTAGTGGCCCAAATTACCACCACTATCACCACCACCATGATAGCATTTACATAGTGCTTACTGTGTACTAGCCATTGTGCTAAGCACTTTACAAATATTATTTCATTTGATTCTCACATATCTGGGAGGCAGGTGCTATTACATTGAACAGATGAGGAAACAGAGGTTGAATGGCTTGTTCAGGTAACACAGCTGTTAAGTGTCTGAGCCTGGCTTTGAACTTAGGTCTTTTGGACTCCAGGACTGGTGCTCTTATCCATCTAGCTGCTATTTGATAACTATTTGATAAATAATTCTTATTTCTTAAATAAAATTTCTTAATATTTAAATTTATTAATTTAATATAAATAATTTATTTACTTTTAGTTTTCAACATTTACTTCCATAAGATTTTGAGTTTTAAATTTTCTCCCCCTCCCTCTCCTTCCCTCTTCCCAAGACAGGGTGTAATCTGATCTAGGCTCTACTTATACATTCATAGTAAGTATATTAAATAAAATTTCTTAAAAAATGAATGTTTCTGGTCTCCATTTTTAGGGACTTCCTGAAAATCCCATTTAATTCATATTTTGGAAGACTGTATATTGAGGTATTGAGGCATAGTGGAAAGAGTACTGGACTGGGTTGGTAAAGAAGATAATCCTTCTCCTTGTTTTACAAATACCCAGAGGCCTAGAGAGGGAAGCAATATGATGTGGAGAAATAGTCCTGGCATTGGAGTCAGAAGACCTCAACTCTGCCACTAACTTGCCATGCAACTTTAGATAAATCCCTTTTCCTCTCAGGGTTTGTTTCATCATCTATAAAATGAAGTATTTGGCCTAGAGAATTCAACCAGCACTGAACAGAGGCAGCTAAGTGCTGAACTGGTCAAGAAAGCAGGACTTGGAATTAGAAGCCCTCAATTCCAATCGTGCCTCAGACATTAACTAGCTGTGCAATTCACCTTCCTCACTCTTATTTTCTTCATCTGTAAAGTGGGGACAATAATAGTATCCACCTCCCAGAGTTGTAATGAGAATCAAGCAAGGTAACATGCTTAAAGTGCTTTGCAAACCTTAAATGACTATGTAAAGGCTAGTTGTTATTGTTACCATTAGTAGTAGTAGTATTAGTAGACTGTTAGAGCTGTAAGGGAACTGGGAGATCCCTAATCAATCTAATATTCTCTCCTTCAAATATGTGCTCAGAAATATTGAAGGCCCTGGAGGCAGTGTGAGGTGGCATAGCTGTGGGAGGGGTGGAGGTTACCAGAGTAGTTAGATGACATGGTCCTTTCCCTCAGGGAGCTTACTCTAGTTGCAAAGATGAGATTTATCCACTGGAAACAGAGAAGATAGAAGGCAAAATATGTTCAATGCTCAATTAAGTGTTGAATAATCAAGTGCCAAAAGTAATTAAATATTATAATTAAGTGCTTGGGGCCATTAGGAAAGGGAGGTTTGATCCAGTGAACTAGGCTGAACCTAGGATTTGAGAATATTAGAGCTGAAAAAGATCTTATGGTCACCTGATTTAAATCCTTCACTTTCCAGAGGAGGAGGAGATTAAGGACTAGTTAAGTTTCCCCTCAGCTCCTTCATGATACTGAGGGACCAGTTTGGGTCTGGGGCAAGGAAGTACTTAAGAACCATCTTTTAGAGGAACTTATAAACTAAGTCCAAGATAATCAAATACACTCAACACCTGCTACTTAATTTCTCATTTTTTTTTCTTAAAAATTTTTTCCCCTTCCAATCAAACCAAATGGTCAGTGAAAAATGTGCTTCTTTGCATGCTCAGACACAAGCATGACGATTAGCAAATCTGAGATCACTCTTGCCACTAGCCCCGTTAAATAGGTTTGATCAGTCTGGTGGCCTGGAATGTTCTCGGACTTAGAAGAGGCACAGGCGTATTAGGCCAAGAGTCTCTCTCAAACACTCCAAAATTCGACATGGCTGAACAGTTGCAAAGCAATCTTTGTCTGCTTTCTTCCCAGCCCCCAGCACCCAAAGCAAGCATTCGAAATGAAACAATTTGGGTAATTTGCCTTCAAAAATAATTTAATTTAAAATGAAAACCTGATTTTCCTGTAGGGGAAAGAACTAGGGATTGAGAGATGTGGGTTCTAGGCCTAAGCTCAGTTACCAATTAGCTGTATGTCCTTGGGCAAGTCAGGAACCTCTGAGGATCACAGCATTCAAAACTAAAAGGTCAGTTAGTCCCAAACCCCTCATTTAATAGCTCAGGAAACTGAGGCCCACAGAGGTACAATGATTTGCTTAGGGTCATATGGTTTCTAAGGAATTAGAGGCTGGACTTGAACCCAACCTTTCTCATTCCAAATCCAGCTCTCTTTCTGCCTCCCCCTCTAGCTCTCAGTTTCTTTATCTGTAAAATAGAGGGAATAATATCTGCCCTATCAGCATATTAAGGGTCTTATGCTATATTGATTCAGCCAGATACAGTGTATGCTAAAGAGCTTTGAAAAGAAAAAAAGTACTATTCACAGGTTTAGATATTGTTTAAATTTTAGATGAAAACTCATTGCCCACAGTGCAAGCCCAATTCGCTAAGGCCATTTCAATATTTAATTATACAAGGGGGATTGAAATCTCCTGGGGACATGACAGGAGTCTAGAAGAATTGCTTTCTGACTCAACACAAAGAGTTATGCAGAGCCATTGTAAAGTCATCCAACTAGTCGGTGGCGATGAAGACTGGCTCTATTTTGTGCTTCTCGATGACTCCATTGGTTTTGACTGTCCCGCCAGATGAGGCAGACTTTCTGTGTTTTTCCTGTTTAATGGCCTAGCTATAGCAACCATTTCTATTGCGTTATGGGTTTTTATCAAGTAGCAGAAAGATTGGTTTCATGACTAGTTTGGCCATTATGTTTCTATCAAAGTGTATCTTATGGGCCCAGTGATTAGAATGGAAACTCCTGGAGGGCAGGGGAAATATTTTTATATTTCCCTCCAATCCAGATCTCCAACTCTGCCCCTCGGGCTCTGAGCTCCTCATGGGTTAGAGTTTTCCATAACTAGTCTACTGCTGTTTTTAGGCCATTTTCATTGCCATTCAGTAGTTAAGTACTTTTCCTCCTACCTCTTCTGCCTCCCCCTTCCCTAATTCCACTCCGAGTTTGGGAAACAGCAATCAAATCAACACCACCATTCCTGGAAAGGACATGATACTTAATTACCCTATGTGTCCATTCACTATCCCTGTGACTTCCCAGTTCAAAGCATCCTTCCTTGGCCAGCATTCTAATGTATGTGTTGTCTTCCCTTACTAGAATGTAAGCTCATTTAGGGAAGAGACTATCTTTCTTTTTGCACTTGTATCCCTAGACTTAGCCTAGTGCCTGGCACATAATGAATGCCTTTTCATTCATTCGTTCATCTATCCATTCATTCCATATTTTCTGAGATAGTATTAATTTCAAGAAACAAATGCATTTTGAATTAGGCCTTGCAAAAATAATGTTCTTTCTCAGACCCATTTGTACCCATTTTGGCTCCAAAAGCATGGTCACAGTGTTTAGAAGGGAGATTTTCTAAGATCACTCACAATGGCAATAACACTCATTAACTTTATCACAGAATCACATAATCTTAGAGCTAGAAGGGACCTCATGGGCCATCTAGTATAACACTAAGCTGAGTAGGAATGCTGTCTACAACATCCCTGGCAAGTGACCTTCTAGTCTTTGATGAAAGGTTTCCAGACATGGGAAATGCAGTTACCTCCCAAGTCAACTACATTGTAGGACTAATAACTGTTATGTACTCTTATTAACATCATTTCATTGTATCTACTAGTGTAATTCACAGCAGCTAATCTGTTTTAATAGTGATTAACATTACATAATTTTAAAACCTGAAATAGACCTCAGAGGTCACTTTATCCAATTGCCTCATTCTACAGATGAGAATACTGAGACTCTGAGAGGCAGTGATCTATAAAGAGTCAGTACAGTAATGAATTGAAGAGCTGAGAGTAGAATCTGTCTTCTGATTCCTAATCCTGCTCTTCTTCTTACACATCACTTTGCTTTACTACAACAATAACAACTATTACTACTTCCACCACCACCACCACCACCACCACCACTACTTGGACACATTATCTTGGGACATAAGGGTTATAGTACACTTGAGACTATATCCCTTCTGAGGGAGCTGAGCCATTGTTTAACCTAGTGTCAAACTGATCACTGATTTGGAATGAAGGAGGAGGCTGGCCAGACTGGGAACATCTCAGATTTGGGATCTGGGGTCTTGGTGGGTGATTCATTCTACTATTTCTGGTCTTGTGTCATGCAACTCAGCATGTGGTATGACACTGGAAAGAAGAGAGACTGAAAAGAGATACACAGATTGGAGCTGTGTAATTTTTAAAGTGACTTTGAATCTTGGAAATTAAAAGTCATGGTTAGGAGTCAGAGAACATGGATTCAAGATTTGGCTCTGTCACTCACATTGTATGAGCTAGGGGAAATCCCTTTACCTTTGTGGGTCTTAGTTTTCTCATGCATAAAGTGGAGATAATAGTACTTATGCTGTCTCCCTCTCAGGGCTGTTATAAGGAAAACATTTTGTAAGTCTTAAAGTATGACAGAAATTTGAACTATTATTATGATCATATTGATAATAAATTACAAAGTGCTATGTGATTATCACCTGTTATTGTTGTTCCTATAATTATTTTTATACTGATCTTTTCCTAGTGAAATTGTAGCCATTTCAAAGGAGAAACATGGGAGATACAGAAATGGTTGCAGAATACAGTTTATGAGGAAAAGTGAAATGAATTAGGATGATTTAACTCCTATGTGGGCTGGCAACTTTCAGAATAAGAAGGATATCTGCATAGAGGATCATGACTAGCTGTTCCCTTATCTCCACTGTGGATCGCACAAGTATCAACCAAATGAAAGGGTGGGGACTCTGGGAGTCCTGGAAGTATTTATGCATCCTCCACTTTTCTAGGACATGACATATGTATGTTATACAAAGAACACTGGGCTGGGAGTCAGGAGATCAAGGTTCTAGTCTTGATTCTGGCCCTCAGCTGCTGGGTGGCCTTGGGCACCTGACTTAAACTCTTTGTTCCTTAGCTTCCTCATTTGTAAAATTAGGGAGCCAGACTAGGTTGTTAATGAAAGTCAATTCCTGCTCTGGAATTCTGTAGTTTTATCAAAGATCAAGGATAAAAAATATCTAGAGCTGGAAGATACCTCAGAGGCCTTCTATGATAGTGAGATTGCTACAGAAAGGAATATCCCTACAGCCTCCCCCAAGACATGTAGGGATCCACAAGTCCAACCACCATTAATACATCTAATTTCCAACCATATGGACATTAAGTTCATATATTTTACTATGAACAGAATTCTGAGGGTAATGATGGACCATAAACATAGAGAGAGATCTTTAACCAATAGGAAGGAGTACTTTAGGGCTGGGGTAGATCTTAATTTCTGGAGGATTCTTCCTGCTCAGATAAATAAAGTAATAAACAGTAGTGACTTACTCTCTACTCCTCTCCTTTCACCTACATGCCATGTATACTTTACTTCTTGATTGAAGCCAATTCTTATTTATTGAGCACTTATGGTATTTAAGAGAGGTCTCTTAGAGTAGAGGAAAGAAGGCCAACCTTGGTCTCAGAAAGACCTACCTTTGACATACATTAGCTGTGTGACAAATCCCTTTATCTCTCAGTGTTTCAAACAATGAAAGTTGTAAATTACATAAGAGTTTCTGATCTTCATTGCTGGAAGGAGTCCCCATATTGATAAAATCACAGATCTGTACGAAAAAACAAACAAAAACTATGTTCAAGTTACCATGGTTGGTGCGATATGCTATGGGGAAATCCAAAGATTCATGGGACACAGTTCTTGTCCTTGAGGAGCTTGAAAAATGGTGTGGGAGGTAGTCACATAAACAACTATAATAAAGATTATGAAATGAGAGGTACAAAGTATTATGAGTCACCATACCTTCTTCACTGGCTTCTTGGACATTTCCCCTTAATTTAAATTCATATCTCTCCCTTCTATCCTTAAGGTGCCCTCTGCAGTGACTGACCCAGCATATGTGACATCTAATCCATATCATAGAATTTCAGAACATCAGAGCTGGGAGCCTTAGAGGGCATCTAGTTTAACCTGCTAATTTTTATAGAGGATAAAACTGAGGCTCAGAAAGGGGAAATTACTTGCCTGAGGCCATATACCCAATATTTGGCAGACTCTAAGTCCAGTGTTTCATCTACAATACATACTTCCTCTACTTCATTGACCCAATATCTGGTAGCACTCATTGGACGTCTTAAGGGGTATGGTTAAGGACCTTCAATAAGTTTCAGCTGAGTAGGATAGAGCTACTCAAAATGCTATTGGAGAAAAATACCTTTAGGGCTGTCCTGGTAATGGCTCCACATTCTGGCACAATCAACTTTGAGATGAGGGCTGAGATGGGTAATTTCTATATTTAGTAACTGCCAGGTAAAAGCAATCTGCAAAGTGATCAAGTAGTCTACAAGGAGATTGAAGCAGATGAAAGCAGTCTGTTTTCTTAAGGTCTCAAGAACTCCCCATCAGAAACCTAGAGCTATCTTTTTATATTCTTTGTCCAAAGGACCTACAACTCCCAAATCAATCATCCTGGGGGCAAAGTTAACTCAGATAGGTTCAGGTCTGCTCCACAGCTTCCTGGCTCACAACAAGGGGTAACTTATCAGACAGCTGGAGAACACTCTCTGAGGATAAAGGACTATTAATCTATGAGCCTGGAAGATACTTATAGGACTTCAGCTCTCCTCTGGGCTCAGGATCACCATACTAGCAATGAACACATTTACTGTCCACAAAAATGGAAAGAATTATCAACAAGGGCTGATCCCAGAAGAAAGGGAATATACCTGCTGCAGTAGTCCACTTTTACTGTAAAGTGAGAGAGTATGTCCAGGAAACTTAAATAGTTTTCAACCTTCAACTCTGCAGGTGTGGGTGGATAGGTAATCTGGATAGGAGGAGGCATTCTCCATAGCTAGCCCAGAATCATGGACCAAGTGACAGGTTTCCAGTTCTGTTTACAGGTATTGACCCACTTCATTTTATGGGTTGTAGTGTGGTCCCTGGTCCTTCTAAATTCATTTGCTTTCACAGAAGGCATATGCAGTTCATTTTTGCCTCTAGATGAGGGGTTCTTAATCCAAGGCCCATGAACTTGAATAATTTTTTGATAACTATATTTCAATATAATATTTTTAATCCTATGTATTTTATTTTATGTATTTAGAAATATAATTCAAAGAAGGGGTCCATAGACTTCACCAGGCTGGCAAAGGGTTCTTTGTTATAAAAACAGGTTGAGAACACATATCTAGACCTTTACTCATCTACTGCTCTCTGGCCCTGTCACCCCAAGACCAAGGAATTGTAGTTACTAGAGAATTGATAAAGTAACAAACCTTAACTTTTTTTAAGCTCATCCAATTCTTCTCTTTTTTTAAATGATCAACGAAACTGTAATGGGATCCTTCACTCTCCCCTACCTGCCCCCCCCAGCCCAGAGCATGCTCAGTCTCCACTTTTCATTCCAAACAACTACAGAAGCTTAGAGGAGGTTTTCATTAAGTGATGATAAAGTCCCTTATCTAACTGCTGAGACACATAGTTGCTTGAAGTCTGGACTGGATGACTGGGCATGTTTCATAGGCAGAAGTGGGAATAAGATGGAAAATGGAGAGTGGGGGAGGAAAGGGTCCTGCTACATTTATAAAATATCTTATAAAACTTACAGTGCTACATGCATATCAACTATTATTATTGAAGGGCTCCTGTGTTTAGGTGGTATAATTAATCTTCCTGTTTGTCCAATGATATGCTTAGAGGTCAGGGATGTTATATAGTAGGACCCTAAACTAGCTTTGCCTGAAAAATACCACTGTTGTGATAAAAAATAATAGAATAGAAGAGACCTTAAACATTGTCTACTCTAAACCTCTTATTTTATGGATTAAGTAGCTGAAATCTAGACAGACTGTGAATTATTCAAGGTCTGCCAAATAGCAGAGAAGAAATTTAAACTCAGATCTTCTGGTTCCAAATACAGCATTCTTTCCACCCTACCATATTTAATTTCATCTTGCTGGCTATGTGATTACACTAAACTCTTGGATCTCAGTGAACTGCATGTGCTAGGAGATATTAGACTTCTGCCATTCCAGTATTCTCCATTGTAAGGCAATGCAAAGAATGTTGTATTTCAAAGCTCTGCCCCTTCTCCCTCTGTGACTCTGGACAAATCACTTAACCTCTTTGGGCCTTAGTTAGTCATCTGAGAAATGAAGAGGTTGTATTTAGATGACCTTTAAGGTCCCTTGCATTTCCAAATTTTTGATGCTATGATAAAGGTGATGATCTACATCTCCAAAATGAGGCCCCAAGTTACTTTACAGTCTAGATCTATTATTTCTCATCCTTCATCCCAGTTGTCTTTGGGTTTAGTTTGGATTCAGTCAAAGAACTGCACATGTGACCTCAAGGCCACCTGTTCCCACCCCTGTTAAGGGTCATCATCCAAACCCCATTCCCCACCCTCACCATCCAACACCTTATTCACATCCCCCTCAACCTTCCCATTCCAAAGTTTAAATCAAATATCACCCAGCCCTGTCATTGTGCTCTGTGGAGTTCCTGTTCCATAGGCAACAAATGTCTCTTTACCCTAAATCTTTTTGTCTCTTACTCCTTCCATTTACTAGCTATTGCTGAAACCTGACTCCCTTGATATGACCCGACTTCCTTGGCCACCTTTTTCTGTACTAGCTGAACCTTCATTCATTTTAGGAGTTAGAATACTACTTGCTTCCCATTTTCAAGTTTTTTTCCCTGTCTTCATCACTCAATCTCTCCTCTTTTGAGGTCAATGATATTCATAGCTACCACCCAATGAAAGTCCTAATAGCTGTAGTCTATACACTTCCGTGACAACTCCTTCCTTTCTCAGTGAGTTTGGTACATGGCCTACAATTTTTCTTTCCTTCCCAATTCCTGCCTCATACTAGGTGACTTCAAAGTACAAATTGACTCTCTCTCAAACACTCTAACCACTCAGTTCTTCAACTCATTCACTTTCCATGACCTACTCTTCAGCATCATGCAAAGATAATCAGCAAAATGTATCATCTCTATATCCAAGAATTCCAAAATCCTTTTATCTAACCATACTCCACTGGCTTTTCATCTCTCCCTTTGCCTTCTCTAACAAAACTCTACTTATTATTTTTACCATCACCTTCAATCTCTTAATCCCTTATTTTTTTTCCCCAGGCTATCTCCCCTGCACTAGCCACTCTCTCCTCTTTTCTCCATCTTGACCCTTCGGTGAATCAATTCAACTCTACAGTGTCCTCCTCCCTTGAATCCCTACCTCTCTCTTTTCACCAATTATATTTTGCCAAGCCTCAACCCTAGATCACTGCCACCAGTCACTGTCTTTGATCCTTTACACACACACACACACACACACACACACACACACACACTGCTGAACAAAGGTAGAGAAATTAATGCAACCATTCTGACATTGTCCACTATAAATTTATTTTATGCAAATTCAACTGGGCCCTCATTGTTGCTAAATAATCTTTCTATACCTACCTTATCAAATCACTCTCCCACTCTTCACATCAGCTTTTTCAAATGCTTTCATCTCTCCTCAAGCCTCTCATGGATCTCCCTCCCTCTATACTCTCAGCTGAGAAACTTACCTCATTTTACAGAAAAATTGAGGCCATTCTCTTTGAGGTCCCTCTTCTCTGCTTTTCCCCAAGTCATATCACTGTGGTCTTATGCTACTATCTCTTCCTTCACCCCCATGTCACATAATGAGATGGCCTTACTCCTTACCAAGGCTAACCCCTCTATGTGCTCAAGTGATCCCATTCCATCCCATCTCTTTCAACAGACTACACATTCTTTCATCTCTACTCTTTTATTTTCAATCTCTGTCTAGTGGCTCATTCCCTACTGCCTGCAAACATGCCCATGTATCCTCCATCCTCAAAAAATCCCTCACTTGGGGGGCAGAGCCAAGATGGTGGAGTGAAAGCAGCGACTTGCTTGAGCTCTCCTCCAAACCCCTCCAAATACTCATAAATAATGGCTGTAAACAAATTCTGAAGCAGCAAAACCCACAAAAAGACAGAGTGAAACAAATTTCCAGCACAAGACAACCTGGATGATGGATCAGAAAGGTGTATCACCCGGGCTGGGAGCACAGCCCACAGCATACCTGGAGCAGGCCTCAGAGGACTGAATCGCGGGCAGCTGTGGAGGTTTCCAGACTCCTCAATCCACCAATGCCAAAGACGACTTAGAAGGTCGGTTGGAAAAGTTTGTTTCTGTTGGTGCTGAGAAAGGAAGGTGGGTTTTCAGCTCCATTCCCCAAGAGCATGGCCCTGGGTGGCCTTCCTGAGCTTCCAGCCCACAGACTGAGGGGGAATCCAGTGGCTGATCAAAGAGGGATTGAAGGGATCTGTTTGTCAGTGCTAAGGCAGGAACCTCTTGCTTTGCCCATGTTTGGATCTGGGCCACAGTTCTGGGCTGCGGTGCATGGGTGAGGAGGAGTGCTGGCTTGGTGGAGCTTGTAGTGGCTGTGGAGAGGAACCCCTCCTCACAGTTACAGGATGGAAAGGAGTGCTTGTTGTCACAGGCCAGGAAAGGAGTAAACATGCCACCTTGGAAGAACTGAAAATTTACAGGGCCCTACAAGTATCTCTGAAAACAGCTGTACAAACCCCCCGAAGCTTGAGACAGTACATTCTCCACATTGGAAGCAGATTCGTACCTAACAAAGAGTTTAAAACTCAAGTAATTGGCCGGGATCATGAGCAAGCAGTGCAAAAAGAGTCAGACTATATTATCTTACTTTGGTGAAAAAGAAGATCAAAATATACAACCAGAAGAAGACAACAAAGTCAAAGCTCCTACATCCAAAGCCTCCAAGAAAAATATGAATCAGTCCCAGACCTTGGAAAAGCTCAAAAGGGATCTTGAGAAGCAAACAAGGGAAGAAGAGGAAAAACTGAGAGTGATGCAAGAAAATCATGAAAAACAAGTCAACAGCTTGCTAAAGGAGATCCCAAAAAATACTGAAGAAAATAACACCTTAAAAAATAGCCTAACCCAAATGGCAAAAGAGGTCCAAAAAGCCAATGAGGAGAAGAATGCCCTAAAAAGCAAAATTGGCCAAATGGAAAAGGAAGTCCAAAAGCTTACTGAAGAAAATACTTCCTTAAAAATTAGAATAGAGCAATTGGAAGCTAGTGACTTTATGAGAAATCACAACATGTAGAACAAATCCAAAAGAATGAAAAATTAGAAAACAATGTGAAATATCTCATTGGAAAAACAACTGACCTGGAAAATAGATCCAGGAGAGAGAATTTAAAAATTATTGGACTATCTGAAAGCCATGATCAAAAAAAGAGCCTAGACATCATCTTTCAAGAAATTATCAAGGAAAACTGCCCTGATATAGTAGAACCAGAGGGCAAAATAGAAATTGAAAGAATCCACAGATCTCCTCCTGAAAGAGATCCCCAAAGGAAAACTCCTAGGAATATATAGCCAAATTCCAGAGTTCCCAGGTCAAGGAGAAAATATTACAAGCTGCCAGAAGGAAACAATTCAAGTACTGTGGAAACACAATCAGGATAACACAAGATTTAGCAGCTTCTACATTAAAGGACCACAGAACATGGAATATAATATTCCAGAGGGCAAAGGAGATAGGATTACAACCAAGAATCACCTACCCAGCAAAACTGAGTATAATCCTTCAGGGGAAAAAATGGTCATTCAGTGAAATAGAGGACTTTCAAGCATTCTTGATGAAAAGACCAGAGCTGAATAGAAAATTTGACTTTCAAATACAGGACTCAAGTGGAACATGAAGAGGTAAACAGGAAAGAGAAATCATAAGAGACTTATTAAGATTGAACTGTTTACATTCCTGCATGGAAAGATGATATTTATAACTCATGAGACCTTTGTCAGTATTAGGGTAGTTGGAGGAAAAAAATTATATGTATGTATATGTAGATAGATAGATAGAGGGCACAGGGTGAGCTGAAGATTAAGGGGTCATATCTGGAGAATAAAATTAAGGGATGAGAGAGGATTATACTAGGAGAAGAAGAAAGGGAGAGGTAGAATGGGGTAAATTATCTCACAAAAAAAACAGAAAAAAAAGTCTCTTACAGTGGAGGGAAAAGGGGAAGGTGAGAGGGAATGAGTGAATCTTATTCTCATAGGATTTGGCTTAAGGAGGGAATAACATACACATTCAATTGGGTATGGAAATCTGTCTTACCCTACAGGAAAATAGGGGGAGAAGGGGACAAGAGAAGGGGGATGATAGAGAGGAGGGCAGATTGGGAAAGGGGGTAATCAGAAGCAAATACTTCTAAGGAGGGACAGGGTCAAAAGAAAGAGTAGAATAAATGGGAGGGCAGGATAGGATTAAGGGAAATAGAGTTAGTTTTTCACAACATGTCTACCATGGACGTGTTTTGCATAACTGCACATGTACAACCTATATTGAGTTGCTTGCCTTTTCAATGAGGGTGAGTAGGGAGGGAGGAAGCAGAAAATTTGAAACCTAAAGTTTTAAAAACATATGTTTAAAAAATTTTTTTCACATGCTACTGGGAAATAAGAAATACAGGAAATGGGGTACAGAAGTCTATCTTGCCCTACAGGAAAATAGAAGGGGAAGGGGATAAGAGAAGGGGAGAGAGATAGAAGAGAGGACAGACTAGGGGAAGGGATATTTAGAATGCATGACATCTTGGGGTGGGGGGAGGGGGGATGGGGTGAAAATTTGGAACTCAAAAACTTGTGGAAGTGAATGTTGAAAACTAAAAATAAATAAATTTGTATTAAAAAACATCCCTCACTTGATCCTTCCATCCCAGTTAACTATCCTTCCATATCTCTTCCATTCTTTGTTGCTAAACTCCTTGAAAAGGCTATTTATAATAGATGCCTCTACTTTCTCTTTTCTCACTGTATCCTTAACCCTGTACAAATTAGCTTCTAACCTTAACATTTCAATTAAGCTGCTCTCCCTAAATTTGAAATGTTCTCTTAGTTGCCAAATTCAGTGGCCTGTTCTCAATCCTCATTCTCCTCAACTCTCTGAAGCCTTTGACACTGTTGATCCCTCTCACCTCCTTGATACTCTCTTCTCTCTGGGTTTTTCAGAACTTCACTCCCTGAGTTCCTCTCCATCTATCTGACCACTCCTCTGTCTCCTTGGATCCTCTCTCAGGTCACACCCTCTAACCACGCGCGTCCCACAGGGATCCATCCATCTCCCTTTACACTATCTCACTTGGTAATCTCATCAACTCCATGAATTTACCTACCATCTGTATGTTGATGATTCTCAAATCTACCCACCCTGCCCCAATCCCTCTACTGACTTGCAATTTCACATCTCCAATTGCACACATCTCAAACTAGAGGTCTAGAGGTCCAGGAGACATCTTAAACTATATATATATATATATATATATATATATATATATACACACACATATATATATATACACACATATATATATATACACACGTATATATATATACACACACGTATATATATATACACACGTATATATATATACACACATATATATATATGTATGTGTGTGTATGTATATATGTGTACATATATAAATGGAGTTAATTATCTAATTACCTCCTACCTTCCCTATTACTATATACTTTTAAAATTTAATTTTAAATTTAAATTTAATTTTTTATCTAATATTTCCTACCTTCCCTATTACTATAGAAGGCAATACCATCTTCCCAATCCCTTAGGCTCGCAACCTAGGTGTTATCTTCAACTCCTCATTATTTCTCATTTCCCATATATAATGTATTACCAAGATCTGTTTATTTCTTCTTTGCAACATCTCTCAAATATGTCCCCTTTTCTCCTCTGACACTGCCATCATCCTGGTGCAGGGCCTAATCACCACACCTGGACTATAGTGTGCTTGCCTCTTTATTATATCCCTAGCACTTAGCACAGTGCCTGGAGCATAGCAGGTGCTTAATAAGTGTTTATTGATTGATTGATACAATAGTCTAACAATGATATTTTCTTAAAATTTTGTAGCCCTGTCCAATATGCTACCTATATTTACATACTTTCTTCCAGACTGTGTCAACAGCATTTGTACAACCAGCTTGCAAATAGGTATTTTGGATATCCTTCTTGCTCGGATGCCCATGGATCCTCAGAAGGTGAGTACCATGATTGGGCAGCACATTCCTGGAATCTTCAATTGCTTTGCTAGCTACTACCAGAGATTTGATTAGCAAATTCTCCATACCATTGGTTTCCCTGGCTAGTCTTCAATGAGAACATACAAGAGGGATATTATATTTGGTATGATATTATATATTATGTTATGATAATATTACATTATACATTATATGTTATGTATCATACATCATCTCCACTTCAGAGAGCGTAACTCCAATGGACTGGACAATTAGTTTGAATGCAAAATATACAGTTGCTAAAAAGACTATTTTATGGAGAACTCACACAAGGTAAGTGTTCATTTCTTGGTCAGAAGGAGCAATACAAGGATGCTCTCAAGGCCTCTGTTAAGAACTTTGAAACTGATTGTGTGACATGGGAGACGCTTGCACAGTCTACGGACAAAGCAGAACTGAAGTAGCTCAAAACAAATGCAAGATGCACAAATTTAGGGAATCTACCCCACATGTTAACATGGACTATTTGTGCCTGACCTGTGGTAGAACATTCTGAGCTCATACTGGTCTGATCAGTCGTGGTTAGACAAACTATAACTTGACTCTAGCATAGTGATGCTATTTTGGTCCTCTTCAAGAACAAAGGGCAACAACAAAAATATACATCATATATTATATATTACATATGCATTATATATTCACAACCAACCCCATCCTGGAGTATTCACAAATCAGCTTGACATGCACTGTTCAAGTGTATACTTCCAATGTAACCATAGGACCAGATTTTATAACTAACTATGATGGAGGTAACAGTATGACCCTATGGTAGCTAGTTCTCTTAGAAGTTCAACCCCGTCCAAAGCAATTACATCATCTGTCCAAAGGAACTTCTGGCCATCAAACTTAGAAGTGAGACCCAGCAGTAGTATCTAGAGAGTCATGGTTTGGATTGACTACTGAAAGTCATTAAATCCTAGAAGGTGGAGTATGTTTGTTACTGCCAAGGGCCTTTGGAAGCTCGGCCAATGATCACTGCTTTTCTCTAGGTTCTTTCTTTTTAATCTGATGTATCAGAAGCTCCTCATAAACCTTCCCCTTTTTCCAACTTTTATGTTATGGTTGAGGGCACCACCATCCTCCTAGTTACTCAGGCTCCCAACCTAGTTGTCATGCTCGGTTCCTTATTCTCTCTCACTATATCTATTCCATTGCTAAGACCTATTGATTTCATCTTCCTAACATCTTTCATATATGCTCCCTTTCTTTCCCCTGGCATGGTCAACACCTTGGTTCAGACCCTCATCACTTCATACTTAGACAATATATTGCAACAGCCTGCTGATTGGTCTTCCTGCTTTAAGTGTCTCCTCACTCCAGTCCATCCTTCACTCAGTTGTCAAATTAATCTTCTTAAAGCTTAGGTCTGACCATGTCACTCTGCAGCCCACTCCCCCACCATTGAATAAGCTTCAGTGCCTCTAGGATAAAGTGGAAAATCCTCTGTTTCAGGATTTAGAGCCCTTCCTAACTTGACACCTTTCTATCTTTCCAGTCCTTTAAGCCTTTCCACTTACACTGTGATCTAGCATTACAGACTTCCTTGTTGTTGTTCACAAACAACAGTTCGTATCCTGATTCTGAGTGGTTTCAATGGTTTTCCTCAATTCCTGGAACTCTCTCTTTTCTCATCTGCCACTCCTGGCTTACTTCAAACCTCACCTGAAGGCCAATCCTTCTACAAGAAGCCTTTCTTAGTCCTCCTTAGTCCTGGTATCTTCATTCTTAAACTACTCACATTTTACCCCACCTATACTTTGTTTGTATATAGTTGTTTCCATGTTGTCTCTCCTATTATGATATGAATTTTTTGAAAGCAGGGACTATATTTTACTTTTTTTTTTTTTTGCATTCCCAGTGCTTATCACAGTGTCTGGTACATAGTCAGTGCTTTTAGCCTTGACAGGAAAGACTGTTAAGACTAGGATATTGCTCCCTCAGAATTCTTCTAGGACTTAGGACAATCTAGGCTTTCTCAGCCTTACCCATGAGCACCAATGATTGGTTCCCCTTGCCCTAGAACTGAACCACTCCCCCTAAGTGGAAGCATTCATTGGATCATAGATTTAGAGCCAGAAAGGACTTTAGAGGATATTCAATCCACTCTTTTAAAATATATATAAACTAGGAAACTGAGACAGAGGTCCTTTTTTAAAAAAAATATTGACATGACTAGGGTTATACAGCTTACTAGCTATGTCTGAAGTGGGATTTGAACCCAGGTCTTCCTAACTCCAAGTTCAGTTCTTTACTCTGCCATTACTTTTTCTGATTATGTCTTTTGTACTGTGTTCTAGTCATATGGCTTAGTGGTACTTCCAAATCCAAGGTCTGTGTCTTTACCACTCTGCTGCCATTGAGTAATTATGGCATCTATAAAACCTTATATCTAGTGTCATGGGAATTCTATTGACCCCAGCCATTAGAAATATGTCAGGACCATGGAGTGATTGTCAGCACTGTCCAAGTCATATGCATACATCTTGACTGATCTAAGTGTTCCTCCCACCAGCTTACCAGACAGAATGGTCCCTTACCCATACCTCCTTCATCCCTTCAAACTTACCCTCTCATTATCTGGACTACTGATCCTAGTTTTATAGAACCTGTAGGTTGTCTGCTGAATACACCAGAGAATAAAACTTGGAAATATGGCTTCTCATCCAGGCATTTGACTGCAGGGGCAAGGACCATTTTAACCATTTAGGAAAAATGTCTATTTATTCCCTTTTAAAAGTGGTTGAGGGATTTAAACTTGAACTTCCTCCTCCTTCCCCCTGATATCAGTGTTTTATCTCTATAGTGGTCAAAAAATTCTTTCTCATGCCCTCCAAATACATTTCTTTCTTTTGACTGAGCTCTGCTCCCTTGGAGCATGATGTGGTATGACCAAATACTACCCCTCCCAGCTAATAGTCCCTACTTTGGCTAGAGAATATTTCTTCACACCTTCATTATTACATCCCCAGACAGCCCATTTGAAAACAGTTCTTTGGACACTATGACCAATATGTCCTAATCAGGCCCATATGGCTTTTGTGCCTCCCTCTTTAGAACCTCAAATAGCCATATTGCCAACTTACCTTCTCAGTAGTCTTTTTCCTATAGTTAAGTTAGACTCAAATAAAACATCTGGAAATTCAGTTTGGTTGCCTAATTTGAACCAGACTAAAATCAATCTGTATAAAACTTTATGGACTTTCTCAGGCATTGTACCTTATCTTTTCCATACCTCAGAACACTGTAATTTGGTTACCAGGAACAGGATTTGGCCATCCCTTCTTTCTCTAGAGCTATAGTTTTTATTTTGCTTTGTTCTGAAGGCAATGAACTTGACTGCTTGGTGGTGATGGTTTGGAAATGGGGGAGATGAGTTAAGTTTTGGCTCTATTTGAAAAAAAAATGTTTAATCTTTTTTAACCCTAAACTTTCCCATGCTAGAAGGGGGAACTGAGCAAGGGAAGCAAATGTTACATCAGAGTAGAGGAGCACATATTATCATGAATTTGCTGTGAAATTTATCTCAGCAGATGTCTAGTTGGCTGGATAGCTTGAATGTTGCTATTAAACTACCTAGTTTTTCTCTTCTCTACTAGGATTTTGACCAGGTACTAAGAGTATAATTAAAGAGAACATTTTAAGAACAAAGCAGAGGAAGGAGCCAGCTTCTTGTAGTGGATGGGGACAGGACCTTCCCCTCTACTGAGGTGGATTCTGCAAATGATCTTAGCATATGTATTTAGATGACAGATTCAGTTGGACCAAAATCACCCTGACTTTAGCTCCTGGATGTTGTCTTTTAGGTCACATGGGAATTCCATGACTTCTGGAGGAGCTCACTATTCTTCTTGAGGTAGTGTTTAAAATCTTAACTGTTCAATTGTATTTATTAACTGTTATCTACTGAACAAAAGCATGTTCTGGGTACATGGAGAAAGGGAGATAATGAAAGTAAATACAAGATACATTTTCTGCCCTTGAAGAGCTTATAATTTAGTAGAGGTGATGAAATACCTATACATGAAGAGATAATTAACAATATACAAGGCAGGGTAGATAAGGAAGATCTATATAGATCAAGAAAAGGAGAAAGGCATTCAAAAGTTATCCAAAGGGATGGAGATCCAAGACATGTTAAAGGAACAGTGAGTGGCCGCCTGGATGGTTCACATAGGGGAATGTGAGCTTTTGTGTGGGAAAGATGAAAATACAAATTAGGGTCCCATAATTGAGGGTTTTGAATGTCTGGTTATGGATTTTGGACTTTACCTGGTACCCATGCTATTCACATTTATCATCTGATCCAGCACCAAGTGGCTGCTATTTATAGACTGCCATGATACTCTCCTTCCTTCCTCAATAAGTTCAGTGCCTGGCTCACAGCCTTTCCTCCTCATCTTCTAGCTTCATATTAAAGGACCTCAACACACATGTTGATAACCCTCTCAAGTCCCCTAATTTTCCACTTTTTCACTAATTTCTCATGACCTGCTCCTTCAGTCCACCTCGTTTACACACAGAACTGCTCACCCCCTTAGCCTTCCCATCACCTATAAGAGTTCTACTTCAGTACTCAGGAACTTCTGAATTGCTTTATCAGGTCATAATCTTTTATCATGCCATATTTTCCTATGCCTCATGATCCCTAACCCTATTCTTTTTTAAATTTTGTTTTTGAATTTTTAATAACATTTTTTCCAGTAACATGTAAAGACAATTTTTAACATTCATTTTTTAATAAAATTTTGAGTTCCAAATTTTCTTCCTCCCTCCCCTTCCCTAAGATGGTAAGCAATTTGATGTAGGTGTGCAATTGTGTATGTATGTGCAATCATGTAAGACCTATTTCCATATTAGTCATGCTGTGACAGAAGAAACAATTTGCAAAAAAAAATTCACAAAAGGGAAAAAAACACAAAAAAATAAAAGAGAACAAAAATAGTATGCTTCAATCTGCATTCAGATGCCATTGGTTCTTTTTAAAAAAATATTTATTTATTTTTAGTTTTCAACATTCACTTCCATAAGCTTTTGAGTTTTAAATTTTCTCCCTCTCCCTCCCCTCCTTCCCTAAGATGGCACGCAATCTGATATTAGGCTCTACATATCCATCAGTTCTTTCTCTGGATATGGATAGCACTTTCCTTCAGGAGTCTTTTGGAATTGTCTTGAATCACTGTACTGGTGAGAAGAGTTAAGTCAATCATAATCATCACACAATGTTGCTGTTACTATGTACAATGTTCTCCTGGTTCTGCTCACTTCACTTTGCATCAGTTCATGTAAGTCTTTCCAGCCTAATCCTGTTCTTTATCCTCATTATGACCTCTTTTTCTTCCACTTCTTAGTTTTTTTTTTTAACCAGGCCATCACTCCTGCACTATCTTCTTTTCCTCTCCCTATCTTGACCCCTTGGTGAACCAACCCAATTCTACACTATCTTCAACCCTTGATTCTTTGGCCTCTTTATCTTATTGTTCATCATGGCTTGCCAAACCCCAGCCCTGAATTACTACCACTATCTACTTCCTTTTCTCCTTCCTATTCATGTGCTGCTGAATAGATCTGAAATCATGACACTATACTGTCTGAGCCCACTACACATTTATGCTTTCTAATGTCACCTGGGTCCTCATTTCAGCTAGGTGAGCATTCTATTTCTTCCTGGGCAGCGAGGTGGCACCATAATGCACACAGCACTGGGTCTAGAGATGAAGACCTGAGTTCAAATAAGACCTCAGACACTTTATTAGCTGTGTGACCCTGGGCAAATCACTTAACCCTATTTGCCTCAGTTTCCTCATCTACAAAATGAGGATAGTGATAATACCTACCTTCCAGCGTTGTTGTAGGGACAAAATAAGATAATATTTGTATAGTGTCTAGCTTAGTTCCATTAATAAATGCTTAGGGTAGCTAGGTGGCACAGGAGACAGAGTGCTTAAACTTGAAGTCAAAAAGACTCATCTTCTTGAATTCAAATATGGTCTCAGTTACTTACTAGTTGTGTGATCCTAGGCAAGTCACTTAAACCTGTTTGCCTCAGTTTCCTCATTTATAAAGTGAGATGAAGAAGGAAATGGCAAACCACTCCAGTGTCTCTGCCAACAAAACCTCATATGAGGTCACAAAGAGTCATATGTGACTTAAATGGCTCAACCACAACAAATGCTTATTTCTTTCCTTCATTCCTTTCCTAATTGATTCTTCTACCCCTTTCCTTGTCATAGTTTACTACTGTTATTGGTGATTTATACCTTAGTAAGAATGAGTTTCAAATCTTTTCCTAAGCACAAGGCCTGAGAATAGCTTAGATGATAAAGACCTAAATAGAGTGGTGGTTGTGGGAATGAGGGAGGAAAGAACAGATGCAAAAGACTAGAGGAAGGAAGGAAAGGCCAAAAGATCATGGCTGATCTATGATCTCTCTCACCCAGGATTCTGTCAAAATGGGATCAAGGGATTGTAGGAGAAGGATTTTAGGAATAGTCTTCTAGGATATTGTTCCTAAGGGAAGAAAAATGTATTGAAAATACCTTTAATTCTCTTTGCATTATTCTTTATGGATCTCTTGTCCAGAAATTTATCAACAGGCTTCTTGAGCCTATTCAAATGCTTGGCTTGAATAGCCTTTTAGAGGAGGGGTTCTTAACCTTTTTTATATTATAGACTCCTTTGACAATTTAGTGAAACCCATGGACCCCTTCTCAGAATCATGTTTTCTTGCCTAAATTCATAATAGAGGAAATGATAAATTTCAGGTGGAGGCTAATGAAAATAAAGATGTATTTTTACCCATCCAAGTTCACAGACCACTGGAATCTATCCATAGGTCCCTCGGGGTCCATGAGCCTCAGGTTAAGAACCCCTGTTTTAGGTTAATGAGTTCCATAAGCTTACTCTTGCCTGTAAATACCATCATCTCCTAATTTAGTGCTTTCTTTTCATAGCTTTATGTTGAGGAGCAGTGCTGTCATACCTGCCTGTGAGGATTTAATGGCTGAGAAAGTTAATGCTCCCCCTTTCCACCACCATAATGAGTCTAAAGCCTTCTTCTTTATGGCCTTGAAGCCTTTATCTTGCTCACACTGATGAGCCCCGTTCTTTTCAAGCTTTCCTTTCTACTTCAAGGGTCTCCCCCCTTTGCCCTGCTGCCAATCCAGACCTGTGCTTCCTTCAAGGTTATGCTCAAGGACTCACCTCCTCTAGGGAATCTGCTGCCCAGGCCACAATACTCTTTCCTTATAATGAGATCTTATGCTTCAATCCCTGGGTGGTCCTTTGATCTCCACGTGGGTACTGTCCCAGCAATAGACTATGTCTACTTTTTTTAGGACCAGTGCAACTAAATACTAGGAGGCTTGTGGCCAGCCAGCTAGTCACCTGGCAATGGGTTTATTCAGCCATGTTAACTCAGCAACCAAAAAAATATGAAATGGCTTTCAGGACTATATGACCCTTCTCCCAGCCCCTCATCCCATTTCTACAGCATTGGTTTAACAGTATTGGAGAAGGGGGGAAGAGAGAGCTCTTTTTTTCCCCTTTTCTTTCTTTCTTTTTTTTTTGGCAATTGGGGTTCAGTGACTTGCCCAGGGTCACACAGCTAGTAAGTGTCAAGTGTTTGGTCTGAGGCTGGATTTGAACTCAGGTCCTCCTGACTTCAGGGCCAGTGCTCTATCCACTGTGCCACCTAGCTGCCCCAAGAAAGGGCTCTGAGGGGCAGCTAGGTGGCAGAGTGAATAGAGGACTGGCCCTGGAGTCAGGAGGACCTGAGCTAAAATCCAGCCTCAGACACATAACAAATACTTCATAGCTGTGTGACTCTGGGCAAGTCACTTAACCCCAGTTGCCTTGCACAAAAAAGAAAAAAAAACAAAAAGAAATAACTCTGAATCATGTTTTTTAGACCATCTGTTAAGTGCTAGCATAATAGTTAAAACACAAAATATGAGATTCTTGTCTTATGACCAGTAAGTAGGCATATGACTGAAGATGGTATAGTAACACTAAAAATAGCAATAATAAATGCCTAGTATTTATATATCAATTACAATGTGCTTTACAAATATAACCTCATTTGATCCTTACAACAACCGTGGGAGGTAGATACTCTTATAATTCCCATTTTACAGTTCAGAAAATTGAGGAAGATAGTGGTTGAGTGACTTGCTCAGAATCCTAAAGCTAGTAAGTGTTCGAGGCAGGATTTGAACTCAGCTCTTCTTGACTCCAAGTCTAGCATCCATTGCACCAACTTACTTCATAACTCTATAAGCTTAACAAAATGTCATCTCCACAAAACCCTGTGAAGTAGGTAGTATAAGTACCATTCTCTGTGTTTTACATATGAGGGCACCAAGGCTTAGGCAAGTTAAATGACTTTACTTTTATCTTAGTGTTTCTAATGCTTGGTGCCAAGTAAGTGGTTAATAAATCTGGTTGATTGACTGACTGGTCGATTGATTGTGAGGAGTGGAGCCAGATTGTAACAAAACCTAACTCTTGTTACCCTGAGCTGCCCCATACCCTACTCTAATTTTTCCATTCCTCTCCAGTGAGACTGTCTTGTAAATCTAAAGTGTCTAGCACTGGGCATTTTAGGAGTTCAATAAATGATTATAACATAAATGATACATAATATAATGTTTAATCAGTGGGGATCTAAGTTGTTAGATGACTAATAAGTTGTAGATTTTTACCATCTCCTCTGTGTGTGTGCATGTATATATACTTACATGCCCACATACAAGCCAAGATGGGGTTGTGTACATATAAGAAACTGGGTGCCATCAGTCGTGATGTACTTCTTGGGTGGAGGGGGGCAGTTCTTTCCAAGGGGAATAGAATCTCATTAATTCTTACTTTTCTCTTTTGCAAACACAATAATTCTAAAAAAAAACCCTGTCACTTTTGCCCCATTTCTCAGTTGCGTTTACACAGCCTCAGCTGAAGGGTGCCTCATTACTAACACTTTATTAAGCTTGCAAAACAGACTAGGAAGTGCAGTCTGAAGCATAAAGAGCTAAACTTGCCAAAATAAATGAACAAAGTACGTTCTTGATGCCAGGTCCCTTTGGGAAATGGAAACCCAGGAGACCTAGGAGAATATTAGGATGCAACTTTATTAACTTCACTTGAGCACATGGCAATTAGCCCTAGGCTGCTCCATCCAACTTACTCATTCTTGGCCACAATGCAAAACACAGACTTTACTTCCTCCCTCTCCCAAACTTCCAACTGCTGGCCTGCTCCTCCCAGAGGGGCAACTGGTTGCCAAAGCCCACCATGTGCCTCATGGCAGCCCAAGAGCCTCTTTGGGATGCCCTGCTTGGGAATGACCATCATCGGGTATGACTATCAAAATGGAAGAGTGAGGATTAAAGGGGTAAGGAGAATAGAGGGACCCTTGCCAAAATAGACTAGGCCTATTCATAGAATCCTAGCTTGGGAAGGGATGTTCAGGGCCATCTAACTGAAATAAGAGCTGGGGGATGCAGTTCCTCTACAGCTTTCCTGAAAAAGGGTTACCTTGGCTTTACTTACATATCTTCAGTGATGGGAAAGTCAGGGCCTGAGCCCATTCTTTTGTTAGTTGGTTCTTCCTTAAAGTTGAGGCAGAACCTGCCTCCGTGGAGCTCCTGCCTAGTCCTGCTCTCTGGTGCTAAGGAGAATAAACCGAGTCCCTCCTAAACATGACAATCCTTAAGCATTTGAAGACAATGATCATGTCTCTCCTGAGTCTTTTCTTCTTCTCTAAAAGCTGCTGTGCACCGAGGACAATGCTGCATTCTGGCCTCCACTTATACTTACTTTGATGGAATAAGACCTGACCTTCTTCACCTGATAGATTTTGGGGGAAGGGGGTCCATGAACTCAGATGGGAAAGAAATATATCTTTATTTTCACTCACATCTAACTGAAAGAATAAAGCTTTTGCCTTATTCTAATTGAAAGCATTTCCTTTAAATCTGGAATTTCAAAACAACCAACCAACAAAAAACCCTCAAAACATTATCTTGAGAAGAGTCCATAGGTTTCACCAGATTCTCAAAGGGGTCCATGACACAAAAAGGTTAAAAGCCCCTCTAGACTGTGTATCTCACTTTTCAAATGAGGAAATGGAGACCCAGGATGGGACCTAATTCTCTCTATGCCAGGTCACTGGAAAGTGTCCAGAACTTTCTGGAGACTTTTGTTTCTTTTTTTTTTTTTAATGTCAGGAACTTGGGTAAGCTGCTCTTCTGAGAATTCATTGGATCATATATCTATAAATGGAAGGGGTTTCAGGGACCATGAAATCTAAACTCCTTATTTTACAAATGAGGAAACTGAGGAAGAAATGAGGAAATTTAGTAAGACTAAGTTACTTGCTTAAAGTCACAAGTTAGTGTCATAGGTGGGATTTGAACCCATGTCCTCCATCCCTAGAGCCAGTGCTCTTCTTTTTTTTTTTATTGTATCATATGTCCATTTGTCCTCACCTTGAATAGGCTGTTTAGAAGCGTTGCTTGGGTCAGGCTGCATGTCTCATTCAAAATTCTTTCTGTGGTTTATGGGAGACCATTCATATTTGTTCTGATATCAGCCTCAAAGATCATGAACATCTTTTCATACTTTATTATGGATCAACCATTTACAAATTGAGATAACTCTTTTTGAGAAGCTATTTCTATTTTTAGTCTGAAGGCCAATCTTGGGGCTACTGAGTTCTAAGACTTACTTTGATGATGATGTGGAATAAGATGTCTTTTCTTCTGTCCCCTGATTTCCTTCTTTGTACACCTTAAGAACCTCTTCCTCCCTCAAAGCCCAAAGGGTAAAAAAAAAAAAGAATGATAATGAGGAAGAAGAAGATTTAACTCCTTTAAAAAAATGCTATTGCTGTTCTTGAGTGTTCAGAAGACTGTCAAGTTCTTGCCCTAGGAACCACTAGATTTCCTTGGTACTCTTTGAAGTCCTGGGGCAGCAAAGTAGCAAAATAAATTTATTACTAGCTTGGTCTGTGGCTGGGAACAGGCAATCACCAGGTTTGCTTAATAGTGGTGATAACTCTGTGGGGGATTTGCTCTACCCAATTCTTAGAACTCAGAGGTAAGGCTGAGGAAAGAGAAACCTGTGAGCTTCAAGGCACTATGGTGGTTCTGGGGAAAAGGCAAATAGAATAGGACTAAATCTATTTCCATCTGGATAAGGAGATGAAGGGAATGAATCTGGGACAAGGGCTGGGGAAACCCTTGATGTGACTTTAAGTCTTAGCTTTGTGGGAAATGCCATGTCCTTCCCATATCCTTTCATAGTCTGACTTAGTAGAGAGAGAGAGCACACCTCAGAGTCAAGTACATCTGGGTTCCAGGCCTGCCTCTGACACCAACTGGCTGTGTGACCTTGGGCACCTAGCTCAGTGCCTTAGGAAGCTTTTCAATGAAAAAGTTGAAGAGCAGGTGTTGTGTGCATAGGTGGAGGAGGTTTCCTTCCTGAGAGTTTCCTATACCAGTGAAACAACAGGTCTGATGAAAAAGGAAAACCAGGTTCACTCTGGTATATGGGGTGTTCAGGGAGGTGTGAGGGCTTGCTGAACCCTTTTCAGGACTGCTTATCCATCATTGGTGTCCACCTATTACGTGGTTCTTACCTGTGGCTCCAAGAAGCTGTAGCATGTGCTGCAGCTACATCATAGCAAAACTATTTCAGCAGAAAGGCTAAACCAGGCTGAGGGTAACTGACTGGTCTCAAACTGGTTGTTGAATTAGTGTGATGTCTACCCCAAGCTAGTGAAGGCTTCTCTTGAAGGAATGGGCAGATGAGAACAATTCATTCCAGAAGCCACGAAGGCAGCTGAAATGGGCTCTGTGGAGCACTTAGAGCTTGGTCACACATCAAAGATGTCAAGGTCATCCATTGCATCCTGGGCTAGCTTTCTTGATTTTTGTCTTGCCACTGGACAATGATGACCCTGGAAGAGTGAGGCTGATGATTTGCACAACTCCAGCCTCACTTAAATCCAATTCAAATGTTGGTCTTCTTTGAAAATAAGGATGAAAAACAATACACTTCTCACACATAGAAATGGTCACCTTAATGGTGCAATTGGACCCTCTGCCATTGTTAGTACTTTATTACTCTTCACTAAAGGGTTTCGATCTCTTAAAATACCTCATGGAAAAGGGTAGAACTTTATTGCTGTCATTAGTCATTTACATTTTGCACTGCTTTTCAGATCCTTTCCAGAGAGCAGGTTTTGATAGAGAAAATGTATAAGGACTGGTGGGTATTTGAGTAGGGAGAAAGAAACATCATTAAAAGGTGTGGAAGGG
The DNA here is from genome assembly GCF_003287225.1 of Phascolarctos cinereus. Taxonomy (NCBI): domain Eukaryota; kingdom Metazoa; phylum Chordata; class Mammalia; order Diprotodontia; family Phascolarctidae; genus Phascolarctos; species Phascolarctos cinereus. Next base: position 146,799,348 of record NW_027556098.1, read on the forward strand.
TATAGAACTAAGGGGAAAACTACATGCACTGATCACTATTCCCTGAATTTGTTCTGTCTGATTCTTATTCCACCATTTTGCACATACAATCTTGCATGCCTGGAATATCCTTTTCCAATTGAAATCCTTTCCATCCTTTCAAGGCCCAGCCTTCATGTTACTTTTTTGGCAACATGGAAATTTCTTTGAACTAGTGTTGTTCTGTGAAAAGAACTAGACTTGGAGTCTAGCTTTAAATCCCATCTCTGACTCTCCTGGGCAGTCATATTTTATACATGGGCTTTGTTTTCCTTGTCTTTAAAATGAAAGGTTTGGACTAGATGGCTTTATGATGTCCCTCAAGTCTCTTAGAGCACTTTATACTTTGGTTTATGGGATTTAGAGCTGGAGGGATACTTAGTTATTATTTATTTCAAACAGCCCTTCCATTTTTTCTAATAAGGAAACTGAGGCCCAGAGAGGTTACCCATGGTCACGTAAATAGTAGGTAGTAGAGCTGGTATTTAGAACCATCTTCTTTCATTCCAAATCTGATACCTTTTCCTATTTATCCTGTGCACAGCATGTTTGTATGTATTTATTGTCTCCCCCACTAGACTATGAGTTCCAGATCCATACTTAGAACATACAGGAAAGGGATGTCATCATGCTGTTCTCCTTGGGCCTTCTTCCCATGATTTTATTCCTTTGATGTTTTCTCAGTTGTGGGAGCCACAATGTGATCTTCTTTTCTTTATGAGAGGCTGTCTCTGATGAGAATCTCTCTCTCTCTCTCTCTCTCTCTCTCTCTCTCTATGTATATGAAAGTCTTGATTCTGCAATTGTTGAACTTGGGCTGTTAGAGAGACAAATCCCTGAGGAAAAGCTGAAATCCAGGATACCACCTGGACAGCTCTCTTCAGCTGCTTTGTGGTTGAAAATGTTGTGTATTATGTGTTGTCCCTGTAGGGTTGGATCCAGGAGCACTAGATACTCTACTGCAGTCCTGGATACTGTTATCTCCAAGGCATGTGGTTCCTCTCTTCATGGCTACCATGTTTTGAGAGCAGATAGCTCTCATATGCCTTGTCCAAAACCAACCATTAATGGCTCCTAAGTGAGGAAGCCTCTTTCCTATAGCACTTCTTTCCCATCCTAAGTCTCTTGACGTATCAAAAGTTGAAGAACCAAAGGGATTTGTAGGCTTCTATTTGTAGGTCAGTGTGAAAAGTGTCTTCTTCCACAACATTAGTCTTTTCAGAATTCAAGTTAACCAATTCATCTGTAATTGTGGCTTCAATCTATCCACCAAGAGATAATTGACCACTTCGTACCCTTTAGAGGAAGGTACAATTAACCATCCCCCCCAACAAGGTTCACCTCCATATGAGTTCTTCCAGGTGATCAGGAAACTCTCATAATCAACTTCTTACTGAGTGAACTGAGTGAATAATGCTTTATAGTTCCATTATATGCATAAAATGAAGTGCTGAGAGCCCGTGAAGTCATTAAAACCCAATGGGTTTATTGGGAAATACTCCTTAGAGAGGCAGCATATTGTAGTGAATAGAGAGCCAGACTCTGGGGAAAGGAGACTTGGGTTCAAGTCTATCCTTTGATATTTGTTGCTACATAACCCTAGGTAAGCCATTTAACATCCCAGTGCCCCAGGCAACTATCTAAAATTATAAGTGGCAGAGCAGGTACAAATCTGCATTGGTAGAGGAGAATTCCTTGTTAGGAGTTCCCAATATCTATGACATCACATATCCAAATCCAAAATCCAAACTTGCTGGAGGTGTGTCTCCTGAAAATATTGCTGTAGAGTAGTGTCACTGAAATGGCTCGCCCAGTGGTCACTTGGAAAAAGTGGTTTCAGTTCTCAGGTATGAGTATTCAGTAAGTTAATTAATCAATCAAACAAGCAATGTTTATTAAAAGCTTAATGTGCACAGAGGACAGTACATGCTGCTGGCAGATTTAGAAAATTCATAGGAGACTGGCCAGTAGGAGTCCCATCCTTCTCTTTGAGCACATGCAATTGACTGTCTTGGTTCAAGTCACTTGGATGCTTGGGGAAGCTGCTCCCCAATATGTGTAATGGAGGATCATGCCCCACACTTCAGGGCATGTATAGGTATTCTCTTATAGTCTCCTTCTACCCTTACTGTGTGGTAAAGAAAAGCCTTTAAATACATTGCTAAGCTGGAACTGGGCATCCAGACCAAAGGCACAAACAAGTCAAATCTTCCCTTTTCCATCCTGCTGTCTACTAGGTGTAAGGACACTTAGTCTTTGGGTTCCAGAGAGCCAGTGGTGGGAGGAGCATTATCTTTCTTCTCCTGGGTCAGCCTGAGAAAACTTGGCCTCCTAGGCAATCTATGTTTAGGATTCTTTGGTACAGGGCTTTGTGGTGCCAGGCAAAAAAGATTGCAAATATCTTAAGGACTAGGTTCCTATTGGCTGGCCCCATATTAATTAACATATTGGCTCAGCCCTCGCTGAGTTTTTCTGTCTAGTAAGGGGCTAAGACAAGCACAAATTATCGTAATATTTATGATAAGGCCATTAGGACCATGTGAAACATTGTCATGGCAACTGAGGCTGTAGGCAAGCACATTATAGACAGGAAATTATGGAAGACTTTGATGGAGAGACTATATTTGAGATGGGCTTCAAAGGATAGATAGGAATTCAACAGACAAAGGACAGGGAGGCAATAGTGTGAACAAAAGTACAAAGGAAGGTGTGTGTAACGTGTTCAGTAGTATGAGAGCTGTAGAGTTTGGCTGGAGTGTTCAGAGCTATGGTGGAACAGAGTAATATGAAAAGCACAATGGCACCAGTTGCAGAAAATCCAACAGGACAAGGTTGCTGCCAGAATAGAATGTAAGCTCCTTGGGCAAGTACTGTCTCATTTTTATCATTGTATCCTGGGTGCCTAGCACAGGGTCTTGTATATAATAGGTACTTAATAAACAGTTGTGGTGAGTTGAGGTAGGGATAATTGGAAAGGATGGCTGGTGGCTAATTAGATGTAAAAAAGGGAGGACCGTTCAGGGCTGCAGAAAATTCAGTACCCCATCTCCAGACTACACTTCTTTCCTACCCACTTGTCTGTCTATGACGCTTAAAAAAATTCTCTCCAGACCTCTGCCTCTCTTCTAACCTTGTAAGCCTCTCTGCCTCAGGAAATGAGGCATTCATATTTTAAAATAAAGTAGGTCAACTCCCAAATATTCATTTGTGGATTGTGACAAATATTTAATCCAAGATTGGCTTTCCCCTCCCTCTTAACCTGCTTTGGGGGCTGTCTTCCATTGTGTTCTTAGGGGAACCACTTTCTAATTCTAATAAAAAAAAAGATTGGCCAGAACTTAGAAGCATTCCTGAGTGTCCCAGGGGCTTTGCCATCCCATTTCTCTCTCAGTCACCCTATGGTGGGGTATATTTGAACAATTCTAGGAGGAAGCCTGGAGTCATTTGGACGACGGGTTAGGTTCCAAAATAGAGCAAAATAGCTTAGAACAGGGAAGAGCTTTGTCCCTCAGCTCTAGGCCTGCTGCCTTCTTACTTTGTACCTTTGGCCTTGATGGGTGAAGGAATATGGATGATGTGGTGCAGGCTGATCCCATTGCTTTTGAGACAACTCAAAGAATAAGAGCGATAGTCCAGAGAATTCTTTGCTTCCTTCCTTCCTTCTTCCTTCCTTCCTTCCTTCCTTCTTCCTTCCTTCTTCCTTCCTTCCTTCCTTCCTTCCTTCCTTCCTTCCTTCCTTCCTCCTTCCTTCCTTCCTCCCTTCCTCCCTTCTTTCTTTCAGCTACAGAACTGATCTTCCCAAAGCATAAATCTGACCATATCGTTCCCCCTACTCAATAAACTCTAGTGGCTCTTTATCACCTCTAGGATCAAATAATAAAATAGTCTTTTTAGCATTCAAAGAACTTCAAAACCTGACCCCCCCCCATCTTTCACCTTGTTCATCCTTCAGACTCTGTGATCCAGTGTCACTGACTTCTTTGTTGCTCCTGAAATACCTAGACATTTCTAGACATTTTCACTGGCTGTCCTTCACCTAGAACACTCTCTTTTCTAATCTCTGTCTACTTACTCCCTTGGCTTCCTTGATGTCCCAGCTAAAATAGCATCTTTTAAGAGATGATTTTCCAGATTGCTCTGGAGCTAGAATGCTAGTGCCTTCCTTCTGTTGATTCTCTCCAATTTATCCTGTGTATATCCTGTTTGGACATAGTCATTTACATATTGTCTTCCCCATTAGACTATGAGTTCACTGATGACAGAGACTATCTTTTTTTCTTTGTGTCTCTAGTGCTTAGCACAGTGCCTGGCACATAGTAAGAGCTTAATAAAATCCTATTGACTTTACTTGAACATCACAGGGCCCTACTCATCTTCCACAACATCTAGGTGAACAGTATAAAGTCAAAGGCCACTTTTTCTTCCTCTTTCTCCTGTGGTCTGGATGCTATTGAACTGTAGGTCCAGTGGCTTTTCTGATTCTATCTTTCCCTCATTACTTCCAAATCCAAGTCTCCCCTCCTTCCCCACCTAGATAGCCCATGTTAAGCCTTGGTCCTTCCTTTGTGTGAGTTAAAATGTACCATGATAAATGTCTATTGCCTTTTGCAGTAAACTTTGACTATTGCCTGTCTGGCTTGATATTCCCAACCTGCTGGGACAGCAGAGGTTAAAAGAAGAAATACAGAAAATAATTGGCCTCTGCCTTTAGCAAAATTACATCTTTTTGAGGAGACTACACATTGCCTAGGGCAGAGGCAGGTATAGGGTTGAAATGCCATGGGAGAATGGAATAGACCTCACATATGAACTGTTGAACACCATACTGTTGGGTAGGAGACCCAGCTTCTCAAACTAGTCCTGACACTAACTAGCTATGTGGTTTTAAGCAAATTTCATAGCACCTCTGGTTCTCACTTTTATTTTCTATAAAATTAGGTGTTTGATCTTTTGCAGCTCAAAAAATCTATTTTAGGTGACTTTTTATCATAAGGAAATAGATTCAGGAAGAAGTTAAAACAAGCATTCAATTCCAGCAAACATTTCAAGTGTCTATTATGTTTCTAGCACTGGACTATAGACTAAAGGAGGTAAAAAGGATGAATATGAGGTATAGTCTTCTCCTTCCAGATGATAAGGGAGAGACAGAGGGAAAAAATCCTGGAATCATCCAGTTGGGATTCATAAAAAACAGTTCAGTTTTCTAAGGAAAGCAAAATAAAAACATAGATTCAATATAATTTCAGTTAATTCAATTCAAGAAACATTTATTAATGGTACATGTAAGGCAGAGATATTTCCTCCTTTAAGACTTACCACTCCTCCTTCTTTACCTAGGTTATCTCAAGAGTTCATTTAGGCTTCTGTCTTCAATGGGAAAAAGGAAAGGCAGTTGAAAGTTGGAATAGTTGTTGCCCCAATCCCAGATTCAGAGGCTATAGATGTTCCACAAAAAGCACAGAATGTTAAAGCTGAATGAAATCTTAGAGATCACCTAATCTAGTCTCCTCTTTGTGGGGAGGAGAAAATGGATGGAAAGCATTCTAGACATAATCATGGCAAAAACACAGAAAGAAAAGGTAGAATGTTGGGTGAGGGACAGCCAAAAAGCCAGTGTGATAAACCACAGAGTATATGAAAGGGAGCAACATATCAGGAAATGTAGGCAGGAGTCAGGTTGTGAAGGATTTCATTTTACTTTATTTTATTTTTTTATAAGCACATTATCTCCCTCCCACTTCCACTGCCTCCAACTGAACAATTAAAAAGAAAATAAAACAAAAAAGGAAAATCCTTTAACAAATGTTCATATTTCAGCAAAACAAATCCCCACATTGGCCACATCCAAAACTGTATTTCTCACTTTGCATTTTAAGTCTATCACCTCCCTGCCAAGAATTGTCATTTATCAGAGTTCTGAGGTCTTTAAAGTTATTTTTCTTTGCAATGTTGTCATTTTATAAATCGTTCTCTTAGTTCGACTTATTACACTTTGCAACAGTTCATAAAGGTCTTCCCAATTTCCTCTGAATCTATTTTGCCGTTCCTTACATTGCAACAATATTCCATTACATTAATATAGCATTATGTGAATAATCATTCCCCACTACGTGAATGACCCCTAAATTTCCAGGTTTCTGCTACTATAAAAATAGCTGCTATAAGTATTTTTTTGTACATATGTGTCTTTTTCCTCTTTTTAAAAAAAATTTAAAATAAGTTTTATTGATTCAATCTGGTTCTTACATTGCCATAATATCCCAAATATCTCTCCCTTGGTCCCTCCCAGAGAACCATCCCATATAGTAAAAAGTATTTTTTTTCCAATGAATCAATACAACTGATTAGTATATTGGAAAAGTCTGAAAACGTGTGCAATGTTTAATACCTGTAGACTTCTTACCTCCAGGGTAGAGTAAGTTAAAAGTGTCATCTTTTATCTCTTCATTTGAGTTTTGCTTGATCTTCATAAAATGTTTTTTAAAAACATTTTTTAAGGCAGTTGGGGTTGAGTGACTTGCCCAGGGTCACACAGCTAGTAAGTGTCGCCACCTAGCTGCCCCTGTAATTTTGTTACTTTACTTTTGATTTTTTGGTGTGTAGTACTTTCCATTCACATGATTGTGGTTATTATATATACTGTTTTCTTGGTACTGCTTTTGCATAAGTTCATAGAGATCCTTCCATGTATTCTTCATACATATCTTTTCTTATAGCACAGTGATATTCCATTACAATCATGAACCACAGTTTGTTTAGCCACTCCCCAGTCAATGGGCATCTACTTTGTTTCCAGTTCTTTGCTATCACAAAAGGTGCTGCTATAAGTATTTTGGTATGTATGGGGACTTTCTTCTTATTGATGAGTACCTTCAGGTATAAGCCCAGGAATGGTGTCTCTGGATCAGGGATAAGGACATTTTAATCACTTTATTTGCCTAATTCCAAATTGTTTTCCAAAATGTTTGCACCATCTCAAAGCTTCACCAACAATGTGGTTAGTATGCTTGTCATTCCACAATTCCTGTAACTGTGGCTATTGCCATTTTTTGTCATTTTGCAGGGTGTGAGGTGAAACCTCAGAGTTGTTTTAATTTGTATTTCTCTGATGATTACTATTCGTGATTTGGAGCATTCTTTTATGTGGTTGCAAATACTTTGCACTTCTTTTGAGAACTGTTAGGGCATATCTTTTTTATCTGTTGTGGTATTAGGTTCTCTCTATATATATATTTATCATACACACATATATAGTTCATACATATGTATACACATGTATGTACACACACACACATAAATTGTTTATATATCTTAGATACCAAAGTCTTATCAGAAAAAAAAAATTATACAAAGTTCTTTTTTCCCTCCATTTGACCACTTCCCTTCTTATCCTGGGAGTGTTAATTTTGCCTATGTGGAAGCTTTTTTAATTTTATGTAACCAAAGTTATGTATTTTATCTTTGGTAATTGCTTCTATCTCTTGTTTGGTTAGGAATACATTTCCTACCCATATGTAATATTTATATTTATTTCAGTTTTTGTGGTGGCAAAGAATTGGAAATTGAGGGGATGTTCATCAATTGGGGAATGACTGAACAAGTTGTGGTACATGAATGTAATGGAATACTATTGTTCTATAAGAAAAGATGGGCAGGCAGATTTCAGAAAAAAAAATGTGGAAAGAAGTGATGCTGATGAAGTGAGCAGAACCAGGGGAACATTGTGCATAGTAACAGCAACATTGTGTGATGATCAACTATGATAGACTTAGCTCTTCTCAGCAATACAATAGTCTAAGACAATTTAAAAGACTCATAGTGGAAAATGCTATCCACAGTCAGAAAAAAAAATATGGAGTCTGAATTCAGACTCACTTTTTTTCCTTTCTCATAGTTTTTCCCTTTTGTTCTGATTCTTCTTTCACAACATGACTAATGTGAAAATATGATTAACATGATTGCACATGTATAACCTATATCAGATTGCTTGCTGTCTTGGGGAGAGGGGAGGGAAGGGAGGGAAGGAGAAAAATCTGGAATTCAAAATCTTACAAAAATGAATGTTGAAAACTATCTTTACATGTAATTGGAAAAAATACTTTTAAACACAAAAAAAGAATACAACTTCTATGCAGCACTGTGAGATGTATATGATCTGTTTCTCTTCCAATTTTTTTAAAAAAAGTATGATCTTTACTATTAAGATTGTATATACACTTAGAATATATTGTGGGATGTGATGTAAGGTATTGACCTGACTGATTTCTGCTCAACTATATTCTAGCAGTTTATTTTTTTTAATGAAATACGGAATTCTTTTTCCCTAGGTAATTTATGTTTTCAACTTTATCAAATACTGGGTTATTGAATTCTATTATTTCTGATTCTCTTTTGTCTAGTCTGTTCTATTGATCTATTTTTTAAGCAATGCCAGGTGGTTTTGATGACTGCTGGCTGCTTTATAATATAGTTTAAAATCTGGATCTGCTATTTTTCCTTTGTTCCTACTTCTTATCATCATTTCCTTTGATATTCTACATCTTTTGTTATTCCAAACAAATTTTGTTATTATTTTAACAAGTTCTATAAACCATCCCCATGTAATTTGATTGGTATAATTTTAAAAGTATAAATTAATTTTGGTAGTAATTGGCATTTTTGTTATATTGACATGGCCTAGCCATGAGCACTGAATATTCCTTAATCTGTTTAGGTTGTTCTTTATTTTGTTGAGGAGTATTTTATAATTAAATTGTGTTTTTGTAGGTCAATCTCTAGATTTTTAATGCACTTTGTAGTTATTTGAAGTGGGATTTTCCTTGCTATTATTGCTTTTTTTTGGTTTTACTATTATTATGTAGAAATATTATTTTTTGAGGATTTATCCTGTAGTCTGCAACTTTGCTGAAACTATTCATTGTCTCAATTAGAATCTCTGCTCATTCCTTGTGATTTTAAAAAATATTCCATCAGAAAATGCTATCCACATTCAGAGAAAGAACTATGGAGTTTGAATGCAGATCAAAGCATACTCTTTGCTCTTTCTTTTTCTTCTGTTTTGTTTTGTTTCTTTTTTCTTGTGGTTCCTTGTTTAGGTTCTAGTTATTCTTTACAATGTGACTAATGTGAAAATATGTTTAATAAGAATGTACATGTAGAGCCTATATCAGATTGTACGCTATCTAGGAGAAGGAGACAGGGAGGAAAGGGGAGAAAATGCAAAACTCAAAAGCTTATGGAAGTAATTGTTGAAAACTAAAAATAAATAAATTAATAAAAAATAAAGTATTCCATCATATCTTTGGCAAATAGGGATAGTTTTATCTCTTATTTACCTATCTTTATGCCTTTAATTTCTTTCTCTTTTCTTCTTGCTGTTGCTAGTATTTCCAGAACTATACCAAAGAATAATGGGGAGAGTAGGTATTTTCACTCCTGTATTGATTGAAAAAGGTCCTAGTGTATCCCCTTTGTATATAATGCTTAATTTGGTTTTAGATAGATATTTTTTATGAAATTAAAAAAGTTCCTGTATGCTTATGCTTTGTAGTTTTTTGTTTTTGCCATAAAAAAGGTGTGCTTTGTCAAAGGCTTTTTCTGTATCTATTGAAATAATCATGTGGTTTCAGAAGTTAGGGTTTTTAATATAATAAATTATGTTAATTGTTTTTCTAATATTGAACTATCCTTGCTTCTCTAGTATGACTCACACTTGGTTACAATGAATAATTTCTTGCATAAATTGCTATAGTCCATTTGACAGGATTCTGTAGAAAAATTTTGAGGCCATGTTCATTAATGAAATTTGCTTATAGTTCTCCTTCTGTGTTTTATTTTTCCCTGCTTTAGGCTCTAGGTTTATATTTGCCTCATAAAAAGATTCTGGTAGGATGCTTTCTTTCTCAATTTTTGAGAATAATTCATGTAGTATGGGTACTAATTATTCTTTAAAAGTTTGATAGGATTATCCTGTGAATCCATCAGGATCAAGATTTTTTTTTTCCTTTGGCAGTTCCTTTAAATCTAGTTCTATTTCCTTTTTTGAGATTTGGGTCATTTAAGATCTCTATTTTGTCTCCTGATAGTTTGGGTATTTTACATTTTTGAAGGTATGCCTCAATTTCTTTTTTTTTTTGTTAGCATATACTATTATGTATTATTTGCATAATATGTTCTGGCTATTCTTTTTTTTTTTTTGGTTTTGTTATGATTTCACTTTGCTCATTTCCTATTTTGTTGCTTTGGTTTTCTGTTCCCTTCTTTTTAATCATATAGACTAAGGTTTTGTCAATTTTATTAGTAAATTCAAAGAACCAGCTTTAAGTTTTATCAGTTCTATGTTACTTTTGTTTCTAATTAATCTATTTCCTCTTCAATAATTAGTATGTCTTCTTTTGTGCTTATTTTAGGTTCACTTATTTGTTGAATTTTTATTTTTTCAAAAAGTATATTCAGCTCATTAATTTTCTTTTTTTTCTTATTTTGTGTGTGTCTGTATGGATATGATTTCCCCCCCCCCCTCCCTCTGAAGACTGTATTAGCTGCATCCCAGAGATTTTGGTACATTGTTTATCATCATCATTTTCTTTTAACTAGTTATTAGCTGTTTCTATGATTTGTTTTTTGAGTCACTCATTTATTTAGGATTTCATTTTAAATCTCTGTTTGGGTCTGTATCTTTTGTTTGTGGTCCTTGAATTAATGACTATTTTTTATTGCATTATGACCTATAAAGAGTTAACTATTTCTGCTTTTTTAACATTTGTTTGCAACATCTGTGCCCTAGTGTAGGGTTAATTTTTGTATAAGTTCCATATGGTACACAAAAATATGTATATTCTTTTGCAATTCCGTGTAGGAGATGCCTCAAATCTTTTAACTGTAGTCTCTCCAGCAATTTGTTCAGTTCCATATATTTCCTTTTGTTTATCTTTCTATTAGATTTGTCCAAAAGGTAAAAGAATATTGAGTCTCTTACCATTGCTGTGTTACTACGTCTTCTCGTAGCTCAGATAATGTTTCTCTTGTGAGTTTGGATGTTAAGGTATTTGGAATGTATAAGTTTAATACTAATATTGGTTTGTTGTCTATGGTTCCTTTGAGCATAATGTAGTTTCCTTGTTTATTTCTCCTCCGCTCCTTAATTAAAAGTTTGTTTTTGCTTTATCAGATAGCATGATTGCAATTCTTGCTTTTTTGGATTCACTTGGTATATATAATTTTTCCCTATCCCCACAGTTTTATTTTGTGTTTTGTCTTTGCTTTCTAAATGTGTTTCTCACAAGCAACATGTTGTAGAGTTTTACTTTCTTATACAATCTACCATTCTTTTTCGTTTGATTGGATCATTTAATCCATTCATATTTAAATTTATAAGTTAGGTTTACATTTTCCTTCACCTGTTTCTAATGGTTTTTAAAAATTATTATTATTTTTTCTTCTTATGCTGCAAACACAATACTATGTTCCTTTAATGATTTACCTTAATCTTTTTTTAAGGTGCCCCTGTTCCTACTGGCTCTCTTCCCCTCACTCTTGATCCCTTCCTTTCATGTATTACCCCTTTCTTTTGGGGATTTTGCTTGTTAGTTCCTAATTATATCCTGCTTTTACCTAGTTATATAATGCTTCCTTTCTTTTTTCCCATCAGTTAGTCAAATAGATTCCCCCTTCCTTTCCTCTCCTTCAACTGGTTCTGTTAATTAGTTTTTAAAATTTCATTTTTGAGCCCTCTTCCAAAAAAGAATTTCTTTCACTCTCTTTATTATCCACCCTCTCTTTATTTCTGCTCTAGACCCTCATTCTCTGATTCATGACCCCTGCAATTATCTTTTCTTTCTTTCTTTCCTTTGTATTCCTCATGCAATCACAACTTCCAGGGTATCCATTCTAGGCTTTCCACTCTAGGCAGTTTCTGTTACTGCCTTGTAGAGCTGCATGGATTCCTTTTTTCCATTGTGGCTCACTTCCAGAAAAATGCCAATTTTGCCCATGTCAGAGAGGACATAGCCCTATAGTAGGGTTCCCTCCCCCACCACAAACCTGATTATGCAGCCTACCACTGATCTATACCTTTCCCAGGTTACCCTTTTATCCCTCATTTGTCTCAAATTCTCCTCTCTAAATCCATGCTCTTCTGCTGCCCCAGGTGTCAGTTGCCTTCAGGAGCTCTTTCCCAAGGGAGGACCAGAGGAATTTTCAAGCACCAAATTCCCCAGAACACATCCAGCATCAGGCCTCAATCTCCTTTCACTGACCATCTTTTTTACCCATAGGAGTGGAATCCAATCCTGTTTTCACCAAAGTAAGGCTTCCTTCCTTTCATCCCCTTTCAATCTTTGATCCCTTCTCCTCATCCATTTCCATGCAGGCTCTTCTCTTACTGAGACCACAGAGACCACCTTCCCCTCATTGCTCATCCTTGATTTGACCCAGGTATATCACACATTCCCCTCTATCTCCCCACTCCCCTTTACTCCTTTCATGTATTTCCCCATACTGTAAATGTAATCCTAAAAACCAAACCAAGCCAACAAACATAGATTCACCTGCAGGCAAGGTGTTGCTAGGTTCTGTCCATAATGCCCCAGGCCCACCTCTTCACTGTTACCTCTGCTGTGTTATTGCCTTCACCTTTGTCTCTTTTTTGTCATTGTTGTTGTTGTTGGTTTTGTTGTTGTTGTTGTTGTTTTTTGGCTAGGCAATGGGGTTAAGTGACTTGCCCAGGGTCACACAGCTAGTAAGTGTTATGTGTCTGAGATCAGATTTGAACTCAGGTCCTCCTGAATCCAGGACCAGTGCTCTACTGTCTGCGCCACCTAGGTGCCCTGTCATCCTTGTCTCTTTGTGTACATTTAGAGAGAAGTCTCTTACTTGCTTCTGTTGCCACTGTTGCTATTGTTGTCCTGTCTATTTATTCATGCCACCTGCAATTTTGTTTTCTTGGGTGTTTGATAAGCAAATATTCTCTTCAGTTCTAGCTTTCTTTCTACAGGTTTTCAAATGTCTCTTTATTATTGAAGTGCATCTTCCTTTCATTTATGGTTAAGCTCAAATTTGCAGTATAAGTCATCGCGGGTTGTATCCTGATCTCCACTGTTTGGAACACATTATTCCATTCCATCCTACATTTTCTTGTGGGTTTAGAATAGTCTTGTGTTGATAGAATTTAATTCCCTTTGTATTTGAAGGTCTTTCTCCTGCTTGTTTGTAGAACTTCTTGCTTCTGAACTGAATTGTTAAATTTTACTCCTATGTGTCTTGGAGTTTGCAGCCTTTATTTTTTTCTGAAAGCAATCTGTGGATTCTTTCAGTTGGTATTTCATTTTCCATGTTCAGTAGCTCTAGGCAGTTGTCTTCTATTATTTTCTGCTTTATGATATTAAGGATTTTTTTGTCATGTTCTTCTGGGAGACCTATATTTCTTAGGTTGTCTCTATGCCTTTGGGATCAGTATGTTTTCCCCCCCAATTTTATTAATTTATTGATTTATCAACAATCACTTCCATATGCTTTTGAGTTGAAAATTTTTCTCCCCCTTCCTCCCCCCCCCTCCCCAAGAGGCACAATCTGATATAGGCTTTACATTTACATACCTTAAACATATTTTCACATTAGTGAAGTTGTAAGTAAAAATTAAAACCAATAGGAGGAACCATCAGAAAGATGAAACAAAACTCAACAGAAGGTAAAAATAAGTGATAGCGATTCAACTTCCACAGTTATTTGTCTGGATGTGGACAGCATTTTCCATCCCAAGGCCTCTGGAGATGTCTTAGATCCTTGTAATGCTGAGAAGGGTTCAGTTTAACAATCTTAGTCATTGCATAACATGGCTGTTATTGTGTACAAAGTCCTCTTGGTTCTGCTCACTTCACTCAGCATCAGACCATATAAGTCTTTCCAGGTTTTTCTGAAGGCAGCCTGTTCATCATTTCTTATCACACAACAGTATTCCATTACATTCATACACCACAACTTGCTCAGCCATTCCCCAATTGATGGGCATCCTCTCAATTTCAAATTGTTTGCCACCACAAAAAGAGCTGCTATGAATATTTTTGTACATGTGGGTCCTTTTCCCATTTGTTTGATCTCTTTGGGATATAGCCCTAGAAGTGCTATTGCTGGATCAAAGGGTATGCACATTTTTGTAGCCCTTTGGGCATAGTTCCAAATTGTTCTCCAAAATGGTTGGATCATTTCACAACTCCACCAACAATGTATTAGTGTTCCAATTTTCCCACATCTTCTCCAACATTTATCATTTTCCTGTTTTGTCATGTTGGCCAATCTGATAGGTGTGATGTGGTACCTCAGAGTTGTTTTGATTTGCATTTCTCTAATCAATAATGATTTAGAGCATTTTTTCATATGACTATAGATGGCTTTAATTTCTTCATCTGAGAACTGTCTGTTCATATCCTTTGACCATTTATCAATTGGGGAATGGCTTGTGTTCTTATAAATTTGTCTTAATTCTCTATATATTTTAGAAATGAGGCCTTTATCAGAGAGACTGGTTGTAAAAATTCTTTCCCAATTTTCTACCTTCCTTCTAATCTTAGTTGCATTGGCTTTGTTTGTGCAAAAACTTTTCAATTTAATGTAATCAAAATTATCCATTTTGCTTTTCATAATGTTCTCTATCTCCTGTTTGGTCATGAATTCTTCTGTTCTCCATAGATCTGATAGGTAAACTATTCCTTGTTCTCCCAGTTTACTTATGGTATCAGCCTTTATATCTAAGTCATGAACCCATTTTGACTTTATTTTGGTATATGGTGTGAGATTTGGGTCTATGCCTAGTTTCTGCCATACTCTTTTCCAGTTTTCCCAGCAGTTTTTTTCAAAGAGTGGGTTCTTATCCCAGAAGCTGGGGTCTTTGGGTTTATCAAATAATAGATTACTATGGTCATTGACTACTGTGTCTTGCATATTTAACCTATTCCACTGATCCATCTCCCTATTTCTTAGCCAGTACCAAGCAGTTTTGATGATTGCTGCTTTATAATACAATTTAAGATCTGGAATTGCTAGGCCACCTTCCCCTGCATTTCTTTTCATTAGTTCCTTTGATATTCTGGACCTTTTGTTCTTCCAAATGAATCTTGTTATTATTTTTTCTAACTCTATAAAATAATTTTTGGTAGTTTGATTGGTATGGCACTGAATAAGTAAATTAGCTTAGGTAGGATTGTCATTTTTATTATATTAGCTCGGCCTACCCATGAGCAACTGATGTTTTTCCAATTATTTAGATCTAATTTTGTTTGTGTGAAAAGTGTTTTGTAATTGTGAGTTCCTGGGTTTGTTTCAGGAGGTAGACTCCTAAATATTTTATAATGTCTACAGTAAGTTTAAATGGGATTTCTCTTTCTATCTCTTGCTGTTGGGCTTTGTTGGTAATATATAGAAATGCTGATGATTTATGTGGGTTTATTTTATAGCCTGCAACTTTGCTAAAGTTGTTTATTATTTCAAGTAGTTTTTTACTTGATTCTCTAGGATTCTCTAAGTATATCATCATGTCATCTGCAAAGAGTGATAGCTTTGTTTCTTCTTTGCCTATTCTAATGCCTTCAATTTCTTTTTCTTCTCTTATTGCTAAAGCTAAGGTTTCCAGTACAATATTGAATAGTGGTGATAATGGACATCCTTGTTTCACCCCGATCTTATTGGAAATGCTTCTAGCCTGTCCCCATTACATATAATGCTTGCTGAAGGTTTTAGATAATGCTATTTATTATTTTAAGGAAGACTCCATTTATACCTATGCTTTCTAGTGTTTTTAATAGGAATGGGTGTTGTATTTTATCAAAAGCTTTTTCTGCATCTATTGAGATGATCATGTGGTTTCTGTTGGTTTTGTGTTGATATGCTCAATGATGCTGATAGTTTTCCTAATATTGAACCAACCCTGCATTCCTGGTATAAATCCTACCTGGTCATAGTGTATTATTCTTGTGATAAGTTGCTGCAATCTACTTGCTAGTATTTTGTTTAAAATTTTTGCATCTATATTCATTAGAGAAATTGGTCTATAATTTTCTTTCTCTATTTTGACTCTTCCTGGTTTAGGTATCAACACCATATTTGTATCATAAAAAGAATTTGGTAAGACTCCTTCTTCACCTATTTTCCCAAATAGTCTATATAGTATTGGAATTAATTGTTCTTTAAATGTTTGATAGAATTCATGTAAATCCATCTGGCCCTGGAGATTTTTTCCTAGGGAGTTCATCAATGGCTTGTTCAATTTCTTTTTCTGAGATGGGGTTATTTAAGTATTTTACTTCCTCTTCGTTAATCTGGGCAATTTATATTTTTGTAAATATGTATCCATTTCACTAAGATTGTCAAATTTGTTGGCATATAGTTGGGCAAAATAATTCCTAATTATTTTTTAATTTCCTCTTCCTTGGTGGTAGCTTCACCCTTTTCATTCTTGATACTAGTAATTTGGTTTTCTTCTTTTTTTTTAATTAAATTAACCAAAGGTTTATCTATTTTATTGTTTTTTCATAAAACCAGCTCTTAGTTTTATTTATTAGTTCAATAGTTTTTTAATTTCAATTTTGTTAATTTTTCCTTTGATTTTCAATATTTCTAATTTGGTATTTAGTTGAGGATTTTTAAATTGTTCTTTTTCTAGTTTTTTTAGTTGTATGCCCAATTCATTAATCTCCTCTTTTTCTATTTTATTTATGTAAGCATTTAGAGATATAAAACTTCCCCTAAGAACTGCTTTCGCTGCATCCCATAGTTTTGGTATGTTGTCTCATTATTGTCATTCTCTTGAATGAAATTATTGATTATTTCTATGATATGTTGTTTGACCCAATCTTTTTTTAGGATTAGATTATTTAGTTTCCAATTATTTTTTAGTGTATCTTTCCACGGCCCTTTATTACATATAATTTTTATTGCATCATGATCTGAAAAGGATGCATTTAATATTTCTGCCTTTCTGCATTGGATTGCTGCATGAGGTTTTTATGCCCTAGTACATGGTCAATTTTTGTGTATGTGCCATGTACTGCTGAGAAAAAAGTATATTCCTTTCTATCCCCATTCAGTTTTCTCCAGAGGTCTATCATACCTAACTTTTCTAATGTTCTATTCACCTCCTTAACTTCTTTCTTGTTTATTTTGTGGTTAGATTTATCTACTGCAGAGAGGGGGAGGTTGAGGTCCCCCACTAGTATAGTTTTGCTGTCTATTTCTTCTTGTAACTCCTTAAACTTCTCCTCTAAGAATTTGGATGCTATACCAATATATGTTTAGTAATGATATTACTTCATTGTCTATGGTGCCTTTTAGCAGGATGTAGTTTCCTTCCTTATCTCTTTTGATTAGATCTATTTTTGCTTTTGCTTTGTCTGAGATCAGGATTGCTACCCCTGCTTTTGCTTCAGCTGAAGCATAATATATTCTGCTCCAGCCTTTTACCTTTACCCTGTATGTGTCACTCTTTTTCAAATGTGTTTCCTGTAAACAACATATTGTAGGATTATGGTTTTTAATCCATTCTGCAATCCATTTCCATTTTATGGGAGAGTTCATCCCATTCACATTCACAGTTATGATTACTATCTGTGTCTTTTTCTCCATCCTTTCCCCCCATTTATGCTTTTCTTTCTCCTTTTTCCTTTCCCCCTTCACTAGTGTTTTGCTTTTGACCACTGCCTCCTTCAGTCCCTCCTCCCTTTTATTATCCCTTTCCCTTTTCTTCCCCTTTACTCTTACTGCTTCTTCCCTCCCTTCTTTCCCCCCTCCCTTTTCTTTCCCCTTTTCCCTCCTACTGCCTATAGGGCAAGTTAGATTTCTATACCTAACTGATTATGTTATGCCCTTCTTGAGCCAAATCTGATGAGAGTAAGGTTCAAACAATGCTCCCCCCCCTTCTTTCCCTCTGCTGTAATAGGATTTTGTGTCTTTTCCTGTAATGTAATTTACCCTTGTCTGCCTCCTCCTTTCTCAGTACATTTTCTAAGATCAGATTGATCCACTTATTTGGATCCATTTAACCCACTTGATTAGATTTTTTTTATCATTACATCAAAGTCAACTAATATCCACCCTCTTTATGTATACTCCTTTAACATGGTGTAATAACAATACAGTTCTCAAGGGTTGCAAGTCTATTCCCTTGTAGGGGTTTAAACAGCCCCCCCCATTAACAACATATTGTATCTTCTGTCCCATTTACCTTTTTAAGTCCTTCTTGAGTCCTGTACTTGAAGATCAAATTTTTTGTTGAGCTCTGGTCTTTTTATCAGGAAAGTTTGGAAGTCTCCTATATTGAATATCCACTCCTCCCTTGAAAAATGATGCTCATTTTTGCTGGGTAATTGATCCTTGGCTGCATTCCAAGCTCCTTTGCCTTACAGGAATATCATGTTCCATGCCCTGTGGTCTTTTAATGTAGAAGCTGCAAGGTCCTGTGTAATCCTGACTGTGGTTCCATGATATTTAAATTGTTTCTTTCTGGCTGCTTGCAGCACCTTCTCTTTCATCTGGTAATTTTGGAATTTTGCTATTATATTCCTTGGCATTGTCAATTTGGGATCTCTTTCAGGTGGTGATGGTGGATTCTTTCTATGGTTATTTTCCCTTCTGGTTCTAGGACTTCTGGGCAGTTTTCCTTTATGATTTCCTGAAAGATACTGTCCAGGCTCTTTTTTTCATCATGATTTTCAGGTAGTCCAATAATTTTTAAATTGTCTCTCCTGAATCGATTTTCCAGGTCGGTTGTTTTACTGATGAGGTATTTTATTTTCATCTATTTTTTCATTTTTTTGTTTCTGTTTGACTGATTCTTGCTCTCTCATAGAGACATTAGTTTCCATTTGTCAAATTCTAGTTTTTAACAGATTGTTTTCTTCTGTTAGTTTTCATACTTCCTTCTTGAATTGGACAATTGTGTTGTTTAGGGACCTGTTTTCTTCAGTGTACTCTTCTGTTAGTTTTTGTCCTTCCTTCTTCAATTGGCCAATTGTGTTTTTTAGGGACTTGTTTTCTTCAGTGTATTTTTTTTCCAATTGGCCAATTGTATTTTTGAAGGACTCTTGTACCTCTCTCATTTGACTTTTAAAATCCTTCTTGAGCTCTTCTAAGAAGGCTTTTTGGGCTTCAGACCAGTTCATATTCCCTTTTGTTGTTGTAGATGTGGGTTTGTTGACAATGTTGTCCTCTTCAGAATTTCTGTCTTGATCTTCACTCTTCTCATAATATGAATCTTTTTACTCATGGTGTTTCTTTATTCCCTGGCCTTTAAAGAGATTGAGTTCTCCCACTGGGGTTCAGAGGGCACTGACACAAGCTTCTTGTGATGGGAGCCTAGATCTTGGTCACTGGCTTTGTGTGCTGGAGCCTCTTATGTTGGCAATTGGAGGCTGTAGGTTTCTGGCAGTTTACCTCGTGTTGGGCTGGAATCAGCAAGGCTGGAACTTTCAGGCAATTCTAGGTTGCCTGCTTTTCCTTTCCTTTAGCTTTCTTCAGCTGCTTTTAGTTGGGTGCTGCAGGGTGTTTATCTGCCTGCAGCGTTGTCTCCCTCATTTCCGCTAATGCACTGGGAGATTCCTTTGTGGTAGAGTGCTGAGGCACCTGGTGGTTTTCTGAGCTGGTTCCCACCAGTTCCCCAGCCCTCACTGAGGCACTCAGAGGTCCAGGTGTTGGTGTTTATCTGTTATACCACCTGTAAGTCAGGATTTCTTCACAATTGGAGGGTGCAGGGCTCCGACAGTTCACCTGGTATTAGGTTGGAACCAGCAAGGCCAGAGCTTTAGGAAGCCTTTAGGTTGTTTTCTTCACCTCCTTTCAGAATGCCACAGGGTACTTATCTGCCTGGGGCCCCTTGAAGTTCTGCCTCCCTAATTTTTGCTGAGGCACTGGGAGACCCGTTTGCTGGGCTGCTGCACTGCTGCTCCCCGTCTTTCTTCTAGTTTAACTGTTCCAGGGTTTTTTTCTGGGGTGATATTTTCTGGGTTTTCAGAGGCTGATAGAGGAGAGTGACAGCAGCTGCATTTTCACTTCACCATCTTGGCTCTGGGATCCGTATGTTTTGCTAGCATAGCGAGCATATTTTTTAGTGTTATTGTTTTTTGCTTCTTCTAGCTTGTCTTTCACTTCTGCATATTCGCATTCCTAATCTGTTTTTTTCTTTTTTGTTTCTTTGGTAAGAATTGTCATTACAGATTCTACTTTTTCTTTTCTGCCCCTTATTTTTACTATGCTGGCCATAAATTCTGCTCTCATAATTCTCATTTTTGTTTTGAACCTCTCAGAAAAGTGTGCTATGGTTGCATGTTTTCCTCACATTCCACAAAAGTCCTGTGTCTCATCAAACGTTGGATCATTTCCCTTTATTTTGCAGTATTTATTTATTTATGGATGCTTGAAGTAATTTGCTAGATCAGGGGGCCATATTTCCTTCTGTGGTTAATGTTTTCCCTATTAATTTATCTGCTTTTATTCAAAGTCTCTGAGTTTTCTTCTTCCTGAGATATTTCTTAATTTCAGCCTCTCCTTCCCTTCTACCTCCTCATTCTTACCCTATTGCTCGATTTCTGACTCTGTCTCCTCTGATGGTGATATCCTTGGGGGCTAGATCTCAAAGTGACTCAATCTCATACCGTGCAGGAAATTTCAGTTCTCAGCATAGGATTCTGCTCCAAGTGACTTAGATGGTTAGAACCAACCCTGGCTGGATGTGGTACACTTTCCCTAAGGCTTAGTGGAGTGTTACCCCCCCCATCCTCTCCAACCTCCAATATGATGTCCTGTCCCACTCTCCCCCATTCCTCAGTTCTCTGGGATAGCACTGGCAGTTCAGAAAGATGCCATGCTGGTACTATAAGATTATCTACCTCAGCACTGGCAATTCAGAGCTTTGCAGCATTGGTACTGTGGAGTTGTCTGCTATGGAGCCAGCTGTACACACTTGTAGTCTGTCAGGACTTGAACAAATTTTCTCAGCCTGGAGATGGAGTGTCCATGGCACTGGAAAGAGGGCCATATTGTAGGGTTGAGCTCTGTTACAAGTCTATATGTTAGATCCTTGAACCTGCTCAGTTCAGCCTTGGACTAAGAGAGATGGGGAGGGGTGCTGAGTGAGCTCAAGGCAGGTGTCAGGTCATTTTTTTAACCTTCTTTTGGATTCTGGGTATCTTAGATGATGGAGACAGTTGAAGTTGTCTCATCTTTGGCTCACAGTTTCTGTTTTGCAGAGGTTAGAGAGGTCAGGGGAATCAGAGAAAATATCTACTACTCCATTTTGTTGTTTATGTGATTCAGAACTCTCTCTCTCTCTCTCTCTCTCTCTCTCTCTCTCTCTCTCTCTCAATCTGTTGGAGGAATTGGTATTGGTGGTATTGGTGGTCTTGGTGGATCAATAGATATGGATAGTTCAATGAATTTTGGAACATAATTTCAAATTGCTTTCCAGAATGGCTGCTCCTATTCGCAGTTCTGATATCAGCACATTTATGTGTCTATTTTCTCCTAGACCCTGAAACATTTGTCATATCCTCTTTTGTCATTTTTGCTAATCTGATGGGTTTGAATTAAAACTAGAGGTCCTTTAATTCCCCTTTATCTAATTATGAGTGATTTGGAGAATTGTTTCATATGGTGTTTAATAGCTGGGATGTTTGAAGGGCTTTAAATGCCAGGATGAGAAGTTTATATATTATCTGAGAAATAACATGCAGCTCCTAGAGGTTCATTAGCAAGGTCGTAATTTAGGGATATCATTTTGGCAGCTGTGTGGAGTATGTATTAGAAAGATTAGAGGTGAGGAAATTATTTGTGAAGCTATTGCTATAATCTAAGTGAAAGGTGATGAAGGCTTGAACTAGGGGTTGACTATGTTAGTGTGGACAAGGGGATAAATGTGAAAGATGTGGAGATAGAATAGATAAAACTTGGCAACTGATCAGATATGGAAAGTGAAAGTGAAGTGTTGAGGGTGACCTTGAGTTTGTGAATTTGGGTGACTGGAAGGGAAGTAAGGAAAAGGGGTGGGTTGGGGGAGAAAGATAATGATTTCTACTTTTGACATGTTGTACTTGATATTTCCATAGGGTAGCATAGTAGAAATGTTCAATTGGCCGCCAGTGATGTAGAATTGGAGCTCAGGTAGGTAAGGGCTATGAGGCTAAAAATACATATCTTTCCATTATTCTATCTTGTCCACCATTCTCACCTTGCTTTATTATTCCAACATGGGTATGTTATCTAGGAATATTTCTGAATTTAAAATAACAAAAACAAACCTCATTCATATTTTCAGTGTTTGCTACCTCATATGCATATCAAATGATATGCAACTCTCTCAGGACGGAGGTGTAATATTGACTGAGGTGTGCACACTTGTGTGGTAGGATAGGGGAGGGACTGTAGAACAAATCTGGGAATGAGTAACCCCAGGATAGGGTTTGAACCTAGAAGAACAGATGTGCTACTCAGGATGAGAGTATTGGGAGGATGCAGGAGAAAATGTAATCTTTTCCCTGTGGCCTTTGATGAACCTTATTAAGGATCTAGGCTGCCTCAACCTGAAATCACTCCTAACTCATTATAAGTAGGCTAAAAATTAAAAAAAATTATTGATACTTTTTGTTTTTACCTCACCTTCATTTCCCAATGGACTCCCCTCCTTGCTTCCACTCCCAGAGATTATCCCTTATAAAAAAGAATTTAAAAAGAAGAAAAAAGATGGTTCAGTAAATCTAACCAATATAGTGAAAAAATCGGATATTATAAGTACCGTTTTATACCCATAGTCCCCTATTTCTGTCATTTCATCTCTTCTTTAGGCTTAAGCTTAAAGATATAATATCTTGTTATATTTTATTTGGTTCTGAACTTAAACACCAAATAAAATGACCATTCGTCTCTAAAAATTAGAACAAAAAAAGAGGGATTATATATGAAACTGGAAATCTCTTAAGTGTGGTTTGGTTTTACTTTTAAATATATAATAAGTCAATTTTGAGCTTTCAAAAGTGTCCTGCTTATCTGTGTTTCCTTCTGGCCTACCTTGTGTTTCCTTCTGTACTTTAAACATGCTTCTTTTCTTTCTCTTGACAATCTTATTGATGGTTCCCATTTCCTTCGCCTCCTTCTTCCTCCCTCCCCCCCCCGCAAAAAAACCCTTTTATAAAATATTTGCATTTTTGAGAAAAATAAGTTCCTTCATTGGCCACTATACCCTGTGTCCATCTCCTTTCTGTCAGGAAGTCAACAGAGTGCTTCATTATTGATCCTCTGGAATCCCTGTTGGTCTTTGCTTTTATGAAATTACTTAAGACTTGCAAAGTGGTTTTTCTTTGTAATGTTGTTATTGTATAGAGTTTTACTGGTTCTGATCATTTTACTCTGTTTCAATTTATATAAATCTCACCAGGTTTTCCTGCAATCATCCCTTTCATCATTTATTATGGCAAAATAGTATTCTATTACATTCATATACCATAATTTGTGCAAGTATCCCCAATTTATGGGTATTCCCTTAGTTTCCATTTGTTTGCCATAACAAAAAGGTCTTACAAATTTGCTTTGTACATGTGGGCTCTTTATTACTTCCTTTCATCTCTTTGGGATATAGGCCCAGTAGTTATATTGCTGGGTCAAAGGATGTGCACAGTTTAGTGACTTTTGAGGCATAGTTCAAATTTCTTTCCAGAATAGCTAGACCAATTCACAGTTCCACCAACAGTGCATTATTGCGCCTGTTTTCCCACAACCTCTTCAACAATTGTCATTTCCTATTTTAGTCTTCTCTGTCAATATAACGAATATGAGGTAGAGTTTCAGAGTTACCTTGATTTGCATTTTTCTTACCAGTAGTGATTTGGAGCATTTTTTCACATAGTTGTTGATAGCTTGGATTTCATCCTTTGAGATTTACCTGTTCATATCCTTTATGTATTGAGGAATATCTTTTGTTCATACATATTTGAATCAACTCCTTATATATCTCGAATAAGAAACTTTTATTAAAGATATTAGCTGCAAAGATTTCCCCTCAGTTAACAGTTTCCCTTACTATTTTAGTTGCTTTGGTTTTGTTTCCAAAAATGTTTAAATGTTACATAATCAAAGTTGCCTATTCAATTTTTTGTAATCTTCTCTATCCCTTTTTTGGTCACTAACTCTTCCCCTATCCAGAGTTTTGGAAGATGATTTCCTTTCTTGTTCCTCTAATTTATTTGTGATGTGACTTTTTTGTACCTAAGTCATGTATCTCTTTGGAGCTTATTTAGTGGAGCTTATTTGTCTAAACCAGTGCTTTTTAAACTGTAGGTCACAATCCCATATGGGGCTGTGAAAAATTTGGCAACAGTAAAAGGTTTCTGAAAGCCCCACGACCAAAAATTAACTCGAAATCAAATGTATAATGAATCCAAGGTGTTTCTGGCAGCGCTTGCTGAAGTTGCCTTGCGCAACTTCGCTATAGTCTTGGTTTTGAACAGAAAGCATGAACACTTTGCACTGTGCATGCCCTCAGGCCACACAACTCCAACATGAGTCATGAGTGGAAAAAGTTTAAGAAGCTCTGATTTAAACCTAATTTCTGTCAGACTACTTTCCAGTTATTCCAACAGTTTTTGTTAAATAATAAGCCTCAGAAAGGCGAGTCTTTGAGTTTGTTGAGTGCTACTACGTTTATTTGCTTCTGCAGGTTGTGTACTTCATCTGATTTACTGATTAACTTCTATTTTTTTAACCACTACCACATCATTTTGATGATTACTGCTATGCAGTATAGTTTGAGACGTGATATTTCTAGGCCTGCTTCCTTTTCAGTTTTTCCAATCATTTCCCCTTGATATTCTTGGCCTTATGTTCCTTTGTATTATTTTTTAAAAAATTATTTCATTTTTTGACTGAACAGAATCTATTCCTCCCTTCTCCCATTTTTAAAAAAGGAAAACAAAATGGCATCATTTTTAATGCACAGTCAAGCAAAACAAATCTTTCCATTGGCCACATAAAAAAAATATGTATGTTTCATTCTGTACCCTGATGCCGTGATCTTTCTGGCAGGTGGTATGGCATGCTTTATCATCAGTCCTATGGTTCATTGTGTTGATCAGAGTGAAAGTGCTCACAGTTGTTTATCTTTACACAGTTGTTTATAGAAGTTGTTGTCCTGGTTCTGCTCATTTGATTCAGCATCAATTTATGCAAGTTTTCTCAAGTTTCTCTGAAATCATCTATCTCTGTTAATTTATTATAACGCAATAATATTCCATTATATTCACATGCTATAATTTGTTCAGCCTTTTCTCAATTGATAGGCATCACTTAGATTCATGTTCTTTGGCATCACAAAATGAGCTGCTATAAATATTTTTGTGCATTTCCCTCTTTCTTTATCCTCTTTGGGGAATATGCCTAGTATTAGTATCTCTGGGTTAAAGAGAATTCACAGTTTAGTAAATTTTGGCAATAGTTTCAAATTGCTTTCCAGAAAGACTAGGCCAATTCACAGTTCCACCAACAATACAGTATGGTACCTCTTTTCCTTCAGCCCATTTTCCTTTTCCTTTTTTTTTTTTAAATTTTGCCAGTTTGATGTGTATGAGATAGAATTTAAATTGTTTTAATTTGTACTTCTTTAACAGTGATTAGGAGCATTTAAGAAAATATGGCTATTGATAGCTTGTATTTCTTCCTTTGAAAACTGCCTGTTTGAATTCTTTGATCATTTATCAGTTGGAGGAATGGTTTTTATTCTTATTAGTTTGAATTAGTTCCTTATGCATCTGGGAGTTGAGATCTTTATTAGAGAACCTTACTGTGAAGATTTTTTCCCCCAAGCTACTTGTTTTCCTTTTAATTTTAGTTGGAGGGGTTTTGGTTGTACATAGCCTTTTGAATGTTATGTAATTAAAGTTGTTCATTTAATTTGCTGTGATTCTTTCTCTGTCTTGCATAGTCATAAACTATTCTACTAGCCATAGATATGAAAGGCAATATCTCCCTTGCTCTTCTATTATTTATGATTTCACCATCTGTGACCAAGTTATACATCCATTTGGAGTTCATTTTGTTGAGCTGTTAGTCCATACCTAATTTCTACCAGATTGCTTTTCAGTTTTCCTAGCAGTTTTTGCTAAATACTCTTTATCCCAGCAGTAATTTGTGTTTATGAAACACTAAGCTATCATATCCTTTTTCTTCTGCGTGTTATATAGATCATCTATTCCACTGAATTGCTTTTCTACTTCTCAGCTAGTACCAAATTATTTCAATGATAAATGCTTTGTAGTATAATTAGATATTTGGTGCTGCTAGACCCCCTTCCTTCCCACTTTTTTCAATTTTTCTTTGAAATTCTTGACCTTTATTCCTCTACATGAATTACTTTATTATTTTTTTCTAGCTCTATAACATAATTCTTTGGGAGCTTAAATTTTTTTTATTATTATTATGGTTTTTATTATGTTGGCTCAGCCAATCCATGATCAATGATCATTTTGCTAATTATTTAGTTCTGTCTTTACTTGTATAAAGAGTGTTTTAATTCTTATAATTTCAGTGAGTGTTTTGGTAGGTGGACTCTCGGTGTTTCATACATTTTATAGTTAATTTAAACAGAATTTCTCTCTTTCTGCTATGTTTTGTTGGTAATATAGAGAACTATGATGATTTATCTGAATTTATTTTAGATACTGCAAATTTGGTGATGTAATTGTTTTAATTTTTTAATAGACTCTCTAAGATTCTCTAGATAGGCTATCATGTCATATGCAAACAGTAAAAGTTTTATTTCCACTTTGTGTGTATTCCCTCAATTTCTTTTTTTTTTCTTTTTGTTATGGCTATCATTGTTAGAACTATATCAATAATAGTAGTGATAATGTAAGTCCATGTTTTACCTTTGATCTTAATGGCAAGGCCTTTGACCTTTCTTCATGATATATAATGTTGGGCTTTTGAGTTTAGATAGATGCTATTTACTATATTAAGGAAAGATGTATTTAGTCCTATACTTTTCAGTGATCTTAAAAGAATAAGGTATAAACTTTTTCTAAAAGCTTTTTTTCAGAATTAATTTATGTAACCATATGATTTTATTGTTTAGTTATCAACATGATCAATTATATTTATAATTTCCTTATATTAAACCAACTTTGCATTCCTGGTATAAATCCAACTTGGTCATAGTGTATTTTTTAATAAATTGTTATAATCTTTTTGCTAATATTTTATTCAATATTTTTGCATCTACATTAGGGATATTGATCTATATTTTTCTTTCTCTTTTTTTCTTCATTCCCTGGTTTAGGTATCAATGACCATATTCTTATTTTTATAAATAGTTTATATAATAATAGAATTAATTATTTTTGAATGTTTGATGCAATTCACTTGTAAATACTTTTGGTCCTTTCACTTCCCTCCTCCCTCTCTTTGGGAATTAATTTTATCTTGCTCAATTTCTTTTTCTTGATGGTGAGTTATTTAAACAGTCTATTTCTTCCTCCATTAATCTATGTATTTTAAAATTTTTACAAGTATCCATTCATGTAATCTATCATTTTTATTGGCCTAGTTAAGGATCTTGAGTTTTGTATTTGCTTTTGTTGTTTTTTTTTTTTTGGTAGTAAGTGCTACACTGTTATCTATCTCATTATGAGTAATATTATGCCCACAGTTTGCATAGTATTTTATACTTGTCTAGGCCACTCTATACATTATTTTATTTGATTTCAACAATAACTCTGAGAGTTTCCTGAAATAAGTATTATGGTGTTGTCCCCATTGGAAGATGAAGAAACTGAGGATTAATAAAGTTAAATAATTGGCCCAAGATTATTATTATTAACAATAACTAATAAAGTTAAATAATAAGATCATACAATGTGGTAAATGGGAGAGTGGGATCTAGAATTTATATCTTTTCTTTCCTAGTCAATTACTTGTTATATCAGTTTAAAGGCTATGATTTGGTTCTGCTTGAGGTGTTAGTTCTTGTTAATAATTCTCATATTTCTATATTTTCACAGCTTACAAATCCCTCTCCTCATAACTGCCCTAAAGCATACAATTCATGTGTTTTCATCCCCATTTTATAGATGGAGAAACTGAGGCTCAGGAAAGTTAAGTGACTTGCTCATGCTTAAACAGTTAGTATATGATGGAGCTAGGACTAGAATACAGGTCTCCTGATTTCAAGGCCTTTGTTCTTTCCACTGCATACTTGTTCAGTCATTTTTTTGTTGTGTCCAACTCTTTGTGACCCCATTTGGGGTTTTCTTGGCAAAGATACCAGAATGGTTTGTCATTTCCTTCTTCAGCTCATTTGTCAGAAGAGAAAACTGGGGCAAACAGGGTTAAGTGACTTGCCCAGGGTTACATAGCTAGTATGTGTCTGAGGCTAGATTTGAACTCAGGAATAAGAGTCTTCCTGACTCCAACCTGGGCCCTCTATCCACCACGCTAGCTTGCTGCCCTTATCCTACTGTCTTAATGATTTCTATAAATACACACATATTTAACTAATCAGGGCAGAGGGGAATAAGCATTTATTAAGTACCTAGTATGTATCACGCATTATGCCAAGCACTTCACAGATATTATCTCCTTTGAACTACTGACTGATAATAATTTGTGGCTGCTCTCTTGCTTGGGACACCCCCAACACAATTTTGTCAGGCTCATTACCATCCTTATGGATTCCCTGTCACAAATAACATCAGGACAGTTTTAAAGTTAGTGGAGGAATCTTCCATTGTGTTTTCCAGACTATGCCCTGCAATGGATATATAACTGCTGTAATATTGTAGTGGCCTCTTGGAATATTTCTGTCACCACTTCTATGAGTTACTATGGATTACAGATTTGTAACTCCTAAAAGCATGGAGAGGACCATATTTCACTGAAAAAAAAATCATTGGTCTTACAAATGCAGATGCAAACACCCACACACCCTAGAGAGGAAATGATTGTTCTGATTTATTGGGAAGTTGGGATGTTAGATCTGTCTCCCACAAGTGACCTGCAGACAGTTTCCAACCAGAAATCATTTTCTTTGAAAAGGTGCTAGATTCTTGCTAAGCAGAACTGGAACTTTAAATGCACCTTTTGTCTAAGATGTTCAGGAACTGATTTAAAATAAGAGACAAGGAGAAGGAATTTACCTTCTTTTTCCAGGAGAATAGGCCCTGTGATTGACTGTTTAGCATTAGGGATTTAGAGAAGGAGTAGATCTTCAAGGTCCTCTAATCCAGCTCCCTTATTTTACAGTTGAGCAAACTGAGGCCCAGAGAAATTAAGTGACCTCCCCAAAATCACACAGGAAGTGACAGAAGCAGGATCCAAACCACGGTCCTTTGACTCCAAATGCAGTGATCTTATCATGAAGCACAGTATCTCCCAAGTAGAATTGTTTTTGGAAAGACAAGTCAAAGAGGGGTGGCATTGCCCTCCATCTGGTTACATCCATTTAAAAAAAGTCTAATCAAGTCAAGAAACACATGTTCAGTATTAATGTGTGCCAGGCACTATGCTAAATGCTTTATAATATTATCTTATTTGATCCTCTCAACAAATTTGGGAGGTAGGTACTCTTTTTAATCCCCATTTTATCCTGGGAGATAGGTACTCATATTGTCCGCCTTTGACAGTTTAGGAAACTGAATTAGACAGAGGTTAAGTAACTTGCCCAGGATCACAAAACTATAACGTACCTGAAGCTGGATTTGAACTCAGGTCTTCCTGACTCCAAGTCTAGTACTCTATCTGATGTACCACCTGTTGTTGTTCAGTTATTTTAGTCCTATCTGAGTCTTCATGACCCCATTTGGAGTTTTCTTGGCAAAGATACTGGAATGGTTTGCCATTTCCTTCTCTAGCTCATTTGACAGATGAGGAACTGAGACAAACAAGGTAAAGTGACTTATCCAGGGTCACACAGCTAGTAAGTGTCTGAGGCTGGATTTGAACTCATGAACATGAGCTTTCCTAATTCTAAACCTAGTGTTCTATCCACTGCACCACCTAGCTGCCTCACTGTGCCATCTAGCTGACTCTAGTAGCTAGCATTTATGTAGCATTTTAAGGTTTGCAAAATGCTTTACAAGTGTTAACTCATTTGATTCTCATGATAATCCTGTGTGGTAGTTGCTATTAATGGCTCCATTTTAAAAATGGAGAAACTAAGGCTGAGAAAAGTGCCTTGCCTGTGGTCACACAGTTAGTGTCTTTGGCAAGATACCAATTTGGCTCTTTCTGACTCGAAGTCCTGTGCTTTTTCACTCAGTCCACTGAATCACCTACCTGGGAGAAAGGAGCATGTTATGGGCCTTAAGGAAGGAACAAGTGGATATGCAGTGATTGAAGTTTAGAGAAAGAGGGAGGACATGATAGTGGGAGCAATGCTCTGGCATTTAGACAATGCAGTAGAATCATTATTTCAGATGTAATGGAGTGGCCTGGGCTATAGTGGGGACTTGGGGGAGGGTGGTGGTGGCAGGGAGGAGACATGTTAAAAGCATGCTTAGGTGTCCCCTGTTTAGTTTCAGTCTTTTTGAAAACTTGAGGGGACTTATTTTTGGCCTTGTGTGCTAAAGGCCTGGCACTATATGAATATGGAATGTCTTAATTGGCTGTAGAGATGGAAGTGATGATATGGGAGTTGTTGTCTCTAAACTAACTGCATACACAAAAAAAGGATGAATCCTCCCTTTTTTGCTCTCTGTTTAGCATCTTCAACTAAGGAGAATGACTCTGAACTGTCCGGTTAGTCATGTGGAGGGGGAGGGTAGAGGATTCCCTTCCCCATTCCCAAGCTGCAAGCATGAGCACATAACTGCCTCTGTTTCTTTTCTAGTCCTTTTTAAATTTAATGCCTTTCTGCTGAGATTACCCCAAATTTATCTATTATATATCTTGTTTGTACATTTTTTTTGAATATTGTCTCTCACATTAGACTGTAAGCCCCTTGAGAGTAGGGATTATTATTATTATTTTGGCACATATTAGGTACTGTTAAGGACTAAGTCTGTTGAGGACAGACTCAGATAGACAGTCATTTGAAGAAAGAATTCTTATTGTGGAGACATATGTCGGCTGTAGACTCAACAGGTCATAATCCCTCAGGGCCCATCTGGGCTTCCCACCCAGCAGGGAGCTATACCAAAGGGAAACTTCATGAATACTCTATGACAGGAGGACATATCAAAACTTGTTTAACTATTCTCCAGTAGATGGGCACCTCCTTTACAACCAGTTCTTTGTGACAAAGTGATGCAGTAAATGTTTTAGTGTATATAGGGTCTTTCTTTTTATAATTAACTCCTTTGGGTATTGGCTTATCAGTAGAATCTCTGGGTCAAAAGGCAAGGTCCTTTTAATCACCTTGCATATAGAATTACAAATTGCTTTCCAGAATGGTTGGACTAGTTCATAGCTCCACCAAGAGTATGTTAATGTGCCTTTCTTCCTACAACCATTCCAGCATTGATGAGTCACATTTTGGGGTCAGTTTTTGCCAGTTTTGCAGGTATGAAGTGTCCTGTTTTGATTTATGTTTTATTTATTATTATCAATTTGTATCTGGACTCTCTACTTCTCTTAATTCAGCTTATGATCATGTTGTCTAGATTGGTTGCCACATCATTGTGTTGACTTATGTTGAGCTTGTGGACACTAAAATCTCCAGTTCACACAATTTTTGGATATCCTTCTCACCCTTATTCTATGCTTATGCAACTGATTAAAAAAACCAACCTCAACTGTAGGATTTTACATTCATTTTTGTTATATTTCACTTTTATTAGATTTAGCCTATTTAAAATTTTTAGATCCTGACTCTCATCTAATGTATTAACTCTTCCTTTTTACTTTGTGTTATCTACAAATTTGATGAATGTATCATGATGTACAATAATTATCATTTAAATTTATGTAGCATTTGGGGCTTTCACAAATAATATCTTATTTGATCTTCCCATATTATCAAACCATTGTCATTTGATAGATGAAAAAGCTAAGACCTAGAGAGGTTACTTGTCCAAGCTCTCACAGTGTTGCAACCCACTTCAGGAGATAAAAATTAATAACCAACAAAAGATCCTGTGGCTTAGTACGTTTTTAGATCAAAATGTGCTCACTTTGGGAGCTTAGAGAGCTTGGGTAGTGGGGCAGGGCTTAGGGTAGGGGAACAGGATGCCAGAAGTATGGGCACAGCTGTAGGACCAGTTCATGGTGCATAGACTGAGTCAAAGCCAGGCCAGAAGGTAGCTAGCAATGTAGTTGGGATTAAACAGAGAACCAGGATGAAGGCCAATATTCAGCAATTGGAGAATCAGTTGGGTGTGCATGAAACTCAGGAAGATACTGATAAAAGAAATAGGATGTCGCCAACAGTCGACCTAATGTTTAAAAAAATGGTTATTTGTGGCATTTAGGGCACACATTTTCCTTTGCTTTAAAGGAACCAGACAGATTTCTATTTAGTGGCAGAACTGAGTTTAGACAAGTCATTCATGCATTGATTTACCATTCTTTCCACTATATCCTGCTATGTCACAGTGTCTCAGAACATAAGTTGGTAAATTGTCCTTGAGCTGACAATTTTTTTTTCCTTCTTACCTCTATGGTCTATATATTTAACTTATGGTCTCTTAAGCCTATGAACAATTGAGATAATGTTTTTTAAATGTGGCTTAATGAAATTTGGGTTAACTGCTTTGTTCTCATGTCTGTTTTGAGGGGGCTGGAGTTTGAAAATCTGGTTTGATAAGCTAACAATCTTTAATGGGGAAAGATGCCAAATAAGTAAAAGGTGGTTGAGAAATATTAGTACAAATAAAAAATAATTGGGTAACAATAAACATAAATTATATTCTATCACAATAGTAAAGCTAATGAGAGAATAGTAGACAAAGAGGACAGACAAAACCCTGTACACCCCTCCCTCTTCCAACTCACAAGTTACAACATATGGAAGTAGACATGAGATTTCAGATGACAACTAGTTCCACTCTTTGCCTAAATAAAAGGTTTACATAGGTCATTCAAGACCACAAATTGTCATTCCTACTCTTAAAGTCACGAGGGAATAAGATTCCAAACATCCTTCAGTCAACTATTCTAATATTTAACAACTCTCAATGTCAGGAAATTGTTCCTGACACCTAACCTGAATCCTCCTTATTGTCTTCTTCCTCTTTGACAGAGCACAGCTGCTAACCATGCTTCATCTGATCACATTGAACTGCAGGTGAAAACTACCTCTTATCCTTTCTTCCACGTCCAGCAATCCAATCCTTATAACCTCTGTTTGTAGACGTTTTTGCCTTTTTTAAATTGAGAATTTAAAAATCACCAACAAAGCACACAGAGAGCAAAAAGAGGATTTTATATAAAACCGTGAATTTCTCTTATATGTAGTTTGTTTAAAAGTGTGTATTAAATTTATCAAGTTATTAACAATTGCACAATTTTATTCTTGCTCCCAAATGGCCTCTTCCTTCCTTCCTTCCTTCCTTCCTTCCTTCCTTCCTTCCTTCCTTCCTCCTTCCTTCCTTCCTTCCTTCCTTCCTTCCTTCCTTCTTCCTTCTTCCTTCCTTCTGCCATTTTCCAATAACTTTCATTCCACAGCCCCTAAGAGTCAATCTTTGTATAGTTATAAAAAAATCCCAAATCAACATATTGGCCATTTCTGAAAGTGTGTATTCCATTCTATACTTCTAGTTTTCTTTTGTAACTGCTCAGAATCTTTTCTACCCATATCACTTTTGAGTTGTAAGGGCTCAAATGGAATCCTACTATAGTGAGGGAATTATCTCCCAGTTTACATGCCATATGTAATAATATACTTATGCAGCATTTTCCATATATTATTTCTGATGACCTTCACATAGATACTGTGAGGTCAGTATTCTTATCCTCACTTTACAGATGAGGATATTGAGTCTCAGAATACATAAGTGACTTACTAAAAATTATACAGCTAGTAAACAGAAGATCTGGGATTTGAACCCAGGTGTTTTCAGGGTACCAAGGTATAGAAATGTTACTATTATTTACTTTAAATATAAATTTTAAATCTCTCCACAGTCAAGAAATTAAACATTTGTGTTTCAAGTATTTTAAGGTTCTTTTTTTTTTTTTTACTAGTGGGGCTACTCCCTCCATGGAAGTAGAATGAAATACCTCTACATCTTAGAAGATAGTTTTTAAGAGTTCCTGTGACCAAAAATGCTTTGTGGCCAATCTGGTAATAAGTTCCAATCATAAGGGAAAAAAAGAAAAAATAAATAAAAACAGAGTTGGAGCAGAAGAGAAAGCTCTGAAAGAGGAAATTAGTGGTGTTTCCTCACCATTTTATCCAAGGACTGGTGATGCCTTAATCTGTTTAATGAGAACCATTAGGGAAGCCAAAGCAAAGAAGAGAGTGATCAAGGGCAGAAGCTGATTCCTTTAATGCCTACTGAATTGTCAGCTCCTTCTGCTCAGTCATCAAGCATTTTCCATACAACACTCAGTGATGGTGACCATGGGGACCAATCAGGACCTTCTGGTTGAGAATTTACTTTAGCTTTAAGTATAACGAAAGAGGACAGGGGGCAGGCTTATCTCTTAAGGCTGGCCTCTACAAGACCTAGTCCAACAGATCAGGACTTCTTGGCAGCTATGATTCTTGGGAGCAACCCCTGCAGAGAAGGACCCAGTCATATAGACTTACTGCAGATCAAAAACCATTTTTAGGTAAGGCAAGCCAGTCTAAATGAAGCAACAAGGCACAATGAAGAGACAAGAGGAAGAGTATGCCTGACAAGTCAAATATCTTCTGCCACTTCTACTGCCATCTCCCCTCAGACACTGAGCTCATGATCAGCAGTGCCTTCCAGATAATTGGCCCTGTTTCCATATAGCCATTATCTAGGGCAGTAGTGACAGTTGAGTGGTTGGTGGGCCACATGCAGACTGTAATACTCCTGAGTTCAACCTAAACCAGTGTAAAATATAATTGGCAAATATTTAACAAAATACATAAAAATACAATAAAGCATAGAGAACACATTTAAAAACTGTCAATATGCAGTCAGTAGGGATCCTTGTGTGTGGATTAGTGGCCACTTTTCTATTTGAGTTTGTCATCACTGATCTAGAGAATCAATTCTTGTGGAAATACAAAACAGTACCTGCTTTTTGCAGCTACTATGTCTTGTATGCCCCCAGCAGCCACAGCTACTGAAGACCCAGAAAAGAAAGCTGTCACCACCAAAACCCTTGACACTGTCAAATGGTTCAATGGCAGAAATGGATATGTTTTCATCAATGGAAAAAATTTAAAGAAGATGCATTGTCATCTTTTTGTCACCTGTTGCCTAAGGATCATGGGGCCTTTCTCTCTGACATATATCTAAAACTTTCTATATGTGTTGTGTCACTTTATCAGAACATGAGATCCTTGAGATCACACTCTTGCTTTTCTAGTTGTGTCTTCTCAGTGCTTATTACATTGTTTTGAACATAGTGTTTAATAAATGTTTTTTCCATCCATCCATCCATCATCCATCCATCCATCCATCCATCCATCCATGTCTTTCCATAAATTCACCATGGGTAGTCTATCCAATGTGTTGGGAATCATTCTTGAGTTCTTTTCACATTTCAATGATAACAGTACGTATTGTTCCTCAACTTTGCTTTGTAACTTATTCCTATTCTTTCTTCCATGTGCTGTATAAAATAGCTATACTGGCTTCCATGTTGAACACAACAACCCATCTTCTGCCTCTATGACTTTTCATGTACTGTTTCCCATGTGGGAAGTTCTTGATTCTCACTTCTGCTTCTTAAAAATCCCTGGTTCTGTTTTCTTTCAAGTTTAGTTCAAATCTTACCTTCTGCTGAAAAGCCTTTCATGTTATCTTCCTCTTCTAGTGGCTTCCCCCCAAAAGGTTACCTTCCGTCTACTTCTTTGTATACCTCGTTATTTACACACTGTCTCCTCCATTAGAACGCAAGATTTTTAAGGGCAGGGACTGTTTTTGTCTTTATACCCCTAGTGCCTAAGTTTCTGGCACATGGTAAATGCTTAATTAATGCTTATTGATGCGTCTACTGCCTCATCAATCATTTTCTAATAACATATTTCTTGATTGATATTCTTTACATCATTTGCCCCATGAATTTATTTGCAACCTGCTGCAGCCTGCTTACTGTATATCCACCAAGAAGTCTCTCCATTATGTTTTATGTGATCCTTACTTTCCGTTCTTTAGTGACACATAGCCAGATACCATTGAAACATAATTGTGTTAAAAAGATAAGCCTTTGTTTCAGTGAGAAGTTTGGGATTTATTAAAGGAACTGTGTGATATCCCAAAGGTAATCCAATCTACTTCTCTTCCTAATCTACAACTCCAGGCTTGGATCGTAGTCCATTTGCAGTGTCCATCCTAGAGAGATGTCCTGGTGGACGAGCTCTGCAAGTTGTTGATCCAACTTCATTCCATAGTCTGGACAAAAGGCAGTCTTCATTTAAATGGTTTTTTTTTTTAATGTGGAGAGTTAAACCAAACTCCTGAATGACAATGGATCTCATTTAGCAGGCTCTAATGTGTTCTAGGACTTGATCAAATCAGCACAATGTCATCCATGGAGATCTTGTCTCTTTTTGACTTGGACCTCTGCTATAACAGTGATGAGCACCTTTGTAAAGCATGTATCTCTCTGTTTTATGCTTCACTTTATATTAATAATCATAGTGTCATTCAGCAAAGCTATTTCTGCTGCTCTTTCAAGATTTCTTGGATGATTTTGACATATTCATGGGAGGCACCTTGTTAAAAGAAAGCCTTTAAGGTAGCATTTTGCTCTACCAAATAAAATGTTTTTTTTAATTGTCACCAAAAACAAACCCTGTACAATGTTAAAGGTTCTGTACATTCCAATCAGTTGTGTTATTTTTAAGATATTGCTTCCAAAAGCCTACCTGTTGCTTTCTGATACCTTTATGAAGGATGACCTTGATATATGAACATAATATTTTCATAAAATTTTTGTATAGATGGAAAAGTATGTGTATGATTAGTATTTTCTTGGTTGGCTATTTTGGTAATTATAAGTTCTGAAATTTTATCATGATTTGACATCCTCTCTTTTTTAGACATACCTCTAGAAATAATTCTTCAATGCTCTTAAATATTGTATCAAGAACAGACCTCCTGAGAGTATATTTGTTCTAGTCCAGCTGCTTTGTTCATCTTTGTTTTCTTAAATATTGTTTTCACTTTCTCTAGCAGTACACACTGAAATTTTTATTAAGGAATTCTAAGAAATTACTAGCTGCTCTGCTTTGGAGAGAGAGAGAGAGAGAGAGAGAGAGAGAGACAGACAGACAGACAGACAGAGGGAGCTAAAGCAGATGTCAAGAAAATTGAAGTACCTCATTAGATAACTTACATTATCCATTACTACAATAGCACGCCTCTGTACTAGGTGGGTTGTCTTTCCCAAATTCTTTCTTACTCCTCTTTGTATCCAAGTGGTCTCATGATGTAGTCTTTATTTCTGTCTCCATTGACCTCTTAAAAGACCTT
The DNA here is from genome assembly GCF_003287225.1 of Phascolarctos cinereus. Lineage (NCBI taxonomy): Eukaryota > Metazoa > Chordata > Mammalia > Diprotodontia > Phascolarctidae > Phascolarctos > Phascolarctos cinereus. The sequence goes on from NW_027556098.1 coordinate 146,836,940, forward strand.
AATACATAGATGGAAGTGCCATATTGAAAACAGAAACTTTAAGGTAGTATTTTGCTCTACCAAGTCAAATACTTTTTCATAATTTTTTAAAAAAATAGTATTTTTTCAAATTACATGTAAAGACAAATTTTAATATTCATTTAAAAAGATTTTTGAATTCTAAATTTTCTCCTTCCTTTCCTTACCTCCTCCCTCCCCTAAGATGGTAAGCAATTTGATATAGATTATATATTGCAATCACGTAAAACATATTTCCTTATTTGTCATGTTGTGAAAGAAGAAACAGGCTAAAAGAAAGAAAACACATAAAAAATATGAAAATAGTATGCTTTGATTTGCATTCAGACTCCATCAGTTCTTTCTCTGGATGTGGATAGTGTTTTTCATCGTAAGTCCTTTGGGATTGTCTTGGATCATTGTATTGCTGAGAAGAGCTAAGTCATTCATAGTTGGTCATTGTACAATGTTACTGTTATTGTGTACAATGTTCTCTTGGTTCTGCTCACTTCTCTTTGTATCAGTTCATGTGAGGCTTTCCAGGTTTTTCTGAAATCATCCCACTTGTCATTTCTTATATGCCTTTTCATAATTAAAAAACCATAAGCACAGTAGGGACTCATATTCTTTACATGTCTCAGTTAATTGTCAGATAATAAAGATGTGGTCATTGTAGAATATTGCTTACAGATGTCTTCAATTGGTATGTAGATGAGTCATAGAAAGGTTTTGTATAGATGGGAAAGTAGGCTTATAGATTGGTAGTTTTTGCTGTTCTCCTGACCTCCTTTTTTAGTTATTAATAAGTTCTGAGATTTTTTTTTATACCTGTATTGTTTCCCCTTCTATTGGATACCTTGTGAACAAATCCTTCAATGCCCTTATAACTGTGTCATCTTTAGCAAGGATCTTCTCTATGTACACTTTGTTTCAATCCAGCTGCCTTTCCCATTTTTGTCCTTTTTAGTGACATTTCTATGTCCCTTACAAGCACATCCAGAACTTTGATGTTAGAGTCTAAATGAGGCTATTCTATTGCTCTTGAGGGTGAAAATAATTTTTACTAGAAGTCTTTGGAGATCTTTTCCATTTTCCTTTTGCTAGTTGTCCTTCCATTTTCATCCTCTAAATGTCCTTGGGATGATTACACTTAGTTAGCTAACTTGACAACCTTTCTTTAAACTGGTTTTCTCCTCCACTGGTGCTATGTGCTTTATGAGACTGTATTGCTTATTATCATCCTTCATCCTTCATAAGTTTTTTACAAATTCAGTTTACATTCTAAAACCAGTGTTTTTTCTCCATCATCCAGGCATGCGCTATAGCCAGTTTGAACCAGTTTGACAGCCAATTGTTAAATTTTTGCTGTGAGGATTTACACCTCAGAAATTGGCAAATGCTATAAATCAGGACTTGTTTTTATCATTTTGTCAACTTTGTCTAGACTTAAGAAAGTGAGGAAAAACTGCTAATAACACAGATTAAACTTGGAAGTGTATCTTGCATACTTTTTTTTGGGGGGGGGAGCTGGTTATATTGGTATACCTTTGACGACATCTCTTTCTCTATGCTTGACGACTAAGTAATGTTTGCTGACCAAGCTACTTTTTAGGCTCTTTTGGTATTATTATGACAATTTATTTATAATAGTTAAACTTCTGTATAAATTATCTTAATTGTTATTAATATTATTTTTGCTGCCCATTACTTATTTAAGTAGATTAGGACTGAGCCATGTCAATTGTATGCCCCAACATTGTCTCCTTATTCTTTCTTTTTGCTTTGTACTAATTCTGATCATGGCTCTGACAAGTTTATGGTTTGTCTCTTTTCTTTTCTATTAAGATATAATCAATCATCTTTGTCATATTATTTGGCATTTGCCATGTCCAGCATCTACTTATTTTTTTCTTGAAGAAAGTTTTCATCACATAAAGTCATGAGGCTTCTATGTAATCTACATATCTTTGACTTACTCATTCCTTCTTCCTGAGTTGTTCTTTTTACTATATTTCTCTCCATCCTTACCCATTCTCATCTTTGCTTTGAAATCAATGGGTATTAAGATATGTGTGGAGATTTAATTTTGAGGGTGTTATCAAATCATTCATAGACTTTTTGTATTGCCTCATCCTCTACATCTGATGTTTCAATTGTTTTCATGGTGGTCTTTATAAAAAAAATATGTGTCATAAATGCTGCAAGATGAGATGAACAGGAATTAGACGTTCCACCTCCCATTTCTGTGCTTTTCCCACAGGCGGTTTCACCCATATCTGGAAAGAACTCCCTCCTCATCTCTGCCTCTTAGAATTCTTTTCTTCTTTCAAGGCTCTGCTTAGGTTCTGTTTCCTTTATGAAGCCTTCCCTGGTTCCTGGAGTTATTAGTACTCTCTCCTTCCTGAAATTATCATGCATTCACAGTGTCATCTCTGTAGATTTGGTCTTCATATTCCCAGTGCTTAGCATTGCACCTTGTACAAAGTAGATGTTTAATAAATGTTTGTTGAGTTGCCAAATTGAACTGAATTTTCTTTATAGGACTGCTCTTTCCCTATAAAATGAAAGGCTTGTCCTCTGATTAAGGAATTTTAGGCTTCAATGAGGATGGGGTTGATTTGTGGACTCTTGGAATCCTACTATGTAGGAGGAATACTATTCTGTCTACACATAAGGCCGAATCTACATGGAGTCTATTCTCTGATTCTGCTTGGTGGATGTGGTAGCCATTAGGGCTTTCCAACTACTTGACTGTTATGCCGTATGGCTCTATGTTGTGATTTTTCATTTATCTAGCAACAAAAGTATAAAAAAGTTTCTTTCCCTTTGACAGCTCCACAAAAGAGAATAAACCATGAAACATGCATGAGCACATGTATATACACACTCACACACAACAATAAGAGATGTTGTTTAACAGGCTTGTAGCACATTCCCATTAAGTTATAAACATATCTTTCGGTGGTTGCTTAAGATAAACAGAAATCTCAAATCACATATCTTTTGGTACAAGAAGCAACTTGTTTGGAAACTAAGGAAAGATTCCGAATGTGAGATGCACCTGAAAAAGATTAGGAGATCATATAAAAGTTATTAACATTTTGATTAGATTTAACATGCTATTCTTAGGATTGAGTATGTTTCAACAGAAAAGTGCCATTATTTGGAGTGTTTTCATCAACATAGACCCTCTAAAACATGAAAATCTCTTTTCCTCCACTCTCAGTTGTGCGCTGTCTGAGCAGCTGGGTTATGACACCAACAGTTTTCAATTACTTTGAATTACTGTCATATAGAGAGGGGTTAGGGCAGCTAGGTGGTGCAGTGGATTGAGTGCCCAGCCTGGAGTCAGTAAGATGTGTTTTCCTGAATTTGAATCTGACCAGATACTTACTAGATTGGGAAATGTTCCAGGTTTCAAAAAGGGAAAGAAAGTAGATTTTTCAAACTATAGGCTATTGACCTTGACTTCAATTTTTGGCAAGATTTTGGAATCCATTACTGGCTTGTGAGAACTTAGGGATAGGTTGATCACTGACAACCAACATAAGTTCATCTGAAATAATGTCAGGCTAATCTAATTTCTTTCTCTTTTTTTTTTTGACAGTTATTTAAATGGTAGATTAGGTGAAGCCACAGAAATAACAGACCTGGATTTGACAGTGTCTTTTCTACTAACCTTGGGGACAAGATAGAAAGATGTTAGCTAGATCATATTATCATTAGGTGGGTTTGAAATAGTCTAAAAATAAATAGATGCAAAGAACGGATATTAGTGGGTCAGTGTCAACCTGGAAGGGGGCCTGATATAGAATTCCCTGAAGCTCTGTCCGGGGCTCTAGTTTGTTTAACTTACAGTGACACGGTTAAGGGCTGAGTGACATGCTATCAGATTTTTGGATCACATGAAGCTGAGTATAGCTATTATAGTGAATGACAGAATATAAACCCCAAAAGACCTTTACAAGCTAGATTGAGGGTCTAAATCTAATAAGATAAAATTTAATAGTGTTAAGTTTAAGTTCCTACTTAGGTTCAAAAAACCAATGGCACAAGTATAGGGTGGAGAACACTTGGCTAGCTGACAATTTATGTAGAAAAGACCTGAGGGTTTTAATGAACCGTGAGTCAACAATGTTACACGTTAGCCCAAAATAGCTAATATAATTGTAGGCTATATAGAGAGGCATAGTGTCCAGAAAAAAGGAGGCAATAGTACAGTTATACTCTGCCTCAGTCAGACCAAATCTGCAGTATTGTGTTCAGTTCTGGGTACCATATTTTCTGAAGGAATTTGCAAGCTAGAATGTGCACAAAAAGGGGCATTGGGAATCAGCTGAGCAAAATAGAGACATCTCGTTTGGAAAAGATAAGACCTAAGGGAGACGCAGCAGCAATTTTCTGGTGTTTGATGAGATAGAATATATAAAACACTTTCCAAATCTTAAAAAGTTATATTAATTTTAGCTATTATTAATATTATTACTTCTCTTGAAAGAGGACTTAGGCTTGTCTTGCTTGGTATTAGAAGGCTAAACTAGGAAAAATAGAATGTAAGCTTTTGGAAGACAGGGACTATTTAAAAAAATTATCCCTAGCACTTAGAAAAGTACTTGGCATATAGTAGGGACCTAATAAGTATTTGTTGAATGAAGTTGCAAAGAATTATCTTTTACTTCAATATAAGGAAAAGCTTGCCAACAACTAGAGTTATAAAAAAGTGGCATGGGATGCCTTGAGAAATAGTGAGTTTCTTTCCATTTGGGGCTTCACTCAAAGGTTGGGTGGACATTTTTCTGCGATGTAATAAAAATTCCTCTTCAGGTACAGCTTAGACTAGACGATCCTTGAGGTCTTTTCAAAGTGAGATTTTATATGAGGGACAGGCTTGCAATTATCATTATGGCATTGAAGAAACTACTACTCACAATCTGGTCTTTAGTTGTAACTTTGTTGGTGACTGCACTCTGGTCATCACATCTTCAATTCTCTTCACAGTTGTTTGCAAGCAGACTGTGAGCTCTTTGGGGGCAACAGAGGGAGCTTGGTTGAGGACAGTAAAGATGAGTGAAGGGATTACTCAACTAAATTACCAACAATGAAACTGGTCATGAATTGCAATGAAATAATAATTCAATTCATCAAACAACTATTTACTGAATACCCACTGAGTGTCCAGTACTTTGCTATGAACTGAAAGGAATATGAAAACAATATAAGACACAGTCTCTGGCCTTGAACATTCCAAGTATTTGGTAAACTGACAGATAAGTATACACAGTTAATTAACAATAACAAGTGTTACATGTAAATTACAAATCAGTGGGACAGACAAGTGCTTGAAGAGGTAAAAGAAAGATTATTTGATACTAAGGTGGTCAGAAAAAGCTTCAAGCAGATTTAGGAAGTTGAATTGGGCCCTAAAGACTGGGTAGGATTTGAGAAGATGGAGAAGAAGTAGGGAAGAAGGAATTTCAGGGAACAAGAGCAGCGTAAACATTCAGAGGCAGGAAAATGCAAGGTGTATTGGGGGATGGTGAGTAGTCAAAGTCAAGTCAATAAGCAGTTATGAAGCACCTTCCATGTGTGAGGCACTGTGCTAAGCAGAGTGGGATACAAGGAAAGGTAAAAAAAAATTGGTCCCCACTCTCAAGAAGCTCATAGTTTAGTGGGGGAGACAATAGGCAAACAACTAGGAACAAACTCGATATATACAGGATAAATTGGGGGTGGTCTCAGAAGGAAGGCACTAAGATTAAGGAGGCCTCAGAGAACTTCTTACAGGAGGTCTCACTTTAGCAGAGACTTGAAGCGGGGGAAGCCAGGAGGTGGAGAGGAGGAGAACATTCCAGGCATAGGGAGGGGAGAAGCCAGTGAAAAAGCCCTGAGTTGGGAGATGAATATGCTTGTACAAGAAACAATAAAGAGGTAGGTTTTGCTGGATTGAAGAGTACATAGAGGAGAATAAAGTAGAAGAAAACTGGAAAGTTAGGAAGGGGCCAGGTTAGGAAGGGCTCTAAAAGCCAGACAGAGGATTTTATTTTTGATCTTGGAGGTAGCAGGGAGCCATTGGAGTTCATTGAATGGGGATTTTGTGTGTGTGTGTGTGTGTGTGTGTGTGTGTGTGTGTGTGTGTATGTGTGTGTGTGTGTGTGAGAGAGAGGGGGGGGAGAGAGAGAGATGGACAGACAGAGATGGTCAGACCTGTGCTTTAAAATTTGACAGCTGAGTGGAGAATGGATTGGAGTAGAGAGAGTCTTGAGGCAGAGAGACCAACTAGAAGTTTATTGCAATAATCCAGGATTGTATGATAACAGCTTGAATCAGAGTGGTGTTAGTGTCAGAGCAAAGAAGGGAATATATAGGATAAATATTATGAAGATAGAAATGACAGGACTTGATGATGGGTTGTATATGGGAGGATTGAGGTAGAGGGGGGAAGAGAGAGAGAGAGAGAGAGAGAGAGACAGAGAGAGAGAGAGAGAGAGAGAGAGAGAGAGAGAGAGAGAGAGAGAGAGAGAGAGAGAGAGGGAGAGAGAGAGAGAGAGAGAGAGAGAGAGAGAGAGAGAGAGAGAGAGAGAGACAGAGAGAGAGAGAGAGAGATGGGGGATCACATAGGTTTTGAGTCAGTTTGGTTGAAGTGGAGAATTTGCTAAAGAGAGTAGGGTGAGGTAAGGCTGGAAAGATTGGTTAGGATTTTATATTTGATCTTGGAGGAAATGGGGAACCTTTGGAGTTTGTGCTTTTGGAAAATCACTTTGACAGCTAAGTGGAGGATAGACTGGAATGAGTAGAGGTTTGAGACAGGCAGACCAGCAATCTATTGCAACAGTTCAGTTACGAGGTGATAAGGGAGAGACACATGTGTCAGGCTGATGAATTTGGACTTTATCTTGTATATATAGGACACATTGAAGAATGAGTATCCATGAAATGTTTTGAGCAAAGGAGTGATTTCTAAAAGGGACACCCTCATTGGGATAGATTCTACTGGTCACACAGATCAGAGGATTTAGAACTTGAAGACACTAAGGAGGTCTATCATTTTACAGATGTAGAAACTGAGTCCTAGGGAGATTAGGTGACTTGCCTAAAGTCAGCTAGGTAGCAAGTAGCAGAGAAGAGTTTGAACCCAGGTCCTCTGGCCTTAGACCCAGTACTCTTTGCACTGTACCATTTGCCTATTTTTCAGTTCATGACAAGGTTTTCCTGAATGCCATAATCTCATTTTCCATATTATTATTTTAAGTCTTCATGGGTAGACATGAATACCCATAGCAAAGTTATGCTCTTTGATAGATATTCTCCTTATGGTTAAATAATCATAGTTGAGGTTTTAATAATAATTCTCTCTTTTTGTATTTTTTTGTGTATTTTTTTCTTTTTTCCTTTTTAGGCAATTGGGGGTGTGACTTGCCCAGGGTCACACAGCTAGTAAGTGTCAAGTGTTTGCTCTGAGGCCGGATTTGAACTCAGGTCCTCCTGACTTAAGGGCTGGTGCTCTATCCACTGTGCCACCTAGCTACCCCTAATTCTCTCTTTTTGGACAAAAGTTAAAAAAAAAAGAATGTTCTCTTTTTTTTGGGGGGGGGGTGTTGGGGAAGAACTCCAGATCTGTGATTGGTGTAGCATGCTCACAAGTGAAGGGACTCCCTTTACCAAAGTAGATTGGCAATGTCTAGTCTTTTTTTTGTTTTGTTGTTGAGGCAATCGGGGTTAAGTGACTTGCCCAGGGTCACACAGCCAGTAAGTGTCATGTGTCTGAGGCCGAATTTGAACTCAGATCTTCCTGATTCCAAGGCCGGAGCTTATCCACTGTGCCACCTAGCTGCCCCAAGGCAATGTATAGTATTAAGCAATAATAATACCATTTATTGCTTTATATGTTATAAATAATACCATTTATGTGCTATAAGATTTGCTAAGTATTTCATATGTACCATCTTATTTGATCCTCACAGTAATGCTCAGAGGTAATGCTTTTTATATCCCCATTTTACAGATAAGGACACTGGGGTTAAGAGTTTAGGTAATTTGCCCAGGGTCACACAGATAGTAAATACATGAGGCAGGATTTGAACTCAGGCCTTTCAGATTCCAAATCCTGTGTTCAATCCATTACAACACCTAGCTGCCTTGGAGAATTGTCTGGGTGCCTGAGAGGTGAAGTGATTTGATATGTGTCACATTAGGTAGTATGTGAGAGGAAGGATTTGAACTTAGGTCTTCCTGACTCCAAGGCAGGTTCCGTATATGCTATGCCAAATGACCTGTATAGGAATGATTCATTACTTTTGAGCAAAATAGGGTCCCTATAATGACTCACAATGCTTGGTGTGGCTGCATTGCAGTGCCAAGAAAGACAGCTCTTTTAAGAGATTTTATCTAACACACCTTCATAACTGTACCTGAAAACTTGGCCTCACTGCTTCCTGGCAGCTTCCTACATGATCAGATTTATTACTGTACCAGCTGTTGGAATATTTGCTCTTCCACACACCCATTTTGTAGAACCATGGAATGGTATATAAGTTACATTTAATAGCTCCTATTTGTGTGGGGCTTGGAGGTTTATACAGTGCTTTCTTAATAATCCTGCGAAGCTGGTGCCGTTCAAGTATTATTACTCCAATAAACATGGGAAGAAATTGAGGCTCTAAGAGGGTTGGTGACTTGCCCAGGGTCACACAGCTCATAAATGTTAAAGCTGGCTTTCTAACTAAAGTCTTCTGGTTTGAGATCAGTGCTCTTTCCACTAGAGCCTCCTCTCTCTTTCCCATTGATCACTGAGAAAGGAAATCCCTTCATTTCCAGTTTGACTGACATCCACGCCTTTCATCTACAACATCCTTGCTTCACTTTACAGGCATGAAGGTCAAAGGGAGTGGAATGTGGATGTGAGGTTAGGGATTTTATCTTCAGAAGCCATTAAGTTGATGAAGCTGTTTGAGATTCGATTGGCTATTGTTAACACAGAGCGAAATGTAACAGCTACTAGAATTCTGAGACCACTAGCATTGATGCATCATTTTTCTTAGGGATCTCTTAGGTAATAATTTACCATCTCAGTTTTGATCCTTTGGAGATCATGGTGTTTCATGACTCATGTCTGTATAGCATCACCAAGAGAAGAGTGGTGTTGAAAAGATGGGGTGTTTGTGTATGGGAACAGTTTGGTATCATTGAGAGCACCACAGTTTCCCTACTAGAGTCCAGACAGCTTCCGTTCTCCAGTTCAGTTTATTGTGTATATGCAGTGCTTGTCCAAAATAATATGGACAAGGATGGACTAAGTCAATGGGTGGCCTATCCAGCTGCATGTCATCAACCAGGAAATGGGCATTCTTAGCCCACTTTTTTCCTCCCCTCTGTAGATTGCTAAGCATTTCTCATTTAAATAGCAATAGAATAACTTGTCAACATCAGTAAGTCCTTAAAGAGTCTGCAGGATTTGATGTCACCAGTATAATGTTATCTGCAACCTGGAGAATCAGGAGATCACCGTTTATAGCAGAGTTTCTGAAACTCAGGTCTTTAGACTCCTAGAGATTTGCAGATAGATTTCAGAAGGTCTGTGAAAAACTTTATTTTATTTCAGTACAATTAGTTGGTTTCATAGATCTGTATTTATTTATATTGTACATTGAAGACATTATTCTGAGAAGAGGTCCACAGACTTTATTAGATTGTCAAAGAGGTCCATGAGGAAAGAAAAAGATTATGAACCTGTGATCTATAGAAGCATACATTTCGAGCAGGAATGGCACTCAGATATCAACTAATTCAATCTAATAATTTCATCAATGAGGAAACAGAGACTCAAGGAATTGAAGTAACATACTCAGGGTCACACTTCCATTTGGACTTTGCACAGAACATTCTTCATGCTATTGTTTTATGCAAAATTATGTGTGAGCCAACACGCAATGGAGAGATGTAAGAGAAGGCTATATCATTGCACCAAATAATAGTTTGCTTAAAAGGAATGGCCTAAAAGACAACACGGTCATACATAATTGGAAAGGAGATGGCCTGAACGTTGTACTTGTAGCCAAAAAAAATTAAAAGACCTTGAGAGAGGCTTGGTACAGTGCATGGCATATATTAGATGCTTAATAAATATTTACTGAATTGAATTTAGGACATTGGATAGATGCTCTATAGAGGATTTTGGAAGACGAAAACTAACTGTATGAAATGAGTTGCGCAGAGAGGTTGTGATGTACACCAGTGCAGAGGACAAGGTGTTGACTATAGTAATATAATTAAGATCGCCTTGCCTTATATGTATATAGCATTTTTAACTTTTTAAGGCACATTTACATTTATTCCCTTAGTAGGCATTCAGTAAATATTTGTCTGATTGATGAATTGAATGATCATTCTCTTACAGTTCAAGGCCAGTTTCAATGTTGGTAAATTGTTGTGTGTTTTTTTTTCTGTGCCCATTCTTTACTGTTTTCAAGCCAACCCCACCTGCTATTACCAGAGAACTCACATTCTGCTTGTAAAACAACTATGAAAAGAATTGAAGATGTGAAGACCAGGGCACAGTTCATCAACAAAGTTAGAACCAAAGGCAAGTCATGGATGGTAATTCCTTTGATGCCATGGTGATGACAGCAGGCCTATCCCTTTCATAAAATCTCATTTGGAAGGGACCTCAGAGATCATCTAGTCCCAGAAAAATGTTCACTCAGCTTTTGCGTGGAGTTTCTGGATGAAGGAGATCCACTATTTCTCAAGGCATTCCATATCACTTTTGTACAAATCTAGTCATGGGGAAGTTTTTCTTTATAGTGAGCTAATGTTTTTCTGCAACTTCTGAAGTAGGCACTGAACAAATTCATATTTAGAATTTGCTAAGGTCCTACTGTGTACAGGGCACTACACTAGGTGTGAATACAAAGATGAAAAGCAGCACATTTCTTGCTCTCATGGAACTCATCTAGGGAGACTTTTTTTAAGTACAACTACAGGTATGATACTAGGTAGAATGGGATATCAGCAAAGAGATATCCTTTGTTCCCCAATTGATAAATGGTCAAAGGATATGAACAGACAGTTCTCAGATGAAGAAATTAAAGCCATCTATAGTCATATGAAAAAATGTTCAAAATCACTATTGATTAGAGAAATGCAAATCAAGACAACTCTGAGGTACCACATCACACCTATCAGATTGGCCAACATGACAAAACAGGGCAATGATAAATGTTGGAGAAGATGTGGGAAAATTGGAACACTAATACATTGTTGGTGGAGCTGTGAAATGATCCAACCATTTTGGAGAGCAATTTGGAACTATGCCCAAAGGACTATAAAATGTGCATACCCTTTGACCTAGCAATACCATTTCTAGAGCTATATCTCAAAGAGATCATACAAATGGGAAAAGGACTCACATGTACAAAAATATTTATAGCAGCTCTTTCTGTGTTGGCAAATAATTCAAAATTGAGTGGATGCCCATCAATTGGGGAATGGATGAACAAGTTGTGGTATATGAATGTAATGAAATACTATTGTGCTATAAGAAATGATGAGCAGACAGACTTGAGAAAAACGTGGAAAGACTTGTTTGGATTGATGCTGAGTGAAGTAAGCAGAACCAGAAGAACATTGTACACAGTAACAGCCATGTTGTGCAATGACTAACATTGATAGACTTAGCCCTTCTCAGCAATGCAAAGATCTAAGATATCTCCAAAGGTCTCATGATGGAAAATGCTATGCAGTTTGAATGCATATGGAAGCACAATATTTGCTATTTTTTTCTTCCATTTTGTTTTGTTTTCTCTTTCTTGTGGTTCCTCTTACTAGTTCTAATTCTTCCTTACACCATCACTAATGTGAAAATATGTGTAATAAGAATGCATATGTATAGCTTACATCAGATTGCATGCCGTCTTTGGGAAGGAGTTGGAGAAAAATTTGAAACTCAAAAGCTTATGGAAGTGATTGTTGATAAAATAAATTAATAAAAAAAGAGAAAACCAAAAAAAAATGAGATATCTTTTGTGCTATGAGGAAGTTTGCAAATGGAAAGGTCACTTTTATCTGTGTAGGTCAGGGAAGACTTCATGGAAGTGATGGCACTTAAGTGGGCCTTGAGAGAAGACAACGATTTAAGAGATGGAGATGTGGAAGGAATGTGTCCCAGGCACGGGAAGAGTCTCAAACAGAGATTGTGTGAAGGGAAGTAGGATGAAATAAAGCAGGAAAAGTAGACTGGGTCCAGATTGTGGAAGGTCTTAGAGTCCAGGCTAAGGAATTTGTATTTTATCCCATTGGCAACAGAGAACCACTGAATACTCTTAAGTAGGACAACATCATGGTTAGACCCATGAATTAAGAAAGCTACTTCCACTTCAGCACAAAGAGGAAGCAGCATGGTGCAATAATTTTGGAATCAGAGGAACTGAGTTTGAATTCTTATTTTGTTCCATTCTATCTAGAAGACCTTGGATTTAACCTTTGTAAGCCTCAGTTTCCTTATCTGTAAAATGAAGGGGTTGGTCTCACTGAGCTTTAGGGCTCTTCTAGTTTAAAATCTATGGTTTTATGAAGGATAACCTTATAGAGGGGAAAGACTGGTGGCTGGGAGACGAGTTAAAAAGCTATTATGATAGAGGAAGGGAGAGGTGATTAATACCTGAATGAAAATGATGGCTCTGTGAGTGAAGAAAAAGGGAAAATATATGAAAGCTATTATAGAGAAAATATGAATAGGATTTGACAAATGGTTGCTATGGGAAGTGAAGGATCAGAAGATATCAGTTTGCAGCTGAGAGATACAAACTGAAGTACATAATGTGTTGCCTAAGATAAGACAGCAACTTCCCTATTTCTGTTGGGGGTATTCCCATCTTCCCAGTAACCCAATTTCATAAACCCAGAGTTTTCATGGGCACCCTGATACCCCTAAACACTTGTAGCTAATTAATTACCAATACTGTTGATTCTACTTTTACGGTATTGACTTTATTCCCTTCTCTCAATCCATATGGTCACTACTCCAATTCAGGCTCTAAGCACACCTTACACCTAAACTATTTAAGCAGCCTCCTAATTAGCTCCATACCCCAGGCCTCTAGCCTCTCTTGTTCTTCCATCCATCTTCCTCAGAGCTGCAAAAATAATTTTCCCAAGGGAAAAGTCTCATTGTACCATTCTCCTGTTCAAAAATCTTCATTGGATCCCCATCGACTATGATAATAATAATAAGTAAATAAAAACTTGGTCTGGCATTGAAGGCTATCCCGTTCATTTTCTTGCTCTCATCTCTCTTTCTGGCTTTATTTCACGTTATCCAAACCCCTTCCCCTTCCCCCTCCACACACTCACTATATTCGTGTTTTGGTGTACCTCCTAATGAGACATTCATACAAGCTGAACTCTATGCCTGAAAGATTCTTTCTTCTATTTCTACATCTTAGAATTTTTGTCTTCCTCCAAGGCCTAGCTCAGGTTCATTATCCTCCATAAGTTTTCCCTAATCCTCCTCTTCATAGTATTCTCTCTCTCCTTAAATTACCTTGTATTTATTCATCTGTGTTAGGTTGCATCTTTCTAGCAAAATATAAACTCTTTGAGGACATGGAATGCACCTGTATTATTTATTTTTGTATCCCCAGCATCTAGCAGAATGTAAGTGCTTAAAATTTGTTGGAAAGAATTGGATTAGTGGCCAGGCTAGGGAATAAAGCTCAAACCTCTTAGATCTAAAATCTTTTCATTTTTCATGGCACTATGATGCTTCCCCAGTATTTTGTAAGGCCTAAGCCAGTGGTTTTCAATCCTTTAAAGGGTCTGGATACCTTTATGATAATAAAATATTTCTTGGACACCTGTCTGTAGACTGAGAAAATACATGAGGACAAAAAGCTGCTATGAATTCAATAGTGCTTCTAAGAGGATATGTGGGTTTTTTTTTTCACAAGGCAATCAGGGTTAAGTGACTTGCCCAGAGTTATACAGCTAGTGAGTATTATGTGTCTGAAGCTGGATTTGAACTCAGGTTCTCCTGAGTCTAGGGTTGGTGCTCTATCCACTGTGCCACAACAGCATCTCTCTATGTATGTATGTGTATATATTTACATACATATTAAAACAGTAATACATGTATCTAGGTTAAGTTTGCTGGGTTTTTTTTGTTTGTTTGCTTGTTTGTTTTTGGTTAGGCAATGGGGTTAAGTGACTTGCCCAGGGTCACACAGCTAGTAAGTGTTATGTGTCTGAGGCTGGATTTGAACTCAGGTCCTCCTGAATCCATGGCCAGTACTATATCCACTGCGCCACCTAGCTGCCCCTAAGAATCAAGTCAGGGTTCTTTTATTGTTTTTTGTTTTTTGGCTAGGCCATGGGTTAAGTGACTTGCCCAGGTCATGTAGCTAGTAAGTGTCAAGTGTCTGAGGTTGGATTTGAACTCAGGTCCTCCTGACTCCAGGGCCAGGGCTGTATCCACTGCACCACCTAGCTGCCCTAGGTCAAGTATTATGGACTCATAACCTGTCAATAACTCTAAGGGCTTGCACCACTAGGGCCCAGGGCCCATGGTCTACCCATTAAGAGCTATTGGTCTAAGGCATAGGAGTAGAGTTTTAGAAACACATTTAATCAAAAATCAATCCTTTTCAAAAATGAGGGAGCTTTCATGTATGAATGCTAAACGCTTAGTACAGATTAGTAAAGAGCTGGAGCTCAAGTCAAAGGATCTGGGTTCAAATGTCTACTCTATTATTAACTACCTTTGGGAGCTTGAACAAATCATTTCATGTTTGTATGCCTTAGTTTCCTAAGTGAAGAGGTTGAACTAGATGACTTCTAAGGGTCTAAATCTATGATCCCCAAAGTAAGAAATCAGTTTATTTGGAAAGTCAGTTATTTACCTAGTTCCTGTGAAATGAGACACCTTGAACAGTGTTTTAGATAACTGAGGAGTTCCTACCTAAATGCAAGCCCTTGAATTCATGAATCATTCAATCTAACCTGTTATGGGTCTAGAATGATATGAAGAGCTAGGTGAGGCAGTGAGGAATGGAAGCTTCATCCGTATTGATTGTGTCTTTTTGGGTAAACTAGAGTTTTGTTTCTCTCCTCACTGAGGACTCAAAGGCTGCATCTCGGCAATGCCAAGCATCTGGGTGAAAATTGAAGCATGTCGTGCAATCATCCAGATGTTTTCCAAATATTCCAGATGACCAACTACATGTTTCACTTCCCATCTGGATGTTTGGGTTTCAAATAGATAATGAATGTTTCTTTGTCAATCAAATTTATAAAAACACATAAACTAAAATACTGCTGGGTGGACGATGAGTCCAGATGAATGCTTGAGGAGTAGCCAGTGCCTAGGTGTAAATGGGCTAAAACAACAGCAATAAACAACAAAACAAAACATACAAACCCAATCCTCAGTTACTGAGATGTCTTCAAATTGGAAACAATCCTTATAATGTGGAAGACAGGATTTTTTTAAAAGTTTCATCCACATGTTTGGGGTAGTGTAGCTCACCATCTGAGTCTACACTGGCAGAGAGAAGAGAAGACCTGAGTGGTTATGTAATGAACTGGAACAGCAGCCTATCTGTAAGCAGTCAGTCTGGACTGCCTGAGCAGGAAAAAAAGGGAAAACTTCTTGTTAGTCGCAGGCATTTTGACTTGAAATATCTGAATGGCCCACTCCGTGCCACAGGGCCATAGCGACCTGGAAGTCAAAAGGCCTAATTCATGGAAAATGATGGCTTCTGATTTTCTCTCAGACACTGGTTTGAGCTCAGGGTTGATCTTTTCTCATCATTCTTCTTAATCACTGTTTTTGGCATACAGTGACAGGCCAAGCAAGATCAAGTGAGGGTTACCATGAAGGAAGAACAAGGACAGAGAAGAGTTGGAGGGCATTTTTTTTTCTGGCAAATTTGAATGCTTGGAGAGGGGCACAAGAAGAAAAAGTTAATGTTAAAGAATACTTGATAATTTGATTTGCGTGGTGGGGGTGAAAAAGGGGTGCTGAGGAGAATATCCCTCATGGACAAAAATGGGTCATTTAAAAATCTTCAAATTCTGAATAAAAAGCCCCTTCACGTGTTATTGTTTCAAATAATAGAGGAGCTTGAGTATCTGTTGTCAGAAAAGTAGAGGAAGAAAATGATTAATTAAAACTAAAAAAAAGATATGTGGGCATGTGGAGACTGAACTGCACACAGATAAATACTGCTGGGTTTCCAGAATGTTTGTTTTCATCCAGAGACATTCAGGCAGAGGAAAATAATTCTTAATTAAGTTTCTATCAACCTACTAAACCTTCCTGATTGGAATGTTTTACACAAAACATGAATGCCTTGCCCCTGTTAGAGCAGCCCAGTCTACTAGAGTGGCAAAGTGGCTTGCAGCACTCTTCCTTTAACACGGGGAGGAGAAAAAAAAAAGAAACAGAGAGAGAGAAAAAGAGAGAGAGAGAGAGAGAGAGAGAGAGAGAGAGAGAGAGAGAGAGAGAGAGAGAGAGAGAGAGAGATCAACTTTTTTCTCCCCACCTATTCATTTTTCAGTTTTGTGATTTCTTTATATCGTCTTTCAGGGCCACTTACCACTTCGACTACTATAGCGAAATGTCAAGCAAAGGGCACTTTGCAGCTTGCAACATCTGCATCAGGTTGTGAAATCCTAACAATGCAACAAGAGAGAGCTATGTAAAAATGCCTGCCGCGGATGCTGTTGCATAATTTGTTATGATAAATAGCTTGGACAAATGCTAATCAAAATTTCATTTTGGTTCTACCTTATTTGGCAAGATGAATGCATGACACGGCCGGAGGAGCTGGGTTTTGTTAATTTGCAGATGTCTTTTCTCTCTCCTCTCTGCCCATGTTTGTAGCAGCCCATGAGTTTTCCCTTCAGCCCGATTCTTTCACCTGCATCGACATCTCTATAGTCCCACCCACATACAGGAGGCATGTCTATGGGGGGAGCAGGGCTATGGACTACACACATGCGATAAATTTACATTCCAGAAACCAAAAGTGATTTAAAAGATTTGAAGACAGCCACGATGACAGTGTCTATTACTGTTCTCTTCGCAAGCCCCTCTCTTGAGACAGACTGGTGAAAGTATGCAGTTTATTAGGTTGGGAAACAACAGGGAATCCTTATTTATTTGGCATTTAGACTATGCATTGGGTTAAGAAGGGGTGCTGATGGTGGTGATAATGGTATTGAGTTGGAGGGGGAGCAGAGTGGAGGCAGGAAACTGACTGGAAATGGAGTTTGAAGAATCATTATCTATACCATTCTTTGATTGGTGAATTTCCTAAATAGATCTGCTAGGATGATGTCACCCCATTTTATTCACTGACCTTACTGTGTTGGAGCGAAAAGATGAATATTTTCACCCATGTGAATCGGGGAGCCAGTGAATAAGGATTTACAAGCCAAGACCACCACATAAAGGCTCAGGGCCTGCCTACTGTTTTCCTTCCTCCATCAGAAGAGAGCTACTGACACCACTCGAAGGCCCTAAATGAAAGGCCTCATTTACTTACACCTTCCCCAATCGGGCAGAGGCATTTTTAAGTGTCCCTGACACAGATCACTATGCATGGAAAGTATTAAAGTTGGAGGTGTTGCCTGGACACAAGATTTCTGCGGTCGGAATGGCCTGTTCTGCCTCCCAGGTCTTAACCTTTCATAGTTAGACAGACAACCAGGGAAGTAGGAAATCGAAACAAGCTATGTTTAGCTAAATTTTACATACCATAATCTCTTTACCATGGTCAAGCAAGGCAGGAATTCTCAAGATGATCTGTTCTGGTACAAATCCATTCCAGAACAGAGTGATTTACAACTTAGCACCATTCTCTCCTTTTCCCTGAGAGTGAAGTTAAATGACCCACGAATAATATTGCTATGGTCTAGGACTAGCTAGAAGGGTGAGCTAAAGGGTGGTCTCAGGCATTGGCTTTCAACCGAGGAAACTCAAGCTCAGACACTGCTCCCAAACCATAGTAAGGGTCAAGTACTATTCCTATTTTAAGAGGTTGACAATGCATTGAGTTATGAGGTCTGAGAGGGAAGCACTGAGTCTGCCCTGTCGTGTCTCAGGTTGGCCTTCCCTTATCTCTTCCCAACTTTTATGTTTTGACTCTTAAATAAAACCAGGTCAGTGACGTGTCTTTTGTTCTGCTGGCCCCACTTTTCTTGCCTGCTCCTTTTGCAGCAATAGACCCGATTACCAGGATGGCTGGTCCAAGTTACTGTTTTCTTCTTGTCTCTTATTTGATCTAAAAAGATATCAAGTTTTTAGTGGTCGGGGGTGGGTGGGGAAGGTTGTGAGAAGAAAGGAGAAGAGTAAGAAACCCTGAAGGCACCCCCCCATCCCAGTCCACCTTGAAGTTAATACAAGCTCCCTAATATATTTCAACAGTACCCAAAAACATCTGACAGAGCTATAAATAGAAAAAAGTAAGATGTTGAAATTATTTTAAGACAGATGCCTTTTTAAACTGTATTAAGAACACCTATCAAGGCTCCTAGTTGCACAGTTCCTCAAACAGGAGGTATTTTATCTTCACAACATCTGGAGCTGTCAAAGAGGTAATGCTGTAGACCTTGCCAGATGCAGGCACTCCATACATAAAAGTGCACTAACAAATCATGCCCTTAATAGCACTACAACACAAGTGTTTCTTATACATCCATGAAGAAAACTAGGGCTCTGGCACAAGGAAGACTCACTGTCCTCTTTTCAAATTCCTTCCCCAAATCACCTTCCTTGCAATTGCAATTTTTGAAGAAGCTAACTGCAAGCAAGTTTATTTTCTTGGCTTATTAGAGGTGATTGACAAGAAAGCCTTTTTTCTCTTCAGGGTGAAAAAAAAACCCCCAAAACTCCTGCCCTGTAAATTGGTGTGCTTGACATATCTGGGTAAATTTGTAACTTTGCTCAAAGGGATCACTGCTTAGTCTCTTTGGATTTTCTACCTGCCCTATTGTGGAAATATTGTGGAGTAAGGTGAGGCATAGGGAGGGGAGCCATTTGTTTTTTGAAGGTGGCTTATGTGCATTATTTTATATTGCTGAAGGTTTTATAAAACTGCAGTATGACCATTGTCAAGCCCGTAGCAATTGGTAAAAAAAAAAAAAAAGAAAGAAAACTCAGACTGGTTCTGAACAGGTGTTACATGTGCTGGATCTGCATGATTAAAAAAAATGCTTCAATTTAAACAAAAGTTGAACATTATTTTTAAATCTTTTCAGGGAAAATAACCAAACATTCTCATAAAAAAGAGTTTGGTCCAGATGATCAACTGGATTTTTATCTTCATATGAAGGTGCTACAGGAGAAATAATAATTTTAGAATACTAGCATGAAAGAGCTTAGAACTTTAAACAACTTTCTTATGTCTAACAACAACACTACCACATTTCCTTGCACTAAATTATTTTAGAATACAATAGTAAGGGTTTGTAGCAGTGGAGACAGAAAGAAAATATCTGTTTATATCCTTAGGAACTGATAGTCACCCTATCTTCTGTCAGCATAATAAGGAAGAGAAAACCTGCCTGGGGTGAGGAAAAAGCTGGTGCTGGAATAAAATTTCATTTGTTGTGTGGTTTTTGCATTGGAAAATTGGGGCATATTTCTGTGCTTAGGTCCCCTACAATATACTCTTCCTGATTTAATTTTCCTATAGATTGTAAGGCCATTCCCTGAAACCTCAACAATGTGCCGTGCCTCGCCTATATTTCCACTGAGCAAACAGTGGCTGGGCACGGCTGGCAAGGGATTAGCCCAGGGGTCAAATGTTTAAACATCTGGCTTTTCCATGAACCCAGATCTCACTTTGGACACCTCTGTTTCAGAAGGAAGCCGAGGCCGCTGATGTGGTTTACAGGACATTCTTGCTGGAGTTTTCTCCTTTATCCCCTCTGGTTCTCAGGGAAGTACACACGAGTGGAAACAAGGAGCTGCGACTTCTACCACCCTGTGGTAACTTTATGCCATGACATATGCTCACTGGAATGGGGTCTTCTTGGCCACTCTCTGGAGTCAGATCCTGGAAGGTGGCTTTGTTTTCAAGGCCTTCAGAATCATCTTTATTGATTCTGGTCCCATTGCTGGTGCTGGGCATCCCCAGGGGCAGGAAATTGTCACTTGGGAGGAGCCCTGATATATTTTTAAAAACAACCAAAAATTGTTATGGCATTTCTGATCCCTAAAGGGAAGACAAGGTTGTCTTTTTTTTTTTCTGGGGGGGGAGAGTTCAGAGAACACTGACTGAGAGTGTCTTCAATGAAATGGGTTTCTAAGGCGCCTCTTAAATAATAGGAAAAAGAAGTGCGGGGGGGCATTCTATCAAAACAGAAATACTGGGGTGTGTACC
Organism: Phascolarctos cinereus; assembly: GCF_003287225.1. Taxonomy (NCBI): domain Eukaryota; kingdom Metazoa; phylum Chordata; class Mammalia; order Diprotodontia; family Phascolarctidae; genus Phascolarctos; species Phascolarctos cinereus. Next base: position 146,857,318 of record NW_027556098.1, read on the forward strand.
ACACTGAAGGCCCACAAACAAGACCGTTAGGCCCAATTTAAAATGGAAGGTGGTCTGTGCTGATGGAGTCCCAGAAAACATCCTTGCTATTTGCATTTTTCCTAGCCTGCACATTTTCCCAAATGTTCTCCTGTAACCTCCAATTTTATACATAGCAGATGGCCTTCAAACAAATCAAGGAGCAGAAGCTACAAAAGAAAAAAAAAGGACAGAGAAACTCATATATTTCTTCAAACGATAAGATGAACTGCAGATGTTTGCTGAAGGGAGATGCTGATGCCGACAGCTTAAGAAACGGCTTAAAGAAGAGTCCACTTGTGTTGAACGTTGGACAACCACAGTAGCTGTCCAGGTGTGATTTATGGGGGTTGTTTTCAAGATTTTATGTCACTAGAGGAATTGCAATTAAATTACTCTCCCTTTTCTTCCCCACAACAAATATAATTATTAATTTATGCCCTGAAAAGCCAAGCAAACCCCTTACTACCTTTCAGTCAAGTTCCATTTTTTGAGGGTGAACAAAGATATTCAGGCACCATTCCACAGGTCGATCAATCTTCCCTCATTTCTGACCAACAAACCTTCTTCCTTCTGGACTTTGCTGCACGTGGTTCTCAGGCTTTGCGGTTCTTATCTGACACCTGCAGCCAAATTAATCTCAAGTTAAGCTTGACAAAGTTCCTAAAAGAGAAACAGTTGTCTGTTTCAGAACCCAAATGTATATAGAAAACAGCTGCTTGAAAGGTAGTTTGAAAGAGATGAAGAAGAAAATAATCATTACAAAGCATTTTAAAATGAACTTCAAGGCTATATTGTTGAGGGCCAACTGAGACCTGTAATTAACAGGATGGTACCCTAGTCAGTTTCAGTGCTTCTACTAAGACCTCCATTTCCAGGGCTTGTTGTGACTTGGACATAAATATTTATTACAAACTGAAACTGGGAATGCAAGACCTTCCTCAGGGATTGCATTCTCTTCTTTCCTGCCCCTTCTTCCCCAAGGCTGAGTGTAAAGCCAAGGAATGGGATCTATTCCAGACACACAGACACACAGACACACACACACACCCACCCCCCCACACACACATGTACACATACACACGTACACTCGTACAAACAAGCATGTGCACACAAGGCCTATCCCAAGCTGGGGGTATGTGGGGTGGGCACCAGACAACAGCAGACCGTGGAGTTATCTGGCGAAGCAGCAGGATGAAATCCAAGTTATCTGGCTCCTAGAACAGAAATGTGCGAAGCCTTTGAAGTAACCACATCTCAGGTGGAAGCCCCTTAGAGCTGCTTGGGGAGGAAGCCATCCGTTTTCCAAACGTAAGGGGTCTCTCTTGGCTCCTGAAGAAGGGCTTGGAGGGAAAATTCCTCAGAAGCATTGTGTTTGCATTCAAACTGAAGGCTCTGAAAAGTGATTACCCAAAGTCTGGGAGAGCAGCTGTTCTCCATATCTTCTGAGGTCAAAGAGGGCATGTACTCAGCAACAGCATGAGGGATTTAGGTGAGACATATGTAGGAGGTTTTGGGATGTTTGATCTTGGGCATTTTTTTTAAGGTTTCATTTTCCTTATCTGTAAAATGGGGATAATAATATGTGTTTAACCACCAGGTGGCATTGATAGCTATTTGTCTAATCATGTTTAACAAAAGGGAACTGGGTGCTAGTGAGTCCCCTGCTCACCCTAGTGGTATGCACTTGCTTGCCTAGTAGAAATGTAAGTTTTGTTAAGTAAGTGCTGTTTGTGGTTTCTCAGAGGATAATCACCTTTCCATCTTTAAGTTCCCCCTGTCCCCAAAGGGTAGCCTTGAATGTTATCAAGGGGTATGTAGAATCATAGATTTACCTAATCAGAAGTTAGCTCTTGAGCCCCTACCCTCCAGAAAACCCCACTTACTTCTTTAAACTTGCTGTAACTCAATAAGCCCTACTCACATGACCTTGGAATAATGATGTTTGTTTGCTCTATATAGAAGCAAATACATATGTTTGAACACTACATAATGGCAATTCTTACACTTATGGAATTTATACAAACATATAAACAGTACATAATAGCTAGCATGAATAAAATTTTAAAAGAAATCTACCAAGTTGTTCTCCTAAACCTGGAAGTCCTTCAAACATAGTATATCTGGAGTCTGGAGCCCTGGAAGATACATAGTCTAAAGATGTTTGGTTTCCCATGACTGCGCTCCCTTTCACCAGGCAGAAGAGTACAAACAAGAGTTTCCACGGCAGGTGGAGCTCATAATTTTAGAAGGCCAGGCTAAAGCTAAACACATATACATTTTGGAGAAACTCTGGACCTAGATTTCACAACATAGGGAATAGACTTGGGATCCGGAACTTGGGAGAAGAGCAAAGCTTCCATTTCAGGGAATATTCTTGGTCTTGGTTTCTTGTTCTGGCAGGAACCTCTATTTTTGTCCAGCCACAGGTAGCCTCTCATTGAACAGGCTGAGTGGACTCACTGGCTTCTCTCTCTGACCTAAGTGGTACCCCATGGTGCCAGTTGCATTTCTCTTTTCACTTCATGTGAGTAATCCCCGCTTCCCTCACGGTGCAGCCAGCTCATATTGACTTAGGAGAGCTGATTGTTAAAATTTCAATGTGAGCATTTACCCTCGAAAATCAGCAAATGCTGCAAACAAGGACTTGATTTATTGTTTGTATAGACAATAAGAGAGTGATGGGAACATGTTAATGATGCAGATTAAATTTAAAAGATGTTGTGTATGCATTCCCCCCCCCCCAAGAGTTGGTTGTTAAAATTTACCATCACTGCCCTGGTTGTTGGGTACTCTGTACACCGTAAAGCCTATATGAATGTCAGGTAAGTGCTGAATAAATGCTAGCCATTATTACTGTTGATGAGTCAAATGACTATGTAGTTAACTTTTGCTAATTATTTGCAGATATATAGGTGGGTAAGTAAATTTGTGAGAAATCCAAAATAAAAATTTACCAGTTTACAAAGAACCTTAAGACTTACAAATGAGATATATTATATTATTTGAAATAAAATGATGAGTTACTTTGAGAACCCTCTATTTGACTTTGGGAAGTGATTTATGATTATAATTGTTTTTGGAAGTATAAATTCATGTAAAAAATCATGTAAAAAAGTAACAAAGCCATATTGCAAAGATTTGACTCAAGAGCGGTTGAGAAATTTTCCGTGTTCTTCATCCTCTTTTTTCACTTCTCCTCCCCTTTGTCTTTCTCTGTTCAACTGATCCTTTCAATTCCCTAGCTGGGAACAGAGCATCACCTCTCAGATTAATGCATGGTTTTCCCTCTTTGTACCCTTCTTTGAAGCTTGGGAGATTAAATGTTTAACTTTCTCTGCCTTCAGAGTAAAGAAAGGGATGTTAAATATATTTATAAAAAAGAAAATAATTAGAATAGGTGCTTAGTGCTAATAAAGTTTAAAGTCAAAACTTCCACACAGTTCACCTAGAAGTCTCAAGCGAATGCTAAGGGGAGGGCACTTTGAAGGCTTAGGGGGCAGCACTTTCTACAAATTAGCTCCATAGGGAGTCATGTAATGCTAATGAAACTAAGGTTAGGAGCTCCATACCCAAACGCTATCCTTTGGCCATGTTTTGCTCTTAGCCTAGGCAGCAAGCAGGTAAACATGTTAGGTTAGTTATAAGAGAGAGGATGTATGCGGCTTGGTGAAAAGTTCATAACTGGACAAGGAACACTGTGGTCCTCAAGATGAAAGATGATGCATTACTCTCACTGGAAGGACAATCTAACTGTCCAATAAGATAGATTGAGTGAATGGAGGTGAAGTTAAGTTTCAGCTTAAATATAGACAAATAAATATAACACCTATCCACTCTGGAGTATTTCTGCCAATGAATGACTGCATCCATCCACGATAAAGATAATGAATCAGACAGTCAAGTCAGATTGTTCAGTACCACCACCACTCCACTCCAATACGGCAAATTTGGCTTACTTGATTTGCAATCATCTATGAAGAATCAGAAGCTATTTCTAGACACCTAGGGGAAAGCCATAGCAAACAAATAAGTAAAAGACATGGACTTTAGAGTGACCATTGGTTAGAACTAGAAGGTATATTAGAGAGGGTAAATATTTGTGGATAGATAGATCAATAGATAATAAGTAGCTATACAGGTGAGTAGATAAATGATAGATATGTAGGTGCCTGGCACATAGTAGGTACTTAATAAATGTTTATTGACTGAAAGATAGATGGATAGATAGGTGCATAGGTAGGTAGATAGATAAATAGATAAGCAGGTAATTGATAGATGAACAGATAAAAGATAAATAGGTAGATCAAAAGGTAGTTAGAAAGATAGGTGATAGGTAGTAGATAGGCCAATAGATAGGGAAAGAGAGAGAGGGGGACAGAGAGGAGGGGGAGAGAGATAAGTAGACAGGTAGGTAAGTAAATAGTTGATAGATATATAGGTAAATAGGTTCCTGCCACATAGTAGGTGCTTAATAAATGTTTATTGATTGAAAGACAAGTAGATTAGTAGATAGATAAATAGATAGATAGATAGATAGATAGATAGATAGATAGATAGATAGATAGATAGGTAGATAGATAGATAGATAGATATTACAAATATCTTGGTCTGCAGATGAAGAACTGATGCCCAGACCAAAGAGAGGAAATGATAGGCCCAAAGGTATCCAACTATTTAGCACAGAGGTAGAAATAGAACATGAGTGTCCTGATTCCCTGTCCATAACTCTTTCCATTTGGGATTACTGTAGACTGTAATGAGTAAGGAGTGACAAGGTCAGTGTGCTAGCAAGACCCTTGTCCTTTAACAGCTCTCTCATCAGCTCTCATTTATCCACGATGTGAATTTTCCATAATAAAAGTATAATCATATAACTATTTCTTTTCTCCCCTTCCTTCTCCCCAGCATGCATTTTTAGGTTACCACTCACCATATGTCAATACATGCTCAGGGAATACCAATTTCTTAACATAAGTTTGAGAAAAAATAATTAAGAAGATAAATATCTGAGAGAAAAACAACAAAAAAGTAATGATTTTCAAGTATAAATAGAAATTATTTTGGATGAACCAAGACTGTTTTCTTCCATTAGCAAGAAGCTAGGTGGTATAGTAGATAAGAGCCCTAGATTTGGAGTCAGAAAGACCTGAGTTCAAAACTGGTCTCAAATATTCTTACCTGTGTGACCCTGGGCAAGTCACAACCTCTGTCTGTCTCAGTTTCCTCAACTGTAAAATAAGGAAAATAATAGTACCTACTTTCCAGTATTGTAAAGATAAAAATGAAATCATATTTATAAAGTACTTAGAACAGAGCACAGTGCCTGACACACAGTAAGCACTTAATAGATGCTTGTTAATTTTTTTTTTAAACCAGCATAGATAAATTGAGTTGGTTGCATGCATTTTTATTGTTTAGTCATGTCCTACTATTCATGACTTCATTGGGTTTTCTTGGCAAAGATACAGGCGTGGTTTGCCATTTCCTTCTCCCAGATGAGGAAACTGAGGCACACAGGGTTAAGTGACTTGCCTATGGTCACACAGCTGGTTAAGTGTCTCGAGGTCAGATTTGAACTCATGAAGATGAATCTTCTTGACTTCAAGCCTGGCACTCTATCCATTGCACCACCTAGCTGCCCCATAGTTGCATGCATACTATTATACATATATAATATATGCCTACCATGTTTATATATATATATATATATATATATATATGTATGTATATATATATATGTATGTATATATATATATATATATATATATGTATGTATGTATGTATATATCAAACCTCCTCCCAACTTATATTTTATTTTGAAGCCAGATGATGACTAACATTTTTTAACTATATAACTCAGTTTAATTATGATTCTTTTTCCTTTTCTCTACCAAATTCCTACCCTCAGTGGCATGGTGTGACCTTTTAAAAGAGTTCTTGTTATTCTAAGTTCTATAGACACTAACGAGCATGAACATTTCTATATACAAAGAACAAGAACAGAGGGATCTCATATGAAACTGCTGATCTCTATTATGTACAACTAATTTAAAATACAACATACGCATGCATATATACACATGTATGTATGCAAGCATATGTGTATATATGTACATATATGCACCTATATGTATACATGTATGTGTTACATTCAACATGTTGGCTCCAGATCTGTCCTGCTTGTCTGTCTCCCACTGAATTTCTTTCTGTTTTCTTCTGTATATTAAAAAAATTAATAGTCTCTCTCTTTTTCTGTTTGAATCACTGTCCCCAATGATACTCTCCTCTTCCCCCTTCCTCCAAATCCCTCTCTTATAACAAGTAATCATAGATTAAAAAAACCAAAACTTTGCATTGGTCATGTCCAAAAAATATGTACCTTTTTCTGTGCCTCTAATCTATCACCTCTTTGTCAGTAAATGGAAGCATGTGTCACCTTCTGGAATCATCACTGGTTATCATATTGATCAGAGTTCTTAAGTCTTGAGAAGTTGTTTTCTTCACAATAATATAATTGCTATATGACTTGTTCTCCCAGTTTCCTCACTTCCCTCTGCAATATTTCATATAAGTTTTCTAATGTTTTTCTGAAATTGTGGGGTTTTTTTGCTAAGATATTCTTCTTACTTTGCCATGATATTCCATGACATTCATGTATCTAAATTTACTCCTTCCCAAATGATGATCAATTTGTTTATAGTTCTTTTCTATAACAAAAGGGGCTGCTATAATGTTTTGGGGCACACGGGTTCTTTCTCACTTTAGGGTATACGTCCTAATAGCGGTATTGCTGGGTCAAAGGGTATTCACACTTTAGAAACTTTTGGATATGGTTTAAATTGCTTTGAAGAATGGCTATATCAATTCACTGCTCTTTTTTAAAATTAAAATTTATTTTTAGTTTTCAACATTCACTTCATAAGATTTTGAGTTTTAATTTTCCTTCCCCGCCCACTTCTCTCCCCCTGCCCCAGAAGGTGTACAAAGCTATATTTTCTCATTAGTCATGATGTAAAATACAATTAGAACTAATGAGAGGGACCATGAGAATGAAGCAATAAAACAAAACAACAAAGGAAAAGGAGAGCAAATAGTAGGCTTCCATCTGCATTCAGACTCTGTATTTCTTTCTCTGGGTGTAGATAGCAATTTCCATCATGTATCTTTTGGAGCTATTTTAGAATCTTGTGTTGTTGTGAAGAGTCAAGTCTATCAAAGTCAGTCATCCCATAATGTGGCTATTATTGTGTACAATGTTTTCCTGGTTCTGTTTATTTCACTCTGCATCAATTCATGTAAATCTTTCCAAGATTTTTTGAAGTCTGCCTGCTCATCATTTCTTATAGCACAATAGTATCCCATTACATTCATATGCCACAACTTGTTCAGCCATTCCCCAATTGATGGATGTCTTCTAAATTTCCAATTCTTTGTCACCACAAAAAGAGCTGCTATAAATATTTTCGTATATGTGGATCCTTTTCCTGTTTTTATGATCTCTTTGGGATACAGACCTAGAAGTGGTATTGCTGGGTCAAAGAGTATGCACAATTTTATAGCTCTCTGGGCATAGTTCCAAATTGCTCTCCAAAATGGTTGGATCATTTCACAACTCCACCAATAATGTATTAGTGTTCCAATTTTCCCCACATATTCTCCAACATTTATCACTGTCCTGTTTTGTCACATTACCCAATCTGAGAGGTGTGATGTGGTATCTCAGAGTCATTTTGATTTGCATTTCTCTAATCAATAGTGATTTAGAACACTTTTTCATATGACTACATATAGTTTTAGTTTCTTCCTCTGAGAACTGCCTGTTCATATCCTTTGACTACCAATAAATTTGACTCAGTTCTCTATAGATTTTAGAAATGAGGCCTTTATCAGAGACACTGGTTGTAAAAATTCTTTCCCAGTTTTCTGGTTCCCTGCTAATCTTGGATGCATTGGATTTATTTGTACCAAAACTTTTCAATTTAATGTAGTCAAAATTGTCCATTTTTGCATTTCTTAATGGTCTCTATCTCTTGTTTGGTCATAAATTCTTCCCTTCTCCATAGATCTGAAAGGTAAATTATTCCTTGCTCTTCTAGTTTGCTTATAGTGTCAATATTTATATCTAAATCATGTATCCATTTTGACTTTATCCTGGTATAGACTTCAAAGACTCCAGCTTTGGATTTATCAAATAGTAGGTTAGTAGAGTCATTGACTGTTGTGCCTTGCATACCTAACCTATTCCACTGATCCACCACTCTATTTTTCAGCCAGTACCAAGTAGTTTTGATGATTGCTGCTTTATAATACAAGTTAAGATCAGGTACAGATAGGCCACCTTTGTTTGCATTTCTTTTCATTAGTTCCTTTGATATTCTGGAACTTTTTTTCTTCCAGATGAATTTTGTTATTGATTTTCTAGCTTTATAAAATAATTTTTGGTAGTTTGATTGGCATAGCACTAAAAAAGTAAATTAGTTTAGATAGAATTGTCATTTTTATTATATTAGCTCAGCCTACCCATGAGCAATTGATATTTTTCCAATTATTTAGATCTGACTTTATTTGTGTGAAAAGTGTTTTGCTATTGTGTTCATATGATTCCTGGGTTTGTTTTGGCAGGTAGACTCCCAAACATTTTATAATGTCTACAGTAATTTTAAATGGAATTTCTCTTTCTATCTCTTGCTGTTGGGCTTTGTTAGTAATATAAAGAACTGCTGATGATTTTTGTGGGTTTATTTTATATCCTGCAACTTTGCTAAATTTGTTTATTATTTCAAATAAGTTTTTACTTGATTCTCTAGAATTCTCTAGACATACCATCATATCACCTGCAGAGTGATAGCTTTGTTTCTTCTTTGCCTGTTCTAAATCCTTCAATTTCTTTTTCTTCTCTAATTGCTACAGCTAACATTTCTAGCACAATATTGAATAACAGCGATGATAATGGACATTCTTGTTTCACCTCTGATCTTAATGGAAATGCTTCTAGTTTATCCCTATTGCATATAATGTTTGCTGATGGTTTTTGATAGATGCTATCATCTATCATTTTAAGGAAGACTCCATTTATTCCTATGTTCTCTAGTGTTTTTAATTAGAATGAGTATTGTATTTTGTCAAGTGCTTTTTCTGCATCTGTTGAGATAATCGTATGATTTCTGTTAGTTTTGTTGTTGGTATGGACAACTATGCTGATAGTTTTCCTAACATTGAACCAGCCCTGCATTCCTGGTATAAATCCTTTGTTTCTTCTTCTTCTATAATATAAGTCCTTCATCTTTGTCCAGCCCATTCTAGTCAGTTAAATGTATTTGCCTTCCCAGGTTTCTTTTGTCTCCTGTGTTTTGATTTTAAAGTTTCTACTCAGTTGTAGTCCTTTCATTAAGAATGCATAAAAGCCATCTATTCTATCAAAAGCCTGTTTTTTCCTGTATAAGATTATAGTTAGTTTTGCAAGCCAAGTTTCTCCTGGTTCCGTCTTTTCTTCTGCCTTTTGGAATAGCTTATTACAAAATTTCCTCTCCTTTATAGTAGTTGTTGTTAAGTGCTATGTCATAATGTACCTGCACTCTTTCTAGAAACTTGTGGCATTTTTTTCTTTGACCTGGAAGCTCTGGGTTTTGGCTATGATTGTGCTTTGAAGTTTTCATTTGGAGTTTTCTGTCAAGAGGTGACCAGTGGCTTCTTTTTATTTTTGCTTTGCTCTCTGCTTCAAACAAGTCTGGTAATTTCAGTTGTGATTTCTTGAAATCTGTTATTCAGGAATTTTTTTTGGGTGGGAATAGTCATAATTTTCAGGGAATGAGATGATCCTTAAATTACCTTTCAACCTATTTTGTAAGTCATTTTTTTTGTGGACATCTTATATTTTCTTCTATTTTTTCAATCTTTTGATTTTGTTCTAATATTTCTTATTTCATGGAGTTATTAAATTCTGTTTACATAGTTTTAACTTTTAAAGAGTTCCTTAGTTAAGTAAGATTTTCCACCTACTGATCCATGCTATTTCTTCTCCTTCCAATTCTTTCCCAGTGCCTGTAGGCTTCTTTGGAAGCAGTTAGAAGGTGCAGTGGATAGAGTGCCAGGCCTGGAGAAGATTCATCTTCCTGAGTTAAAAAAATCTGGCCTCAGACACTTACCTAGCTGTGTGACCCTGGGCAAGTCACTTAACTTTGCCTCAATTTCCTCACCTGTAAAATGAGCTGGAGAAGGAAATGGCTAACCACTTCAGCAACTTTGCCAAGAAAACCCTCAATGGGGTCAGCGAGCTTCAGACATGACTGAAAATGACTCAACAGCAACAACAGTAGGCTTCTGACTATTTTTTGCATAGTGCTGGTCTGGATGATAGAGTTTATTGTTTCTCTTTGGATCTTTCAATTATTATTCAATATTGGGCTGTTTTTATATCTTTGCTGGAGTGTATGTAGGGGAACTAGGATCCTCTTTGACCCTTCACACCACCATCTTAAACAGAAAAATGATCAGAAATTCTCAAAAGCTATTCCAGTGGAATACAAGCTTTGGCAAATCTTACCAAGTCAGAAAGGCACTGACTATGGGCCTGGCAATAGATATTGCATTTTACCTGATGACTAGGCTGGCTAAGTCAGAGAAGCTAGTTTACCAGGTGGTTACTCACCATGTGACAAATTTTAAGAGGTACAGGATCTCTTGAAACTAATTGCAAAGGCAAGGAGGTAATGGCCCCACGATAAAAACATGGACCTTTGATGGTATGAAGTAAGTGTATTTTACTTATTAACTCTACCCCTTCACAGCTACTTACAGTTTATTTTTTTTAGCTTTTACAAAGGAACATTTATTGAGAAGATATGGCAAGAACAGAAGTGCAAAGCATTCTCCCTCCTCTACTGCCTCCAAATATTAGGGGCACACTTTCCCATAAATACACTCCTGGCCTCACAATTTAAATATTTGCTATAAATCATTCATCCCACCACATTTACTTCCTAATGCGGCATAGCTGCTGGACTTGTCACTCCCTTCCTTTAGGACATGTCATCATGGTGTGGCTAATTCACTGCTGATTTGGATCCCATCCCTCAGAGGTATGACAGAAAGCCTCATTTGGCACAGATGCTAGGGACATTTGGGATGGACCCTAGTTCCTGAACCTCTAGTGGCTTGCTCTTCTGACCTTTCAAAGTTTATAAGGCTGTAGCCATCTCCAATACTGTCCATCTAAGAGGAGGTAAGAAGAAACAAAGAGGCAAAGAACCGTTCTCATGGGCACCCCTCAGGCAGTGGGGAGAGAGTACATCATTCTCTCCCCATCTGGAGATTTCCAGCACTTATTGCTTCTGTCACTACCAGAAAAAAAGTTATAGCGTGTCTTTTTAAGCCAGGTGATATTTAGCTTCCTTTTTCCATTAAATTGGTCATAATTCAATAACACCAGTTTTGACTATTGCTTTTTTCCTTTTATTCAGAAATGGAACTGTGAAGTTGCTCCAGTCAGAATAGCTAGGTGATTATGCAAAAGATATTTTCTCAATGGGACCAATTTGTATCTGTGACCTATTCAGGAAAATGGAATCATTTCTATACCTCTGGCCCCCAAAATGACTGAAAGAAATAGCTTCTGTTTGTTCTATGTACAGCTTGATTTTCAACTAATGCAACTGTCCCTCATTTTAATTTGGTGAGCTGACTGTGAATTAATCTTCTGGGTGTGTTGATCAACTTCCTTCACTTGCAGCTGAATGAGATCATGGCTGGTTCCTATTTCAGATCAACATTGGTGTGCCCAGCCAGCCCAGAGGCTTCTAGTGGTGAGGCAGCTCCTGAGAATTCCTTGGGAGCTAGAGATTACAGAATCTTCAACCTTCTAACTTCGCCATCCTCCAAGAGACCTGCCACAAATAGATGTGGTAGCATTGGAGTCAGTTAGCAGATTTTAGCATGTGAAGACCACCTTAAGCCAGTAGTCCTCAAATGTTTTGGTTTCAGGTTACCTTGACACTGTTAAAAAATTATTGAGAATTCCCCAAAGAGCTTTTGTTTGTATGAGTTATGTCTATGAATATTTACCACATTGGACACTAAAGCTGATCTAGTTTTAAAATATTTATTTATTAATTCATTAAAATAATAACAAATGTATTACATGACAAAAATAACATGTTTTTGTGAAAATAACTATTTTTCCCTAAACAAAAAATAGTGAGAAGGGGGCATTATTTTACATATTTTCATAAATCTCTGTAATGTTAGACTTAATAGGAGTCAGCTGGATTCTCATATCTGCTTCTACATTTAATCTTCTATGATATATTATATTTTGATTGAAGTGTATGAAGAAAATTCAGCCTCACACTGAAATGTAGTTTGAAAAAGGAAGGAGTAAAGTAATTGGTAAAGAATTATTATGAAATAGTTTTTAGAATTACTATGAAAATAGTTCTGACCTCCAGGACCCCCTGAAAGGGTTTCAGGGATCCTTAGGGGTTACAGACCACTCTTAGAGAACCATTATCTTAAACTATAGCAATTAGACCATATTTTATTTAGAAATTACTACAAGATATAATTTGTATTAGTTGGAAATAACCTTTTGAAACTATGAGGCTAAAAAAAGCCTGCATCAGATTCCAGCTCTGACCATGGATTCTTAAAGTAGTAAATGCAATACATAGGAGCCCCTACCATGTTTGAGGACCAATTTAGCTAAGTTTGTAAAGGCTCATTAGCATTGTTTGCAGGATGAGAATTTCACAGACCTACGAAGTCATAGAAAGTGTACAATGGAGGGGGTACTCACAGTGATGAAACGACCAATAGTTAAGGATCCGTGATTTCTCCAATATAGTAACCACTTCCTTTCACTCCAATAATAACCAGGCATAGTTACCAATGACTAGGTGACATAGTGGATAGAATGCTGGATCTGGTGTCAGGAAGACTTGAATTCAAATTCAGATGCATACTAACTGTATGACCCTGGGCAAGGCACCTAAATTTTTCCTGCCTCAGTTTCCTCGTAAAATGAAGATAACAATAGTGCCTAACTCCCAGGGTTGTTGTATCAAATGATAACATATGTATACTTTTAAATTTTTATATTTAATTTTTTAAATTACACATAAAAACAATTTTTAACATTCATTTTTAAAAATTCTGGGTTCCAAATTCTCTCCCTTCCTCCCCCCTCTTTGAGAAAGAAAGCAATTTGATGTAAATTATACATGTGCAGTCATACAAAACATATTTCCATATTATCCATGTTGTGAAAGAAAACACAGGCCATAAAGAAAAATAAAGGTTTTTTTTTTAAAGTGTGCTTTAATCTGTAGTTCTTTCTTTAGAGATGGATAGCATTTTTCATTATAAGACCTTGGGAATTTTCTTGGATCATTGTATTGCTGAGAATAGCTAAGTCATTCATAGTTGATCGTCATACAATGCTGCTGTTACTATATTCTATTGGTGGTCTCCTGGTTCTGCTCACTTCATTTTGCATTAGTTCATGTAAGTAAATGATAATATGTTTTTAAAGCACTTAGCACAGTGTCTGGCACATAGTAAACATTTAATAAATGCTTGTTCCTTTCCCTTTCCCCTTCCCATCAGTATTTAACATGGTAAAGTCTTTGAAATATTAAAACACCAAAGATTTGTAAGTACAGAATATTGGAAAGGTTCTAAACCTATAGTTGTAGGGCTGAGGTCTGACTCATCCCTGCTACTCATTTCTTACTTATTTCATCTTGTGTAAGCCATCTGGTCAGCTCTCAGGGCTTCAGTTACCTCATCTGGGAAATGTGGGTTCATAGGCCTCTATATTTAGGTGACTTACAGTCAATGGGAACCTCAGAGATCATCTAGTGCAACATTCTCATCCTACAAATGGGGAAAGGAAGGCCCCAAAAGATCAAGCAATCTGCCTAAGGTCACACAGGGAATTCCATCTCTAAATCACGTGAGTTTATGACATGTTCTGATTTTACATCACTCCTCTTCATGAACTCTCTTTTCCAGCAAGGCCAGGTCACTTGTCTTTCCTCCCTATATGACATTACATCCCCTTCCCCTATATCCTCACACAGGCTTTTCCCCTATACCTGGTATGTAATTCCTTCTCACCTTTGCTTCTTATAATTCTAAACTTCCCTCCACCTCCTACATGAGGCCTTTCTTGATTTTTCCCCCCCATCCTACCCCTGTTGTTAGTGCCCTTTTCCCAAAATTGCTTAATATTTAGTTGGTATATATTTTTCATTGAGTTATCCATGTCCCAGTTATTTCCCTCCAATTAAATGTAAAATCTTTTCCAGCTAGGATTAGCTATTTTTTTTTTCCACCCTCATAACCCCAGGATTACCACAGCCCCTTGTAAGTAGGAGGCACTTAAATAAATGCTTGTTGAATAAATAAATGACCTCATATACCTAGGGCAGCTAGGTGGTGCAGTAGACAGAGTGCTGATACAGAGTCAGGAAGACATGAGTTCAAATACAGCCTCAGACACTTACTAGCTGTGTGACCTTGGACAAGTCACTTAACCCTGTTTGCTTCAGTTCCCTCATCTGTAAAATGAGTTGGAGAAGTAAAATAGCAAACCACTCCAGTATCTTTGCCAAGAAAATCCCATAAAAGGGTCATGAAGAGTTGGTCACTACTGAAAGGTTCAGTATACAACAAACATGTACCTAATGTGTCTGTGCATTGCAACTACATGCATATAATTTGGTTTCTAAAAACCCTGAGGAAGAAGGGACTACATGGCTCCAGGCCCTCACATCATCCTCCAGGTTGTTTTTTTCTTTCTGTAAGTATACTTGTTAAATCTGGCTTCTTGGTGTGGAATATATGATTTGTGAAATATAAGTCCACTTCTCAAATGTAAATACATGCTTTCATTTGCTAATGATTTATAATTTAATTTAAAAGGTTTTACCTTAATTACAGGCCATTGCAATCTTACTAAATGAACTTCCATATTTCATAACTGCACTTGCATTTCCTATTTCTGCAGATCAAGTTGAAGTAAACTTTTCACATAGATGACACATGATGTAGATATAAAGCACAAAAAACAGCTAACATCTAACCTTTATAACAAAAGAATAAATAGAATAGGAATGTTGGAAACTAACTAGAGCCTGACTTTGATAAAATAAAAAACAAAATTGTATTTGTGTTTAGGCTTCTTTTGCCAAAGTCAATTATTTGTTAAAATAAGGCCTTCGGCTTTGATTATAAACCACTTGCCAATGAAGTTGTGTAGTCACGTTTGAGAAGCTTACACTTCCCAAATTTTGTATTTCACACAGAAAGCCGGATTCAGCAAATACATTTTTGGAACTTGGCATTTTGGTCAGCCTGAGAGCCCTGTCTGGCAGATGGGACACACGTGTGTTAGGGAAACAAAATGGAGTACAGGACATGGCTCAAGGTTAGCAGGCTATCATAGGACTTAGAACTGGAAAATTCCTTAAAGTAGTGAACACATGGCCACCTTGGCTAAAGGGTGGAGATGACAACAGGCCAAGAGTCGCACATGATGAAGGCATTCTTGATCATGACAATGATCGCACCTGCAGCTGTCTCCTCATCTTAAGTCTGAACATAGGTTCATCTTGCAATGTAATATTTATTTGAAATGAAAACAGATGGATATTAGTGACCTTCCTAATTGTTCTCTGCTAGGGAAACTCAAAGACAAGGGCTTCCTTTTTAGACCTACCTATTAGGCTGAAATTTCTCAGCCAGTAAGCTGGTTTTTAAACTTTTAGTGATGTGAATTTGAAGGTCATCCCTATAAGAGTAGCACCCCCCTCTCTTAAGGGGTAGTAGGTGGTCTGCTTCATCAGGTTTCTTAGACTAAAAATCCCAAGCTCTGGTGGTATGAATCCTCCTCTGATTATGGAAAACTTTCTTCTGTAGTTAGCACTCAGGAACAATGTAATAAATAACTTCCAATTAAAGTTTTCCATAGGTAGCAAAAAATTGTAATGAATAAAATCAGTAAAGGCTGCATAATAGAAGCCTATTAGCTGAGTGAATATACTCTCTTAAGTGAAATTTCTGTACCTCTTTAGTATTATTTGCCATCAGAAGAGAACGTGCAATTACCAATTTTATCTTATCTTAGGCTTATTATTAAAGAGTAGTAAAGGAAACTTCATTCCAGTACCCATAATGTGATTTTTGATTAATAGGGAGATTTTTATGTGACAAGAATATTTCTCCCAGGCTAAATGTGCACATGGATCTCTGCCTGAAGTGACTTGCTGCTCTTTCTCTGGCAAAAAAAGGCACTCCTACAGCTATATGTACATGCCTACTTGGAAGGCAGATTTGAGACCTTCATCCTCTAAAAAATATTTGAAACCTAGAAAAGTTGGGCCTGAAAGGACTGATGGGGCTCTGCAGATAAAAAATTTTCCTTCTCTGCCCCTCCTCCTTCACCCAGCCCTCATGCATGCAATATCAAAGAAAAGATCAAGCAAGAAGCCTAGATGCTAAACAGGTTTGGTGACTACTGGAAACATTCAGCAGGTCTCTCTGCCTCTGCTTGCGTTTTTTACTATTACATTTTCTACATATGCCCATAGCTTCTAGCACAGTGTTTAGCATACTGTGGGGATTCGTGGGGCATTTGTTGTTCAGCACTCATTTTTAATCCCCCTCTCCCCACCACCCCTCCTTTATTCTAAGATCTTCTCCCCTTCCCAACTCAGCAGCCCATAATGCAGGTATGGATTTAGATTCCACACTCACAAGCCAATGCTCTGTCCCCTAATCACACCTTTCCTTATAGAGAGCAAATATACCAATTAGGTGAATCAAAGGATTGGTGATATGGAGTTGTAGACTGATTTAGCAAGAAAACAGGTGAGAAAGGGGTTCTACCTCCCTCCTCCTGGCAGCTGAGGCTATAAAAGACCTGTATATACAACCTATATCTCAGGGGCACAAGGATGAGCTTACCTTTTGTTCTACAGGCTTCCCTGCTGTGACTTCCTTTCCCTCTTTGAAGCTGCCTTTGTTAGTTCATTTTTATCTGAAGGAGGAGTGTGCTAGTAAATGTTTAATAACTGGCCCTTGCTCCAAAATGGACATCCTGTATACTTTTAAATTTAAAATGCATTATTAACATTTTCTTCATCATTTTCTTAAGTCTAGAGTCAACAAAACAATAAATCAAATCCTGATTTGTAGCATTTGCATATTTCTGAGGTGTAAATGTTCACACTGAAAATTTAACAATTGGTTCTTATGAGCTTGTTTGAGCTGACTCTAGCACACCCCAGATTAAAGTTACTTTGCAAGTAAATTGCTATAAGAGAAGTAGATAATTAATATATTGCAAGTAAATTACTCTAAGGAAACAGACATAATCCCACCAAACACTTCGAGTCCATCTAGCTATTTTCTTGGCTTGCTCTAAAATCTCCATAATGTTTTGTTTCTTCCCTCTAAGAACTAATAGAAATATCCCTGTGTGAGTCATGTGTGTGGTAATAGGCTGGAAACATCAGTTAATAGGGACCTAATCAAGGAAAGAGCCCTGCAGTCCTAGCTATAAGCTGAAAAGTCAATGGGTGGGCAAAGTTTCATTAGGTCACCAAATGAAATCCATCAGGAAGTGGAAAAAGGAATTCATAGCAGCCCTTCTGAAACTGTTATAACATGACTTATTTGGGAAAGTACTTTAAACTCTCTGGGCCTCAGTTTCTTTGTCTATAACATAAAGTCATTGGACTAGGCAATCTATAGAAGTCTCTTCTAATTATAAAGTCTGTAATCCTAAAAGCATTGTCAACACATTGTAGAGGTATTTCATAAATCCACAAAAGTGGGGGGAAGTGGAGTGTTGTTGAATAATAGCTGGACCTATGAACCCAACCCTTTAAAGCTGGCTTTCTTCTTATGACTTATCCTATCCTCTTTCCCTGCTTCCTAAAAACTGATGTCCCAGAATAGTTGGGCCACACAGGCATAAGTAAAATAGAAGACCACTTATTTCAAGGATACCAATACTTCTCTCCCTTTGGCTCACTTACTTGCTGACTGATGATTAGGCTTCATCCTTTTAGCTTTGGTACCTATGACAATGTAGATCCCTCTGAGAAGAGGTAGTACTTTCAGCTATTCTCACTCCTTTATTCCTCAGCATGAATAAAGGGTCTCAGAACACATTTTAATTGGGGTTTGAGGAGATAGCAGAAAGGCACTGAGGTTGGGGTAAAATGAGGAAGGAGGTACCACTGAAGATGGAAAAGGATAAAGAGGTGGGAGGTGGAGGAAACTAAAGATAAATTTTACAGGCATTACAATTTTGGCAAGGTTCATCCTACAAATTCCTACCTACAATTCCATTCATACAAAAAAAAAGTCTTGAGGTATAGAGAAGGAGAGGATTGATTTTACTTATTATGTGACCAGGCAGCTTACTTCTTGCTTTGGCTAAGCCTTTCCATTTGGCAGTGTCCAGACTTCCTGCAAATGAATACTTGAGAGGAAGTATAAATACAGCTGTGGTCTCTGAAGGGGTAAAGGTATAATTGCCTTTTTCCTTAATAGCATTTTTTAAAGGCCAAGCAATCTATAACTTTAAAACCAAAAACCCTAGCATTGAATGTTCAATCCAGCAAAGCAGGGGCATTTTAAATTCTGATCTAAGAATAGGGGTAGGTCATAGAATGTGTTGTTAACATACTCAAGCTTGGTTTCATCTGGATTGGACTTTCCAAAATATTGGTTTGTACATGATCCACCATACAGCTTCCCAGTGATAACCCTCCAAGGAGTCAGAATTGCCTATAAGATAAATACCAACCTCCTTAGTCTAGCATTCAAGGTTCTTCATAGTCTAGACCCTACAGTCACCAGCCTAAGCTCCTTGACATGGACGCTCAGCTGTTACTAAACTCATTGTGCCCAAAACATGTGCATTCTTGCTTCTGTTCCTTTGTTTGTGCTCTTTTATGGAATGACTTCTCTTACCCTCTTCTTGCCCCTCCCTTATCTCTGTTCATGTAAGTTCTAATCATTCCTCAAGGCTCAGCTCAAGTTCCATCTTCTCCATAAAAATTTTCCCAACTGCTCCTGCCCACACTGGCTTTTCCCTTGTTCTTTTTCTGAATTTTGGGGAGTTTAAAATAATCTCTGTTGTTATCTATTTTAGGGACTCATACAATGTTGACATGCATGGGAGACACTGTATTGGAGGAGAGACTTTAAGATGGAATTTCATCAAATAAAAAAAAAAATTATTGTTAAGAAACAATAAACCTCATGAGATTTTTTATCCTTTACACCTTTAAGGCAATTTTGTAGCTACACAAGATGTGATCTGATATAGAATATCACTTGGAAAAGCTTGTTTTTTCTTTTCTCAAACTGTCATAGATCCAAGATTATTTTCATAAATATTTTATAGAGATGTGAAAGCAGGCATATTGGTCAGTAGTTTTTTTGTTTGTTTGTTTTTTGTATTTTCCTGGCACATTTTTCTTGTATGGGGTAATAATATGATTTGTGATTTTTAAAAGTGTCTGATTTCTTTGCCTCTTTCAGATAGCTTAAGAATTGATCTTTCAATGACTTCAAAATTATGTTTTAACACAATTCAGTGTGGACTTCTATGTATACTTGGTCCAGTCTAGGTGCTTGCTCTTTTTGCCATTTTCCCCCCTACCATTTCATTTCTACTTCTTCATGCAGCCCTTTGGGATTGTGATAATAGAATACAAATGTAGTGGCTCCAATTTGTTACAGAGATTTTAGTAGATCTTTTTTCATTTCTTCTATGATTGTTATACTCCAACCATTTTCATCCTTAAATCTCCTTGGAATGATTTGTTTCAGCTTGGTTTCTTGCCAAACCTTTTGCAGACATGTCCTAGACAAGACCTCCCACTCAGCTTCTTTCTATCCTATGGAGTAAATTGTACTCACAATCTTCTCCCATCCTTTTCTATGAGATTTATATTCCAAATTGATGCTACCCTTGACTGTCTCACCTCTCTGTTTGACAGAAAACTCAAGTATTGGCTGAAGGAAATTATTGTTATGCTCTTTTGGTCTCGTAGTGGTAATTGATTTATATTTATTAATCTTCCTTAGGAAAGGAAATGATAAGCTATGTTGATATTTGTTCTTTTATCCGTTTCCTATTTTTCAATGTCAACTGCTTCTTTAAATAGGTCATATTAGAGTTGCCTCAATTGTGCATTGAAACTTTTCATTTTTATTCTTTCTTCTAATTTGATGTCACTTTTGATCTTTGCCCAAGAAGTCAATTTTGTGTTGCATATAATTGATTAAGAAGTGATTCCCATATCAGTAACCGGTCATTTCCCATCTACTAAAAATGATAAATTTAATTTTTTGTAAAGTGATTTGGTTCTAGTAAAATACAGAACCTCTTAATTCTCTTCTTGAAGAAAGTGACATAGAAGCATATGACTGTGTAAATAGTTAATAACCCTTTGACCTCTCTCATTTTTCAATGTATTTTTCTTTTCACTGTTCTTCCCTATACTCACCTCTGTATTGTAATCACTGGACATTGAGTAGATATTGATTTAGTTTAGGAGGTCATATCTAGATCTTCATAGATTTTTGCTTTTTCATCCAATGCAACAGATATTGGTGCATAAACTGCAATTATTTTCATGGTGGTCTTTTTGCAAATGCTTGCCATGAGTACTGAAATATGAGCTGAATAACAATGAAAGAAATTATATTTATTGTTGCCTTGCGATGTATAATAAAACCAGCATTACCAACTCTCTTATTTTTCTTTCCAAAGAGAATCCATGAGCCATCTTTTTATGTGTATTAAACTTCCTTAGATCTTCTGTTTTCACTTATAGTGAGAATTTCAAGATTGTTAGGATTCAGCTTTTCTAAAAGCAGTTCTACTTGTTCCTTGGATAAAATTCTCACATTTAGAATATTGATAGCTAAGTTAATGTTTATAGATGGTCTAATATTGTGTGATTCTTAGCACCTTCTATGTCTTTTTCTGCTACTATAGTGTAGTCATTTCAGAAGCATAAGGAGACTGCCTAGGACTTGGGGCCATTATATATACATACCCACATACATACATATATGTAATATACATACATGCATGGGTGTATACATATATATGTATGTGTGTGTGTGTGTGTGTGTGTGTGTGTGTGTGTGTGTTTCATGGGTGACTATGGCCAAAGAATTCATCACCAAGGGTCCAGTGTGTTGGTGGTGAGACTTTTTATATTTAAATAAACTGATCTTCAGAAAGTTGCTCAGTCTATTCCAAGGGCATGCTTTAAGCTTTTCTTGTATTATAGAACCTACTGAAATTTGAGTTACATTGACATCATTTTTGAGAACCCAAGATCACCTCCAAAATATGATGAGTGATCAGAGTAGGACTTTGTTGGGTAGAACTTCCATGCCTAACTCTCCCTCATTATGATCATCACCTTTACTCTATTTCTATCATCTACTGTATATTTCGTTTTTACAAAATTCTTTTGACTTTGTTAAAAATCTTAAGTCATAGTAACAAGATTATTTAGTTTGAATGACTCCAAAAATATAAATCCCAAAACATCTTTTCAATGATGCCTTAAAAAAGTCAGAGTTTTCAAGATGAGAGGAATATAGGAGTCAGTCAATAAACATTTATTAAGTGCCAATTATGTACCAGCAGACATTGTGCTAAGTACTTGAGACACAAATACAAAAAAAAGATAGTCTCTGCCCTCAAGGAGATTATAATCTATCCAATGGAGGAAAACAACACATAGAATAAAGCTGAAAGAGAGAGGGGTAGAGTAGGGTGAGGAAAGAGAAGGTACTCAGTATGTGGGCATGATGGAGAAATTTGAAAGAGTATGACTAGGAGGGTAATGAAGAGATGGCTACTGTGGGAACCTTTTTCAAATGGAAATTTTAGGAGGAGCTCTCCACTCTATTCTCTATTTAGAAGAGTTCCAGGGGTAGAGGGTACTGATAAGGTGTGAGTACAAGACTGAAATGATCTTAAAGAAAGATGAGGTTCCCTGGTGCATACTGGATAGGTCCAAATGAGTGCATCCTGCTGGGAAATAAATTAGGACTAGAAAACAATTAATCCTTCCTTCACAAAAGTAGAGAGACAAGGTCTTTCAAGCAATAGCATGCACTTTGGTCACATTTCCCTTTTTCCTTTTTCATTCTTCAAGTCTCCCAGTAGGGTCTAAGTCAAGGGTTGTCAACTTAAAATGGAATACCAAAGTACTCCCATTTTCTCAGTTGTCCTGAAAGAGGATGAGATAGTATAGTCGTACTTTTAATGGTGACTATGTGTATATTTTTGAATACATCAAATCTCAAAAATGGTACATGAATAGTGTTAACGAGCAGGCAGGTTTTAAGATAGGACACACCTGAAAATGGAGAAAGGGGAGAGGAGAAGAGTGGGCAGCAGAAACTGGTCCCAAGGCCATCTTTGACATTTGTAACTTAGGTTGATAATCATGGACTTAAGCTTCCTTTTCCTTTTAGCAGCAGGCCTTTGGAAACTTACAGTGGGCTTAGATGATATTACCAGCATAACCTGTCATTCCCAATAGGCAGTGATTGGACAACTGTTCTATGTATAGAGCACCTACTTTGTGTAAGAGTCATTGGGGTGAAGGAGAAGGGGAGAGAAAGATACAAAAGAAATAGAGAACTGGATTCCTGTTCTGGAGGAACTCACAATGTGGGCTAGGAGGCACAGGGATACATTCATAGAACAAAAGCATGAGAACAAGTTCAAGTCCAAAGCAGCATGCCAGGTATAACATGCTGCCATTCAAATAGGAAACATAGTTGTAGAAGGGAAGTTTAAAGAATTGATAAGAATGGGGTATAGTTAATCAGGTCAGGCTTCTTGAAGGAGGTGATGAGCTGAGTCTTGAAGAAGATGAATTGGGTGATATTAGTAGTGAGGGTCAGGGAGAGATTCAAAGTATTGTGGGATCAGCTTAAAGAGACCTTAGAGGCCATCAAGTCCAATCCCCTCATTTTACAGTTAAAAAAACTGAGGCTGAGAGAGGTTAAATGATTTGCCCAGGGTTACAATGGCTAGTCAAGGTCTAAGGAAGGATTCAAACTCAGATCTTCCTGAGTCCAAATCCAATGCTCTCCATGCGGTACAAAGAAACATGCTAGTTATTAAATAAGCTTCTTCAAATCTGAATAAAATATATTTAATAAAAGAATAATCTGCCATCCTAGACATATTAAAAATGTTAGGAGAAAAAAAAGAAAGGGAAGAGAGGGAGAGAGAGAAAATAAGAGGAGAAAGACTGACATAGAGAGGGAAAGGGAAGGGGAGAGAGAGAGAGAGAGAGAGAGAGAGAGAGAGAGAGAGAGAAGAGAGAGAGAGAGAGAGAGAGAGAGGGGGAGGGGAAGGGAGGAAGGGAGAAGGAGGAAAGGAAGGGGGAGAGAGATTCTGGGAGAGAGGGAGAGAGATAGAGAGATAGAGGGGTATAGAGAAAGCAGTTTGGGAAACAAATAGAAGGGGAAAATGGATGTTAATTGGGAGAGAGGGAAAGAGGAAAATAATGAATTGGGGGGAGATAGGAAGTGAAAGTGAAAAGGAAAAGCAAACACTTGCTGGGGTCTTACAAAGAAAATCCTTAAGTACAGAAGACACCTTTCTTGGTCTTTTCAGGTAAGTATCATGGTTGCATTGGTTCCTCTTCTCTGAGGATTCCACAGGAAAAGCATTGCCACGATTAAGATCTTTTAATTAAGAAAGCTGTTTGTGCAGGATGCAACAAGAGTACTGATGGAGAGTTTGCCCCAAATAGGATTCTTCTTAAGAGGAAAAAAAAGGAAACCTATCACTGTGTGAGTGACAGGGACTGGTGTATTCCTTTGCCTTGAAAGGCTCCAGCAAGTGCTACCATGAATTCATTAAATCATTCATTCATTCAACTGATATTTATTGATTAATCTATTATATTATGTGAATAGATTGAATTCAATAGATTGAATCCTTTACCCTTTTAGGGGGAGGAGAAAAGGATGAATAATATTTCATAATAATAAATGAATGATAATAATAATAGCTAGTATGAATAAAGTGCTTTAAAGCTTGCAAGTTCCTTTACATATTTTGTGAATATGTAATTTTTGGTCCATATTTTGATCTTCACAACAACACTGTGAAGCTTTGCCATAAAATGGTGCTGGGAAAAAGCAGACCAATGAAAATAGGAGACGTCAATGGAAGAAGAGATGTATTGAGCATTCCTAGGCTCTTTTCTAGGGATTGTAGAGTTCTCCAAAAACACATGGCCATTCTTCTGTGCCCTATAGTAATTGCCACTTTGAAAAGGAAGGGATGGAGAAAAAGGCGGAAGAGGAGGTGATTAGTAGCATTAATACTGCTTATGACATAGCAAGCCATGCCCCTCTCTGGCCCACCCCTCTCTACTTTACAGGTGGAGGATCAAATAAGATGCTGTATGTGAAAGCTTTACTTTATAGTAAAACACAATGTGTTGTATACTTCTGAAGGATTATTAGTTAATTAATTCATTAGTACTTTAATGCCATGCTGTCTGCATGTTCTTTAAGGCTTCACTTTTAGATGATAAGCCTTTGAGGGCAGGGATTCTGCCTCTGAACTTGCTGTGGTTAGCAGATAGGCAGCTTTTTTCTATCCCATGCACTTTTCCCCTCCTATCACTTCTCTACCCCCACCTCCTTTGGCTAATTTTTTCCTTAAGAGACAGTGAAACTGTCCTTGAAATTGGATCAGCTCAGGGGAATAAGATTCAGGCAATTGGCATAGCTTCCTGGTCACTTCAGTACAAACAGCCAGGACACACATCCCCAGTTCTTCACTTCCTTTTCTGATGACTTCAGACCATAGACTAGTAGCATAAACAAGCCTGGGAAGCTGTTCTCAACTGAGTCAATGCTTTATCCTGGATGAACATCCTTCACTGATCTGAATATCTTTTCCCTGCTATGACTAAGTAAAACTTCTTTTGTCAACTGTGAGATGGATTACAAGTGTCTCAAGTCATTCCAAATTCAGCTCTTAACTACTAGAGGATTAGCCTGAGTCAGGCCCAGATAATTATACTCTAACATGATCCTAGAAATATGGTTCTCTACCGTAGGAGCAAAATAAGCCCAGACAAAGAAACTTCTTGGAGGACAATATCAAATCATGAGTGTTCTAAATTTTATTTACTCTGGGGCAGATTAATTCTGTAAATCCTTCCTCAATGCCATACCAAACTATTATGTTCTGTTGGCTCCCCAATTCTAGTCATTCAGTCTTATCACCTTAGCTATAAGTTAAACTTATATCCTATCTTCTCCCCAATACTTAACCTATTTCAAAGCAACTCTCCTCCCTGGTTCTATTTCATCCGAGGTCGTTTTATGGCAGCCTTTCTCTTCTCTTGACAAACTTGACTATATCCTTGAAATTTTCACCTTGCTGTCAATTTACAGTTTGTTTTTACAAATATCTCAGCAACTTAGTTCATGATCTTCCTCTTTACTCCATCCCCTGCCATCATGATTGAGGCTTCATTAATTTTGTTGATAATCTTTTTTGAAACTTGATCACACAATTCTGTAATTTCCTCAACTTTACCTCCTCAAACCTACTGGAGAAACATTATGATTATACCTTTTGACCTTATTATCTCTTATAATTGCACCACCTCTAAGATGTAAAATTTTTAAGACTCTATTCCCTAAGTACAATTCTTACCCTTCTACCTAAATTGACCCATTACCCTTATCCTGACCTCTACCACTATTATTGTTGCTGTTCAGTAATTTTTCAGTGGTGTTTCACAACCACTCCTTGAGGTAAGTTGTACTCAAATGCATCTGTGATCTCATCTACTTTTTCTTTTCAGTCTTTCAGGGATTACAGGTCTCTTTCTGGAGGCTCTTTAGTATCTTGAACCTGATACAATCATCTTAATGTAATGCACAAATGAGCATATGGAGAACCCAACCATCCATAGAGAATCTCTTTTTGACCAGACTCTGTGCTTCACTACAGTGGTCAGTACCTTTGCTGAGAATACATTTCCCTGTTTTATGCTTTGTCTGGTATTTATTAGGAGAAGGTTGTTGGACAGAGCTATTTCTGTTCAACAGAAATATTCAAAGGAATCTTGAGTGATTTTAAGATAAGAACAGGAAAAAGCTTGTTGTCAGGGAGACTGTTTTACCAACTCAAATTTTTTTTTTCATAAGCAAGAAACAATAAGCCCAATGGAACCCAATTTATTATAATGATTTTTTGGTAAATATTTTCTATTTTGATTCTTTTTGTAGTCCACCTAGGTGGGTTCTATGAATATTATTGTCCTCATTTTTAAGACGAGGAAATAGGCTTAGAGATATTAAACAACTTGCCAGTGGATATATAGTTAGTAAATTCCAGACCCATATCCAAAACTAAGGTTTTCTGACCACAAATATAGTGTTCTTTTTAAAAAAAACAATAGCATGGTATCCCTCAAGAATTGCCATTTATAGTAATAAACTCTGCCAACATGATAGAGGGACACACCTTTGACTGTTTTCCTCCCCAACAGACCACTGGTTATCTCTGTTATCTATCTAGTCTAACCTCATCTCCTATTTTCACAGAAAAAAATAAATTTGGCTCAGAGATATTTAGCATTCTATCCAAGGTCATGCAGGAATTAAATGGCCACATAGTGTCACTAAGTGGCAGAGCAGACTTTGTGAATTTCCACAAGTTTGTTTCTATCTATATCGCTTTGCATTTGAAATTATGGAAACTAACTCCCTTCCTCCTCTCCCTGCCTTTCTTATTCCTTTCATCATCATCAAAATACAAAATTAGCTCTTACCACTATCAATGATTGGGGAGAAAAAAATCATTTTAATATTATGGCAAAAAAGAATTAGGGGTGGAGATCAGCCACCATTATTCATTTATAACTTTAGCAATAGTGAACATATACATATCAAATTTTCTTTATAATGTTACATACTCATATAGAGAATTATAGAAGTCAAATATAATAATTTTGGGGACTTTCTTTGTATTATGCATACAACTTATTGCCTTCTAGCAAGGGATATAGTCTTATGTTTTTGCCCTTGGAGCTTAGCACAATGCTTGGTATGTATGTATACACATTCAAACATGTATACTTGGATAGATTTGTGGTTTCATCACTGCAGGTACTCATTCACTAGGCAGATCAGAACTGCTTCACATTTTCTTATCCTTTATTATTCTTGTCCATGTTTTTCCATAAGTCTGCCATAAATAATCCACCCAGCATGGAAGTAACCTTTTTCTATTTTTTTAACCATCTTGGAGATTTTAATGACCTGCTTGTGCTGTTCATTTATTGTCACTCATTTCTGACCTACCCCATTTTCTGATTACATATGATGATATCTTTTATGCCTTTTCTTCCATATGAAACTTAATTACCCCATACTATTTTTTTTTAATTGCCCTTTGAGCTATTTGTAATTTTGGTTCTTTTAGATCCTGGTGCTTTATGATTCACAATTATATAATATCATTATAGGCAAGAGAGATATTGACATTAATAGGATAAGCTTTTGTGGCAGTGAACAGTTTGGGGTTTCCAAATGTTCTCTCATTCATTTTTCTGCTCTTGCTTAATTTTTTGTTTCCCCTCATTGTCCAAGAGTAGCACCTGTCCAGGAGTCATATGTTAGTGAACTAACTTGACAGGCTGGTCATCCAGGTCATAGGAGAATATATTTGGAACTGGAAGGGACCTTAGAGACCATCTAGTCCAACATTCATTTTATAGTTCAAGAAACTGAGACAAAAAGAATTTAATTGACTTGTCCAAGGTCATATAGGTAGATATATCTCGTATCTTTACAATATGAATTTTTCATCCCCTTGCATTATCAAGACATGTTATTTATAATGTTATTTTGTTTGTTACTGAAATCTCATTGCAAGTGCTATAATTCATACTCTTCAACCCATTTCTTTGGTAATCTTCTGTAATCCTTACTTATTACTAGCATTACAGACCAGAAATGATAGCCAGTTGAATTAAGGATATATTGGAGCTATTCATTTGTGGCCAAGAAGGTTTGTACCAATCTTGACATATGTTTATCAACTCAGTATAAGCCACAACCCCTTATCAAACACCTTGATAAGCTCCAGATGGATACATGACATAGATATAAATGGTGACATCATAAATGAATTAAAGGAACAAGGAAGAAATTATCTTTTAGATATGTAAAGGAAAGAAATTCCTGACAAAAGGAGGGATAATAAAGACCATAAAAGATAAAATGGATTGTTTCCATTGCATAAAATTTTAAAAAAGTTTTTATATAAACAAAATTAATATATCCACAATTAAAAGGGAAACAGGTATTTGGGGAAAATAATTGCAGAAAGTTTCTATGATAAAGGCCTCTTTTCCAAGATATATAAGGAATTGATTTAAATTTAGAAGAATAAGCTTAATTTTCTATTTGATAAATGGGTAAAGCATATGAAGAGGCAGTTTTCAACAGAAGAAATAAGTTATCGATAGCCACATGAAAAAGTACTCTAAATCAGTATTAGAGAAATGCAAATTAAAGCAACTCTAGGTTCCATCTCACACTCATCTGATTGGTAAAGTTGAAACAAATCTTGGAAGGCCTATGCAAAAACAAGAATATTGGCACATTATTGGTGGAGCTGTGGATTGGCCAAGTCTTTCTGGAAAGAAATTTGGAACTATACCCCAGTAGTTACCAAACTACGTCTACTCTTTGACCCAATAAAACCACTACAAGGCTTATATTATAAAGATAGTTTTTTTTTAAAAGTTAAGGAACCATATATTAAAAATATTTATAGCAGATATTTTTGTAATGGCAAAAAACTAGAAAAAGGGGTGGTTTTAACTTGGGGAATGGCTGAAAAAATATGACATGTGAATGTAATGGAATATTATTGCACCGTAAGAAATTACATTAGTGATGGTTCCAGAGAAATTTGGGAAGACTTGAATGAAGTGATGCAGAGTGAAGTGAGCAGTACCAAGAGAACAATTTATACAATAACAACATTGTAAAGAAGAACAGCTTTGAAGGACTTAGGAACTCTGATTTTCCCAATGACTAATCATGATTCCAGAGGATTGATGATGAAGCATGCTATGCATCTTCTGACTGAGAGGTAATAGGCTCAAAATGCAAAATGAGATGGATGTTTTTGAAAAGGCTAATGGAGGAAGTTGTTTTGCCAGGCTATGCACATTTGTTGTGGGGGTTTGTTTTTCTTTTTAATCATTCCAATATAGGATGTGGGAGTGGGAGAGAGAGAAACAATACATTTTTGTTGACTAAAAATAATTTGATTTAAAAAAGAAAGATAAGAGTTGTCACATGTACAGTACACTAAGTAAAATAATTGCCAAATATCAGAGAAGATCCATACTAGGAAAAAAACTGAGTCTAGGGAAGAATAAAAAAAATGCACTGTCCTTACGATCTATTTATAATAATAAATAATAGGATCCATGTCTATTTATAATCATAGAATGCTAGAGTTGGAAGGATCATGTATTTCTGTGGTAGAAAGCCTGAAGCCGTTAGGATTTGTATGCCTTTTGCTACCTTTAGTTGACCCTTTCATCTAAAGAAAACTTTCATCAGCACAATAAATACGAGCTTACAATTGAATAAGATGACTTTGACTGGAGGAGGGGAAGAGGAAGGAAGATTTTATGTTGTTACTTCCTTTTTCCCCCCTTTACAACTATAGACAAACTTAGGCAATTTATTGTGCTCTTTAAATATGCACTTCATTTTGCACCTCAAAATCCAATCATTTTGGAGAGCAATTTGGAATTACTTCCAAAGAGTTATTAAACTGCCTATAGCCTTTGACCCAGTACTAGGTCTATTTCCAAAGATGACTTGGGAAAAAGGAAAAGTACCTAGATGTTCTAAAATATTTATAGCAGCTGTCTTTGTGGTGGCAAAGAAGTGGAAATTATGGGGATGTGCAGCAATTGGGAAATGGCTAAACAAGTTGTGGTATATGATCATGATGGAGTACCACTTTGCTATAAGAAATGATGAGCTCATTGATTTTAGAAAAACATGGATTGACTTGCATGAAATAATGAAGAGTGAAACAAACAGAACCAAGAGAACATTGTATGCAATAACAGCAGTATTGTTTTAAGAATAACTTTAAGCAACTAAGTCACATTGACTATTATAAATACCCAAATTAACTACAAAGGACATATGAAGGAAGATATCTGTATCCAGAGAAATAAGAGATAAATAGTATGTATAGAATGATTTTGCGCACACACACACACACACACACACACACATACACACACACACACACATATGCATACATACATACACACATACTTGTGCCTAGTAGTAGCCATCTCTAAGGAGGTGGGAGAGAAAAAAAAAAGAAGAAAAGAGTTACACAATAACTTTATTATATATTAAAAGGAATAGCAAGTTGTACACAATAGATTTGCAATTTCATATGCAATTATCTTTTTTTTTTACTCTAGTATGTTATGGAAATGCTTGTTTTATTTCATAAATTAAAACATAAGAAAAATAAAAATGCACCTCATGTATTACAAGAGTGTTGTGATGTACCAACATGTTTATATATGATTCAAGTCAAAATATACCTGTGATTAATAAGGGCAGACATTCACTTGTCAGACCAATTGAAAATAAAGATGGCAATGCTGGAACTGACCATCAAGGCATTGATTCCTCCACAGCAGATACACGATAGTCATTCAATTGTGCTTGTAGGTTCTCTTTTTCAAACACAGAATGGCAAATGTGGACATTTTATGAAAGAAGTACCTCTGCTGAAGTCCTAATGTGATGCCTGATGGTGACATGGATGAGATTGTAGGTTCTTGAAGGCTGTTGTACTGGAATGTGACCTCTGGCAGGTTGCAGGGTTCTATCAAGCTGGGAAGGCTTCAAGTATAGGTCTGGCCATGGACAGATACCTATCATCTGGGCCTGCTCCTGAGGACCACACTTAGTTGATTTAGGAGGTTGGGAGAGCTTGGTACCAGCAAGGTTGGCCATTGGTTTTCGAATTTTTGACCTACCTCAATTTATGAAACATAGAGGGGTACAGCCAGCAACAACTGAGGAAACAAGCATTCTAATGAAATCAGACACCAAAATGTAAAGTAATGCAACGTTTTTCTCGGAAGTTTTAAATCATAGTTCTGCATTTATAATTATTTTTAAATGTTGGTAAATGTAAAGAGCTATAGTTTTTTTGTTAATATACACTTCTGCATTATAGAGTAAATAGAATCACTTTTCTTATAGTGCACATGTCACTTCTGTTGTCCAGGATAGTACTTAGCCTGATAGGGACTCCTTGGAACAATCATTGACTGATTTTTGAATAATGGAAAATTACCCACCTCTTATTCAGTTTTACCACCTTGTTCTGATAGATTAAAGTTCAGAGGTAAAATGGTTTGCCCAAGATCACAGAGCTTATTGAAGGGCTGAGATCCAGGTCTCTGGATTCATATGTTAGTGGGTTTTTTTTTTCCGCTATATTCTGCTGCTTCAAATAAGATCTTTTGCTTTCTTTCTTTCTTTTTTTTTAATTCATGGAGGATTTATTGAGCAAGTACACATGCAAGATCATGTATTGGACCTGCAAGAGAAGAAAAGCTTAAACTTTCTCCTAAAGTGTTCTATAAATGTGAATTATCACCATCTTCTTCTTCATCATCTTCATCATCTCATCTTCATCATCATCTTGTCCACCATCATTTCGTGTTCATTTTCATCATCATCATCTACACCATGTAATAGTTTGAGCAGAATTGCTTTCTTTTTTTTTTTTTAACAGCTATTACCACATTAAAGGTTTACTGAATCTGCCCTCATATGAGATAGAAGATCTGTGAATTTGAAACGTGTTTGCAAGATGCAAATTCAAGGTCATTTGAAATCAGAAATCACTTTAATAAATAATTAGCCTTGGAGGGAAAAGTGCAAATAGAAACAAGAAAAGAGCCTTGTTCGCCTTTGACTTAATTCAGATTTAGCTGAAGCTTAAGAGAACTGACTGCCCATCCTAGAATTTTAAAAATTCAAGCACACAGACAAAAGATTACACTTTTCCTCCACCCCTTCTGCATGTCCAGTTTAAGGCTTTATTGCAGATCTACTTCAGGTCGTATTCTAAATTACTTGTGACTTTTTTTTACACCTGGGCTGCCTTTCAAAATTTTTTTTATAGTCAATGGGCTGTCAGGGAAAGAGCAAAGGTTGTTTTGTTTCTATATGTTTTATGTTATACCGTTGGGTTGAAGTTGGAATTATTGAAATGAACTACCCCTCTTTCTTCTCTCCTCCCTTGCTCTCTAGCTCCACCACCACCATTATTATCATTATCATCACCATCATCATATAACATCTTACAAATCAATTTCACTTACTATACCTGTTTTATAAATGAGGAAACTGAAGCTCAGAATGAAGAAATGACTTGCCCAAATCCATGCAACTGATGGATGTAAATCCAGTGTTTGAACAAGAATTTTCTGACTCTAACTTCAGTGTTCTTTTCATATGGAAAATATTTAATTCCAACAATGTTTATTAAGTATGCAGTAAGTACAGGGCAAAGTACTAATATTACTGATACTACTAATAGTTTGCATTTATACAGGGTATCCCAAAAGACAGTGCACTTTTAAGCTCTACTAACATCAGAAATATACATTCTGTAACTGAAAACTTTCAAATTTTTTGAAAGATTATTTACATTTAAAAATATTGATGTTTCTTATTAAAATTTAAGATCACCACTGGCTTCTGTTATATATTGCTCCAGTCAATTTTCAAACTTTGTAAAGATTTTCATCAGCTGCTGCTTAGTAACTGAATGGATTGCACTCAGTCTTTTAAAAAAATTATTTATATTTAAAATTTATCATATTTTATTTATATTTATATAATACATTTATATTTATATATTAAAATTTCAGTTCCAAATTCTCTTCCTCTCTCCAGCCCCTTCTCCATCCACTTAGAAGGTGGGAAATGTGATACCTATTATACATATGAAGTCATGAAAAAACACATTTCCGCATTAGCTGTATTCTGGGATGGGGAAAGAAGAAAAATAAGGAAAGGAAAAAAACATACTTCAATCTTCACTCTGAATCCATCAGTTTTCTATCTGGAGGTGGATAACATGTTACATCATATATCCTTTGGAGTTGTGGTGAATCATTGTATTGATCAGCGTTACCAGGCCTTTCACAAATGATCATCTTTACAAATTTTCTTTACAATCTAGATTGTTCTTTTGGTTCTGCTCACTTCACTTCGCATCAGTTCATGTAAGTCTTCCCAGGTTTTTTTGAAAGCATCCTCTTCATCATTTCTTACTGTATAATAGTATTTCTTCACAATCATACGCCATAACTTGTTCAGTCATTCCCCAATTGATGGACATCCCCTCAATTTCTTATTTCTTGGCACCATAAAAAGAGCTGCTAGAAATATTTTTGTACGGATTCCTTTTTATTTTATACCATTGGGATAGAGAGCTAATAGTGATATTGTTGGGTCAAATGGCATGCACAATTTACAGCCCTTTGGGCATAGTTCCAAACTGTTCTCCAGAACGGTTGGATTAGACCATAGGTCCACCAACAGTGCCTTTGTTGTTCAGTCATTTCAGTCATGTCTGACTCTCTGTGACTCCATTTTGATGTTTTTTTTGGCAAAGATACTAGGATGGTTTACCATTTTTTTTCCTCCACCTCATTTTACAGTTGAGGAACTGAGGCAAACAAGGTTAAGTGACTTGCTCAGGGTCACACAGCTAGCAAGTGTCTGAGGCTAGATTTGAACTCATGAAGATGAGTCTTCCTGATTCCAAGCCCAGTGATTATCCACTGCTCCACCTAGCTGTCCCATAGTGCCTTAGTGTACC
Source organism: Phascolarctos cinereus (assembly GCF_003287225.1). Lineage (NCBI taxonomy): Eukaryota > Metazoa > Chordata > Mammalia > Diprotodontia > Phascolarctidae > Phascolarctos > Phascolarctos cinereus. Next base: position 146,891,342 of record NW_027556098.1, read on the forward strand.
TATTTTTTCCCATATCCTCTCCAGCATTTTCCTTTTCTGTCATCTTAGCCATTCTGATGGTTATGAGGTGATACCCCAGAGTTATTTCAATTTGCATTCCTTTAGTTGTTAGCAATTTAGAGTATTTTTATATGACATCATAACTTTGATTTCTAAGAACTGCACATGAAATCCTAGCCTTAAGGTCATGAGGTTTTGGTGCGTACATGACAGTTTAGATATGGAAATAGTCTAATAGAGATAGATCAGGTGACCCAGGTGGCCAAGCAAGAGGACCTCCTGTATTCACCTCAGATTCACCAGTCTGAGCAAATGTAATCCAGAAACTGTTACACCTGCATGCATAATGACAAAGTGCCTTATCTTGCCAAAATTAAAATTAAATATTTCTTCTTCAAAAATTAACAGAACTAAATAAGTAGAAAAGAAATTTGATAATTAAACTTTCAGTTTTGGGGGAGGGGTAAGTTTGTAACACATTTCTGAAATTATTAAAGCTTAAAATGCATTAAGAGCTTTGGGACACCTTGTATAGGACTTTTAAGGTTTATAAAATGATTTAAAGCTGTTATCTCATTTGATCCTCACAAAAACCCTGTAAAATAGGTCTTATTATTATTCCTTATCTTATGGATGGAGAAATTGAGGCACAGAGACTTTGAACTTTTGTCTTCCCGACTCTTAAGTCCTACTAGGGACACCTAGCTCCTTATGTTAGATACTGAGTAGGTCACTGTGAGGGGGTAGTGGGGATTAATTGGTGCAAAGTTTAGATAAGGATACACAGATAACAACCACACCCGATGGTCTTCAGAGTCTGGGGGAATCAAGACAGCATCAAAGAGGAGCTGCCATCTGTTTTAGGCTTTCATGAATAAGTAAGAATTTCAACAAGTGGGGTGAGGTGATAGCAAAGTGCCTGGCACAGTACTTATCTGGTGATTCACAGATTGTGTAGGGTCTATATAACACATTATACATTATTCAATTCAGTTTAGTTCAGTCCAATTCAATAAGTAATAACTAACCTTTACGTAGCATTTTAAAGTACTTTTAATACCTTCTCATTTAATCTTCTCAACAATTCTGTGAGGTAAGTGCTATTAATGCCACCTTTACAGATGAGGAAATTGAGTCTCAGAGAAGTTGAGTGACTTGTTCTGGATTGCATAGCTAATAAGTGTCTGAGGCAGAGTTTGAACTCAACACTTTTTAGCTCTACCACCCAGTGCTCTGTCCACTGTGCCTTTTCATTGCCATGATAATGTGAATGAACCTCTATTAAAGAGCTTGGTCCATGTAAGGCATGGTCCTATGTACAGGGCATTCAGTATGAAAGAGACACATTCCTGACTTCAAGGAGCTCACTCATTATTTGATGGAATGGATGAGACATGTACAGAGACACAAGTTTAAAAAACAAAATCAAAAGCCCTCAGCTTCCCTGACATTTCTGCAAGATTTAATACTGTTGGCCATTCTCTTCTTCTGGATACTTCTTGTCCTTTGGCTTTGGTGACATAACACTCTCCTCTTCTCCTCTTTACTATCTGCTTCCTCTTTGTCTTCTTCCCTGACTACCCTCCAACCTCTCCCATTGCCATCCTGTGTGGGCATTTTTCTCTCTATACTCTCCTTGGGTGATTTCATCTTGTGCCATGCTTTCATTATCACCAATCATTCAACAAGCAGGTATTAAGTGCCTACTCTGCACTTAGGCATGAGGATACAGATGATTCTTAAATCTCTATCTCCAGGCCAGATCTCTCCCTTAGCTTCTACCCAGCATTCTTAGGTTTAGGAGGATGTGGATGTCTCATTGGCTCCTTAAATTCAATATATTTTAATACCTGCCCTACTTTTAGTTTCCTTTTTTTGATTGATGGCATCACCAGTCTCTCAGTCACTCAGACTTGGAATCAGAGTTTTTTTTTTTTACTTCTCTTATTGATTAGTCATTTCAGTCTTGTCTGACGCTTCTTTGGGGTTTTCTTGGCAAAGATGCTGTAGTGGTTTGCTATTTCCTTCTCCAGCTCATTTTACAAATGAGGAAACTGAGGCAAAGAGGATTAAGTGACTTGTGCAGGGTCACACTAAGTTTCTGAGGCTATATTTGAACTCAGGAAGAGGAGTTTTTCTGACTCCAGGCCTGGCCTTTTATCCACTGTGCCATCTAGCTGCCCTGCCCCACATATCCAATTCATTGTCAAATCCTGTTGATTATGCATCTTTTTTATTTATCTATTACTCTGGACTCACACTACCATGATTCTAGTTTGAGATTTCCTTACATCTCACCTAGACTGTTGTCATAGCCTCCAACCTCCAGGCCTTTCCCTTCTGTAAAAACAATCTTCTTAATCCTCAGCTATTTATATGTCACTCCCCTATTGGCAAACCTTCAATGATTCCCTGCTGCCGACATATTATACAAACTCCTTAGCCTTATACCTAAGGACCTTTGTAATCTGGACCCTATCTACCTTTGCAGTCTTGTTTTGCATGACCTCTCTTTATTCACTTTGCATTAGCTAAACTGGTTTGCTAGTTATTCTATGGACTCATCCTCCGCTCTCATGTCTCCATAAATTTTCACAGTGTCTCTCCCATTCCTGGAACCGATACCCTCTTCAGCTCTACCTAAAGAAATTTTCCTATTCCTCAAGATCCACCTTGGGTACTTCCTTCTCCATGAAACTTTTCCTATCCCTCAACTAAGTGGATATCTGCCAGTTAAATTCCCTAAGAGCCTTCATTTGGAATTTTTTTCTGCCCAATCAACCAATCGATTAATCAAAAGCATTTATTAAGCAACTATCATTTGTAAAACCCTATGCTGGTGCTGGCAATACAAAGACACATACACACACACACACAAGAAGAAAAGAAACCATCCCTGCACACAAGGAGCTTACACTCTACCATCATATGTATAAAGTATCTTGTGAACACTTTTTTGTATACATGTTATGTCATCTTAATTAGACTGTAAATTCCTAAAAAGCAGGAATGTCTGATCTTTCATCTTTATATCATAAGCACCTATTGCAACTTCACACTATTATTAATAAGTTAATATGATTATCAAAGTCTTTGAAGTGTGTAGGTAAGATCAAACCTGATTGCTAGAAGGAGGGTGATAGTGATGAAGATAATGACAATGAATGTAGACTTTTTGGCGACATCCTCAAGAATGTCTTTGCCTTTTCCAAATAAAATGATAGGGAATTGGGGTGGGGAGGTTATGAACTAAGAGGGATAAAAATAGGGTTAAGGATGGAGGTAAGAAATGCAGATATGGTTGGTATATGAACAGAGAGCTTGGTGGAGATTGAAGGAGAGAATGTGGGGTCATAAGGTAATGTCTGTGTAGAGAGAACGTTACAGCAGTCGAGGGAGGAAATGTGTGTGATGGCAGAAACTGCCTGACTAGGAACTATTTACTTCTTACCACTTTTACTAGATCAAGGTCAGAGATGAGGGAGGGGAGATGAGCAGGGAGGAGTTTTTCAGGCTTTGATCAGGACAGACTGTAGAGTGAGCTGGCAACCCAGATGCTCCCCCCAGAGCTGGAATGTTGGAGTTGCCACATGGAGAGGATAGAATCCAAATGAAAAGAGAGACTTTTCGGAAGTCAGGAGGAAAGTACCACCTCAGCACTTTTGAGAGGGAGGGAGAGGATAGAGAAAAGAGATAAAGAGAGAGAAGAAAAAAGGAAGAGAAGAGAAGAAGAAAGAAGGGAAGAGAAAAGAGGAGAGGAGAAAAGAAGAGAGGAGTGTAGAAAAGAGAAGATGAGAAGAGGAAGAAGAGAGGAGAGGAGAGGAGAGGAAAATGAAGAGAAAGATGACAAAAGGGAGGAGAGAAGCAAAGGGGAAGAGAGACCTACCAGTTGGAGCTAATTTAAAATTCTCTTGTTTAGAGTGCAAGAATCTTGAAAATACACAATCATGGCTGGGGGAACCCTGGTGAGTTGGGGGGGGGTTGTCTAACATCTTGATCTATTTTCCTTAATGTTTTGGTTCGAGAAAACCCCAAAGTCCCCGTGCCAAGCCATTTTCCCTGTTAATTTTTAAACCCATCTGTAGTTCAAGGGAAATCGAATCCATATGTTTTCAATTCATTTACACTTAACTTATTAAAATATTGCTTTGTAAGAGCTATTTGATGTCCAGGAAGCCATTTGTGTCTCTTAAAGAAATCCTTTAAGACCTTTTTTTCTTAGAAACAGGAAATTGCATTTTGCCAAATGCAAATTAACTTGCACCTCATAAAGTTCAAGTTCAGCTCAAAACATACAATGCATGAGCCTAGGGTGGGTTTGAAACTTGGCAAACTATCTCAAGGTTTAATCTAAACCAAAAGACAGCAATTGGGAGGCTCCAGGGTAATTCCAAACTATGGCATTGTTGAAACCTTCCAGTGGAAAGTGCGACCTCGTCACTGCTTCACTCTCGATTATACAGAGGCTGATTATTCAGGCTGGGGACCATCCTCCTCCCAAATTAGCAGTGTAATGGAAGGGATGTTAGGGGGAGCTGACTGGTACCACGCAAGGGGCATTTACTTCACATGGATTTTGACAGCTGCAGGAGGCATCTGAAAGCAATATCACTTCATGAGTGGTGGGACTGCTTACAGGGTATAGAGAAAGGGAAGTTCAGCTACAAAGATCTGATGGGGATTGTGGAACTAGTGTCCTCTCCTTCCCCCTTTACCTTCATTCTCTATATAACAGCAGAATGGAGATCTAAGTACCTTGAGGACAAAAGAGTAGGGGCCTTCCACATGACACTCAGAAACTGCCACAATATTTAGGTTTCCCACCTTTGTGTGTGTTCTCTAGGTGTCTCTAGAGGTTTCAGTGGTGATGCATGTCCGACTTTTCCTTTTCTTCTTTTCTGTTCCCTGCTTCCTCCTGAGGGTAGACAGGGCTAGGAAAAAAGGTGAGAAAATTCAGTTCTCTTGAGCATGCTTAGTATAAGCAGAGCTAGGAAATGTTTGGGATGGAGGCTTAAATCTTTTGGCTCCAAACTTATCCAGAGTTCTATCACCCCATGAACAATAATTTAGAGTAGACATCAGCAAACCATTTTTCAGAGGCATTATATGGTCAGCACAATCTAGGTATGAAGGCAGAACTGAATCCATTCATTTCATAGAACCAGAGGAGCAAGGTGAATTGAGTTTAGCCCCTTTGCTCCCTTTAATCATCTCATATGAATGGCCATCTCATGGCAGCATGGCAAAGTGTATATGACAGTATATTTGGAGTAAGGAAGAAAGTTCAAATTTTGCCTTAGACATTTCTTAGCTTTGTAACCCTAAGTCCTCTGCTTAACCTCTCTGTGAACCACTTTCTTCATCTCTAAAATGGAAAGGTCAAACTTCATGGCCTCTAAGATCCTTTGCAGCTCTAAATATATTATCCTATGAATCTCTCTGCTTTAAAGGTCTCTGGGATGGGAGAGCAGGAATCAGTTTGGAGACAATATAAAGAAGTGGCTCCCTCAAGGGTGAACATACATACCCAGGGAAACTAAGGTCAGAAGTTTAGCTAAGGGAGCCCCGAACATTCCCTGACCTGAAGGAAGATCCAGTTTATCATGCTTAAATATATACTGTATCTCAGGAAACAAGGGCCCTACAGATGAGTTCTCTTGACATGGATTCTTCAGAGATTTGGAAAGTATGTATTATCAATGATGCCCATTTATCATTCATATGGTACAAAGTTCTGGATTCTGCACTTGGTCAATGCTATGCTTCTTTCTCCCTTCCTTTCCCCCTCCTCACTACTCATTCAAGGACTTGTAGGATGGAGGATGAGGAGCTGCTGAACACACTGGGATGGAGAAAATAAAAACATTTAGTTATAGGATGGAGGAAAAGAATCAGCTCTAATACCATAGCTGGAAAAGATTTGCAACCAATGGTGCTTTCTATTCCTTAGCAAGGCAATAATTTATAAGAATCCATTGCAGAAAGAATTGGAAATTGAGGGAATACCCATCAATTGAGGAATGGCTGAACAAGTTGTAGTATATGAATATAATGGAATACTATTGTGCTATAAGAAATGACGAGCAGGCAGATTTCAGAAAAACCTGGAAAGACTTAAATGAACTGATGCAAAATGAAGTGAGTAGAACCAGGAGAACATTGTACACAGTAACAGCAATGTCGTATGATGATCAACTATGAACAACTTAACTCTTCTCAGCAATACAATGATACAAGACAATTTCAAATAACTCATGATGGAAAATGCTTATCCACATCCAGAGAAATAACTGATGGAGTCTGAAGCAAATTGAAGCATGCTGCTTTAACTTTATTTTTTTCATTTTTTTTTTCTTTTGGTCTGTTTCTTTTTTCACAACATGACTTATATGATGTTTCCCATAATTACACATATATAACCTATTTAAAATTCTTACTTTTTTAGGGAGTGGGGAGGGGAAAGAGGGAACGAGAAAATTTGGGACTCAAAATCTTCTAAAAATGAGTGTTAAAAATTGTCTTTACATGTAATTGGAAAAAAATACTATTAAAAAACAAAAGAGATTGAAGTAAAAAAAAATCTGTCACAGACATGTTCTACCTGACACATACTGACTGGGTAAACTTGAGCAATTCAATTAACTTCTCAGTGGCCCGGGCAACTCTCCATATGCTGCGTGGCAATTACCTGTTTTCCTTGATTGGGCAGCTAGAAGGCCAGTAGGTAGAGCATCTGAGTTCAGATCTGGCTTCAGACATTTACTAGCTGTGTGTGACCCTGAACAAGTCACTTAACCCTGTTTGCCTCAGTTTCCTCATATGTAAAATGAGCTGGAGAGGATACTCTAGTATCTTTGCCAAGAAAATTGCAAATAAGATCATGAGAAGTCAGACATGACTGAAATGACTGAACTAAAACAACAAACAAAATCTGTCTTTATGGGAGTGGGGTTTCCTCACTGGAAGCTGCCTACATGGATGAGATAACAGGTCCATACCAAAAGGAGGAAAAAAAATATTAAGAATCCATGACATAATTTTAAAAAAAATTAGCAAGGAGATTACAGCAGTATATCACAAAGATCCTATACTATAGCCAGGTGGGATTTATACCAGGAATGCAGGACCATTCAATACTAGGAAAACTATAAGTATAATTGACCATGTCAATTACAAAAACAACAAAAATCATATAATTATATCAATAAATACAGAAAAAAACTTTTGTCAAAAAGAATCAATGCATGCATTCCCTGATGCAGGCAATCTGTTTGGTCCACTTTTCTCTGCTTCAGTGAGTCCAGGTCTTTTGATTCCAAATGTTCTCTTCAAGAGTTGAAAGGCTCAGAGGACCATGTGACCCAAGGAGCTCCTCATCTGCAATTTTGTATTACTGTTCTATATTTTCTGGTGGTGTGAGTTGGCAGGTTTCTTTTAGAATCTTACTGGGACTTGGTTTGCTGAGCCCTGTCTTGTCTGTCCATTCCAAAAAGGACATAAATTCCTTGGAGGGAATCACATAGGTCTGTATCTATCTATAGACAGAAGGGAATCAAGGAGCTGGTCAGTTCTATTTGGGCCATCAGTGACCACTGACTCTACCTGTCTGCAGGGTCTTTAGAAAATTATTATTTTGGGACTCAGGGGAATGAGAGGGGAGGAAGTAACAAATTTTAATGCTGAAAACTCATAGCATTCATGGGAACGTAATAAGAATTTATATAGCATCTACTGTATGCCAGGCTTTTTGCAAATATCATCCCATTTGATCTTCATGACAACTCTTTGATGTTGGTGCTATTACCCCAATTGAGGAACTGAGTCAGAAAGAGGTTAAGTGACTTGACCAAGGTCACATGGCTACTTAGTGTCTGAAGCAGGATAAATCCCACCTGATCACAGTGTAGGATCTTCGTGATATATTGCTGTAGTCTCTGATGGGGGATAGGATTTGCCCTGGACCCCTAAAAGGACCTCAAAGTTCCTGAACCAAGTCTCTGTCATTTGCCTGATACACTCAGATCATCCCAGTATAATCCTTTTAACTACCCTTTCCTTGTGGCCCTAGTTGTCTGCACCTGACCTACACTGGGCTATTTTGCCACTCTTTAATTCCATCTAGACTTGTTCTCTGTTACCTCCCAGTCACCCCAACTCCTTGATCACATCTAGATCTTCCCATAATCTTTCTTACTATAAAAGGGGTCAGTCTTGTCCATCAATTGCTCAGATTCCTTAAGAATCTGGCCTGCTTGTCCATATGAGCATCACAAAAGCTCAGATTCTTAAAATCTGGCCAATAGCACAGACTCACTAGGAATCTTGCCCACTCCAACTGGTGTTTTAATAAACCTTGTCTCTGACTGAAAGAAGGCTTGAGTCAAATTCTTTTGAGGCAGGAACTGTGCCTTTTGCCCTTGAATTTTGGGGTTCCCAGCACCCCTAGACAGCAAAAATCTCCTTGCTAGATTTTTTTTCAATCATATCATGGACTTAATATTTTTTTTTCTTTTTTTGGTCTGGGCCTATTATTTCATTAGTGTAGGAACTATACATATAAGTAATGAGTATTTATGTTTGTACCATCTTTTTAAAAATAAGCCTACTCTTAGCCATTATCTCATTTGGCCTTATTCCATTCAGGTGAGGCTGTGAGAATCAAAGATTACTGGCTTTAATTTATGGAGTGTGTAAGTAGAGAATCATGACAGTAAAGGTGATAAAGTCCTGGACTTAGAACTATGAAGAACTAAATTTGAATCCCACTTCTGACACTTACTGTCTATGTGACCTCAAGCTGATCATTTACACTCTCCAGGTCTCAGGTTGTTCATCTATGCAATGAAGGTAACACACTTAGGGACCTTTAAGGTCATCTTTCAGCTACATAATTTTGATTCTAAATTGGTCAGCTATATAGGCAAAGACTGTCACTCCTCTACCCAGTTTTAGAATCCATTCTCCATTTACCCAACATATAATTGGATCCAAAGATCCTTATGCCCTATTTGATGCTTTATTCCCCAGTGTTTTACTAAACTAATCTAGATTTCACTCTCTTATACTGTTCTACTTAGCTTATTCAATAATCTCCCTATAATCTGTCATAAATATACCTAGGGACTGAGATTACTATCAGGCACAAATTTGCTCATTAGCATCAAGAGAATATCTTGGTGTTCTCTTGAAACCCAGGAGGTAATTTATGCTTGTGTAGAAGCACACAAATTTGGCATCTCCCCTGCACTATTGTCTTTCTTCCCCTAGAGTCCTCAATCTAGCAACAAGAGTTGGAAAGGTAGAGAAATTTACTCCTGTTACTTCACAGCAAGTTTCAGGATAGGAAGGAAGCCAAGAGATCTTCAATATACCAGACAATTTTTCTTTCCAGTAGATTGGAGGAAGTAGAGACTTTGGCTCTTAAAAAAATTGGTATGGGACAATGAAAAGCTAAAAAATGAATGGTAGCTACACTATGCAGTTAATTCTGGGGTCAGGAGGGAATTATGGTGGTGAACTTGGCCTTTGTTCAAATGAGTGGTTCTGATTCAAATGGAGAGCTCGGCTTAGATATCATCTCTGAATCTGAGGATGAGGAAGATAGCATAACTGGTATAGTCATCACAGAGAAATTAGTGGAAAGAGCATTGGACCTAACATCAGCAGATATAGCTTCAAGTCCTGGTTGCCTCTAACTGCAGTAATCCAAGAGAAAAACTTCTCTTGTTTTTTTGTTTCCTCCTTGGTAAAATGAGAGAGTCATTGTTTAGGTTTTGATGGCTCAGAGAATATAAATAGCAATTGTTTTCTGTTCTGGCCAGAAACTCTGAGGGTCTTCCCCTCCCAGATTAATTCTTTTGTGATGGCATACTAGGCCATCTTTTGGTTCAATTGTGACCTAGCCCTTAATCACTGAATGGGCCTTGCCTCATACAAATTGAGACCTGGGAAAGACCTAAGAAGGTCACCCACTGCATCTCAGGCCATGGCCAATTGTCTTGACTTTTGTCTTTCCACTGGACTCAGATGAGTCTGGAGGAGAGAGGGAAGCTAATGAAGTTGCACAGCTCTGCCTCACTTAAATCCAAGTCACATGCAAGTCAAAACATCATTCTTGTGATGTCATTGGTCCTTTTCAAGAAGGAAGGATGAACAACAACAAACAATGACAACAAAAGGAGAGCATGTAAGGACATCTCTAAGGTTCCTCCCTGTGAGTATGTGACTCTACAACATTAAGCTTCTCAGATCAGAAGGAGAAGATCTGGATGGCATAGCAACACATCAATGAAGTAATGAGACCATCATTTTCAGAATTCTGTTATATGTACCTTGCATTCATACGCTATAAAAAGTGCAAGTTTATACATCCTTTCCAAACACTGTGAGAAAGACCCCATATCTAAGTACAAAGCATTCAATAAACCAACTGTGGTGTTTCTGCATATAATCTATATGTATATATTTATTTGATACTTCTCTCTCAACATATGCACACATATACACATAGAAGAAGTGATTAACTTTTTAGGAGTTAAAAATAAATTTAGTGATTTTTTCCAATGTTTAAATAAACTATTGAGAATCATTTTGGGTTTTTCCATAGTATTGAGACAATTGGAAACATCTTTTAGAATAACAATGAAACTTGTACTATAAACATGATTGTATATACAAATTATTATTATGATGCCTTGCACATAGCCTGCCCTATCTGAAAACCCTCCATTATTTCCAAATAGAGTCTAAATTCTTAAGTCTATCATTCAAGGCTTTCTTACAATTTGACCTTCATCATTCTTTCAGGATTTTTTACTTACTATTCCTTTACATCAACCCTCATTCCAGTCAACTGGTCTATATATCATCCCTGGACACATCAAGTCCACCCTTACCTCTGGATCTTTTATCTGATCATTTACCACACTTGGAATGTTCCTCTGGCTTCATCTTTACTTATTAAAATCTTACTCCATCTTTAAAGGTCCAGTCTAAATGTCACCTCCACCAAGAAGCCTTTCCCAATTTCTAAAACAAATGTGGTCTTTCTCTCCTCTGAACTACCAAAGTTCATACTTTGTTCATACTTCCATTATGACCCTAGAATCTCAACCTTTCAAATCTCAGCTCCAACTTGACCCTCCCCCATACTAATTTTTGTCTACTTTGGATGCATTTCTATGTTTTCATGCTCTTTTCCCATTCAAATGTAAGTTCCTTTAGAGTGAGGACTATTTCATTTTGGTATTTATATTCCCAGAATCTGGCACATAGTAGATGGTTAATTAATGCTTATTGATTGACATTTATCACCTCTTACCTTGTAATTTGTACATGTCTTAGTTTCTCCTTTAAGAGGAGTATTACAGTAAGTGTGCATGTCTTATCCTCCCCATTAGACTATAGGACATAATGCCCTTAAAGACAATAGTGACCTATTTATGACTCGTCTTCATAACCTACAAAGTGCCTAGCACAGTTCTTTGCATGGAAACATAATTGTTGAATGGATGGATCATAGATTAGGAGCTGGAAGGGAACTTAGAGTCTATTGAGTCCCCCCTCTCCAATTTTACAAATGAGAAAAGTAAGGCCCAAGGATGTTAAATGACTTGCCCAAAGTCACACAGGTAATAAATTGTCAAAGATGGGATTTGAACCTTTTTTCTTTTGACCTCACTCCACTTGAATGTGAGTGTATGGATGAATGCATAATACCCAAATAATTTCTCAGACATCTTCCTCCTGGTTTTGGGTATATGTGGGTGCATTTCCACTGACTGAGAGACAGTCCCTAGTCTGGAGCTTGTCCTTTCTTTGGCTTTAATGGAGAACTTTTCTAACAGCAGTTCTTCAGCCTATGGATAGGCTTGCCATCATTTGAATTCTTCAGGCAAATATGATCTTGGGCAAGCCCCTTACATTTTCATTTTCAGTTTCTTTATCTGTGAAATTGGCATATATATTTCTTCTGTTACCTACCTCACAGATATGTTTTACAGATTAAACAAGATAATAGATATCTTCATTGGATGTACTAGATGGTGTGACCCTAGGCAAGACACTTCTGCTCTCTGTGAGAAAGACTGTCTACAAACATTTTAAAAGAGGAAGATGGGTGTAAAAACAGCCTTTCTTGGGTTATTTGGAATTGGTGCAAACTTCCATAGTATTCTATCATAAGGACATATTTTTTGAGCATCTACAATAGACAGGACACTAACATGAGGACTGGGGATAACAGAAAAAGGATAGATGCTGCTTTCTTTTCATTCATCATAGAGATGGTGTCCTTGGACTGATGCTTCAGAAGACTGCTAACATGACCAGGCATGATGACAGATGCCTGTGAGCCCTGCTACTAGGGGAGACCAAGGATTCTGACTCCCCTTGGGTTCAAGAGTTCCAAGCTGCAGCAGGGCTGAAGCCAATTGGGTATCCATGCTCAGTCTGGTACCAATGTGGTGAGCTCCCACCAGGCTGCCTGTGGTGGAGCTACCCAGCTCAAGTCAGAAAAACTGGTTAAAACTTCTATGATAATCACTACTGGGATTTGGCCCAGGAATGTCCACTGCACTTCCAGCCTGGTCCAGCTAGAGAATCCCAGTCTCCAAAAGAAAAAAAAGTTGCTGACCCCTGCCAGCTTTTTATGCTGAAGGACATATTTGCACAAATACTTGTGGAGAGGGTGTCTGTGAATGAAAGCACATGCCCAAATCCTAAGATGAAAGCTTGAGTCAGGATTGCCTTGGGGAGGCAGTGAGTGATGGACAGGATAGAACGGAGGGATCTCATCCCATTTTCCTTCACTTAATCTGGAAAAATGTCCTGGAGGAGGTGGGGTTTCATAGATAGAGATTCTCTGAAAAACACATGATCCATACCATATTTGGTTTTGTTGGGCTTACATAGCAAGTATATCTTAAGAAATCCAAAATCCCAAAGAGGCAGGACAAAAAATGAATTAGTCATTTAGTTATGGAACAAAGGGAGGGATTCTTTGGAGGACAGTGTTTCTGTTTTGATGAAACTTGTTTCAGAGTAAGGATAGAAGCCTCCTCATAGGAACATTACAAGGATCAAATAGTACAATAAATCTAAAGTACATTATCTGAAAAGGTGCAAATTTATCAATGTGTATATGAATTAATCAGGTAGCCAACCATAGAAGAGTTTTTATTCCATTTCAGCATTTTCATTGTAGTATCTGGGGGAAAAAACCAAATAAAACATAAAAGAGCATACTTTACCACTCCTCCTTCTACCTGTTCTAGATGCTAAAGTGACATGTGGGCTGCTGTAGACCAAGCTGCTGCAGGTGGCTGCAGCAGGCAAGGGAAAATGGTGGATGGTGTGGATCACATAGACATTTATGCAGATGTGGGTGAAAAGTTCAACCCAGGAGGCTGAATATGGTGGGCATGATCAGATAATTTGTATACTATTGTCATCTCTCCATCTGTGAATAATGGATATGCCCCAGAGGATTGTGATTACACGTATGCTTTCCCACCATCTGTTGGCAATGATATAGGTAAAGGATCAGCACTAAATGTTGTCTTTACATATATTGGAAAGAAAACTGCATTGTACATTGGAAATCTTACATGCTGGACAATTGATGAAGATTTAACTCAAGCAGTCCATTCTTTAGGAATAAATTATATTTCAGAGATTAAGTTTTTTGAAAACCATGCTAATGGCCAGTCAAAGGGGTTTGCCCTTGCTGGTGCTCGATCTGAAGGATCCTCAAAAAAGTTAATGCCTCTGTTACCTAAAAGAGAACTACATGGTCAGAATCCTGTTGTGACTGCTTGTAGTAAGCAGTTCCTGAACCAATTTGAAATGCAATCCAGAAAAACTATGTAGTCAGGACAAATGTCAGGGGAAGGCAAAGCTGGCCCTCCAGGAGGCAGTTAATATGCAGAATTTCCACAAAGTGGTAGGAGATGGGATCATTTTCCAGGATTGTTCCAGGTAGGGACAGATTTTCTGGACCAGCTGGACCAGGAGGGTCACCCCCACCTTTCCCAGGAAATTTGATCAAACATCTTATTAAAGGAACTTGGCCTTTGATCCTAGAAACTGGGATTCTATGATATATGAGGCACAGCATAGAGTAAATACCCATGTTTGGCCTAAAATCTGAACAAAGTCCACCACGTCCACCCATAGGTCCTCCAGGCCCTCCCAGTGCACCAGGCCCTATCCCTCCTGGTCAGGTTCTACCTCCTCCATTATCTGGGCCTCTTAATGGAGGAGGTTACCCTCCACCACCAGTTCTTTTTCCAGGACAGCCTTTTGGGCAGCCTCCATTGGGTCCAATTTCTTCTGGTCCTCCACCTAGTGTCAGGCTATGGCCCTTGTCCTGGTCCTCTACCTCCAAGCAATGAGCACCTCCACCTCCAAGCCCTTTTCTACTCACACACCTGGCCCTTTGAGGCCACCCCTCTCACTTACTTCTCTTCCATATCTTCCTGGACCACTTCCAGGTGTCCTTACTCCCTCACCAGCTCCACATACGAACCCAACTTTCCCCCACCAACCAACAGCAGCATACCAACATCAGATATCCAAGGTCTATCACCTACCAATCCATATGGCTGACCTCCCCATATGATAAGTGACTATGGGCCACCTGGAAGAGAAATGGATGCTACAAGAATGCCATTAAGTGAAGCAGAGTTTGGAGAAATCACGAATAGAAATGGCAATTTTGAGCAATGCCATTTCAAGAACTGTGTGCTGGTAATTATGGGAGTGCTATTGAGACACTGGTGACACTGGTGACTATTTCCTTAATTAAATAATCCAAAGTATCCGCTGATGATCATTGCAAAGTGCTTATTAGTTCCTTGTGGGATTGCCTTCATGGAATTCAGTCCAAATCTTATGGTTCTGGATCAAGATGTGAACAATGAAGAGAAAGAGACCACAGAAGATCCAGAGAAAAAAGACGATGTCACAAATCCCATAGCAGAAATTGTCATGATAATTGTTATAGAGAGAGAAGAAGAGAACGAGAAAGACATTGGGATCATGACAAAGACCATGACAGAGAAAATAATAGAGAGTGAGAGTATCACCACCATTAGAGAAGCTGAGGGAGGAGGAACATCTCCCAAGACAGGCAACATTTTTCATGGGGGAACATGATATGTGTCCAGCAGTTTGCTTCTTGTGATTGAATTGAACCTGTAAGGATTCATGCATAAAATGAAAAGGAACAGATATGAATGAAGAAGATCTGCATAAATGGTAACTGGTAGCTCTACTCTTACTTTTTATCTTGCTTAACTGTTTTATTTGAAAGAAACCCTAGTGATTTAAAGGTTATAGCTTTTGCAGCTTTGTTACTGGTTATATACATTTGTCCATATGATGTATAAGCAATTGGAAAAAAAAAGTTAAGTAAATGCTTGCTTTTATAGTAGCTTCTTCTTATTAAAATGTTTATATGATAATATCTGTAAACAGTACCATTTTGATTGCAACAGATTTAGTGTTATAATAACTATTTAATGGGGAAAAAAGAAAGTGACGTGTTATCATCTTCATAATCAAGATATAGGCTGTTTATCAGTGGCAGAAAGGATTATGGGGCATTCAAACAGTTGGGTTCACATTTTGTTACTTTTTCCCTTGATCTCTAGAGTTTTATATGTTTGAGAATAGACCAACCCCTAAAACACACCAGGTCCCCTAAAATCTTATATTGTGCCAAATGCATTCTAGGCTATCCCGTCATCACAGTCCTCTGTAATAAAGAGATTATAAGGGCTCAGACAATGGCCCAGTTGTTATGAGCCAAGTTTGCTACCCCAACCTTCCAGAGCAGCCAAAGAATGGAGACTGTCTCTTAGGGTTCACCATAATGGGATCTTATCTGTGGAACTGTGGTTTATATGGGGAAAGAGATACATGAATGAGGTTAAAGAGAAGGCAGAGATTTATAACTGAGATGTGGGGAGTTTGAATGATGGGGGTGAATTTAAGAATATCTCCAAATGAAACATTTTGAAAAGGAAGACTCCTTCTTTGTTCTTTCCAATCTATCCTTCACACAGCTGCCAACATAATATATTTTTTTGCCTAGGTAATGGAGTTAAGTGACTTGCCCAGGGTCACACAGATAGTAAGTGGATTTGAACTCAGGTCCTCCTGAATCCAGAGCCAGGACTCTATCCACTGCACCACCTAGCTGTCCCCCAAAATAATGCTCTTAAGCAGAAGTCTGATCACATCATTCTTTTACTTAAGAAACTTCAGGGTCAGGGGAAGAGGAGGAGCCAATGTTGTTGAGTATGTTGGGCATTATTCCCAAGTTCTACCAACATTACCCTCTAAACCACTTTAAAAAGCAACTCAAATCAAATTCTAATTGGCATAACCAACAAAAAAGTGAAAGTGAGTCATTTTTCTCAGACCAGTACAACTTAGGAGGCTATTAAAAAAAAAACAAAACAACACCCATAGACCCTAGAATATAGGTTGGCCAACCTTGGAGGAAATAGCAGCAGTGGCAGCAATGGTACAGGGAGTCCTCAGAGCCCATGGACCTAAGGGAATTAAACATCTGGTCAAAAGAGATCATAGAAGACCCCTCTATTAGCACTGAGTGCAGGACTGGGTACCATTTGGCAACTCCATTGACCATTGCCCAATTCTAGGTCACAGCTCCAAAGCAGAGAGGAATTGTGATCATGAAAAAGCAGGAATCCTACCTAGGTAAGGACCAGAGTACAGATCAGGAAGACACTGAACATAATTCTTTCTTGATCACACTACCTTGGAAGCAATGAAACTTATAGGCCAACAGAGCTAACTAGGAAAATAGCAGGACATATAAGTCTGAAAAGCCAGGACAGTGACCCCAGCCTCAGAGTTAAGCAGAATGCAACTCTAACATAAAGTCCAAACTCAAGAAATAGGCTGGAAAAATGAGCAAACAACAAAAAACCTGATCATAAAAATATACTGTGGTGATAGGGAAGCTAAAGACACAAATTCAGAAAATTGGAAACATCTACACACAAAGCTTCAAAGAAAAATGCATATTGGACACAAGCCTAACAATAATTCCTGGAAGAGCTAAAGAAAGAAATTTTAAAAAGCAAGAAAATAATTAAAAAAATAAAACAACAAATTAGCATGGCAGAGAAAAATGGGAAAAGAGATGAGATTAAGAAAATTATGAAAAGTGCATTAACAGCTTGATAAAAGAGGTACAAAACTATTGAAGAAAATGACTCCTTTAAAATTAGAATTAATTTTAAAAATGAAGTACAAAATCTCAATGAAGAAAATTATTGCTTAAAACTTAGAATTGGCTAAGTGAAAGTTAATGCTCTATTAGATATCAAGAAACAGCAAAACAAAAGATTGAAGAAATGGAAGAATATGTAAAAGATCTCATAGAAAAAAACAACTGAAAAAAAGATCAAGGAGAGATAAATTAAGAATTAATTATTGGATCACCTGAAATCCATTACTAAAAAAAGTGCCTACACATCATATTTCAAAAAATTATAAAGGAAAACTGTCTAGATATCTTAGAACCTGAACTCAAAATAGAAATTGAAAGAATCCACTGATCACCTCCTGAAAGAGATGAAAACTCCCAGGAATATCATAGTCAAATTCTCGAATTCTCGGATCGAAGAGAAAATACTAAAAGCAACCAGAAGTAAATAATTCAAATACTGTGGAGCCATACTCAGTATTACACAAGATTTAGCAACTTCCACATTAAAGGAGTGGAGAGCTTAGAATATGATATTCCGTAAGGTGAAGGAATGAGGATTACAACAAAGAATAAACTATTTAGTAAAACTGAGTATAATACCACAGAGGAAAAATGGATATTAATGAAATAGGTAACTTTCAAGCATTCCTGATAAAAATATCAGAACTGAATAGAAAATTTGATATTGAAACACAAGATTTGAGAAAAATAAAAATAAAAAAAGACATAAGTGAGAAATCATAAGGAACTTAGTAAGGTCAAACTGTTTATATGCCTAAATGAAAAGATGCTACATATAACCCCTAAGAACTTTATCATCATTACAGCATTTAGAAGAAGACTGCCTAGACAGAGGTTATAGATATGAGTCTATTAGATTGGTATAATTTCAAAATGAGGAGGGAGGAGTGAGAAGGGGTATGCACTGGGAGAAGGGGAAGGGAAAGGAAGAATGGAATATCTATCTATCTATCTATCTATCTATCTATCTATCTATCTATCTATCTATCTATCTATCTATCCATCCATCCATCTATCTATCTATCTATCTATCTATCTATCTATCTATCTATCTATCTATCTACTATCTATTTCTAAACCTCACATCAATAAAAGAGGGGGGAAAAGTAAAAGCAAATCAATGAATTGGGCAAAGTCCTAAAAATCAAAGGAGAGATTAATAGAAGTGAAAGTAAAAAAAAGGAACTAATAAATAAAACTACAATCTGGTTTTATGAAAAACCCAACAAAATAAATGATTGGTTAATTTATTTTTTAAAAGAAAGAAAACCAAATTACTGGTATCAAAACTGAAAAAAGTGAGTACACATTCAATGAAGATGAAATTAAAGTAATTATTAGGAGGTATTTTGCCCAATTATATGCCAATAAAACTAACAATCTAAATGAAATACATACATATTTACAAAAATATAAATTGCCTAGATTAATAGAAGAAATAGAATACTTAAATTACCCTCTTAGAAAAAGAATCTGAACAAGTAATAAAAGAGCTATAAATGAACTCCCTAAGAAAAAAAAATCCCCAGGACCAGATATATTTACAAGTAAATTCTACCAACATTTAAAGAATAATTAATTCAGATAATATCATGTAAAGTATTTGGGAAAAATAGATAAAGGAGTCCTACCAAATTATTTCTATGACCTAAATATGATTTTGATACCTAAACCAGGGAGAGCAAAAACAGAGAAAGAAAACTATATACTATTTTCCTAATGAATATTAATGCAAAAAATTTTAAATAAAATATGAGCACAGAGGTTATTATAATATACCACAAATATCATATACTGTGACCAGGTGGGATTTACACCAAGAATTCAAGGCTGGCTCAATATTAGGAAAACTGTAAGTATAATTTATCATACCAATGAAAAAACAGCAAAAATCTTATGCTTCTATCAATAGATTTAGATAAAGCTTTTAAGAAAACATAACACAGATTTCTATTAAAAATCCTAGAAAGCATGAGGATAATTAAAGTTCATCTTTTCACTTTTAAAAATATTTTTTCCAATTACATGTAAAAACTATTTTTAACATTTAAAAAAAAATTTTGATTTCCAAATTCTCTCCCTCCTCTTCTCCCCTTCTCCCCTTCTCCCTGTCTCTTTCATTAAGAAGGCAAGCAATTTTATGTAGTGCAGTCAGGCAAAATGTATTTCCATATTAGTCATGTTGTGAAAGAAAACACGACCAAAAAGCCCCCAAGAAAAATAAAGTAAAAAAAAAAAGCATGCTTCTATCTGCATTCAGATTCCATCAGTTTTTTCTCTGGAAGTGGATAGCATTTTTCATCGTAAGTCCCTCAGAATCGTCTTGGATCATTGTATTGATCAGAGTAACTAAGACCTTTACATTTGATCATTGTTGTAATATTGGTGTTACTGTATACAATGTTCTCCTTGTTCAGTTCACTGCACTTTACGTCAGGTCATGTAAGTCTTTCCAGGTTTACCTGAAAGCATCCTGATCATCATTTCTTACAACAAAATAGTATTCCATCACAATCATATGCCACAACTTGTTCAGCCATTCCCAATTGATGGACATCCCCTCAATTTGCCATAACAAAAAGAGCTGCTATAGATATTTTTGTACAAATAGGTATTTTTAAAAAATCTCTTAAGGATATAGACCTAGTAGTAGTATGCCCTTTGGTCATAGTTGCAAATTGTTCTCCAGAATGGTTGGATCAGTTCACAACTCCATTAATAGTGCATTAGTGTCCTAATTTTCACACATCCCTTCCAATATTTGTCATTTTCTTTTTTTGTCATATTAACCAAACTGATAGGTGTGAGGTAGTACCTTAGAGTTCTTTTAATATGCATTTCTCTAACAAATAGTAATACAGAGCATTTTTTCATATGACTATGGATTGCTTTGATTTTTTTCTTTGAAAAACTTCCTGTTCATATCCTTTGACCATCAATCAATTGGGAAATGACTTACATTCTTATAAGTTTGACTCCATTCTCTATATATTTGAGAAATGAGACCTTTATCAGAGAAACTTGCTGTAATTTTTTCACATTTATGATTACTGTATATTTCCCTCCATTCTATTTTCTTCCTGTTAATCCTTCTTTCTCTCTCCTTTCACCTTGTCCCTCCTCACCTTAGCATCCAAATTCAC
This sequence comes from Phascolarctos cinereus, assembly GCF_003287225.1. Taxonomy (NCBI): domain Eukaryota; kingdom Metazoa; phylum Chordata; class Mammalia; order Diprotodontia; family Phascolarctidae; genus Phascolarctos; species Phascolarctos cinereus. The sequence continues at coordinate 146,911,751 of NW_027556098.1, forward strand.
AAAGGAAACTTTATCTAAGCTACAGGAAGACATAGACAATAACATAATAGTGACAGGAGACTTTAAGATCCCTCTCTCAGTTTTGGATACATCTAACAGAGAGATGAACAAAAAGGAAAATGTGTTACTGAACAATTTGCTGGAGAAACTATAGCTAAAAGATTTATGGTGTCTTCTAAATGGACTGCAAAAGAACACACATATACCTCAGTACCATAAGGATCTTTTGCCCTCACTTTTATCAGCTACCGCTCTTTGTCTTATCAACTTCCCATTCTACTTGCTTATAAAGTAATATACATTTCTGTGACCAACTGAGTATGTATGTTATTCTGTCTTTCCTATTCTTATGAGAGTAAAGTTGAAGCATTGTCGGCCAATATGTACTATGTTGGGAAGAAGAAAGAATAACAAATTATTGTGTTTCATTCTAGACTCTGTACTTTAAGAGAGGCATTGACAAATCAAAGAGCATCCAGAAGATGATGCTGAGGCTGTACTATGGCACAAAGATACTGCAAACAAATGTAAAAATGATGAAGTAGAAGCAGACTATAACACAATAAAAATAGTTACTGATTCTGAGACCACAAACAAAAGATATAGACCCAGATGGAGACTTAATAATAAAATCCTACATAATGAGTGGGTTGAAGAACAAATTGTACAAATGATCAATAACTACATAAAAGAAAATAATAATATTGAAACAAAAATTCTGGGATGCAGCTAAAGCAGTCCTTAGGGCAGAAATCCTATCCTTACAAACATCTATAACAAAAAGAAAAAGAGAAGATTAATAAACTGAATATGCATTTTAAAAATTAGAAAGCCAACAAATAAAAGTTTTTAAATAAGCACAAAAAAGAGATATTAAAATCAGAGGGGAAATAGGTAAATTGGAATTAAAAACTTAGAATTGTTGAATAAAACTAAAAGCTGGTTCTTTGAAAATACTAATAAAATTGACAAACCCTTAACTAATCTGATTAAAAAGAAGAGAGCAGAACATCAAATCAATAAGACAGAAAGTGAGCAAGGTGAAATCACAGCAAAACTGGAAGAAAAAAAGAGAAATCAGAATATGTTATTCACAATTGAAGGCTGACAAAACTTAGAACACAAAAGAAGTAGAGGAATATCACCAAAAACATAAAAAACCCTCAAACTGTCAGAAGACCAGATAGACATCTTAAATAACCCAATCTCAGAAAAGGAAATAGATCTAGCTGTTAAGGAACTACCAAAGGAAAAAAAAAACTCCTGGTTCTGATGGATTCACAGGAGAGTTCTATCAAATTTTTAAGAACAATTAGTACCCATATTTCACAAATTATTCTCAAAATGGAGAAAGAAAACACTCTACATGAATTATTTTATGAGACAAATATAGTCCTAATACCTAAACCAGGGAAAGATAAAACAGTGGAAGAAAACTGTAGGCCAGTATCATTAAGGAAAATTGACTCAAAAATTTTTAACAAAATCCTGCCAGAGTACAGTGATTTATCCAAGAAATTAAATGGTCAGGGTGATTATTAAATTTATTAAAAGAAGTAGCATTATACCCCACACCCATCTCCCCCTTTCCAATTTTATACTCTGAAGTTTAAACCAGAAATAAATGATGAAGTTGCCTTAGTGACTCATGGGAAAGAGACTTTGCCAATGCAAGTCAACAATATTGAAAAGACGCTGAAAGAGAGAAAGGAAAGTTCATCAATGATTCCAGAATATTTCAGTCCTAGACCCTTCCCCCCTCTATCATCCCTCCCTGTCTCAGCATGTACTTATGGAAGACATCAGAAACAGATCTCCTTCTATGGTGGGAAATAAGACACTCAACAACATGTTTAATATTTATCTTTTCTTTTATCAAGCAGCTCATTCCCTCTCTCTCTCTCTCTCTCTCTCTCTCTCTCTCTCTCTCTCTCTCTCTTCTCTTCTCTCTCTCTCTCTCTCTCACACACACACACACACACACACACACACACACACGCACACACATCAAATCCCATATATTGAATTACTGGTGAAATGTTTCTAACTCTCAGCGCCGAGATCAGATGACAGAATGCATGGGGGGATTGCTTTTTAATCTTGGCTGGGAGAAGGAAATGAAAATGACTTGCAGGATTCTGACACGCTGATCAGAGATTTCTTTTTTTTTTGATCCCCCTCCCCTCAAAAAAATGGGAACTTGTCAGATGCCATTATGAAATCATATAGATCAGAATGAGTCTCAGTTTTTCTGTGAGTTGGAGAGCAATAAAGACTTATAACCACATTCCAAGTTATGTTTTGATTAGTGATGACTCTGTGCCCCCAAAGAATTTGTTCAACCTGAAGACTGATAAAGTTTTAGCCAATTTATCATCCTGAAAACGAGATGCTGAGCACTCATTTAGCCATAAAACACCATCATGATCTCTGACCCCTACCACATTGGGTTTGAATCTTCAGATGGGACAAACTCAGAGGGTAAATCCTTCAGCGGCAAAGAAACAGGAAGAATCCAGGATCATCTTCCATTTCTGGTTCCTATTTACTTGAGGGACAAAATACATTTTAATAAAGATCTCTGCCTGTGATGAACAACATTCAAGAATTCTTTATTGCCATTGCTTGCCCATCAAACAAATGAATTGCTGCTCTTCCTGATTTTTCACCAGGAGGCCTTTGACAGATATCGTATTGGGGACTCTCAGTTTAAAGTCTTACTTTGGTTGGAGAAGCTTCAACAAATGGGGGTAAGGTGAGGATTGTTCGCCTCCCTTAGGGGTGTGGGGACCAGAATTCTTCAAACCTTTTTGCTGGTGCCTTTTCTAATGAAGACAGATGCCATACCATGTCTGGTTTATCCAGATAGTCTAAAGTGTAACTCAACTCCCCAATTTATTAACAATAGTGATTCATTACTGTGACAATTGGAGAAAAACTGATTACCTAGAATTTCTGACGAGGTAATTCTGCCTCTCTCTAGCACCAGTAATGAATCACCATTTTCCCTCCCTCCGCTGACCTGATTTTCCAAATCATGTACCTACATAAGAGATTGTACAGAAGAATACATCTATTTATCTTGTAGGAGTTTTCTCCTTCTAAATTTGAGGGAGAAGACAAGCCTTGAACTGGGAGGGAAGATTCATGAATGTGAAGAGCAGTAGGTTCGCCAAAGTCCAAAAACCCCACTAGATAATTAATCTGAAGCTGCCATGATTCCTGTGGCAGTCACTCCCATCTCACTGGCTGGCTCTCAGGAATTAAGCCTGCGTGCACACAGGGAATCTAAATGAAAAATAAAAATCTGCTTCCGTTCATTGTAACATGATACCCAAGGCACAGTCTTCAAAGGCTAGGACATATTTCTCCTAATAACATTTTAAGCTTCATAACTTCCATCCCCATGTGATTTTATGTACCCATAATTGTTATCTTATGTAAATGATGCCATTTGGCCTCCCCTCAGTCTTCAAATCAATAGTCAGTTACTGGATTTCAAACCAAATTCTCTGTCTTTTTCTTTAGGTTCCTTGACATGAGAAATACATCCCAGAACTTAAATCAGTTTGTTCTAATTTGATTAACCATGCTGGGTCACCCCTGGGACTCATCTTGATATTATCTCCCCACACATACAAAGGGCCAACTAATCAGCAGGTGTTTCCTTTTACTCTGTCACCCTTTGCTACTGTCCAGTGAAAGCCCAGGCCATTCCTCTTAGAAATTCAGATACTTTGGCATCATTTCATGAACATACCTATCACACAATTCAATTTAATTCAATTCAGTCCAATTGAAGTCAATACTTAATTTATTAAGTGCCTACCAGTTGAGAAAAACAATGAAAGAGAGATAATTCAATGCCAGGAAAAGATCATGGTGGGTTAGTTAGGGAAGTTTTAATGAAGGAGGTTTTTCTTGAGCTGGACTTGGAAGGAAGTATAGGGTTTGGACAAATAAATCAGAGAAGGGAGGTTATTCTAGGCAGTAAGACGACATCAATAATGAGCAAGGCTGTTAAGTAGCTGTCACTGATCATGACCTATTTTTACAATGATATAATTTAAGAGATAATAGGCCACTCACTCTGAAAAATCCCTCTCCCTCTGCAGCCCCTTCTTTTGATTAATTAGTTTTTCCAGCACCTCCACAAAAAACGTATCCAAGACAGTCATATTCACTTCTTCATTCATCTCCAAGCTCCTGACTATCTGATCTTCTTTCTCCATCATAACCCTTCATAGATATGTTGATACATTTCCTTTTCCTCCCCCCTCTACTTTTCAGCTTATTTTTAAATGTGTTGTCTCCCTTCATTAGAAAGTAAGTTCCTTAAGGACAGGGACTGTCTTTCTTTTTGCTTTTATTTATATTCTCAGAGCTTATCACATTTCCTAGAACACAGTAAGTGCTTAATAAGTGCTTGATGATTTGACAACACTCTGAATAGTTAAAAAAAAGATGGTTAAATATAAAATGTAGATATTATTTTCTAGACATAGTGACCCTATAATGAGGCTTATAGAAAATGCAAGTTCATGTAATATTTAAGGCACTTCATTCTTAGCTACCTGTTTTGCTTCTTCTACTACTTTCATTTTCCCAACAGTGCCTAGTATTGTGTTGTCTGAAAAGTAGAAAGCATTATACAAATCAATCTTTTTGTTCTTTTCTAATAGTGGTTCAATAGTGTGTGTGTGGTATCAGTGTATCTGTGTGGTCTTCTATGAGCAGTCAGAGCCATGAACAATGGTGGCTGTCAATCAAACCAATGCTCTGCCCCATAGATACATCACCTCCAAGTCTGTTTTATCTAGAAATATGACTCATTCTGTTAACGGCTCATGTTCCCATCCTACTAACCACTCCTTCATATTCCTCTGTGTGCCATGTCAATCAAAACCTCAGAACAATCAGTTTAATTGGATTAGATAAAAATGTAATAAAATGAAAGCAAAAGACATGTGTATCTCAGAAGACACAACCATATTAATTTCCCCACTCCACCCCAGGATGACATAATATGCCTCTCACTGGATCTTGCTGCTAGGTGGGGAAAAAAAATAAGTACACGTATTTAATGCAAACCTCCCAGTGCTGGCTGGGTACAAAGAGAAATCACTCACAACAGTTAGCACTGGCCAGGGCCTAGAATTTTACTCCCAGCTCAAATGGCTCTGGAAATCTTAGCCACCACATCACCTGATTTTCCACAGTACTTGTTCATTAGCTTGATGGTATAGGTACAGGGGTGGGGAACCTGTAGCCTCAAGGCTGAATGTGGCCCTCCAGGTCCTCAAGTGTGGCCCTTTAACTGAATCCAAACTTCACAGAGCAAATCCCCTCAATAAAAGGATTTGTTCTGTAAAGCTTGGACTCAGTCAAAAGGCTGCACCCAAGGACCTAGAAGGCTACATGTGGCCTTGAGGTCACAGGTTTCCCATCCCTGCATAGGACCTTGCTTGACCCACTCTGACCACTGCTGATCATGCCAAAGTCTGGATCAAGTCAATTAAACCTTGTGGCTATAGAACAAACTACTGACTACCCCTATCCAGTTCTTGGGGAAAGGCTGTGCCCAAGGCAGTGAAATTCTGCTCTTTCTTTTCCCTCTGAACTTCACTTTCCAAGTCTATATGACCAGTTATGACTCTGTGCCTCCACTTGGATGTCCAGGGAGTAACTTTGTGGATTTATGTATGATTTGCCCCAAAGTCTTCTGGGAGTTGTAGTCCACTGGAAAAAGCAAGCAAATTCCAAAACACTTGCTTGCTATATCAAGAAGATATATTCCATGTCCTCAAGAAGCTAATCTTGGGAGGGGGTGAAGAATGAGACAGAAACATACGTGTTTGGGGCACATCACTCATTTGAATGGTTGATATGGAGGACAACCATGCCAACCTACATTTCCCTTGATGCCTCCTTCAGAGCCGGACTACTAGGTTGGACTTTGCAGTGGCAAGAGTTCTAGGTTTGAATTTCAGTTTTAGCAGTTGCTAGCTGTGTGAGTATAAGCAAGTTGATTTCTTCTTTGAATCTCAGTTTCCTCACCTTTAAATTGGTAATAATAATTCCTTCCTTACATTTATAGGATTATTGGAGAAAAAGCTGAAGAGAAAGATAAACAGAAGAGAGTTACAAAATATGATTTATAATTAGTTCATTCTAGTACTTTGATAGATCTATCATATCAATGTTGCCTTCCACATTCACTGGAGACCATTCACCAGTGCAGATCCTACTTTCTCATCTTGTGTAATTCTTGTCCAAGACGCTTAAAATCCATATATCCTCCAGTCAAATTATGCAACATGTTAGTTATCTTGTTTTTTTTTTTTAATAACTAACAGGTAAAAAATACAATACCGGGGCTCTCTATATATTTGCTCTTATGTCATTGGCATCTCATTTCATTTTTTGATGATCCATGTTTTCAAAGACGTTTCTGATGCTACTTCTAACATTATTGGCAATATGCTTTAGGCTACTTATATCTACCACGTGTTTCACTGTTTTCATTTTATTCTACTTTCATTTATTTAATTTTAATAAATTGATTACTTCCAAATGAACCATATCCTTCTCCCATTGTATATTGCCACAGAAAGAGTTAAAGAAAACTTTCTCATATTGCAGTTAGGATTGATAAGATATGTAATTTTCTATTCTCACAGTTAATTATTACTTTTTTGGTGAGGCAATCAGGTTGAAGTGACTTGCCCAGGGTCACATAGTTGGTAAGTGTCTGAGGCCGGATTTGAACTCAGGTCCTCCTGACTCCAGGGCTGGTGCTCTATCCACTATGCACCTAGCCACCTTTCAGTTTATTACTTCTTAACAGAAAGCAAGCATGGGTATTTTAATCACAACTATCTGGAATGAACATTGACAAGTTCACTTGAGGTGGAAGTGTCATCTTCTTTAAAGTTATTTTAGCTATTGTGTAAAGTGCTCTTTTGGCTTTGCTTTCTTTCCTATGCATTAGTTAATACAAATAAGTCATTCATAGACCATAGTTGTTGATGCAGTTCTTGTTTTTAAACATTCCCCAGTTGTTGAGGATCTAAATTGCTTTTGTTTTCCCTGATTTCAAATAGTGTTGATATGAATTTTTGCCTAAGTGTGGGGAATTTGTTTGCCACTGATGTTTTTGAGTTATAAATCTAGTTGTAGAATTTTTAGATTAAAGTGTATAAACAATTTAGTAACCTTTCTTGCTTCATTCCTAATTGTTTACTAGAATGGGTTACAAAATTTTACAGCTTCACCAAAAAGAGTTCCTGTCTTCTCTTTTACCAGCTTGCTAATCTGATGGGTGTGAGGTGATACTTCAGGATTGTTTAAATTTACTTTTCTCTTGTTATTCATGATTTGGATAATATTTTCATATGGCTTTGATATTTGCATTTCTTCCTTTGAAATATGGTTTGCTCATATTCTTTAACTGATTATACATTGGGGAATGACACTTGGGCTTAAAGAGTTTTGTCAATTGCCCAATGACTTTGAATGTCAAGCTTTTATCAGAGATGTCTGATGGAAATCAAATTCCTAAAACAAAATTTCTTATGTTTGCTGCTTTGATTTTGTTTATGTAAAATTTTTTATTTTGTGTTATAAAAATATTCTGTTTTGTCTTTTATTATCTTTTTCATTCCTTGCCTATTTAACTAAAAAATATGAAGAATATTTTGCTCTCTTCTCAATTTTTTTTTATAGTTTAGTACTTCATATTTAGGTGGTTTATGCTTTTAAATTTATTGTGGCCCATAATGTAAGTTGTTAGTCTAACCATATTCTTTACTAAACTATTTTCATTTTCCCAGTAATTCTAGTTCAGTAAAGAATAGTAGTTTGTGTTCTTGGGTTCTGTATATGTTAATTTCTAGGTATTGCTTAGCTAGTCTGTCCCAATAATTTCCCTTTATATTTTTAACCAGTAATTTTGATTATTTCTGCTTTGCAATAGAATTTAATATGTGGTAATCTTAACTTCCCTTTATTCCTACCTTCTTATATCATTCTCCTTGAAATTCTTGAATTTTTCTCTCCATCTTGTCCTCCCTCCCCTCATGTGAAATTTGCTATTATTTCATCTAGTTCTACATAATATTCCTTTGATAATTTTGCTGCAAAATAACTAACTAAATTTAAGTGATTTATGTGTGAATTTTTTATTATTGATATTGGCAAGGCCCATTCATAGACATTAAAATTTTGTCTTATTCCTTTAGGTTTTCCTTTATTTCTACAACTATTATTTTACAGTTGTATTGATATAAGACCTGAGTGTTTTAATAGCTTAATTCTGAAAATCTTTTATTCATTTTGTAGTTATTTTCAATTTATTTTGTCTTCCTGTATTTTGCTTCTGGCTTTTGCTTTTTTTGTTGTTGTTGTTCTCTAATTTTATTTTCCCCTCAATTACATGTTTAAAAAAAATCTTAATATGCATTTTTAAAAATTTGCAATTTCAGGGCAGCTAGGTGGCACAGTACATAGGGCTCTGGCCTTGGAGTCAGAAGTTCAAATCCAGCCTCAGACACATGACACTTAATAGCTGTGTGACCCTGGGCAAGTCACTTAATCCCGATTGCCTCACCCACCCCAAAAAAAAAAGCAAAAAGAAAAATTGGAATTCCAAATTTTCTGCTTCCCTCTAGTCCCTCCTCCTTTTTAAGAAGGCAAACAATTTGATATCAATTATATGTGTGAAGTAATCCTAAACAACTTTCTATATTAGTTATGTTGCAAACACAGACCAAAAAAAAAAAAAACAAACACAGGCCCCGCCCAAAAAAAACCAAGAAAATTTAAAAAAAAATAAAGAAAGTGGAAAAATTTTGCTTCAATCTGTATTCAAACTCCATTGGTTCTTTTTCTGGAGGTGGACAACATTTTTCATCATAAGTTCTACAGAATTGTTTTGGATCATTGTATTGCTGAAAATAGCTAAGACATTCACAATTGATCATTGTACAATATTGGTGTTATGTGTACAGTGTTCTAGTTCTGCTCATGTCACTTTGCATCAGTTCATATAAAACTTTCCAAGTTTTTTTCTGAAAGCTGCCTGCTCATTATTTCATATTGCCCAATAGTATTCCATCACAACCATATACCATTTGCTTAGCCATTCCCCAATTGATGGATATTTCCTAAATTTCCAATTCTTTGCTACCACAAAGAGATATGCTATAGATATTTTTTACATATAGATCCTTTTCTCTTTGATCTTTTTGGGATACAGACATAGTAGTGGTATTTCATAGTAGTGGGTCAAAGGGTATGCACAGTTTTATAGCCATTTGGTTGTAGTTTCAAATTGCTCTCCAGTATGGTTGGATCAGTTCACAATTTCACCAACAATGCATTAATGTCTCAATTTTTCCACATCCCTTCCAGTATTTGTCATTTTCCTTTTTGGTCATATTAGCCAATCTCATAGGTATGAGGTGGTACTTCAGTAATTTTAATTAACATTTCCCTAACCAATAGTGATTTAGAGCATTTTTTTTCATGTGACTATTGATAGCTTTGATTTCTTTTTCTGAAAACTGCTTGTTCCTGTCTTTTGCCCATTTATCAACTGGAAAATTGTTTGTATTGTTGTAAATTTGACTCAATTCTTTATCAGAGAAGCTTGCTATAAATCTTCCCCCAGTTTCCTGCTTTCTTCTAATCTTGGCTGCATTAGTTCTGTTTGTGCAAAACCTTTTTAAAATAACATAATCAAAATCAGCCATTTTACATCCTATAATGCTGTCTATCTCTCGTGTGACCACAAATTCTTTGCCTATCCATAGATGTGACAAGTAAAATTTTCCATGTTCCCCTAATTTGTTTATGATATCATCTTTTATGTCTAAATAATGTGCCCATTTTGACCTTTTTTTCTTATACAACATGAAATGTTGTTCTATACCTAGTTTCTGACAAACTGCTTTTCCAGATATTTTTGTCAGATAATGAGTTCTTGTCCCAAAAGCTTGGATCTTTGAGTTTACCAAACACTGGATTACTGTGGTCACAATACTGTGTATAATGTACCTAATCTATTGCACTGATCTACCATTCTATTTCTTAGCCAGTACCAGATTGTTTTTGATGATTACCACTTTGTAATATGGTTTGAGATCTACTACTGCTAGGCCACCTTTTTTCACCTTTTTTTATTTTTAATGATTACTATGATATTTTCTTCCTTTTGTTTTTCCAAATCAATTTTGTTATTATTTTTTCTAGCTCTATGAAATAATTTTTGTTAGTTTGATTGGTATGCTACTGAATTCTGGCTTTTGTTAGAAACATATAGAAATGTTATTTTTTACACTCATTTTTTATCCAGTTAACTTTGCTAACATTATTAATTGCATTGGTAGCTATTCTACTGATTCTCTAAGGTTTTCTAAGTAAACCATCATATTACTTTCAAGTAAGAAAAATATTGTCTCCCCTTTGCTGATGCTTATTCCTTTAATTTAGTTCTCCTTTATTATTGCTGTAGTCTCTACTTTTATGTTAAATAACAAAGGAGACTGGGGATACCCTTGCTTCACCTCTGAAGTAATTAGTAAAGTTTCCAATGATTCTCATTTCATATAAAACTAGTTCTTTTAGAGAAATACTTTTAATTTCTCATTACTTCTAGTGATTCCTTTTTAAAAAAACTCAAATGAGTACTATATTTTGTCGAAGGCTTTTCTTTACCTATTAATGTTCTCATGGCTTTTGTAATTTATGTGTTGAATTATGTTGTTTTCTAATGTTGAACTATCTGGTATAAATCCACACAGGTCATAACCAATGACATTTGGTTGTATTGCTGTAGCTTCTAAGCTAATATTTTTTTCAAATTTTTTGCATCAATATTTATTAGTAATGTTTGTCTTTAGATATTTTCTTTACTTGACTCTTTATTGGCTCAAGTAATAGTACCATATTTGTTCTATAAAAAGAGTTTATGGGTATATCTTAATTTTTTTAGAACATTTTATGTAACATAAGGAATTTTAAATGTTTGTTATTTGCAAACCTATTTGGCCAATTAATTATGCCTTATGTAATTTCTCTTTCTGAGACTTGATTGTTGAGTATCTCTATTTCCTATTTTCTTAATTTTTAAATTTTCTATTTTTATAAATATTTCTCTAGTTCCTTTACATTTTCAGTCTTGATAATATATTTTGGCACAGTGTTTTATGATATTTTTCTTCATTTCTTCTCTATTAATTGACAATTCATTATATTTTTTATTTTGGCAATTTGGCCACTCTCTGTCTCTTTGTCTTTTTCTCTGTTCCTTTCTTCCTCCATGCCCACGCTATATATGTCTTTAAAAACCACATGTTTTTGTTTTGTCTATTATTTTGACATACTTTATTTTCATTTTTTTTGTACTTTGATTTCCAAAGTGCTTTTTTAAATTCATTTTGATATTTCCTATTCCTTTTTTAGTTTTTAAATTTTCACATTTAATTAGTTAATCCTCTTTTGTTTTGTTAACATTTATTTTTTGGAGATAAATATTTTCCTCTAAGAACATGTATTTGTGGTGTTCCCTCACAATTTCTATTTTTTGCTTTTTGACCTACTCATTATTTATACTTAGCCTTAATTTAGGAATGTGCCTTTTTTTCATATTTCCTTTGTGTGTCACTATTTTAATTGCATTATAGTCTATAAGGATGAATTGGATTGTATTATCTAAGCCTGGCATCTATATTTTTATGATTTTTTATGCTTTACATAATCAACTTTTAAAGATTACCATTGATGCATAAATAGAAGTATAAACTTTGATATTCTTTTTTAATAACCACTATAACTATATCACATTTAACTTTTCTAACATTCTGGCAAATCAAAAATTTCCTTTTTCCACAGTGTAAGATTTATCAAAATCCCATCTACAATTGCTTTTTAATATCAATGTGTTTTTTGCTTATATTTTAGTTATATTTTTCATTAAGTGCTTATATACTATGCTACTTGGTGCATATGTATTTAATTATAATATTGTTTAATTAACTGTGATGATTTTAAGCATAATGTAATTTCCTTGTTTGTCTCTCTTAACAGTAATTATTTTGTACTATTGTGTTATCTGAAATCATAATTGAACCTCCCGCCCTTTTTGGAACTTTATGAAACATAACACATTGTATTATAGTCCCTCATTTTAATTCTACTTATGTTGTTATGTTTTAAGTGTGTTTTTTGTATGCTGCAAATTATTGGATTCTCTTTTCTTATCTATTCAGTCATTCTTTTCTTTTATAGGTAAGTTTTTAGTTCCATCACATTCAAGATCAAAATAGTTAAATATGTATTTATCTCTTTCAAATTTCATTATGTTAATGTCTTTCTTTTAAACTGGTACTTGGTCCCCATGATTTATTTTGTTTATGTCAATCTGATCCCAATATGCATAGCCCAAACCTAGATTCCTTGATTCTTCTTTCATTGTTATTCTCTCTCTTCATTTTTTAACCCTTCACTTTACAAAATATACAAAGTACATCCTTAATAAGAGTAAAGCTTAGCATCTTCCCTAACAATTATTCATTTTTCTTTGAATGATTACATGGCACCCCTTTCCAAGAAATATTTATTCAGCTCTTTCCCTTCCATATTCCTTTACCTTATCCCCTTTCATGAGCTTTAAACATAAATATTCTCTCTTTGTTCTTTCAATGGCCCTTATACAAGATCACCACCATCACCACCACCACTCAATCCTGGATCACTGCTTTGCTATGGTGGAGGGGCTTGCGTAGCTTAACAAAACTATGAGCTATGCCATGAAGAGTTACTCAAGATGGATAGGTCATAGTGGAAACCACTGGCAAAAAGTGATCCACTAGAGAAGGAAATTCAAACCATTCCAACAAAGGTGTATATAGTCAAAGCCATAGTTTTTCCAGTAGCAATGTATGGCTGTGAGAATTGGACTATAAGGAAAACAGATATCCTCAGAACTGACAATCTCGAATTTTGGTGGTGGAGAAGGCTTTTGATCAAATCAGGAGATCAAATCAGTAAGTACTTAAAGAAATAAATTCAGGCTGTTGTTGTCTCTTTGTCATTTTAGAAGAAGACTAATGACATCACGAGGCTGATGTCTTGACTTGTAAGTAAATTGGATTTAGATGAGGCAGAGCTACACAAAGCCATCAGTCTCAATCTGTCTTCCAGAGTCATCAAAGTTTAGTGGCAAGACAAAAACCAAGATGACTGATAATGGTCTGGGGTGCAATGGATGAGTATTCACTGGAAGGTCAAACACTGAATCTGAAGCTTAACTACTTTGGCTACATAATGAAATATGGGACTTATTGGAAAGGACCCTGATGTTGGGAAAGATTGGGGGCAAAAAGAAAAGGTAATGGCAGAGGATGAGATGGATAGGTAGTGTCATGGAAACAGTGAACATGAACTTGGACAGATTTTGAGAAACAGTGGAAGATAGAAGGGCCTGGCATGCTATGGTACATAAAGTCATGAAGAATTGGACATGACTAAACAATTGAACAAATATGCAAGATGAAATTTCTAAAATATCTCCCCTTTATCTAGCCCAGATAAGAATGCATTTTTGCATCTCCCAACTCATCTCTTTTCCATCTCTTTGATTGAAGTATATTCATTTATGGAGCCTAATTTCTAGAAATATTAAGTCAAGAAGGAGGCAGCATGGTGTAGTTGAAGGAGGTCTGGCTTCAGAGGCAGAGGACCAAGGCCTTTCTCACTACCATTATACCCTAGACCTAGGTGAATACTGTTGGCTACAAGGAATAACCTAGTCATTCCACTTCTCTGAACCTTAGTTCCCTATCTGCAAATTGTGGGGACTGAACAAGAACTCTTCAAGATCTACCTTCTCTAGAACTGTCATATTCTTCAAATCTTACCTGATCCCCTCATTCTCATGTCTAGCCTACATATTTCTCACATGTTTTCTTGAAAGCAGGTTTTACTAGAGCAGGAGCAGAAGTTGACTGGGTAGGAAGACAGGGTTATTCAGGTGCAAAAAGGCATAAAAGTGAGAAGCTGAAGGTCTTGGATCTCAGATCCTCATGGGATGGAGGGATGAAAATAGGAGAGAATTTAAGTGCAGCTCAATAAAGGCAGAAATAGAAGCAATATTATCATGAGATTACACTATGTACCACCTGAAAGAAAGGAGGAAATAGATGAGGAGCTCAGGAAAGAGATCACATGCTTAGCAGTGATGGAGGACTTTACTAACTAGACAGCTCCTAGAGCAGTCTGTTTGCCAAAAGCAGAACAGCTAACAAATTCTTGGCTCTCCATATTAAGAATTTCATACTTCAAAGATGATACTTGGGGGGGGAGGAACATTCCGTATTTTAATTTTTGATAAATGATGAAGATAAAACCAGGAATAGTCCATCTACCCTAGATTTTGAGAGTGTAGGTTTCAGACAGTTCAGAGAAAGGATACTTAGGTTCCTGTGACTTAAAATTTTATAGGTAAGTCAGCCCAAGAAATAATGATAAGCTCTTAGGAATAAAATTATGAAAAGAAACAACAAAGCTATAATAATCTAAAGAGGAAACACATGGACATTACCAATCAACTTTTACTTTTAAAAGACAGAAGAGAAAAAAATCAATGAAGGTAACAGAAGAGAATGAATGCAGAATCATGGCATGACCCCACAAGAAAAGAGTCAGTTCAAAATTAGCTGAGGCTGGTAAAGAAAGTTAAGGATGATGGCTTTCCAGTCTGGTCTTTGGACTGGAGAGAACAAACATGGCAAAAAGGGAGCTGAAAATTGAGACAAGTGAAAAAATTACAGGCCAGACAAAGTATATCCAGGTTACTGAAAGAACTTATGTATGTGACTGCTGAGCCATGATACCTGGAAGATCATGAAGGAGAAAAACATGGTAGGACTAGGGAAGGACAAATGGCCCAATCATCAAAAAAAATGGAATATGTCAAGTTATTGACTAATGGACCTGAAAATTATCCTCTGTCAAAATTCTAGAATGCAAAATGAGCTTACCAAATGTAGAAGAATAGTGAGGGATTTTGACTACAACATCAAAAGTTACCAGTTTTGCTTCCAACAGATATATATAATAAAGTCAGGAATGTGAGATAAAATAGACGTACAGCAACTTCCTTGCCTCATTTAATTGTTATTTGTTCTGGTTAAAATTCATTTGTATGCTAATTTAGAAAGGAACTTGGGAATTTCTAACTCCAAGTTAGTTGGTTGTCTGAGACACAGAACTACAACTTTTGTTCTAAACATAGTTTACAAATAAAAGATTTAATCTCAGTATGGAGAAATCCTGTCTGGCTTTTTATAGCTTGTTATTACTAAATCCTGTTACTATAGGCAGTTGTTACTAAAGAGTTGTTAGCTCATCTTTACAAGGGAAAGATTTTCTGACCCCTCCACCCTAGCAGATTGGAGCTGGGATGACTGGCAAATGGACTGAAAGAGATGAAGCCCAGAAACTGACAGCAGACAGCAATACTCAACAGAGACTGCATGCTCAGCAAACATTGTGAAACCCTTGAAGCAACTTTTAGTAGAGACTATGTACCCCATATTTATCATGAGACCAGTGGAACAATATCTCATTAAGACTGTTAACCTCAGAAGTCACCAACAGTCAACATGACAGTGTTATGCCCAGAAGAGCTGCTACATTCATAAAGGAGAAGGCCAAGAGAGAACAGTGTGATGATATTACCTGAATACACTGGTAAGCCTACAACACCAGAGGGGTGTGTTGCCACTTCTTACCATGTGCCCTAGCTGTTTACATCTTTGACATGTTCTTTTCATGTGGAATTCCTATACATTCCCACTTTTCCCATGGAAGTTGTATGTATTTCTGGGAGAGTATATCCCAAATTTTTAGAAAAAAGGATCCATTTTTATATTTCCAACTGTATGGTATTACAAAGTACCATTACTTTGAACTAATTGTGTTCTCTGGCTGACTCAGAAAAAAAGTAAACACATTGGTTTGTAAGTTATGGTGGATTGATTGGATTCAGACACATAGATATTGAATCTGGAATAGTTGTTATAGGTGTCAAATACATAAGGGGGGGAATAACCATAAATGAAGCAGTTTGGTGGTATAAAGGATAGAGCACTGAACTTGGAGTGAGGAAAACCTGCATTGAAACCCTACCTCAAACATTTACCAGCAGTGCAACTTTGAGCAAGTCACTTCAAGGGATGTTTTGTTGATATCTAATAAAGGAAGTGCTGATCACAGAAGACCAGCTACATCAAGAATGAGTCATGACAGACTTTTCTCCTTTTTGTTAATTACTAGACTGCTGGATAAAGGGAATGCTGAACTTAATAATTAACTTACATTTTAGCAAAGCATATGACAAAGCTCTTCATTCTATCATTGTGGGAAAAGATGGAATGATGTGGATAGGTTAGCTGACTGTACAATCTGGTCAATTTAAAATTGGTAGAACAATTTGAACTGAGGAATCAATAATGAGCCAATATCAGCTTGAAGAGATGTTCTTGGCCCCATGGGTTTAGCATTTTTACCAATAACCTGGATGAATACCAATGTCATGCTTTCCAGATTTACAGATGGCACTGAGCTAGGAGAGAAAGCCATTGGATGGCAGAGTCAAGATCCAAAGAGGCTTTGATAGGCTAGAACATTGGGCCAAATCTAATTAGATGAATTTTATGGAAACCTTGAAATAATGCCTTGTGTCCTAGGAGCAAGAGAAAGAACTTAAGTTTTTTTGCCTGGACAAGAGAAGACGTGGGGCAGAGGGTGGGGTTTGGGGGACTGGGATGCAGTGGTCAAGTGTTTTAAGGACTGTCAAGGAGAGGAATTTATTACATTTGTTCTTTTTGGCAGATGAATAAAGAAGGAGCAATGGATGTAAGATACAGAAAGGAAGATTTAGACTTGATGCAAGGAGACATCTAATAATTATAACTATCCAAAAGGGTGAATGAGCTACCAAGATTGGTAAGTAGTGAAGTTCCTGTCATTGTGGGCCTTTAATAAAAGGCTGGATAAACACTTGCTGGAGATATTGTAGAGGGGATTCTTATTCAGGTACAAACTGGATTAGATGGTCTCTGAGGTTCCTTCTAAACCCAAGATTCTGTGATTCATGGGAAGTTGAGATAGCTCAGGGAATTTTACTAGCATGGGCCAGAGGACAGGTAGTGTGCAATTTGTATGTCTCAGAGGTAGGAGAGGCTTTCTTTCCCTATTCTCCTATCAATATCTCATGGCCTAAAGGTCTGAGTTGGCATGGCATCTTTCCCCAGAGAGTCTCTGAAAATGAAGGAGGAGGAGGTCTTTTTGATGCTCATATCAACATATTAACAGCCTTTCAATCAGAGCAAAAATAATATGGGGGGTGGTAGGAAAAAATCTTTGTGATTAATAAAAACTAGCTTAAGGTAGAAAATTATAAGATTCATTTTACTGATAATTCTAATGCCGTGGAAAGAGCACTGACTCTCAAGTCAGAGTATCTGGGTTCAAATCCCACTTCCAACACCTACTTCCTATATAATTATGGACAAATTATTTAACCTCTCTAGGCCTCAGTTTCCTTACCTATAAAATAAGGGTATTGGGCTACATGGTCTCTAAAGTCCCTATCTTCTTTAGATCTACAGTTCTATTATTTATGGTCCCAAGATTCTAATGTTCACATAGACCTCCCTGGCATGAAACTTCCAGATCAGTTCTTGGTTTCCCATTCTTGTCCAAGTTCTCTTGGATTTGGTATTTCTGAAGAGCTCTGGTTCCTGTTCTTTGGTTTACATATGAACTCTAAAATCTAATCCTCTTTCCCCAGGGGGAATATTCTCCTCCCCTCAGAACTAGTAATTGCTCAAGTCATCTGTACTCATTCTTCACCTTGCCCCAGATGCAATGGCAGAAACCTAAACATTGTCTGATTAGCCTGAAGAGGTTGGTGTCTGCCTCCACCCATGATAATTCCTTATAAAGACCTGGCCAAGGTTCCTAAGAATTGCCAACCAAGGCAGGAATATTCCTGCATTAGACAAATCCTGCCTTAAGGTCCTGAAGAAGCTGATATATTCTATCACTCTCCTCTGATTCTGTCTGAGTTGGTGAATATGGTAGCTGACAATATCAGTATCTACTTAAGACATATATATCAAAACTCTGCTTGAACCTTTGGATAAACTTTAATGCTTTTGACACTAGGGCCTGTGATGCAACATGGTGTAATGGAAAGTAAGTCAGAATTGGAGTAAGAGACAATGAGTGGCCCAGTGGGTGGCTGATCCCAATAGATAATATACATCAAAGGCCACTGTGGCTTAGGATATCGGTAATGTCTGAGTATAAAGGTCTATTAACAGTTGGAATTGTATCTGAAACTCTGGAAGGTCCTCTGATTACTCTGAGAACTGATCTAGGAGACTCTACATTGTTGCTAACTGGGACAGCTGACTCAACTCAACAATACTTGTTAAACCCCTATCTTCTGCAAGGCACTGGTATAGAATAACTAAAAGAACCTCAGAGAATTGATATCCAATGGAAGTTGTTATAAGAATGATAGCACACAGTCCTGAGCTACCCTACTAACCCTCAATGGCCTTGGCAAGCTGGATTCCAGATGGCAGCTACTACATCTACTCTTGGGGTTCTAGGGGTAGCCCTGAGGCTTTGGGGAGTGGTTTTTAATCCACAGTTTACAGGTCCCTCCTTAACATTATAGCAGTAGCCCTAAGTGTTTGGAAGAGTGTCTAGTTAAACACTATAGTTTATGGGGCCCCACTGGTATGCTTTTTACCATGATTATGGATTGATGTTAATTAGTCAGGCAGACTTAATCAGATTTTTTTTAGAATAGGGTATTTACTAAGGTGGCATAGAAAGAACAGTTAGTTAAAAGAAAATCTGGGAAATAATTTCCCCCAAGTATATACAGAATGCAGGGGAAAGTGAGCCCAAGCTTAAAAAACACGTGTAGCAAGGGGTAACTTATAGCTCTTAGAAGTCCTTTCACTAGGGTCCTTAAGTTCTTCTTTTTAGGTATGGGGAAGCTTTTCTTTTGGGCTCCTTGTCAGTTATTGAATCTAAGCTTCCTCATCTATTTCAGCCTATCCCTGCCTCATGATGCAGATATTACTGTCAGCTACTGCTGCCCCAGGGACACAGCAAATTACAAAGTCCAAATCCTCTGGTCCTCACAAGTTCATAAGTCTTCCTCTGAAAAAAGGAAGAGGAGGAGGAGAAAGAGATGGAGACTGAGCATGCCAGAGGTCCCTCACTCCCCCACTGATTTCTTCAGAGAGAGTTAGCTGGAACTCTTCTCTCTGCTAGAATCTTCAGTTATAATAATAATAATAATAACAATGATATTGATAACAGAGCTATATGCCAGGCAGTATTTGATCCTCACAACAACCCTGGGAGGTAGATACTATTATTTTCCCCATTTTATAGTTGAGAAAACTGAAGCAAACAGAGGTTAAATGACTTGTCTGGGGTCACACAACTAGTAAATAACTAACGCCATATTTGAAACGAGGTCTTCCCTGACCGCAGGCCCAGTGCTCTATTCACCTAGTTGTCTCATTTGAATTGGCTCAGTTTTTACTTAATGAACCACAGGGTATGACCCTTTTTCTTTAAAACAATTTAACATACATTTTTTACAACATCACTCCTGTTCATTCAATGTTTTCAAAGAAATTGTGAAGGTGATTAAGGATTCAGTTTCCTCAACTGAAAAGCGGGAATGAAAATAGCACTTACCTCCCAGGGTTGTTGTAAGGATAAAAAGGACAAAAAAAAATTTGTAGAATGTGCTTTGTAAACCTTAAATTGCTATATGAATGCTGTTATTAATTAATTAATTTGCTTATTGTCCACTCAGACTCAAGTGCAGAGCCAATGTCAAGAGCACCATTTCTATAGCACTATGTGTCTACTTGGGAAGTTTTCGGGGGTTCTACACATGACTTCAGTATATGCCTCTTGGAGACTGTGAGGTGTGGCTCAGGAATTCCTTAAGTGGAGACATCTCTAGATCTGTGTAGCCCATTTCCTTTTTCACTATTTTTAAAAGTCATTTAGTGGAGCCTGACTTGATTTTTTGTTTTTGTGTTGGAGGGTTTAGGTTAAATTGAGGTAACAGAGACCTCTCCCACCTCCTTGGCTGGCACCCCCTACCCCAAAGTGAAACCAGATGCCTAACAAGCTCTTGGCACCAAACAATTGATTTTAAACTGGATCAGGAGACAAGGATGGTTCGGGTAAGGGTTGGGTTTTTTTTTAAGTGTTGGCCACATGAGATGATGTTTAGAAACTTCCTCATCCAATCACTTTGAGCCCCTTCAAAGAAATGTATCCCATCCATTCCTATCTTTGTTATGACTGCAGAGAAAGAAAAAAAATTGAACAGACTGCATTAATAGAAGAATATTGTCCTGCTCACAAGGGGAATAGTCTCACTGTACTCTGCACTGCTCAAACATGACCTGGAATGTTAGGTTTGGTTCTGGTCCAGCATCTTGAGAGGAACACTGATCAATGTCCTATGGGAAATAACTTGAGGAAAAGTGATGCTTAACCTGGATAAGAGTAGACATGGAGACAGAGTCACTTAAGCTGTTTTCAAATGCAAGGTGTCCCAAAATCTTAGTGCAGTTTTAAGTTTGAGTAGCTTGAGATGGCACTAAGACTTTTAGGACACTCGGTACTTGGTGAGTTATCATTGGACGATTCAGTGTTGTTTCAGAGGACAGGACTAGCACCCATCATTGAAACTTGGGTTCTAAACATGTATTTATTATCTTTTTCATTTCATTTGCAGCTCAAATAAACTCTGGGGATCCTTATCCCAACTTTCATTTGTACTGTCAAATAAGGTCCTCAGACAGCATTTACACCTATTGCTTATAGTTCTAAGGGGGCAATGGAGTACCTCTTATAATGCTATTGGCTAAAGCTCCCATTATGGCATGTCCTTCCCAATATAAATTTCCATTTAAAGTAAGTATCGCCCTTATGTTATTAATTGACTTGGTGATTAGCACCCTATTATCTTTCAGTTGATTAACATCAGTTTACAAAGGGATGTTTATAGAAAAGATATAACAAAAACAGATGCTACAAACCATTTCCCCCCTAAAACCCAGAGCACACTTTCCCCTCTACACCTTGTTCCGTGGGGAGAGTGGAGTCAAACTAAAAGTGTTTCCTACAAAAGCATCTCTGAATGTGATATAGCAGGTAGAGGAGTCATTCCCTTGATGCAGGTCACTGCCTCTCATTAGCCAGTCCCCTGTTACACACTGCCATGGACCTCAGTTTCCTCATCTGTTAAATGACAGAGTGGGACCAGATGATCTCCAAGTTCTCTTAAAGCTATAAAACCATGTAAGTCTGTAATCCAAGTTAAAGTGAAGTAAATACCAAAAAGAGTTTCCTAACAACTGTTCTGTTAAGCTATGGAATGGTTGACTTGTAAAACGATGAGATCTCTGTCACTTGAGGTATTTAAGTAGAGGGTAGATGATTACTTATCAGAGATGGGGTAGAGAGGATTTATATTTCAGGTGTGGGTTGGATTATATCATGTCCAAAGTCTCTACCAAATATAACTATCATCTATGGGGAAGGTCAGCCAGCTTAGCTGGAGTATCAAATAACCTGCAGGGAGAGTCAGGAGTTGGAATGTTGCAGGCAAGTTGATCACAGCTAAGACCTTTATTGAAATAGCTTAGGACCCAGAACTGAAGAACCTTCAGAATAGTATAGTGTCCGTCTTCCCTGAAAGACCTATTATGCTTCCAGACCAAGCCCTATAGTTGTCACTGAGGGAAGTAATGACTATGGAGAATGGACCCATATTCCTTGCCAACACCAACATCAGCTGTTGCACAACTGTCACTGATGGACAGGTTGTCACTCCCCACACTAGCCCTTCTTCCATCTCAATTCCCTCAGCCATCACTGAATAGAGCAATCATGGGGGCCATATTACTCACCTCTGCAACACCAACTGCTGACCAGCTGCCACCAACGGTCAGGTGAAGCCGAGAACCATAGGAATAGCAGCCGGCCCCAGCCTCCTGGTCTTGCTTTCAGCCCAGCCCTCACAGCCTTCATCCCCAGAGGCAAACTTCATGGAAATAGACAAGTGTTTCTGCAAGTCCTAAAACTCCAGTTAATGAAGACTCAGAAAAGAAAGTTCTTGACACCAAAACCCTTGGCACTCTCAAAAAGTTCAACAACTGAAATAGATATGGCTTTATTAGTGGAAATGACGTGAAAATAGATGCACTGCCATCTACTTTGTTGCTCTATCCTTAAGACCATGGGGTTTTTCCCACTGACTTGTAGCTAAAACTCTCCTGATGCATCTTCTTCCTCTTTTAAGAATGTGAGTTCTTGAAAGGAAGCACTCTTAGCCTTTCTGTTTCTATCCCCAGTGCGTAGTCAGCACTTACAACTGCATTTTCATTCATTCATTCATTTATTCATCTAAGATTCTGGGGTTCTGAGATTTAGGAGGATGATAAAAAGGCAATGATCCAGAGGAACAAGCAGATATTTTTACAAACGCATGACAACACCATTTTTCTCTAGCCCTAAAGTTAATGCTACATGAAGGTTAGGTGCAGAGGATGGGGAAGGTGGGGCATGGGGGAAGAACTGGGAAGATGGTATGGAGAGGAGAGGAACCTGAGTTAAAGCATCATAGCAAATTTCGGTGACCAGTGTGGTCAGAATATTAATAATAAGGAGCACGCAAATAGTAGCATAAGCCACCTAACATAGAGGGTGAGGTCTCAAGGTGGAACCTCTAGGGATAATGCTTCAAGGACACAAGCCAATAAGAAAAAGGTGATTTCTCTGCCCCATATTTTACTTACAGGTTTTCAAATTTCACCCCCCAGATAATTTGCTTTTCTTTCAACAAAGAGTTTTAAGTCGACCTCAAGATGGCTGTGTGAAGGGAGTGAAGAGGAGGGGAAGGAGGAGATTAAAATAGAAATGAGAGTAATGGGTCTATTTATATCCTTCACTCCTTGTCCTTTAAGATTATGAGGTTTGGTGCCTAGAAAGAATGACAGCTGATTTACAATCTGTCATCTCCAGATGGTCATTCTGCAAGTGGCTTTCTATAGTCTCTGCTTTGTCTGAAGTTGCCTCTGCTATGACCCCTGAACAGTGCTATTGTTTTCAGGGTGTAATTTAGCTCCCTGGAGATTGGCTGTTATCATGAAATAGTATTTAAACTTGGCTGCTCTCACCAAGGAGGGAAGCACTGGGATTCCAAGAGATCATGAAATGACATGAGGAAGGAAGATTTTGTAGAGGGAAGCCTTCCCAGAACATGGAAATGAGTTGATGGAAACACTGTGCCTGTTAGGATGTGGGGAAAAGCTGACGATAGCAATACTGAATGTCAAAATGGAAACATTACTGGAGAGTCTCTCTAAGGGGATGATACTGGACTGGGTTCAGAGAATTTAAAGTTGGAAGGAACTTTTGAGGTCATCTAGTCCAGTGCCTTCATTTTACTGATGAGGAAACAGAAGCCCAGAGAAGTTGCATCTCTTCAGTTGACAATCTGTGACACTTTGCTAAACTGACATGGTTTTGAGAGGATACAGCGAGGGCTAGCAAGGCCTCAGTAAAATTGTAAATTAGTCACAACTCATCTTTTTCTTTCCATCATTCTATCAAGCCTCCTCTCTTTCTTCCTGATAAACATTCTCTGTTTTTTTCTCTTTATCCTGAGATTTTTCTGTGAACCACTTTCGACAGATGAAAAATGAATACTAGTTAATAGCTAAGGTAAATGTAATCAGAAGACCTGGGTTGGAGACTTGACTCTGCTATTTAATAGTTATTTGACCTAGGGCAAATCACTTCACCACTAAATAGCCTCATCTGTGAAATGAAGTGTTTGGTCTAAGTGACCGGTCCCTTTACCTTCTAACTCCTATCATCCCAAGACTGTGATGTCAGGATAGTGGAATACAGTTATCCTTTTCACATCACAATTTCCCCCATCACAGTTTTATATATCATAGGTCAGCACAAGGAATTAAATGGGAATTTGGTGGGAGTTTTGTGGAAGCCGTAGACAAGACATGAAGGCCAACTGAGGACACAAAAAAGTTTAGAAATTCATAAATGCATAAAATGCATATAGTATTGTACACTATCAACATATTTTGTCTTTTAGTATCGTAATAATTCAGGCTACTTCTCTGATACAGAGGGAGGGCCAAAACATTTTATGTGGATTTTCCAGTCCGTGGGGTTCCATACCCCTAACCTTGCAATAAAGAATGGATAAATATGCAGTATTTTTTTTATGCAATTGGGGTTAAGTGACTTGCCTGAGGTCACACAGCTAGTAAGTATCAAGTGTTTGGTCTGAGGTTGGATTTGAACTCAGGTCCTCCTGACTTCAGGGCCAGTGCTCTATCCGCTGTGCCACCTAGCTGCCCCATAAATATACAGTATTGATGGATAAATTTAAGGTATGATCCTGCTCAAGAGTGTTTACATTTTAAGTGTTGGTCTCGAAGAGAGAAAAGCCTTCAACAAAATGACAGGGGGTAACGTTTATTCCAGATCAGGGGTTGTACTGCTTTATACTTTTATGGCAGCTAGGGAGCACCATGGATAGAGTACCAGACCTGGAGTCAGGAAGACTCATCTTTCTGAGTTCAAATCCCATTTCAGACACTTACTAGCTATGTGACCCTGGACAAGTCACTTAACCTTGTTTGCCTCAGTTTCTCCATCTGTAAAATGAGCTGGAGAAGGAAATGGCAAACCACTCCAGCATCTTTGTCAAGAAACCCCAAATGGGGTCATGAAAAGAGTAAGACATGACTGAAAACAACTGAACATACTTTTATGAGACTGCCTATGATTGTAGGGTGAAATGTGCAGATTCTTTCTAATGACTAAGGCTGTCTATGATAGAATAGATTGCCTCATAAAGTAGTGAACTCTCTTCTCCTAACAGTATCCTAGCGGCAGCTGATGGGAATGTTGTAGAGATGATTTGTGCTACAGAGGAGGATTGGACTGCTTGGCCCCTGAAGGAGCCCCTGCCCAATCTAAGGCTCTGAGAGTCTGAGATCTAGAAGGATGTTGACAGTGCGGTGGTTCAGAGGAAAAAGCAGACTTTTGTGGGAACATGACACCACAGACTTTTTTCCCACCACCTCTTCCCTCCTACCTCATCAGGGTCATTCATAAGAATGTAGAATATTAATTAGTTGAAAGTTGAAATTAAAGAAGTTGAAAGGACCTGACAGATTAGCTAACATAAGCCCATCTATTCCGCTGTAGGGACTTTGAGGCTTAAGGTGGCCCTAGTAATGAAGGAACAGGACAGTATAACAAAATAGGATTTAGAATCAGAGGACCTAAGTTCAAATTCTGATTCAGCCATTTACTAGCTCTTGTGGGGGAGACCTTGGGGAGAAAATCACTTAGCTTCTTTCTCTAGGTGCTAATTTCTTCATTCGTAAAATCTGAAGGTTGGCCTAGATAATACTGATGACCCCTTCTGGCTCTAAACCTCTGATCTTATAATGATCTCAGATTTGTATATACTTTATGATCCAGCCAGACAAAGTTGTTTCTACATTCCAACATGCCCCGTGCTTCCTGCCTTAGAGTCTTTGCTCGGCTTCCCCTCTTCCAGGAACATTATGCCTTTCCCTGCCCCCACCTACTTTTGCCAGTTAACATTTTACTTATCTTTTAATGTCCAACTTAAATTTCTCTTCCCCTAGGAAATTTTCCACAATCCCACCAATTGACAATGACCTTTTCCTCCTTTTTTTTTTCATATAACCTGCCTAACAAGTTTGTGATATATGAATTCATATTATAAGAATTAATTATGTGTGTGGAGCTATTAGATTGTAAGTTCCATGTAGGAAAGGATTATCTCTCATCTAAGCTTTATATCTGTGCCCCACCTTCAATCTCCCATAACTTTTTTTTTCCTAAACAGAATTGAAATACAGTGTCCTGCTGCTGAGTGTTTTTTTTTTTCACACAAATGCTACTCATTTTTCTATTCTTCCCAAACCAGCTGTGAGGGGATGAAGAAATAGTTTGATATTGTTACATTGGAAGATTTTTGGAGTCTTAGTCTAGACCAGAAGTGGGGGACCTGTGACCTCAAGGCCACATGTGGACCTCTTGGTCCTCAAGTGTGGCCCCTGGTCTAGAATCTTAATTTCACAATTTAGAAGTACCAATTTCTTTCCTTCTTAGAGAATTCTGATCCATGTCTTTAATGAGCCATAGAATTTCTTAGTTGAAATGTGTAGCGTAAATGAGTGAGCCTAGTTAAACCCTGGAAAAGGTGTGTATTTCTAAGGATGCCATATCTGAGTAGCTAATTTGTTCTCTGTTGCTTTAGAGGGCAGAACAAGGAAAAATGAGAACAAGTTAGGAAGAGAGACTTTGGTGGTATCCTGATAATGAAAGCTGTCAGTAAATGGAATGGATCTCCTTATGAGGTAAGGGATTCCCCATTCACAGAACACTGCAGGTGTGCAAGCAGAGGTTAGATCACCTATTTGGGGTTCTGTAGAGAGGATCCTTACATACAATTGGAGGGTAGACTGACTTTTAATGTCTCTTCTAACCTGCAAATTATACCACCCTGAACAGGTCTGATCTCAGAGTGTTGGACCTGCCTGGTTTGGGGATGGGATATAGTCTGGAAATGTTGTTTGGTCATTTTTTTAGTTGTGTCTGACTCTCTGAACCCCATTTGGGGTTTTTTTTGGCAAAGGTACTAGAGTGGTTTGCCTTTTCTTTCTCCAGCTCATTTTATGGTTGAGAAAACTAAGGCAAACAGGGTTAGCTGACTTGCCCAAGGTCACACAGCTAGTAAGTATGAGGCCAGATTTGAACTCAGGTCTTCCTGACTCCATGCCCTATGCTGTATCCATTGCACCACCAGGTACTATAAGTTTTATGAGGCAACATGGTATTGCAGAAAGATCACTGAATTTTGAATCATATTATAATAGATACAAAACTGAAAGAGGCTTCAGAAGTCATCAAGTCTGACTCCTTTCCCCCTTTGACAGATAAGGAAATAGGCTCTGGGGAGGTCTAATGACTTGCCCAAGGTCTCACAGGCAATGATTATCAGACCCATGTCCAATATCACCTACCTTAGAATGTTGTGAGGATCAAATGAGATAATATAGGCAATGAATTTTGCAAACCTTTCATGCATTTTATGGATAAAGAAACTGAAACTTAGAGCAATGAAGTGATGAGAACAATGTCACACAGGTAGTGAGTGGCAGGGCCTGGACCTGAGCCAAAGTTTACCAACACAGTGCAGTACCATGGAAAGTGCACTGCTTGGACATGGGTCTCATAATCATTACCTGTGAGACCTGGGGCAAGTTGGGCCTCCTCCTCCTCCTCTTCCTCCTCCTCCCAATCCCTCTTAATGTTACATATACACATGTATGTATATATACACATGTCTATATATTAATTTATATGTTATATTTATATTCACATGTTATATTTATAGATTTATATTTATTTATACTGATATGATATATGTAGATGTGCATATATATATGTGACATAACTGTATTTATATTTTCTCCTTCATTAATTATACTATGATCTCTTTGAGAACAGGCATTGGTTTTGATCTTTTTTGTATATCCCCGATGTTCAGCGCAGTGCCCAGCACACAGCAAGCAGTTCATAAATGCTTGTTAACTGACTGAAGCTTAACTTTCCAATATTCCTTGTCTTCCTCATTAGAAAGTACTTTCCTTCACAGTACAGACTATTTCATTTCTGTATCTGCTGGTCAACAAGTTTTCTATTAAGTGCTTACTTGCATTCTCAGAGCTTAGTAGCACTTGACATCTAAGTGCTTAAAAATTCTTTCTTTCTTTCTTTCTTTCTTTCTTTCTTTCTTTCTTTCTTTCTTTCTTTCTTTCTTTCTTTCTTTCTTTCTTTCTTTCTGTCCTTCCTTCCTTCCTTCCTTCCTTCCTTCCTTCCTTCCTTCCTTCCTTCCTTCCTTCCTTCCTTCCTTCCTTCCTTTCTTCCTTCTTTCCTTCCTTCCTCTTTCTCTCCCTCCCTTCCATATTTATTCATCAACTCTTGTTGAACAACAATATGTTACAGTAAAAATTCAACTAAATCTGGGCTCTTATGACCTGAGTTCATTTTTGGCTCTCCTAATTTATAACTTGTGTACTCCTGGACAAGTATCAGGCCTCAGATCTCTCATCTATAAAATAATGGGACTGGGCTAAATGATTATGAAGGTCCCTTTCCAACTCCGAATCTGTTAATAAGGTAGCAGGAAAAAAAGTTCACTGAAAAACAGAAAATATCATGCAAATGTCAGCTATTGCTAACCAACGAATACTGCCTTAAGAGCCGGCTAACATTAGAACCTTATCTTACAGATTTCTCTCCCAGCTTCTTTCTGATTGACTCCAGAATCTCCTTCCCCCTTCATCCTTCTCTCTTCTGTATTCCTCCACTCCACCCCCATACAACAGGAGCTTAAGGACTGCAAAACCTGAATAAGATTTTTTTTTTCCTTTGCTATTCCTGAGCCTCGGTGGTGAGATCC
This sequence comes from Phascolarctos cinereus, assembly GCF_003287225.1. Lineage (NCBI taxonomy): Eukaryota > Metazoa > Chordata > Mammalia > Diprotodontia > Phascolarctidae > Phascolarctos > Phascolarctos cinereus. Next base: position 146,940,414 of record NW_027556098.1, read on the forward strand.
CTCTGCGGTGATGGTGCTAAGGATGTCCCCTCTGCTGTCATTGATAGCAGCCTGATATTAAACTGCCTCTTTGTCCACAGCCCTGATTTAATATACTCTACATTCTTGGCAGTCTGTACGACAGGAATCCCCCACTGCCCCTCCCTCTATCAGAAGGAGCCACATTATTTTCCACTCTTTGTTGCTTGGATTCCTTCTCAAAAGCTCACATTTATCCCTCTCAAGCACATGTGCCACTTCAAATCTCTTTCCCCACTGGCACCTTTTGCGTTATCGGGAGAAACCTGTTGGCTTTCCTAGACTACAGCACATTGTCCCCTCTGCTCTGTGGCGGTCACTTGCCACTGCATTCTCTCCCTCCCCCCTCGGATTCCCTTTTTCAGTCTGGTGCTTTTGCAAGAATTCCCCAGGAGGAATTCTCATTTCTGAGTGCCGTGGCCTGGCTCTGTCTACCATATGCCTGACAAATGCAGGGCTCTCTGCCTCTCTTCCTCTTTCCTGGTATCTCCTTTGTTGTGGTATTTGCACTTTATGTCCCTCCCTCCTTACAAATCAAAGATTATATAGGCCTCTGCTCCCTTCAAATCAGGTTCCACAGAGTCTCCTATACCTTGGGTAGGTTCTCTGTGATCTTGTTTGCCGTGTGTGTGTGTGTGTGTGTGTGTGTAGCAATTTAAGAGGAGCTTTCAGGATGGGAAGATGCTGCAAGAGGCCATACAGAAATGCTTTTTTTCATGACAATTGAGCCTTTGAAATCTCAGGCTAGGAATGCATCCTAGCTCTTTTTCTTATCCTTTCTGAACATGACCAATAATAACCAGAGTGTGGCTTTGTAGGAATTGATTGGAAGAGATGAGCCTCAATGAATAGATTTTTCAGAGCATCATGGGATCATAGGATTCTGAACTAGAAGGGAACCTTGAAATCATTGTGTCCAACCCTCTTCTTTCATGAGGAAGAAAATTGAGGCTGAATAACTCACCCAAGGTCATCCAGCTACTAAACAGTAGACCTGGGATTTGAACCCCTGTCCCCTGACTCCAAATCCAATGCTTCCCCCATTACATCATGCTACCTCTTGGGGTACTTAATAGGCACTCAGATTACAGGTGGTGATAAAATTGCTATCTTCATTTGGTTTGTTATATCTTTTTTTTTCCCTTAAAAGACACTTAGGAGATACTGTAGAAGGATATTTAGAATGTATTTGCTTTCCTTGATGGGAAGTATAAATAAACTGATCTTGGACCCCTAGTCTTCTTGCACAGACCATCTCCCCTGCTATTCTCACCGCACCGCATTCTTAGAATGTCCTCACTTTTAATTCTTGGAGCTGTTAGTTTCATTCAAGACTCTACTCAAAGGCCACCTTCTACATGAAAATTTTCCTAATTCCCCCAAACTACAAGTATTTCCCTTACACAAATTGTCTTGTAACTGTATTATATATACTTATATACTCTATGTTGTTTGCATAGAATGCAAACTCCTTGAGGGCAGAACTCTGAGGTTGCTTCCAGCTCTAAATGTATCATCTTATGACTTTTGTTCTGTCTCTTGTACCTCTTGTTGATTCGTTGCTTGGTTAAGTAGCTACTTAGAATTGGAAGGGCTCTTAGAGATCCTCCAATCCAGGAGTTCTTAACCTTTTTGGTGTCACGGATCCTTTGGGAGAATGGTGAAACCTGTGGGTTCCTTCTCAGAATAATTGTTTTAAATTCATAAAATAAAATACATAAAGCTAAAAACAAATCAAATGTTTGTGAAAATAGATATGGAATTTTTTTTCTTGTTCAAGTTCATATACTCCCTAAAAATCTTTTTACAGATCCAAGGACCCTTAATCAAACCCAGCATTCCCTCCCCTCCCATTTTACAGATGAAGAAACTGAGAAGAATCAGCTTGCCCAGAGTCACACAGTTAGCCAGTGGCAAAGCGAGTACTATGAGCTCTCCTGATTGCCAGACCAGTGCAATTTCCACTGAGGAATAATCAGAGGCTATAACTTCTCCATTAAATATTTTAATTTTTATTCTGTCCTCTTACTTAGTGATGTAACTCCCCAAGAATAAATCTGCAGCCAAGGTGGGGTTTGGGTACATAAAGCAATCCAGGAACATTTTAATGCGGCCCATCTACTTAGTAGATCTTCCAATAGTTTTGCTATCTCCCCTTCCTGGCCCTCATTCTTCCACAACCCACATGGCTCCCTCCATTTTTGGATTTTCCAAGATCATATAACCCTACTGCAGTTTTAGACAAGCCTTTCCTGACTTCCTTTAACCTACCAAGGTACCCTGTGGTAGTCTAATTTGCTCTCCAATTCTCAGGTATCAGGGACTCAGAAACACCTCTGGAAATATAACAGACCAGTCCTGTGCTTCCTTTACTCTGGTCCCCCTTACATAGCCAACATGGGCCAGCTGTGAGCTGACTTGTTAAGTCAGCTCTTACTAAGGCACAAAAACATCTGTTGGCAAATCAGTGTCACTAAACATTCACACGGTTCCTAGCATGGCTGCTGACACCTGCAGCCTGTCTGGGACCCTTTACGATCCAAGGAAGCCGACCAGGAAAATGCCAGTGCAGATGCGAGGTGCATGGTTGTCAGAGCAGTCAGCCTCGGTGGGCAGATGATATTTCCCTCCCTACCCTGTCCTCCACAATGCTTGATCCTGGTGGCTGAATCCAATTGTGGCATGAGTTGATGACTTCACAGTCTGCTGGGATCCCTACTTCCCAAACTTTGAATGCTGCATAGAATCAATTCCTGTCACCTTGCATCCTTGCTGACAGACCCTGCTGGAGCACCAGGGTATACAGCATAACAATATTATAAAGACATTGATGGGGAAAATGGAGCCCCTCGAAGAAAGTACAGCTGTGCCTGATCTCTGTGCAACTGGGAGAAGTGCTGAGAGGTAAGAAGTAACAGAGTGTGTGAATTAATTCAACCTATAACTAATTGAGCCCTACTTCCCCTCCTCCCTCTGCCACCACTCCCAAAGACATGAAGATAGCAAATGGCTGAAATGTAGTCTAGGCGAGGATTTAAGTAGGCCTTGGACAAATCACTTAACCCCATTTTCCTCGTTTGTCAAAAAGGAAGGTTAGGCTAGATGACCTTGAATATCCTTTCCAGCCTTAAATCTCCAGTCCTATGATCCCAAGCTTTCCTTGACTAACCCATCCTAAAGTGATATGACCCTCCCTCGAACTCCTGGAGAACTCTTTGTCCATGCCATTCACAATGTCCTGAACTCTCTTTTATTACTGATATAAGTTGTCATGTAAATCTTCTGTTTTGGTTATTTGATTTCTTATTTAGAATCACAGAATGTTCAAGCTGGAAGGAACATTGTAGTTTGCCTATTTGAAACCCTTTATTATATAGCTGAGTTGGGAAGTGCCTTGTTCACCACCACACAATAACGGGCCGAGCTGGGTTCTGGGGCAGACTTGGACCCCATATCTTCTGACTCAAACTCTAGTGGTCTTTCCATTTCCCCAAACTGTCTCTATCAGTTTTCTCTTCCCAGCTAGACTCAGGAAAAGAGTAGAATCTCCCAGATGTACTTAGATAGTTGAGGCTTAAACAATATTTATTGAACAACCATGCTCACCTCAACCCTGTCTCTCAATGTTGCAAAAGACAATAGAAGAGAGTTTAGAACCAGAGACAGGCCTGGGGCAGAGAGAGCCTAACTCACCGAAAGGTAAAGGATTTTTGTAAGGTACATTACTATGCAAATCAGAAATGTACCAGAGGAACTTTGGGTGTGTTGCTGCCAATGCTGTAAAGATCACTGCCCTTGCAGTGACTGCCCTTCAACTTAGCACTGACACTTCGTATGTAGCATGGGTCTATAGTTGTTATATTTTGTGGTAAAAGTCATATTTCCAAGGGATAGCTATCCTACACTGACTCAATTCAGTTCAACTCAGCAAACTTATTAAGTTTCCATGGCAGACAAAGCATTATGCTCATCAAGCCACAGTACAGATGAGGGTGTGCTGGTAAACGTTTAACAACTAGCTTTCTGAGGAAAAAAAAAGCATGGAATTCCTGCTTAATTTTCATTGTTAACATTTTCTCGTCACTTCCTTAAGTCTAAACAATTACCAAAACAATAACTCGGGCCCGAGTGTAATGTGTGCTGATTTCCAAAGCATAAATGCTGATCCTGAAAATCTAACAATTGGGAGCTGCTTCCAATTGACTCCTGGACACTTGGTGCTAATTTACTTTGTAGCCTTGCGAAAGTCACTTAGAGGACCATGACATTTCTAGACAGAAGAGACCTTAGAGAATGATCTGGTTCAACTCATTCATTTTATTGATGAGGTTACAGAGTGCCAGAGAGAGGAAGACATTTGCCCAATACCAATGGCACATAGGAGAGGAGCAGAGGAAGAATCTGATTTGTGTGCCCTGACTTCAAGTGGAGTGGTTTCTCTGGACCTTCATTTCCTCAGCTATAAAATGAGATGACTGGAATAGGCAATAGAGGATCTTTAAAGTCTCTAACTCTATAATCAAGTCACTTCCCTACTTAAAGACCTGCATTGGTTCCCTATTTAACCTGGTATTCAAGGTTATTCAGAATTCAACCCTTATAATTTTTTGTGTTTTTTTTTGGGATGTGCGTATGAAAGGTTTCTAGACCATGACACAGACCCTTGCTGGGCTAGCATCAGAAAAGAAATCAAGCTTGACTAAAGGAGAATAAAATCACTTTTTTAAAAAATGAAGGTACAATGAAAAAAATCTATTGAATTTGAACCCTGGTTCAAATCTCACCTCTGCCACTTTGTAAAACGAAGGAGTTGGACTGGATGGTCTCTAAATCCATTCCAGCTCTAAAGCTATATCCTTCAGAAAACATTTATTAAGCATTTGCTATTGTCAAGGCCCTGTAAAAATGAAGACAAGAGGGAGAGAGCAACCCATTTGAGCTGAAGGTCCTATACTTGGGGACCCCTCCAAACAAAGAACAAAGAAAAGAACCGTATTAATTTCTCTTCAGAACCACAACTGCAAATCTGTCCCCGTTCCACCCTGTACATTTTGATGAAGGGAGTGGGAAGCCAATCACAGGTGCTGATCAATGCATTCATTTTCAAATTAGAATAAGAATGTGCCCTTGTAATTTAAAAAAATCCATTCTTTTTCCTTTCCTATATTAGGACTGAGAACTGTTAGCCATATATTGGAAGTTCAATCTCCTGCCAAAGATGTGAGAGTAAGTAATTTACTTTCAGTCAATCAAATGAACCAAGGAAGAAATCTCAAGGTAGTGGATGTGGGGGGAGGGATTGTTTTGTTTTTCTAATGTTATTGAAGGCTCCACAGAGCAACTGGCAGACTTTCCCCAGCTGGGTGAGGCCTCCCAGCAGGTAGCTGTGGACTGCTGGAATCCTCCAGCAAATCATCCTCAGCAACTGCAACCATGAAATTCAGCCAGATCCCAAAAAAAGGTGACCTCTGCAAACCCCAGTGCCCTCTGGGGCCCCATGGGCAGCCCTTTCCGTTTCTGTACTGGCGTGGACACTGAGGAATGTAAAAAATCTACTTGTCAGGCGGACACAAGGTCTTCAGGTGTTGCCAGGTCAGAAGGGGAGGCTTGTGTGGTGCAGCCATTTCTCAATGCAGCCTTCCACATCTCCTCCTCTCTCCTGACCTCCCACCCCCATCTCCCTAGTCCCTAAACTCATCTCTAGCACAGCAAGGCCTTAATATTTTGCCCACTGGTCTGGATGAAGAAGATAAAGCTGGTTGACCTGGGCTGGTTGAGGGGAAAGTGACAGTGGGCCCATCTTTTCAGGGGTATTATTTCTGAGGGAAACAGTTGGGCTAATTGAAAACAGGTGTCTCCAGGTGCTAACATGGAGACTCCCACTGGAAAAGTGGGTGCAAAGTGAAACCACATGGGCTACTTAAAAATAAGTGAGGTGTGAGTTGGCTAGCTCTTCTGCCTTCAGTCCCCTTCTCTTGCCCTCTTTCCTCCTTCCTCCCGCCTCATACTCAAAATCTGAAGGGGGAAAAGCGCTGGGCACTCGCATATTAGGTTGTACAGTTCAGGTTTATGTGAAATCCTTCACCAGGTGGAGAAAAGTGTGGGTCAAAAAATGACCCTGAGTACCTTACTGATCTGGGCTTTTGAATCCAGTTAGTGGTCTGGATAACCCCAGAAAGGGAGTGATAGAGCCAAAGGCACTGGACAAACAGATGGGTTCAGCTTGGGTCATTGTCTTTTCAAAAGAATGTGAAGCAGCTACAGAGCATCTAGAGAAGAGAGAGGAAGGTGACAAATAGGAAATGGATGGAATGAAGAAAACAGATAGAAAAACCAACCACGGCCATTTGGCTTTTGGGAAGGGAACCCCAAGAGCTACTTGCCACATATACTTTCAGAATCTACTGGAGCAGAGAAAATGTCAGAGTTGGAAGGAATTTGAAAGCTATATCTAAGAAGTCAAAAGGCATAGTAAATGAATGGAGCCCTGGACTAACAATCAGTAAAGTGAAGTTTGTATCCTGCCTCTGACATTTAGGAGCTACACCATCCTTTGCAGCATACTATGTCCTCTCTCTACCCCATTCCTGACCAACTGCTCCCTCCTTTCATTTCAAGTGTAAGCATTTATTCTCAGGAAGCCTATTTCTTTGTCTGCCTTGCTGGGAAAAATACTTTGTGATCCTACAAGTACTATATAAAACTGTGAATCATTAATGTTTCCATCCAGACTAACCCCATCAGTGTGTAGATGAGTAAGGGAAACAAAGAGACTTGTCCAAAGTTACCATACCTCTTGACTCCTGATCCTGGTTAAAATGATGGCTACGAATCCAGAATCTTTTAGTAGCTTTTGTGGCATAATAGGAAAAGTTAATGTCAAGTCAAGTCATCAGGTCAAGTGAAGAAGCATTTTTTCAGTGTGTGCTCTGTACCCTACATCCCAACACATACTCTTTTCTATCCATTGAAACTGACCTCTTGGCTGTTCCACAAACAAGATACTCTATATCTCAATTCTGGGCATTTTTTTCTTGTTGCCACCCATGCCTAGAATGCTCTCCCTCCTCTGCTTTGACTACTGATCTCTCTGGCTTCTTTTAAGTCTCGACTAAAATCCCATCTTCTGCAGCAAGCCTAACTTTTGTTTTGTTTGCTACCACAAGGCAGAACCAGAAGCCATTACTAGAAATGTCAAGGAGGCAAAATATTTTTTTGGGGGTGGAAAATCCTGACAGAGATATCCAAAAAGGGGAAGAGCTTCCTCAGGAGGAACTTGGGGGCTATTGGACAGTCAACCCTTTTCCCCAATCCAATATTCCCATGTCATGGGAATAACTCATGGTAATAGCAGATGGTAAGCTCAGCACTTCTTTCTCTTCTATGGTATAGCTTTAGTCACATAACTATTCCTACTAGCACTGAGAAACACATACAAAATTCTCTAATCTCTCTAAGAGGTGTGCTGCCCACAAATTTCCCCTTCTCTGGATAGAAAGTTGGCTCCCCAAATTCACAAAATGGGTGCTTTTTGGGAAATTCACCTTTCTCTAGCTAGAATGTTGGATTCTGAAATTAAGCTGACTAGAAAATCCCCTTTCTTTGGATAGAAGAACAGATTCTGGAACTCTTGAACTTGGGGCACCTAGAGAAGAAACCTTCAAGAATAGTTGGGATGCAGCTACGTATTATTTCTGTCCATATTTACCTGAGGTTGAGAGTTTATACCACTTTCTCTCCAAAGCCTAGGTCAGGCCTTTAATATTACTGAGGAATTCTCCTGTCAGGCCATGTGGACTCAAGCACATGATATTTGCCATATTATTCTGCTCTAAGAAGGGCCCTTCCCAAAAACCTGCCTAATATCTTTCCCCAACACTTGCTATGTTCTCAGAAGCTATCTGGAAGAAAGGTAGAAAGCAAAAAAAAAAAAAGCCTAAGAAGCTTTGGTATATCTCTTTTTTAGGCTTAAACATAAGGAGAGCTTGTCTGATGAAATGGTTCTCCTAGGAGTCTGAGCCAACCAAGTCACCTTGAAGACAAACTTCATCCTAATGAAACACATCCTTCAGTAGATGTCAAGCAGTGTTTCTCTGCTCTTTCTAGTGAGAAACAGTTAAAAGTTCTGTACCACCTCCATGTTCATGGAATTATGAAATCTCCTAATCTGATCATAGTCTACTGGCATTCTACTTTCCCTTCTGTCTTTCAAACCCTGCTGTTTGTCCACACCATGATATCTAATCACTCAACTCCTCTTTTCTCTCCCTGACATCAGCCTTGCACTAGCTCTACCTTCCTCCTTTCTCCATCTTAGTCCCTTGGCGAGCCAATTCAACTCTATAGTATCCCTTGCCCCCTTAACATATCACTTGTGCTCTGCCAAGCCTCAGCCATAGATTGCTCCCACCATCTGCTGCTTTCACTCCTACATAAGTGCTGCTGAACAAAGGTGGAGAAGAATCACTCAACCATCTTGACTGAGACCACCACAAATTTATGTTCCATGACTTCATCTGGGCCCTCACTACAAATGGACAGTCCTTTTACCCTTCCCTTTAACTCACTATACCAGTCTCTATTGTGGTTCTTCTAAACCTTTTCAAACCCTCATCAAAACTCCCATGCTCCTCCTTCACCTGCCCTCTTAGCTGAGAATCTTGCCTTCTATATTATATTAAAAATTGAGGCCATTCACCCAGGGCTCCCTCTTCTCCCCTCCTCCTTATCTCACATCACCCAGATGCAATCTACCATTATGCCCTCTTTCACCCTTGTGTCACATGATGAGGTGGCCCTTCTTGTTGCCAAGGCCAACCCCTTCACATGCACAATTTATTCCACTTAGCCTGTCTCCTCTAGCAGACTGACTCTTCATATAACTCTTCCAGGCTCAAAAATCACTTGCTCTAGGGGCTAATAGCCCTTTTATAGCAAGCAGAATTGAACAAACCATTGGCAGCAGAAGCACTTACAGAGGGACAATCTATTTTATTAATTATTGACAGATATTATCCAGCATAATTCTGATATGTTATTCATTCAAGATATATTTATTAAGTACCTACTATGTCCCAGGCAGTTGGGTGCTGCAGATACAAATACAAAAATGAAATGGCAATGGCAATAGCAAACGCATTCGTTGTTTAATGTAGATTTGGGAAGTTTTCATTTCAGTGGTTTAGAACTAGTCTTAGAAACATGCCTCCCCCCTCCATTAGCTTCTCATTTTGGTTAATACAAAGATTGAGTAGCTAATCTTAGGATCAAATTTTAAAATAGTTCTAATACCTTGGAAGAAGAAAAGATAACCAAGAAGAAATACAAAAGAGTGGTATAAATCTGTTAGAATAGTTCCATGAAGACAAAAGTACAAGAATAAGCTGAAACTTTACAGAATGATAAGGATAATAAAAGAGGATTTTATTTTCTTTAAAAAAGCAATGTTTAGGGAAAGAAAAAAATACTGCTAAAAAATAAAAACAGAAGAAATGACTCTGAGGATAGAGCTTCCACCATCACATTTCAACAGGGGGGAGTTTCCTAGTGCCATTTATATACACATTGTAGGCAACCACCTACTTTCCTTATACATAAAGTCTGTCCTGTCTGGGACAAGCACTAAGTTGGGAAAAATAAGCCACAATATGGAATGAAGGAAAGAGAAGGCAATGGGGAAAAGAGAATAGGGAAGAAGAAAAAGAAAAGAGAAGGGAGGAAGGAAGGAAGAACATAAAGGAAGAATGGGGAGAGGCGAGGTGAGTAAAGGAAGGATGGAGGTAAGAGGTGAAATGTAGAGAAAGACAAGAGAAAAGAGTAGGAGAGGGGTGGAAGGAGGAGGGAAGGGTGTAAAGGCAAAAAGAGATAAGGAAAAGGAGAGAGAAGAAGGGATAACAGAAGCCCAGAGTGATCTCCACCTGCTCAGAAATGTCACCCTCTATTTAACTTCTATTTAAGTTAGATAATGATAGTTTGATAAGAAAGAGACATCCTCTCTTATCTGAGGAAGCACTTGTCCCATCCTCCCTTCATCTTGAGAATTACCTGTATATGTGAAGTTCACTGACCACCTCTGTCACATTTGGTGTCTGCCCCCCTACTCTGTGTTAATGGAATAGCTGAACACAGCTCTGAATGGGCTGGAGCGGCAGGAGGGCAGAGCCTGTAAGTGCTTGTTAGCAAAGAGCTGGCAGGCCCTGGGAGGGGGCCTCTTGAAGAGGAAAGTGGGCTGTAGGGGGTTGTCATCGTGCCTTTGAGGACCTGGCCCTGTGGGCTGAGCCTGGCGATCCCTTTGAGCATGCTCATCTGGGGCCCTGATAACATCTTCACTTTGTCAGCAGGACCGCTATGGAGAATGACAGCTTTGGCCACAGAAATTCAGATTTTTCTATCTTATTCTTGGTGAATAAAGACCTCATTCTGCTAGCCCCATGAACCCAATTAATTGCAAAAAACTTGTGCATCCACTCCTGCAACTCATGGATGCTTCCTCTGAGGATCCCTGGCAGGGCAGGCCTTATGTGGAAATAGGAAAAGCAGGTGGTTGCTTATAAAGTATATTTTGAGTGGAATTAGTAAATGCCCTTTCTGGTCTGTTCACAGTGCCTGAACTACCACCTTTAGAGATTTATTTCTTTTAGTTAAAGTATTGCTGTTTCCAGAAGTGCTTTGTAAAGTATAAATACACAAAGGGAGGGATGAAGCGTTTAGATATTGTTGTCCCTTAGTGTAACTTAGTATATCATATTTTTCCTGGGGTCAGCTACTTGAGCATATTCCCCTTGTGAGAAAAGGGATTTTATGGTGGGGAAAGGGATCATTTTGGAGTCCTGGCTACATTTCTCTGTATGAACAGCCCCAATATAAGACTAAGAGAATCTTGTAGACAGCTTGAGGCTACTGGGCTGCTGAGGAACTTAAGAGCTAAAATAGAGGAGAATAGCTACTCACAACAATGTTTGCTGATTTAAAAAATTTATTGAGCACTAGCCCTAGTTTCAAGGGTAGAAGAGATTAGAGACTTCCTGGTACATACCTTAAGAGTCAGAGCTTCTTACTTAAAAGTTTCTGGGAAATGAGCAAATACGTGAGAAAGTGGTAATATCATTCTCTAAGCACCATTCATCCAACATATTACCTGCTCTCATCCTTGACCTTGCTTCTACTTCTACTTCTTCCTCCTACTCTTACTCTAGTATAACAATTTGGACTTTGGTGGAGAAGGAATATAGGAAGCTGTATCCTACTTTTATATATTTATGTCTCTATCTGTATCTATATTTTTCTGTATCTGCATAACCAACCAAATGTCATGCTTTGGTTAATAATGTACTAATGTATGTTTGAGCCTTACTCTCATCAGATTTGGCTCAAGAAGGACATAACATAATCAGTTAGGTATAGGAATCTAACTTGCCCTACAGGCAGTAGGAGGATAAAGGGGAAAGAAAAGGGAGGGGGGGAAAGAAGGGAGGGAAGAAGCAGTAAGAGTAAAGGGGAAGAAAGGGAAAGGGATAATAAAAGGGAGGAACTGAAGGAGGCGGTGGTCAAAAGCAAAACACTAGTGAAGGGGGCAAAGGAAAAAGGAGAAAGAAAAGTATAAATGGGGGGGAAGGATGGAGTAAAAGACACTGATAGTAATCATAGCTGTGAATGTGAATGGGATGAACTCTCCCATAAAATGGAAACAGATTGCAGAATGGATTAAAAACCATAACCCTACAATATGTTGTTTACAGGAAACACATTTGAAAATAGAGTGACACAAACAGGGTAAAGGTAAAAGGCTGGAGCAGAATATATTATGCTCAGCTGAAGTAAAAAAAGACAGGGGTAGCAATCCTGATCTCAGACAAAGCAAAAGCAAAAATAGATCTAATCAAAAGAGATAAGGAAGGAAACTACATCCTGCTAAAAGGCACCATAGACAATGAAGTAATATCTACTAAACATATATGCACCAAATGGTATAGCATCCAAATTCTTACAGGAGAAGTTCAGGGAGTTACAGGAAGAAATAGACAGCAAAACTATACTAGTGGGGGACCTGAACCTCCCCTCTCTGCACTAGATAAGTCTAACCACAAAATAAACAAGAAAGAAGTTAAGGAGGTGAATAGAACATTAGAAAAGTTAGGTATGATAGACCTCTGGAGAAAACTGAATGGGATAGAAAAATATACTTTTTTCTGCAGTACATGGCACATACACAAAAATTGACCATGTGCTAGGGCATAAAAACCTCACAATCCAATGCAGAAAGGCAGAAATATTAAATGCATCCTTTTCAGATCATGATGCAATAAAAATTATATGTAATAAAGGGCCATGGAAAGATAGACTAAAAAATAATTGGAAACTAAATAATCTAATCCTAAAAAATGATTGGGTCAAACAACAAATCATAGAAACAAACAATAATTTCATTCAAGAGAATGACAATAATGAGACAACATACCAAAACTATGGGATGCAGAAAGCAGTTCTTAGGGGAAGTTTTATATCTCTAAATGCTTACATAAATAAAATAGAAAAAGAGAGATTAATGAATTGGGCATACAACTAAAAAAACTAGAAAAAGAACAATTAAAAATCCTCAACTAAACACCAAATTAGAAATATTGAAAACCAAAGGAAAAATTAATAAAATTGAAATTAAAAAAACTATTGAACTAATAAAAAATAAGAGCTGGTTTTATGAAAAAACAATAAAATAGATAAGCCTTTGGTTAATTTAATTAAAAAAAGAAAGAAGAAAACCAAATTACTAGTATCAAGAATGAAAAGGGTGAAGCTACCACCAAGGAAGAGGAAATTAAAACAATAATTAGGAATTATTTTGCCCAACTATATGCCAACAAATTTGACAATCTTAGTGAAATGGATACATAATTTACAAAAATATAAATTGCCCAGATTAACTGAAGAGGAAGTAAAATACTTAAATAACCCCATCTCAGAAAAAGAAATTGAACAAGCCATTGATGAACTCCCTAGGAAAAAATCTCCAGGGCCAGATGGATTTACATGCAATTCTATCAAACATTTAAAGAACAATTAATTCCAATACTATATAGACTATTTGGGAAAATAGGTGAAGAAGGAGTCTTACCAAATTCTTTTTATGATACAAATATGGTGTTGATACCTAAACCAGGAAGAGTCAAAATAGAGAAAGAAAATTATAGACCAATTTCTCTAATGAATATAGATGCAAAAATTTTAAACAAAATACTAGCAAATAGATTGCAGCAACTTATCACTGGAATAATACACTATGACCAGGTAGGATTTATACCAGGAATGCAGGGTTGGTTCAATATTAGGAAAACTATCAGCATCATTGAGCATATCAACACCAAAACCAACAGAAACCACATGATCATCTCAATAGATGCAGAAAAAGCTTTTGATAAAATACAACACCCATTCCTATTAAAAACACTAGAAAGTAGGTATAAATGGAGTCTTCCTTAAAATAATAAATAGCATCTATCTAAAATGTTCAGCAAGCATTATATGTAATGGGAACAGGCTAGAAGTATTTCCAATAAGGTTGGGGATGAAACAAGGATGTCCATTATCACCACTGTTATTCAATATTGTACTGGAAATTTAGCTTTAGCAATAAGAGAAGAAAAAGAAATTGAAAGTATTAGAATAGGCAAAGAAGAAACAAAGCTATCACTCTTTGCAGATGACATGATGATATACTTAGAGAATCCTAGAGAATCAAGTAAAAAACTACTTGAAATAATAAACAACTTTAGCAAAGTTGCAGGCTATAAAATAAACCCACATAAATCATCAGCATTTCTATATATTACCAACAAAGCCCAACAGCAAGAGATAGAAAGAGAAATCCCATTTAAAATTACTGTAGACATTATAAAATATTTAGGAGTCTACCTCCGAAACAAACCCAGGAACTCTATGAACACAATTACAAAACACTTTTCACACAAATAAAATCAGATCTAAATAATTGGAAAAACATCAGTTGCTCATGGGTAGGCCTAGCTAATATAAAAAAATGACAATCCTACCTAAGCTAATTTACTTATTCAGTGCCATACCAATCAAACTACCAAAAATTATTTTATAGAGTTAGAAAAAATAATAACAAGATTCATTTGGAAAAAAAAAGGTCCAGAATATCAAAGGAACTAATGAAAAGAAATGCAGGGAAGGTGGAGCAATTCCAGATCTTAAATTGTATTATAAAGCAGCAACCAATCAAACTGCTTGGGTACTGGCTAAGAAATAGGGAGGTGGATCAGTGGAATAGGTTAAATATGCAAGACACAGTAGTCAATGACTATAGTAATCTATTATTTGATAAACCCAAAGACCCTCAGCTTCTGGATAAGAACCCACTCTTTGAAAAAAACTGCTGGGAAAACTGGAAAAGAGTATGGCAGAAACTAGGCATAGACCCAAATCTCACACCATATACCAAAATAAAGTCAAAATGGGTTCATGACTTAGATATAAAGGCTGATACCATAAGTAAACTGGGAGAACAAGGAATAGTTTACCTATCAGATCTATGGAGAACAGAAGAATTCATGACCAAACAGGAGATAGAGAACATTATGAAAAGCAAAATGGATAATTTTGATTACATTAAATTGAAAAGTTTTTGCACAAACAAAGCCAATGCAACTAAGATTAGAAGGAAGGTAGAAAATTGGGAAAGAATTTTTACAACCAGTCTCTCTGATAAAGGCCTCATTTCTAAAATATATAGAGAATTAAGACAAATTTATAAGAACACAAGCCATTCCCCAATTGATAAATGGTCAAAGGATATGAACAGACAGTTCTCAGATGAAGAAATTAAAGCCATCTATAGTCATATGAAAAAATGCTCTAAATCATTATTGATTAGAGAAATGCAAATCAAAACAACTCTGAGGTACCACATCACACCTATCAGATTGGCCAACATGACAAAACAGGAAAATGATAAATGTTGGAGAAGATGTGGGAAAATTGGAACACTAATACATTGTTGGTGGAGTTGTGAAATGATCCAACCATTTTGGAGAACAATTTGGAACTATGCCCAAAGGGCTACAAAAATGTGCATGCCCTTTGATCCAGCAATAGCACTTCTAGAGCTATATCCCAAAGAGATCAAACAAATGCGGAAAGGACCCACATGTACAAAAATATTCATAGCAGCTCCTTTTGTAGTGGCAAAGAATTGGAAATTGAGAGGATGCCCATCAATTGGGGAATGGCTGAGCAAGTTGTGGTATATGAATGTAATGGAATACTATTGTGCTATAAGAAATGATGAACAGGCTGACTTCAGAAAAACCTGGAAAGACGTATATGGTCTGATGCTGAGTGAAGTGAGCAGAACCAAGAGGATTTTGTACACCATAACAGCCACGTTATGCAATTACTAAGATTGTTAAACTGAACCCTTCTCAGCATTACGAGAATCTAAGACATCTCCAGAGGCCTCAGGATGGAAAATGCTGTCCACATCCAAAGAAAGAACTATGGAAGTTGAATCGCTATCACTTATTTTCACCTTCTGTTGAGTTTTGTTTCATCTTTCTGATGGTTCCTCCTATTGGTTTTAATTTTTACTTACAACTTCACTAAAGTGAAAATCTGTTTAATAGGAATGTAAATATAAAGCCTATATCAGATTGTGCACCATCTTGGGGGGGAGGGGGGAGAAAAATTTTCAACTCAAAAGCATATGGAAGTGATTGTTGATAAATCAAAATAAATTAATAAAATTTAAAAAAATGTACTAATGTACTTTTCAACCACCTTGTTTTTCTTATGTGGATAGCCAAGCTTATCATTTTGGAATGGCCGTGGATCTCATAAAGGAAGTCATAGAGAATTCAGGGGCTCAATTCGATAAATTTAATGGCATCTTAAAATAGAAGAATCTAAATAAACTTGAGCTCTATCCACTGCCTTTTTCTAATTGAATTCTATGTGTAACATCTTCCATAATACTGACACCTTTGGTGAGCTTATATTTCCTTATTTTATGCATTATTTAGCACATAATTAAATAGTTATCTCCACAGTTGTGCCTGTCATAGAATGTTGTATTATTTTAAAATATCCATGGGAGATGCTGTCTTTGAAGAGAGGCTTTAGAGTTTCAGTTTGTTCTGCCAAGTCAACAAACAACAGACACAACAGCTCTTATGTTTCCTATAGTTGAGATATCATTGTTTCCAGAAGTCCTTTGTAAAATATAAATTCTCAGTAAATTGTGTGACTTTGTAACATACAAGTTCTCAGTAAATTGTATGATTATGAAAATGAGGTCCGCATAGAAAATTGCCTAGGAAAACCTGCCTAATATCTTCCCACAATTTTCATCAGGGATTCCTTTGCTGCGTTTTAGACCATTTTCATGAAGATTTTATAGAAGTGATACAGTAGGCATATACACTGAGAGTTGCCAATGTCTTCTCATTTGTTGCATTAGTCATACTATCCATAGAGAGAATTCAGGTCAACCTTGAAGGCAGGAGGATCTGACTTCAAATGTTGCCTTTGACACAAATGGACTGTATGACCCTGGACAAGTCAGATAGTCTTTCAGTGCTCTAGGGAACTCTTGAAGGCCAGAAATTACAGGGAAAAAAATGCTCATCTACATTTTTGGAGGAGGTTTCTATACCAGCAAGTCCTCATATTTAAGAAGTTATAGGTCTACATGTTTTAAAAATGACAGAGCCCATCCTATAAATCCTACCATTCTTGGGATATCTTAAAAATTAATCCCTAAATGCTTTTAAATGACTGTCATCACTGACATGGATTTTTTCTGTATATAAATGACATTGCCACTTCCCTTTCACATATCACCAAAGTTGGAAAGTTGGAAAGCATAGTGCTTCAACTATCCTTTCTGACAACATAATATCACTACAGAAAGGATGGCAGATAAACTATACATGTCTATTTGTTGTCATTCTAATTTCATTGACAAATGCTCTTGGAATAATCTAGCTTATCTAGATTTCACACCAATGCATATGTAGGCTCCCCTCTCTCTTGCTGTTTTTGTTTGTTTTTAAGGTAATATGGCTCATAGGTATATGTCCTATCATGCTTTGCAGATGAGCTCATACTCTAAATTTGAATTGGTTTTGATTACCTTGTCTTTCCACTTAGCAAAGAGATCAAGTGTTTCCTGACTGACATGTTTTCTGTGCTATTTTAGTCACCTGTTGTGATGATAATTTTCCATTTGTTAAATTTCCCTAAGAAATTTTTATCATCAGAGTCAGTGTCTTTATTTTTGTCTGTTTCCCTTTTTATTTTTCAAGGATTGTTTATTTCAACAGATTGAAACAGAGGTATTCTCATGCTGCATTTTTTCATCTAGTTTGTCATTGATTTTGTTCATTGTTCAATTATCTGAATATGCATACAAATAACTGATTCTAGAATGGCTCCCATGTACAAGAAAAGTCACTTGTTGTTGATTAAAATATAAGAAAGCCCTTTCTTTTCTTTTCTTTTCTTTTCTTTTCTTTTCTTTTCTTTTCTTTTCTTTTTTTGTTGTTAATGTTCTGGAACAGAACAGCTAGGCTTACCTAATACCTTCCATCTTTTTTTTTTTTGGGAAGAAAACCTGAGTTTTGCGTGGTGTCCCAATCTTGCAATCCTTGAAATTAGGGGAAGCTGAGATTGGAGGATTAATTGAATTCAGGAGTTATGAGCTAAAGTAGGACTAAGAGACTAATTGGGTGACTGCTCTAAGTCCAGCATCAATGTAGTGATACTTCTTCACTGTATCCTCAGGATTGGGGAATAGGGTATCAGGCTATTTTAGCAGAGGCAAATTTGTCCAAGTTTGAACAGAACGGGTCAGAGCTTTTGTGCCAATTAATGGTGGGGTTTGGGACCACAAGTAGCTGCTGCACTTGTAGCTTGAGCAAGATAGAAAGACCTAATGAGAAAAAGAGAGAGAGAAAGAGAGAGACAGAGAGAGAGAGAGAGAGAGAGAGAGAGAGAGAGAGAGAGAGAGAGAGAGAGAGAGAGAAAAGGAGGGAGAAAATAAGGAAGGGAGGGAAGAAGTAAAGAAGGAAGGAAGGTAGGAAGGAAGGAAGGTAGGAAGGAAGGAAGGAAGGAAGGAAGGAAGGAAGGAAGGAAGGAAGGAAGGAAGGAAGGAAGGAAGGAAGGAAGGAAGGAAGGAAAGATAGTTGTGAGGCTTTCTAGTAGTAGTCCTAGTTTGGCTGCTTTCATTTCTAAATCATGAACCATATAACCCTAAAACCAATATAGATTTCATCTTCTTTAGCTAAGTTCACCTTAATATTTAAGTCAGCAAGTATCAAGGAATGTCCAGGTAGACTTGAAGATCTTGAGAAGTTCTTCAAGGACTATATTTACTTCATTGTCCTTTGCAGCACACATTGTACTACATCCACAGGGTGGTTGAAATGCCTTTGACGTTAAGGTGAAGTCTTAAACTTCTTTTATGTTCCCTATAATAACAGGCTCCTAGATGTTCAGTCACTTCAGTCATGTCTGTGACCCTATTTGGGGTTTTCTTGGCAAAGATGGAGCGGTTTGTCGTTTCTTTCTCCAGAACTCCAGAACATTCTTAATTCAATTCAACAAAACTTTATAAAAGCACTAACTTTGTGTAAGATACTTTGCTACAGTTTGTAGGGCATAAAAGTCCCTGACCTTGTAGAATTTGTATTTAATTATACAGTGGAAATAGAAGTGTATTTGAAGTTAGAGAACTGAATTTGTATCCTGGCTGGGTCTCTTACTACCAGTATGACCTTGGGCTAGTTACTGTACTTCTCCAGCCTTCAGTTTACTGTATCTGTATCATCAGTAGGCTGGACTAAATGGAAAACTGCCACTGGGGATAGTAAAGGAAGGTTATACAGGGGAAATGAGTTTTCAGGTTTTGGGGAGGAGAGAAAACATGCATTGATTTTCCCAAGGTCTGGGACCTGGATTTTTGAGGATTGGTGTGGGGGTCCAGGATTGAGGTTAGATGTTGGGGTGACTCTTGAGTTGATGAGGTGGCCACCAAGACTGGAAAAAAAAATCCATCTCAGGATTGCTATTGGGTCCTTTGTTCTGAGGGAAATAAAAACAAAGCTAAAGTGTTAACCAGAGGTGTGTGGCCCAATCTCAGACCAACCCAGGTATGCACATGTTCTGATGGAGGAGCAGGTCAATGGCAGTAGGCTGACTGGGAGACAGCCTGATGACTGCCTGGATGTGGTGTGAAGCTGACACAAGGGAAAAAAAAAGAATAAGAAGAACATGGAATGGCAAAGAAAAATTGTGGAGGTGGGGGGAGGACCATGGGACACTCCCATAGAGATGGCCATTCTTGTGAGCAGGCTTTCATAGAATGATGTCAATGAAAGGATCACACATCATTACTTGGCACTAGAGTTAGGTATTTGTATTTTTGCTTGCATCATCCCCTTGACTGGAATGCCTTCCTCTGTCTCCTCTGACTGTTGAAAACCTATCCATTTTTCAGGACCTTTGTCAATTCTCAACTCCTTCATAACTTCTTTAACATCTTCAGGCCTCAAAGCAATTATCTACATAATCCTGAATCATATAATAGCACTTTCTATCCATGTTATTCAATTATCATATACTATTTTATGGCATATTTCACATTGTTTTCTTATGTTGTTATTTAAATGTTCATAGGTTTTAAGACTAGAAGCTCCTTGAGAGTAGGAACTATGTCTTTACATTCCCCATACCACCTAGTAGGGTGTTCCATACATGGTGCTCAATATTTGATATAAAGAAATGAATGAATGAAAAGTAGATCATAGATTCAGAGCTAGAAGGGACTGCAAAGGCCCTTCTACTGCAGCTGCCTTATTTTACAGGAAACTAAGCCCATGGAGGCTACATGACCTGTTCAAGGTAACACAGGTAGTAAGTATCAGAGGCAGGATTTGAACAAAGGAACTCTGATTTCAGAAGCTTTTTCCATTGTTTCCACCAAAAGTTTTAGTTCTTTGAAAAGTTTTTACTTTTTTGAAAAAAAAAATTAGATTATGGAATTCAGAGCTATAAGGGATCTTTGAGCTGAAAAGAACTTTAGCTTTCAATATAATCTCAAAAATAAGAGACTACAGAATTCAGAGCTACAAGGGACCTTTGAGATCAGCAACCCAACACCCTCATCTTACAGCTGATGAAACTGAAGTCCAGAAAGGAAAAACAAGTTGTCTGAGGTCCCACAGGCTGGAAGTGGTTGATTCAGGATTTGAACCCAAATCTGGCATTCTTTCCACCCTGCCTCCATGGATCTCAATTTCCTCATACAAATGAGGGTAAAATTGGACTAGGTAGATAAGCACTGAAGTTGTTTTCAGTTCAAAATTCTGTAATCCTTTGATCCAATGAGGTACCTATAGAAGCTTTCTGCTGCCTTCATACTGGATTTTTCTCTTAATGATACTTCTTTCATAATTCTCTTGTATCACTCTCATTTCTTTCACTCATTTTTCTTCTACCTCTCTTACATGATTTTTAAGCTCATTTTTGAGCTCTTCCACGAGTTCTTTCTGGGCTTGAGACCACTTTCCATTTTTCTTTGGGGTTTTGCCCATAAGTGTTTTGACATTGTTGTCCTCTTCTGAGTTTGTGTCTTCATCTTCCTTGTCAACATAGTAACTTTCTATGGTCAGATTCTTTTTTTTGTTCTTGTTTTTTGCTTATCTTTTTTTTTTTTTGAGGGGGTTAGGGGAAAGCTTTTAAATTTGAGCTCTGCTCTCAGGGTTGAAGGGGTACTGTCTCAGGTTTCTTGTGCCAGTGGCTACAGGCCTTGGCTATTTACCTGGTGCTGCACTAATGCTGTCCTAAGGCCCATGGGGGACCTTTGTGTCTGGTGAGGGGGTGGGGTGGGGTTTGTCTGGTGCCGCTTGAGGCCATGGGGTGTGGCAGCTTACCTGGTGCTGAGCTGGAGTCCTAGTGGAGGTGGCTGGCTTATGCTGAGGCCTGGTGGGGTGTTTCCGTGTTCCCTGCAGCTACACTGGAGCACATGGAGGTCTAGCCACTAGAGGATGTCTATTTTCCTGGGGCTGTGCTGAAGCACATGGAGGTCTGGCCTCTGGAGGATGCCTGTTTGCCCGGAGCTGTGCTGAAGCATGTGGTGGTTTTTGGAGCTGGAATCTGCAGATTACCCTGGCTGGGCTAAGACATGTGGGCAGTCCTGGTGTTGGCATTTGACTGCTCCATCACACTGGGGCTCAGGATCTCCCTCTGGTTTGCTGAGGTGGGGCTTGCTGCTGGCTTATTGGGATGCTTTCATTCTGGATTGCATTCCCATTTTACCTGATCGAAAGAGACCTTTCTTGCCAATCTTCCAAATTTCTTGGGCTAAATGATTGTTTCACTTTGCCTTTTTGCTGGTTTTGCTGTGCTAGGATTTATTTTGGGGAGCTATTTTGTAGTCATTTGGAGGTGAATATGGAAGAGTTACAGGGATTTACTGCATACTCTGCCACCACTCTGCCACATATGGAAGTAGTCCTATTCTGGCCACTTCCCTTAGACCTCACATACTAGATGTGTCCATCACCCATAGAATGCTATATATGCAGCAGTCACATCCCAGTAAACTGTCTTGGTAGGCCTACTAAACCAGGTTAAGAGTAACCAATGGGCCCCATGTCAACCTCAAACATGAAGTTTTCCCCCAGCAGAATGAGCAAATGAGAACAATTTGTTCCAATGGTCATGATGATGGCAGAAGCGGCTTTGTGGAGTGCTTAGAGTTTGGTCAGACATCAAAGATGCCAAGGCCATCCATTGCATCTCAGGCTATCATCAGTGGTCCTGACTTTTCTCTTGCCACTGGACTTCAATGACTCTGGAAGACAGAGTGAGGCTGATAACTTTGTGTAATTCTACGTCACTTAAATCTAATTCACATGCAAGTAAAGACATCATTTCATGATGTCACTGGTCCTCTTCAAAAGCAAAGGACAAACAACAAGAAAATTACAGCTGAAAGGATGTTAGAGATCATTTATTACAACCTCTTCATTTTACAGATGAAAAAACAAATGGGGCTCAGACATCTCAGGATTAGAACTAAGGTATCTTGACTCCTGGTCACATTCTCTTTAAACCTCATCACAAAACTTTCTCTGATTCTGTGCCAGGTAAAAATAAATTAGATCATCTCTCAATATGAAAACCTTTCTGAGAAGTGAGAATCATCTCTCTAAACTAGGGTTTAGAGTCAAAGCCAATTGGTTCATCAACCAATGTAGGAAAGAAATCAAGAAAATGATCCCCAGAACACAAAAAGTTGGGGATTTGTGGAAATGGCTGGGAAAGACCAGAAAAACAGTCTATAGCTTTTGCAGGAGCTCTGGGCTGTCCCTCAAAGGGTTATTAAACTGCCTATACCCTTTGACCCATCAATACCACCACTTGGTCTATTTCTAAAAATGATTAGGGGAAAAAGGAAAAGAACCTGCATGTTCTAAAATGTTTATAGCAGCTCTCTTTGTGGTGGCAAAGAAGTGAAAATTGCAGGGATGCCCATGAATTGCGGAATGGCTGAATAAGTTGTGGTACATGATTGCAATAGAACACTACTGTGCTATAAGAAATAATGGTTTTAGAAAAACTCAGAAAGACTTGCATGAAATAACAAAGAGTGAAATGAGCAGAACCAAGAGAACATTGTATATAGTAATAGCAATATTGTTTTAACAACAACTTTGGTGAATAAGTTATTTTGTCTCATAAATAACTAAACTATAAAGGACATATGAAGAAAGATGCTAACTGCATCTAGAGAAAGAATTGATAAATAGAAGTATGGATAGAATAATTGTGTGTGTGTGTGTGTGTGTGTGTGTGTGTGTGTGTGTGTGTGTGTGTAATGGTAGACATTTGGGAGGGAGAGAAGAAAAAAGAAAAAAAATGCATAATTTTGATGTATATTTGAAAGAAATAGAAAGTTATGCATAGTAGATTTGCTGCTTTGTGTACAATTGTGTTTTTATTGTATTATGTCATGAAAATGCTTGTTTTATTCCATAAATTTAAAATAAAATTTAGAAAAGGAAAAAGAAAATGAATGCAATGATCCCACATATGTTGCTCTTGCCTCTCATCCTAAAAGCAGCCTTAGCTTCTGGGTTTCTAAATAAACCTCTTGGCAGCGGTGAGGTCCTTTGATGGGCCATGTTAGGGGTGTTGTGTCATCTCCTGAACATGGCTTTATTAATGCTTGTCACTCCCAGCCTTGGCCTTGGCATTTCTAGTAGTGGTGAGAGCCGTGAATTTTCGTGTTGAGTGCCTTGTCTTAAACGATTAGGCAGGGCTGGAGGGAGGGGGGAGCCAGTGTGCACCTGATTAACAAGCTAAACCTGGAGGGCTATGAAGAGACTGGGAGGCAGGCACCAACTTAGAAAGTGAAGGTGAAGGTGAAATTCATGATACAAATGAGGAGAAGTCCTTACATTTAAGGGTATTCAATAAATTCTGAAGAATGAGTGACATTTAATGTAGGTGAAAGAAGATTTCATGGAGCTAATGATTATTAATCAATCAATCAACAATAATATATTTTGTGCCCTTTTTTTCTTAGTGTTCCCAATAATGGTTTAGAGACATATAACTCCTTCATCGTGCAGATATTTCCATGTGAAGTATCCTACATCAGTGTGGAATTTTCCACATTTCTTTGGACTGATTAAGGTCAGCATTTTTTCTATTAATTACATGGTCTTGGAAGGCTGCCTGTATGGTCGGTTGTGACCTGCCCAGGGACACACAGCCAGTGTGTGTTAGAAGTAGGATTGAACTGAGGTCTTTCTCATTCCAAGTCCATAATACCTCTCATAAACATTTATTAAGCACCTGCTGTGCACAAGGCAAACAAGCATTTGTTAAGCATTTACTACATGTAAATAAATAATGTGGTAAGTGCTGGGAATACAAAGAAAGGTGAAAACAGTTCCTGTCCTTAAGAAGGTTACAGACTAATGGGGGAGACATCATTTATATAAATAGGCACATACAAAACACAGAGGTGACAGAAGAACACCTTAGAGCAAACAGGTAGTGTCTTAGATATGTATTATGCTACACAGTTATGAAGATACTTTGTAGATTTCATTGTATTCTAACAATAAGACTGTTAAGCAGATATTACAAATATTTCTGGGGAAAGGGATAGAAAATTCTCTCTACCAATGTAGACTTCTTTGCAACTAAGAGTTTTAGATAATAAGAAATAGTATTTATATAGCATTTTGAGGACTATACATTGCCTGGAACATTGAAAAGTCAGAAACTGCTCACAGTCACATACATTCTCCCACCTTTGAAGGGTAATTGAAATTTTACCCCAGACCTATGCTCAGTGGAGAGAGTGTTGGGCCTGGAGTCAGGAGGACTTGAGTTCAAATCCAGCCTCAGACACTTACTAGTAGTATGACACTGGGAAAATCACTTAATCCTGTTTGCCTCAGTTTCTTCATCTGTAAAATGAGCTGGAGAAGGAAATGGCAAAGCACCCAAGTATCTTTGCCAAGAAAACTCCATATGGGGTCAGAAAGAGTCAGACACAATGGAAATGAGTCAACAACAACAACATAATATAATATTCTTTCCTTATCTTCATCTTTTGGAATACTAACTTTCCTTCAAGGCTCACCTCAGTTGCCAACATCTCCAGGAAGCCTTCTTTGTCTTTCCCATTTGTTAGTGTTTTGTCTTAGCTCAAATGTCCTGGTGTTTATATATCTACCACCATTTTGTATACTATCCCTCTGCCCAAGCAGAATCTAAGTTCCTTAAGGACAGGTACAGTTTAATTTTTGGCTTTGGATATCCAGAATCTTAATAAGTATTCATTGAATTGAATTATGGGAATCAAACTATTGCATAGACTCTGGAATGTTGGGGTAGAACAGAACATAAGCCTGATTTACCGAGGACACGTAACTAAAGAAGTAAAGACCTCCCCCTACCTCTCCCCCATTTCATTCTTGACATCTGCACAGAGATCTCTAATCCCTTTTGTAAATAACCATTTTATTCTTTTCATTTTTTATGATTTTGTTTGCATCCTATTTAAAACACTTGTATTATTAATCTGCATCCGAATCATTCATGTTCAGCATCATTTGAACTATTAGTCAATACAAAGAAAGACATGTTTGTGATTTAAGTAAAACTGGTGTAGGAAAAAAAAGCAGGCTTTGTTATCCTTCATTTTCTTTTCTTTTTTTAGGTAATTGGGGTTAAGTGACTTTCCCAGGGTTACACAGTTAGTAAGTGTCAATCAAGTGTTTGGTCTGAGGCCACATTTGAACTCAGGTCCTCCTGACTTCAGGGCTGGTGCTCTATCCACTGCGCCACCTAGCTGCCCCTGTCCTTCATTTTCAATGAAGACCAATGACATCATGGTTCCTGTCCTGATTTGTCTGTGAATTGGATTTAAGTGAGGCAGAGTTGCGCAAAGTCATCAGCCTCACTCTGTCTTCCAGAGTCATCCAAGTCCAGTGGCAGGATTTAAGTCAAGATGACTGGTGATGGCCTGGGATGCAGTGGACGACCTTGGAGCCTTTGATGTCTGACCAAACTCTAAGCACTTCACAAGCACCTGCGTCAGTCTCCTTCATGGCTATTAGAACAGATTATTCTCATCCACCTATTCTACCAGGGGAAGTCTTCACACCCTTAGGGTAGATACAGCTTACCTCACTGATGGGTTTGAAGCCCATTGGTTACCCTCGATGTGGTTTAGACAGTCTGCTGAGATGGTATTTACAGGGGTATGACCACTGCACATGCTACAGCTTCTTGAAGCCACAGGTGGGAATGGGGTGATGGGTGGACAGCAAAGGAAGATGAGCAGCCCTGAAGAGGGCTCAGCAAGCCCTCACACCAGAGGTTCCAGGTCTCCCTGAACACCCCTTATACCCCAAAGAAGCAGGTAAAGCTACTAAAAACAGACTTTGGGGGTGACTCCAAGGTTGAGGCCACTTGCAATGTCACAGGAAATAGAATATAGAAGGTTTTAGTGGATACAAAATGCAAAGGAATTTTTGGAGGATGGCAGGAGGGAGGACTACAGAACAAACCAACATAGTTTGTCTGAATGAAATGAGAGAAAAAAAAACTAAGAAGTAGTTTGAAAAGTAGTAGCATCAAATGACCCTGGAATACCAAGCAGTTTCAGCCTTTAACCTTTACCTTTCTAGATTCCAACAGGTTGACCAGCAGTCACATCTATATATATAGACCGATGGACTAATTATCCTATAACATGTCAGAATAGTAGACATCCTCCATCCCCTTGGGATCCCAGGATCTGGGGATTTAGATTTAGAAGATACCACAGAAGCCATCTAGTCTAATCCCTCCCTTTGTAAATGAAGAAACTTTTATAAATAAGAGGCCCAGAGAAATCAAGTGGCTTCTCCAAGATCACATATTTGGTAAGTAGCAGACCCAAGATTTGAAGCCAGGTCTTTTGACTCCAAATCCAGCACTTTTTCAGGAGAGCCATGCTGCACCCCTCTATTTGTTTGTTTTGTTCTTTTCCTGAGATGATTGAGGGGCCAATCTCTTGTGTAGTCACAGCTTT
Source organism: Phascolarctos cinereus (assembly GCF_003287225.1). Classification (NCBI taxonomy): domain Eukaryota; kingdom Metazoa; phylum Chordata; class Mammalia; order Diprotodontia; family Phascolarctidae; genus Phascolarctos; species Phascolarctos cinereus. The sequence goes on from NW_027556098.1 coordinate 146,967,046, forward strand.
CATTGAAAAGAGTCTTTAGAATAGGAGTTCTTCATCTTTTTGGGAGGCGTCATGGACCCCTTTGGCAGTCTGGTGAAGCATAGGGACCCCTTCTCAGGATAATGTTTTTAAATGCACAAGACAAATTCCATAGTTTACAAAGGAAACCAATTATACTGACATACAGTTGATCAAAACATAAAAAAATAAACAAATTTACATGCCCTTTAAAATCTATCCATGGACCCCTGGTTAAGAATCTTTTTTTAGACCATTACCACCCCACTACTCCCAGCTGTAGCTCACAATTAAAGAGTTTCTCTGTCAAAGGGTTTTAAAACATTCATTCAAATCCTTACTTCACAACGATAAAATGTGTATAATGCTTCAAACTTTGTAAAGCATTTTCACATCCACTGTCTTATTGAATCCTCACGATATCCTCTGTGATGCAGCTAGAGAAGGAATCAGAAATGCCACTCTACAGATGAAGAAACTGAGGTCCAGGGCAATTGAATGAGTGACTTTCATCCAAAGCAACAAAGCAAGTTTGTGGGCTAAGAGGAATTAAAATGCTGGTCTTTCAGCTTGGTGTTCTTTCCCCTACACCACATTGATTCCCAAGTCAGCTAACTTCAGGAAAAAAAATAGATTGTGGGAAAATTGCCAGCAAAAATGTGAAAGAGTTAAGCATACTCTTCTGAGTGACACAAAGCACCATGTTATAGTCCTATGCCACTTAGAAGTATAATAAATTGAAGGTGAAAGGGACTTTAAATAATGATCTCCTCATCTAACTCCTTAATTTTACAGATGAGGAAACGGACTCAGAAGTTGAATGACTTGTTCAAGGTCACACAACTGGTCAGTGTCAGAGCCAGAGGCAGTCGGTGTATGGTTCACTCATATTGTGAGTGTCCAACAGCACTCTCTACACTCAGTTTTCTCTTTTAGAGGTTGAGACGATACTTCTTTGCAAAGTTGTGCAGTGGCTGATGCAATCAGGAGTAACACGGGAGCTAATAAACAAATTTGTAATGTGTGCAGCAAATTAAAATAATTAGATTGTTACATTGATCCATTCCTTGCATCTGTAGCCCTTATGTTTGTGTCTGAAATGGCCTGTAGGATTGAAGATGAGCATGAAAGGAAATAATTATAAGTTATCTGAATAAAATCTGCAACAAATTACCTATAAAACCATAACTATCCAAACAGGATGACATTTACTTTATAGGTTCATGACTCCCTTTCTTTAAAGTTTTCTTAAGAAGAGAGCAAAGTAATTACAGTTCTCCTTTGATTGATTAAACATGACATATATGCTAATATGAAAGTAACTTCTGTCCTTTGTTACTCCAGCTTCTGGCTTAAAGTAATTTGGAAGGTAACAGATATGATCATATCAAGGCTGCCAGGCCTGAATTTTTCTATGCTAAGAATAGAATTTTGGATTTCCTTTTCTACAACCAAGAACCTATGTTCTACCTTCTATAATTTAGATATGGAAGGGAGAGGATATAAGTGAAATGATATTGCATCCACCGAATGCCCATTTCTTATTCACTATATAGAGAAAATACGTTATCACCAAGTGTTTGGCAAGAGAAACATCTGCTGAAATTGGGTTTAAATTGATTATGGGCCTGGTAGTCTCTTGGAATAAAATGATTATAGAATAGACTTAGAAAAAAATTTAAAATACAAAATCGAATCATTAAGAAAATGTGCAACTTGTTGAGTTCTTAGGAGAAAAAATATTAATTTTAAGGGGGTGACCATTTAAAAAAATACATGGCCACATTTATTAAAATCAATCACTAATATGAGTAATTACCAGCACTACAATAGAAGAAAGTGACACGGTATTATGGAGAAAGGAATCAACTGGGAGTTAAGATTTCACCTTGTGATTTGACCCAAGTGATTTGAAGCAAGGCGTTTAATACTGATGGCGTAGTTTAAAATGAGGCCTACCATTAGATGCGCATAGGATTCAAGGGTTAAGTGACCAAATAGTCTATTACTCTCATTTTTATAGATGAAACAAGACCTAAAGAGGTTAAGTGACTTACCCCAGGCCATACTGATGGAAAGAAACAGAACTAGCATCTAAACCCTGGTACTCTGACCCTACCAGCCTATGTTCTGCTCAGTGGATCAATTTGATTTAATCATTAAATATGATGTAAATAAGAAGTATGATGTAGAAATTCAATATTCTTCCAAGTTATCCTGCTAGGATAATCTAGAATAAGAAATGTTTAGATCCTATATTGAAGAACAATTGTTGAACAGCTGTATTGTGAGGTAAGCAAGCCTCTGTGGATCAGCCTCATCTGTTGATTTTTACTTCTTTTTGGCCATAATCAGCACATGTTGCTCTATAGATGACCATTCTTGACAGAAAACATAAAAACAGGACTGGGATGAAACTGCTTATGTGGGATCAAAGGTCACAACCTTGCTCTCTGGTACTATTCTTGCTGACTCTCTTACCCCTCTTTACCTTATCCAATCTTGTTGCCTCTGGATCCTTATTTGCTTCCTTACCTTTCTTTCTTATTGGATTTTCCAGACTCTGGACTTCACCAGCCTGGTTGCACTTGTTCCTCTCTCTCTTGACTAGTTCCTTGTAATAAATTAATTTTCTAAGTATTTTATTAAGTGCTCACTGTGTCAGCACTGTGCTAAGCATTAGGGATACAAATACAAGTAAGCGAGATCATCACCTCCCTCAGGAAGCTTACATTCTAATAGGGGAGGATAACACATAGAGTTGGAAATGGAGTGGGGAATAATGCACTCAACTTCCTCACCTGTAAACTGAGAGATTGGGACTAAATGGCCTCTAGGGCTCCTTCCAGCTCTAACTCTATGATTCTGTGATAAATCCTGGCAAATTTTCTCAGTAAACATGGTTCCCTGGTCTTTGGCATTATGGGAAATGCAGTTACATGGAAAGTTTTAGTTTTCTATCTGTGGTTGTAGCATTTTTGTCGATTATCATCTGTAAATCTGAGTACAATTAAATGCATTCAACTTTAGAGATATAATTTGGGTTGTTTTTTTTTTTAATTAACAACATACCTCATCCCTGAATTCCTCTTACCATCTGCCTCTTTGGGTCTTACTCATGTGTTGATGAGTGGAAGTGGAGGAAATCACAAATTCATATTATATACTTCAACAAGGCCCTTACTGCAGTGCAGCAGTTCTTCCTTAACCAATTCTCCAAGTTACTCCTCATAAAAAAAATTCCAAACCTTTCCTTCTCTCCCCAAGCCTCTAACACTTTGCCCTCCTTACTCTCTCAGCTGAGGACCTTGTGACTTTCTCTACTGAGAAAATTAAGGACATTCAACATGAGTTCCCTCTTCTCCCTGTTTCATCTCAAAACTCATTGACATGACCCTTCCCCGACACCAGCTGGCAATGAAGTGGCCCTTCTCCTTGCCATGACCAACCCTTCTACATATGTACTCGATCCCATCCCTTCCTTTCTTCTTCGGCAGATTGCAACCTTATTATTATTGCAACCTTCTCTCTCTCTCTAATCTTCAACCTCTCCTATCTACTAATTAATCCTTTCCTTGCTACTTAAAAATAAAATGCCCAAGTTTCCCTCATCCTTCAATAAATCAATAAACATTTATTAAGTACCTACTACTTGTCTGGCACTGTGTTAAGTGCTGGGGATACAAAAGGACAAAAAAAAAACCAGTCTCTGCCCTCCAGGAGCTTACTGTCAACCTATATTTTTCCTCTTTTTCTTAGATAAATTCTTAGATACATACTCTCCTCTCACTTGCTCCTCAACCCAGTCTGGCTGCTTACCTCATTATTCAACTGACTTCAATCCAAAGTTGCTGACTATCTTTTAATTGCTGGATCTGATTTTTTTAGGTTTATTTTTTTTCAGCTCACATTCTTGTCAACCCATCTGGTGCATTTGGCACTATTGAATACCTTCTCCTCCTACATAATCTTTGCTTTCTGGTTTTTCATGATACTACTTTCTTCTGGTTGTTCTCCTATCTGTATAATTGCTTCTCCATTTATTTTGCTGGTATCATCCATGTCAAGCCTCCTTGATATGGATGTTCCCTAAGACTCTGTCCTGGGCACTTCTCTCTTCTCTATCTATACTTTCTCTTAATAACTTCATCAGTTTCTATGGGTTTGATTACCATCTCTATGCTGATAAATTGAAGATTTGTTTAATCAGTCTCAAGGTCTCCCTTAAACTTCAGTCTTAGATCACCAACTATCTATTGGACATTTAAAACTGTTTATTCTGGAGACATCTCAAACTTAGGATGTCTTAAGTTGAACTCTTAACCATTCGTTTCAAACCATCTGTTTCTGAGCTTCAGTCGATAGCCAAGTAACCATGCATTTATTAAACTTCTGCTACACACTAAAAACTGGACTAAGTACTATTGATACTAAAAAAAAAAGACAAAGACATCATCCCTACCCTCAAGAAGTTCATGTTTTAATTGAAGACAATATGAAAAAATGTGCATATTAAATATATAGACAATGTAAATGGGAGGTAATCTCAGAGGGAGGGAAAGAAGTCTTCCTGTAGAAGATAGGGTTTGAACTGAATCTTGAAGGAAGCCAGGAAATCAAGGTATTGGGGGGAAGCACTGCAGGCAAAGAGGACAGCCAATGAAATGGTAGAGTTGGGAGATGCAATGTTATATTCCAGAAATGGCAAGAAGGTCAGTGTTGTTGGATCATACAGTATGCAGTAGAGATTGAAGTAGGAGAAGTAGGAAGGGGCTAGGTTGTGAAAGGATTCAAAAGCCATATGATTTTATATTTCATCCTAGGGGTAATAGGGAGCCACTAGAAGTGGCGGGAGAGGGTGATATGGTCTGACCTGAGCTTTAGAAAAATCACTTTGGCAGCTGAGTGGACAATGGATTAAAGTGGGGAGAGATCTGAGGCAGGGAGACTAACTTGTAAGCTATTGTAGTAGGACAGGTATGAAGTGATGAATGCGTGCGCCAGGATAGAGTCTGTGTAACTAAAGGAGAGAAAGGAATGCATATCGTGTATATCATGATGATAGAAAGGACAAGACTTGGCAAGATTAAATGTGTTGTGTTAGTTCAATTGAGACCCTCCCATTCTTTCTAGTGCCCCAGGTTGGTAACATTGACTTTCTCCTTGACTCCCTTGCTGTCTCTCACTCCATGATTACTCAATCAGTTGTCAAATTTGGCCATTTCTCACCACCACAATATCTTTCATATCTGACCTCTTCACTACTGGCACAGTAACTGCCTTTCTTCAGGCTCTTAGCACCTCTGCTTCAGTTATTGTAATGACCTTCTAATTATTATCCCTGCCAGAGAATTTTCCCCACTCCAGTTCCTCTCACATTCTGCTGCCAAAGTGATTTCTCTGAAGCATAGCCCTGATCATGTCATTCTGCCCATTAGCAAACTCCAGGGGATCCTTATTGTTTCTAAGATATACAAACTTCATTGTATAGCTTTTAAAGCCCTTCACAAACTGATCTCAGCCTATCTTTCCAGCTTCAATATACATCATTCTCCTTCCCATACTCTATGACCCAAACTGTCCTTTCTCTTCACACACAATATACAATCTCCTTTCATGGTACTTTTGGTCTGGCCATCCTCTGTGTCTAAAATGCACTCACGCTTTACCACCATCTCATAGAATCTCTCTCTTCCTTTAAGACAGCTCAAAAACCACTGTCTGCATGAAATGTGTACTGCAACCCACACCCACCCCCGAACCTTTTAGTGCCTTTTAGTTATTTTATACTTATTGTCTTTATATGTATTCTGTATAAATTGTACTCTTTTTGTTTCCACATTAGAATGCAATCTGCTTGTAGTAGGGATTATTTCATTCATCGTATTCCCCATACCTATCTCAGTGCCTGGCACTTGGATACTCTTAATAGCTGCTCGTAGATTGCATTATACTTTGTATTCACTGATTTCTTCATCCCCTTTGACATGCTCTTCAAAACTGCTCAGGTTCTCCTCTCAATGAGTCTGATATCTATAACTGTATTGCTGCAATTATACTGTGTTGAAATCACTTAGCAAATATTAAAAGACTATAAATGGCATTTCTCTTTCTCCTCCTCCTCTACCTTCCCCCTCCTCCTCCTCCTCCTCTTCTTCTTCTTCTTCTTCTTCTTCTTCTTCTTCTTCTTCTTCTCTCCTTCTCCTTCTTCTCCTTCTTCTCTTCTTCTTCTTCTTCTTCTTCTTCTTCTTCATCCTCTTCCTCCTCCTCCTCCTTTTCTTATTTCTCCACTTCTTTTCCTTCTTTGTTGAAAGAGGGGAAAAGTATAAAAATGAAATTCTCTTGGGGACTACACTTTGGTTTTGGGGGAATTAAGGTCATTTATCTCTTTTTGCCCTTTTTTCTTGCTACCATGCCTAAGAAGTCCCAGTGACCTTGGTGCAAGTCTATCCCCTGACAAAATTGGGAAACGTTTTTAAAAATTCTATTTGGAGCTCTCTGCTCCTCTGCCCCTTTTCTTCAGCTCTCTTCCTCTGGCTATGGATAAGGTTGAACATACTTCTAAGGAACCTTCAGTTGTTATGATCATTTGCCAAGGAACAATAAGAAAAGCTTATCAGAGCTATTGGGTCTATAAGAAGTTCCCTGGTCTGGCTCTAGAATGGGTGGTTTAGGTGGTTGCCTCATGCTTATGCAGGGTAGATGGCCCCTTAGCTTGGGTCATTGATAAGCAGTGGAAAGCCCACCTGAGTCCAAGTTTTTCTCCTACCAATATGCCAGGGCATCTGAAATATGAGCCATCAGTCATGCCAAGGGAGCTTTTTTGTATAAAAGGCATGCATGTTTTCACTGGGCTGAGCCATTTCGTCTTCTGGCATCAGCACCTTGGCTAGGGCAAGCAGTGGAGCCTGTGGCCACCCATTTAGCTTTTCATTATACTGTGACTATGAACACCAGTGTAGTTGGCCCCACCAGGACTGTGGTGTGCTCCTATTACTGCAGGTTGAAGTAGGCAGTAACTGGGAAATGTAAGGAGGAGTTGGGAAATGTAAGGAGGAGTAAGGATGATGACTGATGCCAGTAGATAATTAAATAATCCACAACTGCGGAGTCATTTGGCAGAATTAGTTGTTTTCAGAAAGAGATTTGAACCTAGAAAAGCCTCTGGGGCACAGGGAGGAAGGGTGTGGCTGCTTTGCTTGGGATCCCTGGTAAACTTCCTTGAGAAGGGCATGTTTCTCTGTGTCTCTCTGCATGTTGATCCATGTGGAAACAATGTGTTGTGTCTGTATTTTCCTTTCCCTTTAGGCAACTTGTACAGAGTATGGACTAGGCATGACATTTCCCCCATAGCTAGGAATGGAGGGAAATCAGTTTTCTAATATAGGTCAATTGGGAATAAAGCCATTCTTAGGTGTTTGGGGAATCATTTTCCTCACCTGTAAAATAAGGGGATTCTGCTAGATAACCTCCATGGTTCTTCCAGCTCTAAGTCTATGATCCTAGGTATATCTCTGGTAAAACAGACTTTATCTCACCAACCTTGGAGGTATATTTAAAAGCTCCCAGAACTCCTGGAAAGAGTAATACTTTAGTAAGAGGACAATTTATCTGATTAATCCATTAGCAGAATATGTGCTTGAACAAAGTTTCTCAACTTGGGATATGTGAAGTTTTTTTTTTAATATTCCAATGACTATATTTCAATATAACTACTTTCTTTGTAATCCTATGTATTTTATTTTATGCATTTAAAAGCATTCTGAGAAAGGGTCCGATAGCTTCACCATACTGCCAATGGGATCAATAGTATAAAAAAAAGGTAAGAATCTACAGGCAGCTAGGTGATAAATTGGATAGAATATTGAACTGAAGACCTATATTCATATCCTGCCTTGAACACTTATTAGTTCTGAATCCCTGGGTAAGTCACTTTACCTCTCTGAACCTCAGTTTTTTTCAGTTGTAAAATGGGGATAATAGTATCTACCTAATGGATTTTGTGAAGTTCAAATGATACACCATATGTAAAAAGCTTTATAAACCTTAAAGCTTTATGTCAATGGTAGTTGCTGTGGTTAAAATCTCCCTCTAGAATCTAGTGGTAGGCAAAGTAAGGCTATGTCAGGTATAACAAATGGGGGAAGGGGTGTGATTAGGGACACTTTAAATTTGGTCTTTTACAAATTCACATGCCTTCCATTGTAGGAAAGCCCATTCTCCATGGCATGTAGTCATTTATTTTTGATAAGTCAAATCTTAAATGCTACAGTGACAACACAAAGCTCCCCTCCCCCCAGTGGAGAGTAACACACAAGCATAATTCTCAAACCTTATACTAGGTAACTTTTGTTTACTTCTCTGAATTAATAAAGGAAGCCAGGTACCATTTGATTACCCCTAATCTTCAGGAACATTTCTGGTGCTCAGCCGCACTAACCAGTTTCTTGCTCCAACATGCTTTTTAAAAATATATATATATATTTGAATACTTCCAGGTATAATTAACATGACAAATTTACTTAGGGCATAGCTAACAAGCAGATATTAATTCAAGAAAGTCAGCATATTTCATTGGAAATGAGTTGCTGATAAACACATACCATATTAGTTTAAAAATGCAGGAAAAGGAATAGTAATTATGAAGTTAAATGGCTTGTGAGTTTTCATTTTTCTCCCTAAATTCCCCAGTGCTCAAAAAGCATTCCTCTATTCTCAAAGAAGTCTAAAGATTTCTTCAACTCTCTGATGCTTCACCATTCTCCCAGGTGACCCATGGTGGCTTCAACCTCATTTCTCAGTGTAACCATGTACAATCACAACCTTTTTTCTGCTCCTGAAAATCATTTCCTTTCAAAATGTTACATTTCTGAAATATATGTGTATTCACATACAGGAAAGCAATAATTCAAAGGAACACAGATCACTACATAACACTTTGAGAACAATAAGAAAAAAATTAAAGGGAGCTCATATCACTGTTTGCCCTGTATTGGGGGCTTCCCAACAGATGGAATTCCTTTAGAATTCTGATTTCATAAGCCAGATGTTTCTGCAAATCTTCTCCAACCCTCACTCTTCCACTATCCTAAACTTAGCCCATAGGGGAAAGCACTATTTCACACACCTTCATGTGCCACAGCAGGTGTGGGAAAAGAAAGAGAAATCTTTCTCATGCTACTTGTCGTTGGGGTCCATGACATTTTGCAATAAAGTCCCCCTTACTTCTGGCCCACTACCTCTTCACTATGAAGTATGTTCCCACTTTCTCCTCTTCTTTCCCCTAACCTTGAATCTTTGTGAACTTCTCAGCTTTGTAGGAGATTTTGGAGTGGTAGTTAGAAGCTCAAGGTTTAACTGTTTAAAAATGTTTCTGTTTAACTCCGTTCTGACATATACATATAAAATACATAATATATGTGTGTGTGTGTGTGTGTGTGTGTGTGTGTGTGTGTATATATACACACATACATGCATGTACACACATCACACACTATCTGTATATATAAATATATGTTGACATACTCATTGAATGACATGTTTGAATATATGTTTTGTATACATATATAATATGTATATGTGTGCATTATATGGTGCCTTAAGAAATTAAGAAATAATGAAATTTTCAAAATGAGCAGAACTAAGAGAACATTATGTACAGTAGCAACTATATTGTTTAAAGAATAACTTTGAAAGAATAAGTAATTTTGACTATTACAAATACCCAGATTAATTTAACTACAAAGGACATATGAAGTAAAATGCTATACACATCCTGAAAAAGAACTAATGAATAGAAGTATGTATAGAATGATGTTACTTATACACATATATATGCGTGCACACATACATGGATGTATTTGTGTAATGGTAGCCATCTTTATGGCAGGGGAGGGAAAAAAGGAAAAGAAAAAAAATTACACGATAACTATTATATATTTAAGTGGAATAGCAAGTTGTATATAATAGATTGGCAGTTTCATGTGCAATCTTTTTTTTTAATTATACTCTGTAATGGAAATGTTTATTTTATCCCATGAATTAAAAATAAAATAAATAAATAATTTTTAAAAAGAAGCAAATCTAAGAGAGGAAGGATGTAAAATTCTGAAGCCACAGGGAGGTTAGAAAAGACACTTTATGTCAATGTTTTCATCTTTAGTGTATGACAATGATACTAGCAGCTTTATATGGTTAAAAGTGTGATTCTTACCTCCACCCCAGTATGAGAAGCATGAGTGTGACTAGAGATGAAAATCTAGGAAGCAGATGCATTATGAGTATGCTCCTTGACTCAAAATGAAAAATTGACCTTCCTTCTTTGTTTCTTAGTGACTTACTTTACTATGACCCAACTATCTCTTATAATTAAATGCTTTTTGTCCTATTTTTCAAACTCCTCAAAACATCAAGAGGAATTGCCTAAACATTCACTGTAAAGATAGTCCTCCCCTGTTGGCTTGTTGTGTGCATGTATGTGTTTAGAAGGAGGAGGATTGGAAGTGAGGGGGACAGAGATAGGAAGACAACAGGCAAGTATCCTTAAGATTTTGGCTCTCAAGATCCAGCTCAATACCAATTCTTTCCTGTCAATCTGCCCCACACTTCAAACTCCATACTGCTCATTTGGCTCTGATGATCATACCTTACCCTCAACAATTAAATATGTTTTCAAGTATGTGCATGACTTATCATTCTCATTAGATTGCAAGGTTCCCAAGGGCAAGGACCAAGTCTTCATCATTTTTATACTTATTGGATCACCTAGTTATTGTTGGATCATTTTTATTTTTGTTATTGTTGCTGTTGTTGTTTGGACTAAACTTTAGATTTCATTAACATAAAGAATTTTAGGGAGTTCAGTCTAGTAATACAGAGTGACTTGTAGTCTTCATTTTTTTTTTGACTGTGCACCCCTAGAGACTTCCAGGTCATGTGAATATAATGGAGGACAAAACATTTTCTCTGATCCTCGCAACCTCTCAAATCTGTTCAAAATGGGGTTTATATGCAAGAGATACATTTATTTCTTTTATCTCTATGGTCTAGGACACCAACAACTCTATTAAGGCAAAAATCCAATGAACTAACAGCAGAGAAGATTAGTTCCCAGTTCCTATTATTGTCATTCAGCACGCTCTGCCCCCATCAAGTGCCATGCTTTGTCAGAGATGCACAAACTGATTCACAGGCTTACAAGAGAACTTAACTACACATCCACCCTCCTCCTGATACTATGGAAACTAAAAGGCAGCACTTGCTCTGACTGGTACTGTAGGACTATGTGCTGCAACATTTCTTAGCTAGAGAACTGAGGAAAAGAGAACTGGGGGAGGATTTCTGTATATGCATGGATCCACAAGGATTATCTGAAATAAAGAGCCCAGTATCCAAACGAGGCTAGTTCTGGATCCTCAGAAATCCCTTGAAGCAGAGATTGAACTCGTCAGTGTGAGAGGAGTCTGAGACAGCTTTGCAGGCCAGCCTCTAGGGAAACTACAATAGAAGGGGAAGCAGTCAGAAAGTGAACAATAGGATAATATAAGGAGGAAAAAAACAGAAATTATTAGATTTCAGAAGAAAGAAAACTCAGTTAAAGATCTTGAGCATAGGCAGATAAAACAAAAGGGAAAATATTAATAACGGAAATGAATATGGCCTCCAGATCAACTAAGCAAGTCCAGACATTTATGATTAAATATTGCAAAATAAAGGAAAATGAATCAACACCTAATGTGGCAGAGGACTCTGTGGATTCCGAAGAGAGGATGGAAAAACAGAAGCCTACTCCTGAATGGTTTAAAAGAGAAATGAGAATTGAGAAAGTAAAGTTAATGACCCACACAGCAGAAATAATTTGCAGGATAGAAAAACTTGAATCTATGATGTTACTTCTCACCATTGAATCAAAAGAAAGATTAACTGAGTGAAAATGAAAATAACAGAAGTGAAGGATGAAGTGGAAGCAGAAAAGCAAAAGCAATAACACTAAAAGAAAATATTATCCCCATCTACATAGGCAAAACTTATTGATCTTTAAGAGACAATGTATAGTGATATCTTAAGGACTTTGGGTCTTTCAGAACACAAGTTAAAAGTCCTGAATATCGTAATGCAAGATGTGGAGCCAAGATGGCAGAGTGAAAGCAGTGACTTGCTTGAGCTCTCCCCCAAAGCCCTCCAAATACCTGTAAAAATGGCTCTAAACAAATTCTAGAGCAGCAGAACCCACAAAAAGGCAGAGTGAAACAAATTTCCAACTCAAGACAACCTGGGTGGTCAATTGGAAAGGTCTATTGCACCAGGCTGGGAGAGGAATGCAGTTCAGCATAGGTGCACAGGCAAAAACCAGGCCTCAGAGAAGCTGGAGCAGGTCTCAGGGGACTGAATCACAGGCAGCTGTGGTGGTTTCCAGATTTCTCAACCCACAAATGCCAAAGACAACACTTAGAAGGTCAGTAGGAAAAGTTGGTGACCATGGTGAGAGAGAAGCTCTGTCCCAGCCCCAGTGCCAGTGCAGCCTTGGGATGGCGACTATTTCCTAGCTTGGTCCATAGGCTGAGGGGGAATTGAGTGCTGACAAAAGGGGGATTATAGGGATCTCTTTGCTGGTGCTGAGGCAGGATTCTCTTGCTTTGCCCATGCTTTGATCTGTGTCATAGTTCTGAGTGTGGTCCTAGGGTGAGGAGAAGCACTGGCATGGCAGATCTTGTAGTGGTGGTGGAGAGGGAAACCTCCTCATAGTTCCAAGGCAGAAAAGAATGTTTGTGGTCACTCATAGATCAGAGCATAGGCCAGGAAAGGAGTAAAAACCTTGCCTTTGATTGTACCACCTTGGAAGTACTGAAAATTTATAGGTCCCTAGAAGTGTCTCTGAAAACAGTTGCACAAAACCCCTAAAGCTTGGGACAGTACATTCTTCACACTGGAAGCAGACCCCTACCTTAATAAAAAGTTTAAAACTCAAGTAATTGGCTGGGAACATGAGCAAACTGCACAAAAAATGTCAGACCATAGAATCTTCCTTTGGTGACAAAGAAGATCAAAACATACAACCAGAAGAAGGCAACAAAGTCAAAGCTTCTGCATCCAAAGCCTCCAAGAAAAATATGAATAAGACCCAGGCCATGGAAGGGCTCAGAAAGGATTTTGAGAAGCAAGTAAGAGAAGTAGAGGAAAAACTGGGAAGAGAAATGAGAGTGATGCAAGAAAATCATGAAAAACGAGTCAACAGCTTGCTAAAGGAGACCCCAAAAAAAAATACTGAAGAAAATAACAACTTAAAAAATAGGCTAACCCAAATGGCAAAAGAGGTCCAAAAAGCCAATGAGGAGAAGAATGCCTTAAAAAGCAGAATTGGCCAAATGGAAAAGGAAGTCCAAAAGCTCACTGAAGAAAATACTTCCTTAAAAATTAGAATAGCAAATGGAAGCTAGTGACTTTATGGGAAATCAAGACATTGTAAAACAAAACCAAAAGAATGAAAAAAGTAGAAGACAATGTGAAATACCTCATTGGGGAAAAAAAAACTGACCTGGAAAATAGATCCAGGAGAGATAATTTAAGAAGTGTTGGACTATCTGAAAGCCATGGTGAAAAAAAAAGCCTAGACATCATCTTTCAAGAAATTATCAAGGAAAACTGCCCTGATATTTAGAACCAGAGGGTAAAATAGAAATTGAAAGAATCCACCAATCACCTCCTGAAAGAGATCCCCAAAGGAAAACTCCTAGGAATATTGTAGCCAAATTCCAGAGTTCCCAGGTCAAGGAGAAAATATTGCAAGCAGCCAGAAAGAAACAATTCAAGTATTGTGGAAACACAATCAGGATAACACAAGATTTAGCAGCTTCTACATTAAGGGACCAGGGCTTGGAATATAATATTCCAGAGGGCAAAGGAGATAGGATTACAGCCAAGAATCACCTACCCAGCAAAACTGAATATAATCCTATAGGGGGGGAAATGGGTATTCAGTGAAATAGAGGACTTTCAAGCATTCTTGATGAAAAGACCAGAGCTGAATAGAAAATTTGACTTTCAAATACAAGACTCAAGAGAAGCATGAAGAGGTAAACAGGAAAGAGAAATCATAAGGGACTTATTAAGGTTGCACTGTTAACATTCCTATATGGAAAGATGATATTTGTAACTCATGAGACCTCTGTCAGTATTAGGGTAGTTGGAGGGGAAAAAATTATATGTATATGTGGATAGGTTGATAGATAAATAGATGGATGGAGAGAGAGAGAGAGAGAGAGAGAGAGAGAGAGAGAGAAGAGAGAGAGAGAGAGAGAGAGAGAGAGAGAGAGAGAGAGAGAGAGAGAGAGAGAGAGAGAGAGAGAGAGAGAGAGAGAGAGATGGCATAGGGTGAGTTGAAAATGAATGGGTGATATCTGGAGAATAAAATTAAGGGGTGAGAGAGGATTATACTGGGAGAAGGAGAAAGGGAGAAGTAGAATAGGGTAAATTATCTCACATAAAATGGACAAGAAAAGGCTTTTTACAGTAGAGGGGAAGTGGGGGAAGGTGAGAGGGAATGAGTGAATCTTATTCCCATTGGATTTGGCTTAAGGAGGGAATACCATACACACTCAATTGGGTGTGGAAATCTATCTTACCCCAAAGGAAAATATGGGGGAAGGGGATAAGAGAGCTGGGGGATGATACAGGGGAGGGCAGATTGGGGGAGGGGTAACCAGAAGCAAACACTTCTGAAGAGGGACAGGGTCAAAAGAGACAACTGGGGGGCAGGATATGATGAAGGGAAATATAGTTAGTTTTCCACAACATGACTACTATGGAAGTGTTTTTCATGACTACATATGCATAACCTGTGTCAAGTTGCTTGCCTTCTCAAGCAATTGGGGAGGGGGGTGGGGAGGGATGAAGAGAGAAAATTTGGAATCTAAATTTTAAAAACAAATATTAAAAATCATTTTCACATGCAACTGGGAAATACAAAATACAGGCAATGGGGATAGAAATCTATCCCACCCTACAGGAAAATAGAAGGGGAAGGGGGTAAGAGAAGAGGGGGAGGAGATAGAAGGAAGGGCAGATTAGGGGAAGGGGTATTCAGAATACATGCTGTCTTGGGGTAGGGGAGGGATGAGATGGGAAGAACATTTGGAACTCAAAATCTTATGGAAGTGAATGTTAAAAACTAAAAAAACTTTTTGAAAATTTAAAAAATTAAAAAAGAAATAATACAAGAAAACTGCCCAGAACTTCTGAGCATATACAATGCTAATCAAAAGAACGCGCAGCTCACCTCCAGGAAAAACAAAAACAAAAACAAAAAACTATGCTGCAAATTCCAAGACACAAGTAGTTAAATTTAACAATTCCACTGAAAAACAACAAATTCTGCCAGCAGCCAGGAGAATTAATATAAAGGAAAGGAAATTAAAATAATTAAAATTATTCTGCATCCACAAGATATTGCAGAAGGGAATGGAATTATGTGTTTTAAAGAGCAAAGGAGCTCAAAATGCCAATCAAGATGACCTACACTCTGAATTTGAGTTTAACTAACCATTAAGGAAAAAAGATGGATGTTCAATTAAAAAGAGATATTTGAAGCACTCTTAGAAAATCAGAACTAACAAATTATTTGCTTTTTAAAATCCCCAAACAATAGATTTACAAAAAAAGTAAACAAATATAGTAACCAAGGACAATAACAAAATATCAGAGAGGTCATTAAACAATTTCTTTCTAAAAGTACACAGGGAGACAAGGGTGAAAGCAGAAGTCAAGTTGAAGTGATGGTGAAAAAGATCTGAAACATCATAGACTAAACTTCACAACATCCCACCTACAGAAAAATCAACAATTTTTGAGACTAAATTAAAGAACAGGAGAGAGCATAAAAGAAGAAAGGGAAAGAAGATACAGGGTAACATGTAGTTGCTGTTTCAGCCATGTCTGACTCTTTGTGATTCCATTTGGGATTTTCTTGGCAAAGATAATGGAGTGGTTTGCCATTTCCTTCTCCAGTTCATTTTTACAGATGAGGAACTGAGGCAAACAGGATTAAATGACTTGCCCAGGATCACACAGTTAGTGTCTGAGGCCAGATTTGAACTTGCAGAACCAATACTTTCTATTTGTAGTGCTAGAAAAAGACTTTTGAGAGTTCCTTGGGATAGCAAGGAGATCATTATCAGTCAATACTTAAGGAAATTAATTCTGACTATTCACTGGAAGATCAGATACTGAAGCTAAAGATTTTGTTTTTATTTCTTTATTTTATTTTTTCCACTAAATAGTAATTTATTTTTTTCCAATTACATGTAAAGATAGTTTTCACCATTCACTTTTATAAGATTCTGAGTTCCAAATTTTTCTCCCTCCTTCCTTTCCTCCCTTCTCCCCAAGATGGCAAGCAATCTAATATAGGTTATACATATGCACTCATATTAAACATATTTCCACATTAGTCATGTTAGGAAAGAGGAATGAGAACAAAATGGAAAAACCATGAGAAAGAAAAAAAAACCAAAAAAGAGAAAATAGTATGCTTCGATCTGTACTCAGAATCCACAGGCATTTCTCTGGATGTAAATAGCGTTTTCTATTATGAGTTTTTTGGAATTGTCTCAGATCATTGTTTTATTGAGAAGAGCCAAGTCTATCATAGTTGATCATCATACAATGTTGCTGTTGCTTCATACAATGTTTTCCTGGTTCCTCTCACTTCATTCAGCATCAGTTCATGTAAATGTTCTGGGTTTTTCTTAAATCCACTTGCTCATTATTTCTTATAGCACAATAGTACTCTAGTACATTCATATAGCACAACTTGTTCATACATTCCCTAATCAATGGGCACCCCTTCAATTTCCAATTCTCTGTCACCACTAAAAGAGTTGCTACAAATATTTTTGTGCATGTGGGTCTTTTTCCTTTGTTATAATCTTTTTGGTATACATACCTAGTATGTAGTGGATGCTGGATCAAAGGGTATGGAAAATTTTATAGCACTTTAGATATAGTTCTAAATTGCTCTCCAGAATGGTTGGATCAGTTCACAATTTCACCAACAATGCATTAGTGTCCCAATTTTCCCACATCTTCTCCAACATTTATCATTTTCCTTTTCTGTCATGTTAGCCTTATCTTATAGGTGTGAGGCAGTAGTTCAGAGTTGTTTTAATTTGCATCTCTCTAATCTATAGTGGTTTAGAGCATGTTTTCATATACTATAGATAGCTTTAGTTTCTTCATCTGAAAACTGCCTATTCATAGCCTTTGACCATTTGTCAATTGGGAAACGACTTGTATTCTAATAAATTTGACTCAGTTTTCTATATACTTTAGAAATGAAGTCTTTATCAGAAACACTGGCTATAAAAATGTTTCACATTCTGCTTTCCTTCTAATCTTAGTTGCATTGGCTTTGTTTGTGCAAAACCTTTTAATTTAATTATTCAAAATTATCCATTTTGCATTTCATGTTTTCTCTCTCTTCTTTGGTTGAAGCTGAAGCTTGCATACTTTGGCCATATAATGAGAAGACAGGATTCATTGGAAAAGACCCTGGTGTAGGGAAAGATTGAAGGCAAAAGGAAAAGGGGATAGCAGAAGATGAAATGGATAGATAATGTCACAGAAGCAATGAATATAAACTTGGACAGACTTTGAGAGGTAGTGGAAAATAGAAGTGTGGTATGGTCCATGTGGTTACAAAGAGATGGACACGACTGAATGACTGAACAACAACAAAGATGAATCTTTCTGATTCTAGACCTGGCACTCTGTTGTGTCACCTAGGTTGCCTGAACATGTGTTAAACCCTAATCAATTTAGATTATCAATGAATGGAAAACAACTCCTGTAATCTCTCATAAAGAAGAGAGGTTTCAGGAGAATCAGTAAGTAGGCAAAAAGAGGGATTGAAATGAGGGTGGAGGAAAGAAAAGGGAAATTTTTTTTTCAGTGATAGGAGAGTGGTACCACTAATGAGTACTTCTATGGAAGAGGAGAGATATTCTATGAAGGTAGATGGGGACATTATAAGGGACATCATCAGTAGGGATTCAGTGTTTAGGGAGATCACTCATACTGCCTCAGAAGAAAGTTAATCAGAGTTCCTTGTGAAAACTGATACCCAAAAGAGTAGAAGGGCATGGACCTGGCAAGATTTTATGGCAAATGGGGGAAAATGAGTATGTAGAAGGCAAAAGTTAATAATGACCTATACAATCAAGGATATAAGAAAATTTCTAAGATGGGATAATATAATTTCTGTCCCAAGCAGGAATTAATATTTTTTGTGTGAGGCACAAGATAAAGGAAGCCAGGTAGCAAGATCTGTAGGGTAATAACATAAAAGTTGCTTAGAAGAAGGAATTCAAAATTAATGCCTTAGAAATTTTAATCCCATGAGGTATATAGAGATCCAAGAAAGCTTCAATAATCACAAGGGCCATGAATCAAAGGATAAAAGTTTAGAATAAACAGAAAAGGAAGATAAATGATGAAGAGAATGACAGAAAGTGATCATTTTTAGAAAAAAAGACAGAAATGAAATTTTTTAAATTAACAAACAAAATCAATTGGAGAGGAGAAGAAGAATTTCACTTGACTACTTACTTGAAAATGAAAAGAAAAAAGAAGGGGAAATTAAATCAGTAGATAAAAGGCAGAAAGAAAAAATGAACTAATAAGTTCATCAAAATTCCAAAACAAAGGAAAGGGATAACAAATGGGAGAGAAGAAGCTTGAGAGTGAGGGGAAGAGAGTCAGTGGATATGGGGCATATAAGCATGTATTAAGCCAAAATAACCAAAGAGATAAAGTGCCATCTTTAAGGGATGAAAGGAAAAATAACCTTAATTAAAAGATTAAAAATGTTAGATAAAATAGCGGAAAATATAAACCTAACTTTCATAACTTTAAATATCGACACATCAAACAACTCGACAAAATAAAAAGAGTGACAGATTGGATGAGATAACAAAATCCTACAGTCTATTTCTTACAAGAAACTAACCTAAAAGACACACAGAATAAAATGAGGGACTAGAATCAAATTTACTATGCATTAGGTCAACCTCTAAAAGTAAGGGTTGTATTCATGCTATCAGATGAAGCAGAAATAAACAATCATAACATAAAAAGAGATAAACAAAAACATTACATTATGCTGAAAGGAACCATAGACAACAAATCAATATCAATGTTAAACTCCTATGCTTCAAAAGACTTAATGTCTGAATTTGTAAAGGAGATATTAACAGAACTACAAGAAGACATAGGAAGTAATATAATGGTGGCAGAAGATTTCCATTTCGGACAAGTCTAACAGAAAGACAATCAAAAGTGAAACTATTAAATCAAGCAAATTATTGGAAAAATTAAAGCTAAAAGTTTTATGGCATCTTCTAAAGGGAACTATTTAAAGAAAAAAGTATCTGTTAGCACCATGTGGAACTTTTGCAGAAATTGTATTAGGGCACAGTGATATTGTAAACAAATGGAAAAAGGCAGAAATAATAAATGAACATCATTTACAGACCAAAATACAACAAAAATAGTTATCAGTCTGGAAAGCACAAACAAAAGACATAGACTCAAATGGAGAAACAAAGATATCCCAAATAAAAAGTATGTCAAAGAACAACAATTAGTAATGGTGGAAAAGAAAATGATATTGATGAAACAATGTATCCTTGGGGTGAGGGTAGGGGTAGGATTCTATTTTTAGGTACAATGAACTTAATTTGCATTTTAGAAAATTAGAAAGTCGAAAAGTAAACAAATCTAAAATAAGCACAAGAAAGGAAAATTAAAAATTAGATAACTAGATAAACTGGAAAAACTATAGAAATGATAAAAAACTAAAAGCCATTTTAATGAAACAATCCTACCAGTAAAAAAAATACCCTCGATATGTTTCTATTTGCTTATTTATAAATTATGTATTTTACTATTGTATTTATTATGTACATTACAAAACATATAACATAGAAATTTTAAAAGGATGAGAGAAATATAAAATAATCTTTGACCCTTAGTTCAATAGGGAGCCACTGTAGTTTATTGAATAAGGGAGTGTTGTGTTTAGACCTACACTTTAGGAAAATCATTTTTGCAGTTTATGGAGAACAGATAGGAGAGGGAAGACTTGATTCAGGGAGACTAATTAAGAGGCTATTGTAATAGACCAGGAGAGTTAATGAGGGTCTGAATTAGGGTAGTGGCTATGTAAGAGGAAAGAAAGGACAGAATCAATAGATGTATAGGAGAAACAGCAAGATTTGTAGACTGATTAGATATGTGGAGGAAGGGAGAGTGAGGTATCAAGAATGAGACCTAGGTTTCTAACCAGAGTGACTGGAAGGATGGTGGTACATTTGACAGTAAGAGAGAAGTTTGGGGAAAGGAAGGGTCCTGGGGAAAATAATGAGGTCTTCCAAGTAAATCACAACCTAGGTTTGTTCATCTTGTGTGACTCATTCTTCTACTCAAAGCAAAAAAAAGGGGGAGGTTTTATTCTTTCTCACTAGTCTCTGTCCTGGACCATTGAGTCTAACCTGTGCTCTGGGAGGCCATGAGGGAGATTGGATGGACAAACTGAGGGCAGGGAGATTTTCAGAATAGCACCTACACAGTTGCTGCTCTAGGTGCCCAGAAAGGGGTTAGGTTATAACTGCTCTCAGGGGCTGACATATGGCTCAAATTTAAGGGACTTGGGAGCATGTATAATACAAGAATTATGGGGAGTAAGGGGAGTGTCAGGGATCCAGTATGTATGATTGCATTGGAGACAAGTCCATTAATTAGCTTGGGTTGTGGGAGTTATAACCCATTTTTCCACACTCTGGAACTACTTAGGGTCAGTCTATGGCCCCTATGGGGTCAGTCCAATGCTCCCACTTTGGAAAACATAGACTTCAAGGAACTAGCTAGGTGGCAAAGTGAATAGAGCAGGGGTAGAGAACCTTTGGCCTCAAGGCCACATATGGCCTCTAGGTCCTCAAGTGTGGCCCTTCACATGAAGTCTGGATTTAGTCAAAGGGCCACACACAGGTTCCCCACCCCTGAAAGACTCAACGCTTACTAGCTGTGTGGCTCTGAGCAAATCATTTAACCACTACCTGACTCAGTTTCCTCAACTGTACCATGGGGATAATAATAGCACCTACCTCCCAAAGTTGTTGTCAGGATCAGATTCGATAATGTTTGTAAAGTGCTTAGCATAATGCCCTAGCACATATTAGGTGCTTAATAATTACTTGTTTCCTACCTGCCTGCCTGCCTGCCTTCCTGCCTTCCTTCTTTCCTTCCTCCCTCCCTTTCTGACTTCCTTTCTTCCTTTTTGTTTTTTGTTTTTTTGTGAGGCAATTGGGGTTAAGTGACTTGCCCAGAGTCACAGAGCTGGTGAATGTTGTATATCTAAGGTTGGATTTGTACTCAGGTCCTCCTGAATCCAGGGCAAGTGCTCTATCCACTGCGCCACCTACCTGCCCCTCTTTCTTCCTTGCTAGAGAAGTACTGGGGGTATTGAGTGATTCAGTGATTTTCTGAAGGGCCATATAGCCAGTATGTTTCAGAAGTGTAACTGGAATTCTAAAAGTTTTCTCGACATTGAGGCTAGCTCTCTATCGACTACTCTATACTGTCTCCTTTTTTAATAGTAGGCTTCAATTAATACCTAGCTGGTTGGTTGATATGAAGAAGACTGAGAATATTTATAAAGTAACCTGTAAGTGGGGGAGAATTAGGAAATCTCTGATTTATGAAAATAATAATAATTCCTTGAATTTATGTAGTACACATAACTTTTAAAAGAATCAGATTTTGTAACTGGAAGAGATCTCAAGACATCAGTCCGGTCTAGATTCCTGTATGCAGGCAAATCAAGTATTATTAATCCCATTTTGCAAAGGAGGGCATTAAGGCCCATAGCTGTTAAGTGGTGGTGATGATTAGGGAGCAAGATGGGCAGCAGTGGGAGTAAAAGCAGCAAAATCCAATTCTTTTGACTTCTAGAATAATAATCATATCATTATGCTGCCAGGGCACCACATTACACATAGTATCTCCATGGATTCTCATGACAACCCTGTGAGTTAGGGTAGAGCAGGTGTTAATGATGGTGTATCCATTATATATGTTTCTCTTCTCTCTCTCTCTTCCTCTTTTTTCTTCATCTTTTCAGAAGAGAAAATAATCACGTCTTTCAAATTACTCCAGGCAACACCTAACAAAGAGTCTAGGAGTACTCAATAAACATTTCCTTCCACTGACTTTTCACATCTGAATGTTCCCTTACTCCCTCCCTCACCCTCATTTCTGGGTCTCCTACTACTTTTCCTTTTTTTGCTGCCTGTCAGGTATTTATGGATGCTTATCCACCCTTTCTCTTCCCCACCTCTCTCCTAAGCCACCCCTATCCAGTTGCCCACATTCCTTCAGTCTCTTTTTATAGGACATTCTCCCTAGGGAGGTTGGCCACATACAGGACCCTTGTTTAGATTACTAAGAAGGTCCATTCAGTACTGGCAGGAGAACTCAGGACTGGAATCTTTTTGCAGTTTTTCCTTAAATGCAATCAAAAGAAACAACCCTGATCAAGTCACTTCTCTCAGGGTCTTAATTTCCCCATGAGGTAGAGATGGGTCAGTCAGTCAACTAGCATTTCTTAAGTACCTGCTGTGTTACTAAGTGCCAGACACTATGCTAAGCACTAAGTATACAAAGAAAGGCAAAAAAAAAAAAAAAGGAGCTCAGTCTAATGAAAAAGAAACAACTACACACATATAAAGTAGATTGGGGTAGTCTTAGAAGGAAAACATTATGATTAAGGAGGACTTCCCAATATCTTCAAGAAATTAGGAAGCCAGGGAAGTAGGAGGCAGAGATGAAGAGGAAGAACATTATGGGCATATGGGACACCCAGTGAAAGTATTTGTGTTAGGTAAATAGGGGGTCCTGTAGGAGGAATAACAAAAGAGGCCAATGTCCCTGGATCACAGATTAAGTGGAGGGGAGTGAAATGGGAGAAGACTGTTAAGGAGAGAAGGGGCTTGGGCTCAAAAAACTAAGCAGATTTTGTCCTGGAGGTAATATAAGGAGCTACTGAAGTTCAGTGAATAGGGGTGGGAGAGGGGTGACATGCTCAGACCTTTGGGTAGGTGGGCTAGATAATCTCTAAATTCCTCCTCCATTCTAGCAACATGTGATTCTATTAACAAAGGAGTTTCTGAAAGATAACCAAGCCAAAAGAAAAAAATATGCTTTTCCTATCATTTAATGTTTGGCCAAATTGATAACTCCTCATTGGTTCTACTCAATACAGGTTTTTCAAATTCTAAGGCCCCGTCTAGTTTTTTTCCTCCTCAACAAATCTAAATCTCTCCCTACTTTTGGCCATACAGTGCAGCTGCATATTCCACACCTCTGTGATAGCCAAACCTTCATGTAGTTAGTCTAAATGTAATTTGCTAACTTCAGCCTTATTTTCTAAGTTGTTTTGAGAATTCACTCTTTTTGTCTAGCACCTAGAAAAGACCTTCTCTCCTGTATGGGATTCAATTAATGTTGTTTTCATATTTAAAAGCAGTGCTCAGGATTGTGTGTGTGTGTGTATGTGTGTGTGTGTGTCTGTGTCTGTGTGTATGTGTGTATTTCCCCCAAGATGAAAACCCTTGGCTTATCCAGGTAGTCCCCATTAAAATCCAAGAGCTGATCTCCTTATGACAGACACTGCATGAAAGAAGGACCTTGAGGCTTCCTGAATGACTAGGCCTCTTCCTATATTTGCAATACTCCCAGGTAATGATACTAAGAGTCCTTCCAATTTTCTTGCTTGAACTTGTCTGGTGGACATGTGAAATTAGAACATAAACAATAATTCTTTTAGCTCCCTTTCCTTAATAACTATCAGATGGAGGCTATGGGCCCTTTATTAAGCAAAGCTGGAATTGACCCAAAGAACTACTGTAAGTTTCCATTTCCAACTTTCTTTTAGCTGTTGACTCCTCTTTTCCAATCCCTCAGCCTGTCAGTTAGCACCCTATTCTGAATACACCTTTCATACAGAGTTGTGAGTACAAAATTGTGTCTTCTACTGGAAGTCTTTCCAATCCCTCTTAATTCTAGTGCCTTCCTTCTTTTGTTTACTATTTATCCTATATATAGCTCATTTGTGCATATTTGATTGTACAACCTGTACTTATTGTCTCCCCCAATAGACTATGCATCCCCTGAAGGCAGGGACTGTCTTTTGTCTCTTTTTATATGGCCAGTGCTTAACAATGTAACTAGCGTGTAGAAAGTGCTAAATCAATAGATGTTTGTTGACTGACTGACAGGCCCTTCTGGTTTACTTCCTAATCCTTGAAAAACTATATTTAACATGAAAACCTATTTACAGTTTTCTTTAAATAATGTTTGCATGAGATTCTACATTTAAATATGGACATTTATATAGCACTTTATAAAATCTGCAAAGCACCTTAGAAGCATAACCTCTTTGGAACCTCCAAAAAGTCCTGTGAGGTAATTATTATAAGTATTATTATTCTTTTTTCTATTTATGCCCTTTTACATTTGTTTGAAATATCTCAGTGCCCTAGTACGTGGTCAACTTCTGTAAAAGCTCCATTTGGTGCAGAGAAAAATCTTCTTTTACTGTCACATTTGTCACTATTGTCTTTCTACATCTTCTTGAAGCTCAGTGTTTCCTTTATGAATTTGAATAATATGCAATTTGGTGAGTATAATTTTATTTCTGGTATTAGTTTATTGTCTATGATTCCTTTCAGCATAATTCAGTTTCCTTATTTATTCTTTTTATTTTTTGAATGTTTGTTTTTGTTTGTCTGATAGCATGATGGCAACTGCTTTTTTGGATTCACTTGATACATGGCAAATTTATTTTCCATCCCCTCAATTTTATTTCGTGTATATCTTTCTTCTTTTAAAATGTGTTTCTTGTAAGTAACAGATTGTAGGGTTTTGTTTTCTTATCCAATCTGTCACTCTTTTTAATTTTATTGGATTGTTTAATCCATTCACATTTAAAGTTGTTAGTTGAGTTTATATTTTCCTCCATCTGTCTCTAAATTTCTAAGTCAATATTTTTTCTCCTCTTTTGCTATAAACATAGTATTATGTTCCTTCATTTACTTTACTTTAACCTTTTTTTTTTAAGGTGATCCTGTTCCCACTGGATCCCTTCCCTTTACCCTGATCCTCTCTTCTTGTTTGCTAAGCCTTTCCCTTTGAGCTTTTGTTTATTAGTTCCTTTCTTCTGTTTTTATGTGATTAAACATTTCTTCCCTCCCTTTTTTTTCTTTTCAGTTAAATAAATTCTCCCTTCCTTTTTTCCCCTTCAGTTAGTTCTGTTCACTACTTTTTTAATTTGATTTTTTTTGCCCCTCTCCAAAAAGGTTTTCTCTCACTTTCTTCATGACCCATCTTCTCTTTCTGCTTACTTTACACCCTCATTCCCTGGTTCATGACCTCTACAATCATCTAGTATCACTATCTTCTCAGTATTCTTTGAACAATCAAAGTTTTGAAGGTATTTATTTTTGGCTTTTGCTCTTCAAGGACTGTAGCTAAGCTGACTGTTGAGGCCTGAGCAAACTTCTGCAGTCTGGACCTAGGGTCCCTACAGCACTGGAAAAAGGATAGAGGAACTGGATGCAAGGGTGGGTTTTGATGTAAGCCTGTGTCTTGTCTTTGGGTCTTCTAGGGCAAACCTTGCTTCCAGGAGCATGGGGTATCTGGAGGGATGTTTAGTGATCTGAGAGTCACTGAACATCAGTTTCTGGATTTGTTGCTGTTGTGGTTACCTTCTTTTGGGGTCTGGGTGTCCTCGACCATGGAAATATCTGAAGTTGCTTTATCTTTTGTGTACAATTTCTAATTTAAAGAGGTTTGAGAGGCTGAAGGGATCAGAGAAAATGTCTAGTCTACCACCTTGTTCCTTATGTGACTCAGAAATGCTGGTATTGATATTTTTATCCTCATTTTATAAGTGGGGAAACTGAGGCTCAGAAATTTGGAGTGACTTGCCCAGGGTCACTTACACAGCTAGTAAAAGAGGCATGGTTTGAATCTGGGTCTTCCTGATGCCAAACCCAGCACTCTATCCCTTATAGAGCTTATTTTTTATGAGAACTGAATTCAACTGGTTGGTTTTATTTTATTTTAATAACTAGTTATTGGAGTTAATTTGACTGCTTGTTTTTCAATCCAGTTCATTGTTTTTCAATCCAGTTCATGTGTAGGCACAGCCTGAAACTTACTGCTAATTATGTCCCCTGAGAATTAATTCCCATTTTTTGCTTCAGGGTTTTTCATTCCTGAGCAGGTTAATCACCTGTCTGCCATTTTATGGCACTCCTATACAGGACCAAAGCATTTGGGGACAACCCCCTTTCTAGTGTCTAGGTAGTGGTATCATAGCTTCTCCATTAGATTGGGAGTTAGCAGTGGGTAGGGTCTATTTCTCTGTCAAACTAAAAGAACCCTAAAAGAGTAGAGTGTACCTCCTCATTAAATAGGAAGAAAGCTCTCCGAATGCATGAATCATGTTTTCTCCTTGTCCCCACACATTTACAAATAAGTGATTTTATTCAAAGGGGCCACTCAGTGTAAGGTGTTGGCTGACAGATGAGGGGCTGATGCCCCAAATCCTGAGAAATTCTGACAGTATGGACAGGTCAATAAGGGAGCTCTCAGCTGGTCTTTGGTGATGCTCACCACTCAAATACACTTGCCAAGGCCCTACTGCCATGTGTGTTCATGTAATCAGAACCTCAATGGAGAGAAATTCAAGCCAAATACCTACAAAGCAAGTATTGCTGTGAGACACTTAGCTGACAGTTTGCGTTATAGAATTTCCAGGTCCATGAGTTTCAGTTTCCACACTGTTGTTTTTTTTTGCTCTTCAGTGCATTGCTCCATTTCTTCATTATCTGATGACTTTTAAATCATTACCACTGCTCTGTTTTTTGTCTCCTCTTCCTTTGAGCCTACATCTGCCAGGTTATTTCCTCTTTCTTTCTTTTTTCATTCTGATTTAACCAGAGCATTTATTTTTAAAAATGTTTTACTTCCTTTTTATTTATATCACTCTTGCTTCTCAATGCTACCTTCCCCTCAATTGAATCATTTGATATAACAAATAAATATCATCAAGCAAAACAAGTCCTGTCTGAAAATGTAAGCCGTTTTCTACAACTATTGTTCATCACTTCTCTCTTAATAAGCGGAAGGCATCCTTCACCATCAAGTTTCCAAAGTCAGAATTGATCATTTGCTTCTTCAGAGTTCTTTTTTTCATGTATATTATTATGCCATAATGGAAATCATTCTTTTGGTTCTGCTTGCTTCACTTTGCATCATTTCATAGAGGGCTTCCCAAGTTTCTTTGAATTCTTGCTTTTCATCATTTTATATACCACAATTTGCTCAGCTATTCCCCAATAAGTATTGTTGTTCATTTTTAAAAGGGAACTGTTTCTACAAGGCACTCTGCCCAAAGAGCCGCAGCCACCAAAGAAATCTGAGTGGTTTTGTATTGTAGGAGAACCCTGGCAGTAGGGATTTTAAACACATGGGAAGGCTTCTCTGTCTAATATGTTCTGGTCGCAGAAGTGCTCATTTTTCCAAACCGTTTTTAGACAATTAAGCCAAACCTTAGGTATGTTTCATTGGTATTTTTGACTCCCAAATATTACTCTTTAATCACATTGTAAGTATAGTGGATTAAGAGCTAAACTCCAAGTAAGGAAGTTATGAGTTCAAGACCCACCTCTGACACATATTTACCGTGTGATCCTGGGTAACTCCCTGAGACCATAACTTT
The DNA here is from genome assembly GCF_003287225.1 of Phascolarctos cinereus. Classification (NCBI taxonomy): domain Eukaryota; kingdom Metazoa; phylum Chordata; class Mammalia; order Diprotodontia; family Phascolarctidae; genus Phascolarctos; species Phascolarctos cinereus. The sequence goes on from NW_027556098.1 coordinate 146,994,878, forward strand.
ATAAACTGCTCGCCATGCCCAGGAATGTTTAGGGAACAGGAAAGGAAACATAGAGACGGCATGAAATAGAGGATAGAACACTAGGCAGGAAGCCAAGAAATTCTTTCTTGATTAATCTATTAGACTAAATTTCAGAAAACAGGGGACTACATCTTATTTCAACTTTGAACCTTCTCTGACACCAGGAAAGGTTCTCTGAATACAGTAGGCAGCTGCTTAAGAAATGAGCAGGGGGCAGCTAGGTGGCAGTAGATAAAGCTCCGGCCCTAAAGTCAAGAGGACCTGAGTTCAAATTTGGCCTTAGACCAAACACTTGACACTTACTAGCTGTATGACCCTGGGCAAGTCACTTAACTCCAATTGCCTTAAAATAAAATAAAAAAGAAATGAGCAGTAACAAATACTTGTTGGTTTAACTTGACTTGCCAGTCTGCACTGGTAAAAGAAATTTTTCCTCATTGGGAGTTCACTACAGAAAAAAAAATTTTAAAGATCTAGTTTAATAACAAACAATAAACAACACTTCATAGCACTATTGACAAGAGAGGGAGCATTCTATATAAGGTGGGAGTCAATCTTGGTCCTTATCCTCAGGACACTAGTAACTAAGGCTCTAACTGGGATCTTAACCTTTTTGTGTTTGTTCTGGACCCCTTTGGCCATTTGGTGAAGTCTTTGAACCCTTTGAATCAGGATAACATTTTTAAATATATAAAATAAAATGCATAAGATTGCAAAGAAAATCAATTATAGTGAAATACAGTTATCAAAATAGATATTTTTAAAGTTTTAAACTTCTAGTGAAGATCCATTTCTCTAAAAGAGGCAGCACCTTTCCATAGTATTTACTGGGGGGGTTTTTGCCAAAAATTTGAATTCTCAATTCAATTCAACAGATATTTATTAAATATCTACTATATACAAAACACTTTTTAGGTGTAAAGGAAGGTACAAAGTTTAAATAAGACATAGTCCCTGACATCATGAAGTTTAAAATCTGATTTAGCAAGAAAAAAATTTTTGACTCACTGCCCAGTATTACATCTCTTATATTATGCTATCCTTATGTCTTTTCCTATACGCTAAATATTCTAGGGCTGGTAAATATGTCTCTGCTCACTCTAATTATGCCATTCATGATTTTCTAGACTTTGCTTTCATCTCTCTTCCTACCCATCATATTTCTAAGAGGAAAAGACCCCATCTTTTTTCATCAAATTCATTACATATTCACTTCTCAACATTAAATTCCTTTGCTCATTCAGCTTTCCTTATCTGGCCATTCCTCAATCACTTGGAGGAGTAGTAAGTTCAAAATGGAAGGCGTTTCTAGGTTAGATAGTGAAAATCTTTCTGAAGAAAGTGGGATGGATGGAGGGATTTTGCCTTTCCAATTCTTACTTGGGAACCATGAATTTAAAGGTACTCCCACTGACTACAGCAGAGGAGATATGATGGTTTCTTTTTCATTGTGAGCTTTGAGTCAGTAAGCAATTTTGTAATTAACATCTAAGAAACAACTTTAGAAGAACTGAGTGCAAACTATTGGCTATAAGAATTTTTTTAAATGAAATAAAGATGCACAATAAAACAAGACAATACATTTCTTTCTAGCTTATTAATAGTTTTTGCTATTTAATATGCTTTAACTTGAGTTCTATTAAAGTTAGTCATTCATCCAACATATATTTAATGAATGCCTAAGTCACTTGACCGAAGTCAGTTGCTAGCTAGTGCTCTCTCTCTCTCTCTCTCAATCTCTCTCTCTCTCTCTCTCTCTCTCTCTCTCTCTCTCTCTCTCTCTCTCTCTCTTTCTCTCCCTGTCCTCAGATTGAGTTGTATTTACTTATTTTAATGTCATATTGTATCTTCCCAGGGGAATGTAAGCTCCTTGGGGGTAGGAATTGTTTCATAGTATCATAAGCCATATTTCTGGAGCTGAAAGGAACCTCAGAGACCATCGAATCAAGTTCCCTCATTTTACAGATGAGGAAACTTGTGTTCAGGGAAGTTAAATGACCTCCTAGAGTTACACAGTTAGTGTCAGGAACTAGTGCTTGAACTCAGATCTTTCTGTCTTCAAGTCCAGAACTCTATTTGCTACATTACACTGTCTTTGTATTCCGTCAGACTGGCATAGTGCCTTGGACCCAGTAGGAGTTTAATAAATATTCATTGGATTGAATTAAGTTGGATAAGATATGTACTTGACTGGTAAACAAAGAAAGAAAAAATTTTTTTTCTTGGTCTCCTTTGGCTATAAGAATGCTTTTGAAAAATATATATCGATATTGTTTGTCTTCATGGCAGTCATGGATGAGTAAGATACTCAGAGGGCATGTGCTTGTTGATCCGGGGAATCTTCCAGGTGGGAAGGAATAAGCCATTACTTGAGTTTTTTAGCTGTTTGCTTAGTTCTTGGCATTCTGAAGACTGGCTCATCTAGAATCAAGGTTCCCAGAATAATTCACATTTATAACAGAATTCTAGATCTTACTTTCAGCAAAATGGCTTCAAGAGGTAGTGGTTTAAAGATGGATTCTAAAACACTCAATTCATGACTCTGACTCTGATTCTGAGTGGTAGTGTTGTATTATGGAAAGAACACTAGACTTTGAGTCAAAAGAGTTGGTCCTAATCTTACACCTGACCTCAGGAAAATTTATGGAGCCTTCTGGACCCCAGGTTCTTTATCAATAAAACTAATGTGGGCTAAATTATCTCTGAGATCCATTTCAGAGATGTGTTTCCTTAAGAGTAAGAATTCTTTCATTCTTTGTATTTATATTCCCAGCACCTAGATAGTGCCTGGCATACGGTAAGTACTTAATAAATGCTCATGGATTGATTGTTTGACTGATTCCTGCTTTAACATTCTAAGAGAAAAGCTCTTATTCTCACCATCAACACTTCAGCTATATTTGAAAATAGGTCACATAGTATCCTGCCCAAAGGATAGCGCCTGAGAGCTTCCAGTACAGGAGCCAAAGAGGAAAAAAAAACTGCTCTGTTATAGGGTTTTTTTCCTTTTTTTCCTTTTAGTTTTTCAAGAAAAGCTTTTGTGGGAGCCGTACTTATTTTGTTCATCATGAGAAAAAAAATTCCTGGAATAACAACTCATAACTTTCAACTCTGACTGCACATCTTCATCTCTTCTAACCTAACAAATCACCACCGAAATGACTGCTTTGGGGTAAAGAGGCAAGAGATCTCCTGCCTCTGGGGAAAATGACTGAGCAGCCATGACCTTGCTCACCTCTTTCCTGAAATTAAAGCCCCTTCTCCCCACCTTTTTGGGGGCAAGGACAGGGTGCTGCTCTGGAGACTGAACATCCTGACCACACCCACATACTGACCCCCTGGCTCCCCAGTCCTCAACGGGTGACTTGGAATCAAGCACAAACAGTTTCAGTCTTTGCCCAAACTGGAAAGAACATTTTTTCCCCAGACCATTATTAAGAATTTTATATGCACATATATACACGTACAAAGAAAGAGACACTTATAACCCAAAAGAGGAAAAACTCATCTCTGACTATTTGGTCATAAATTACATGAAGTACATTTCTTTATAAAGTACTACATTTTTCGAGTCCTTTATGAATTCTCTCCATTCACCCCAGGGGGGTTGTAATGTAAACTGACATCTTACTTTCTTCCCAAAAACATTCACTTGCATTGTGTTTGAGTATACACTGCTTATCCAGGAAAACACATAATACACTTGGAATTGGGGGCTATTAACTCCTATGTAAGTGGGACTGCAATCATGTAATCATGTCTGAGATCCATAGAGGTCCAATATAATCCTTAGAAAAACTAGTAAGTAAACATGGGTGAAAGAAGTAAGACAGGAGAGGAAGGGTGTTACATAAACAGCTTAAATGCATAATTACTAGTGCTCAGAAAAATTGGAAGCCAGACGATGCCAGTGCCAAAAAAGGAGAGCAAGTATTTTATAGCAAGTCAACCTTAATTACTTTTGATTTTATATTTTTGATACTTTAAACAAAATTAAACAAAATGGAAATGAAAATTATGGCACTCTCCCTGTCTTGGTTTCTTTCCCTCTCACTCTTTACCCAGTGTGGAAATCCTCCTCAAGATAGTTTATATTTTCTAATGTGGGGAATCAGTTGAGCAGCTTAAAGACCAACCTTCAGCCCCTCTCAATTTTCCTTGCCAATTAACAAAGCCAGCCACGTGTCCTTGGGGCTCTTGGGTTTTTAGATGCCCCAAATTTACCTTGCAGAAGATCAGAAACCAGAACTCATAAAATTGAACTCAGCTGCAGAATGGATCTTGGTCTTTTGAGTGCTACTAAAACAATCTGCAAATTATTTAAATTAAACCAACCCAGCCCTCGACATCTGCACGCAAAATGCTTAAATTCCGAGTGCAACTTTACTGGCATAAGAAAATAATAAGGGGAGTTCAATTTGTGTCAGCATAGCTCAGGAAAATAAGATATCATGTCTTGCTGTCTGCTTGATGTCAGCTTCTCAGATGCAAGCCTTAATGCCTCATCTTAGACTGTCCTTACTGCAGCCTGCCAAACAGAGAAGTTCAGCCAAAGTTCATGAAGCTACTACCAAATAGAATCTCCCCCCTCTTTTTTCAATCATTAGGAACCTTCTGCTTTATATTGGGCACACGTGATTGTGTCTACCCTTAAAACATATATAACTCTATTAGCTTCTTCTCTGCTTTGGGTGTACTATAAATTCCTTTCTCTGATGACTTTGTTTTATTGCTTATGGTTATCTGGATTTTTAACTTTCGCTATACACAGATAAGATCTCAAGTGGTCCGCTAAGACACCCAGATAAAGTTTGGTAAATATTCCAGCCCAGTGGAAGACAACTCCTTTATGTAGTAGTAGTGGTAGTAGTAGTGGCAGTGGTAGTGGTAGTAGTAGTAGTAGCGGTAGTAGTAGTAGTAGCGGTAGTAGTAGTAGTAGTAGTAATGGACAAATGCCAATTAATCAAAATAGGAAGTACTTCTAAGTGGCACTCTCACAGTCCCACACATTGCCACCCAAAGGAATGGCCAAATAAGTGAGCTCTTCCCATCAATGAGAAACCACGATATTCTAAGAGTCCAGTACTTGGAGAAATCCACAATTCCAACCTCACTGCTAATCTCCCCATTGGATGTGATACTGAGACTACCACCTGGATAATTACACAGGCCATTTTTCTCATTTTAGTTGTTTAGTCTCAATTTACTTTAAATGATTACAGTATTCATCCCTTCTAGTGAAATGGTGCACCCACACTTTTAATCATGCGAAAGAAACATTTTAATGCCTCTGAATGATATATCAATTTAGGCTTCTGGCATCCCTGAAGGGATAGAATTTCACACATCAGCAGAAATACAGGTTTAGTAGGTGTGTGGAGACAAAAATAAGGAAAGTGCAGCCTTTGATCTACAGTAACTTGTTTCAAAATACCTTTCCTAGAGTGTCATATGTCACATTCAATCTTTGTTTGATATTTAGCATTTTCCTTCCAGAGATCTCCAAGTTATTTTCAAAGATCAATGCTCTACCTTCCATACTAGCCTTGTGTATCCTTTACACGATGAAATTAAGAGACTATACAATTTGTGGTGAAGCTTTTGGTGCCCACCTTTCAGCTAGACCACTGCCCTCATAATCAAAAGGAATTTCAGGGAAAAAAAAACTGTTGGAATTTTTTTTCCACATAGTAAACAATGTAAAGATAATTGGGACATTCATAATTAATAATAATAATAATTTTACATAGAGCTTTAAGGTTTTGTGAAATACTTTACATGTGCTATTTCATATGCTTTATGCTATATTCATAAGTATGCTATATTCATACCTTACATATGATATTACAACAACCTCATGAGGTAGGTGCTATTATCCCCATTTTACAGATAAAGGTAATCTGAGACTGAGAGAGGTGAAATGACTGGCCCAGAAAAACAAAGCTAGCAAGCATTTGAGGCAAGATTTGAACTCAGATCTTCCTGACTTCTGAATTGAGCTCTGTTTGTTGCACCACCTGGTTGCCTTAAGGAAATTTGCATCTAATTATAGATTTGTAAAAGTATTTTCTACATTTGATGCTGCTTCACAGGACCTCTAAGAATATAAGGAATAGTAGGTCTTCAGAAACAGGGAGGTTTAGGAAGGAAGGAAGGAAGGAAGGAAGGAAGAAAGGAAGGAAGGGAGGGAAAAAAAGAATGGAAATAAGAATTTATTAGTACCTACTATGAGGAAGGTGCTGTGCTAAGTGCTTTACGAATATCTCATTCCATCCTCTCAATAACCCTGGGAGGTAAGTACTTTTATGACCACCATTTTACAATTGAGGAAACTGAGGCAGAGAAGAAATTAAGTGTTTTGGCCAGGGTCACACAGCTAAGAAGTGCCTGAGGCTGGATTTAAACTCAGACGTTACTGGCTCCAGGCCCAGCATTCTATCCACTCTACCACCTAGCTACCTCCTTATATTGTTGAGCTCAGGAGTCAGAAAACCTGAATCTGAATCTCAACTTGTCTATATACTAATTGTATGCGGGCTGGGCAAGTTGCTTACCCTTTTTGAGTTTCAGTTTTCTTGCCTTCAAAAAATGGAGAAGATAATGCCTGAACTGCCAAACTTACAAGGTTGCTGTAAGGCTTCAATGAGACAAAGAATGCAAAATTCTTTATAATCATCAGTTAGTCAATCAACCAAAAGCATTTATGAAGTGCCTACTTTCTGCCAGGCACTGGGAATACACATAAAAAGAATGACATGATCTCTGCTCACAAAGAGCTTACATTCTGAAGCACCATGCAAGTGTTACTTATTATTATTAAATTGAAATGAAATGGAAATACAGAGGTAAAAATAATCGCTGATTTTCAAAAAAAGAAATCATTTAAAGGGTGATCACATTGTGCCTGCATAATTCATCCTTTCATCTTCAATACCATAACATCTTTCAAATTAAGCATTGTGCTTTAAAGGAACTAGGTCACTGATTCTTAACTTAATCTGGTATCAATTATAGCTCTAGATTTGGAATATTCAATGTCTGTGCAGATGAAATGCTTTAATACCTTAGATAGTAGCTAGTTGCTGGATTCAGACTGAAAAACATGGTTGGAAAAGTTTAAAATATTTTTGCTAGATTCAAAGACGATCAAGATTAAAAATTCCCAAATGTGTATTCTGGAACTCCTCCAAAAACATTCCATCTTTATTCATTATTGGATATTGTCTTGATTAAAATTCCTGTTGGTTTGTTCTATGGTTAAGTAGTAATCTTGTATCTTAGCTCTTGGAATGTATCGGTATCATGTGACACACGAATGAAGCCCAAATGAATATAGAGAGATCTCTTTCACAAGTCAGCAAGCAGAAGGACTCACAATGTTCAGATTTCAGCAGAGCTGTTTGGGAAAAGTTGATCTGTTCAACACATTCTTTCCAAATGGCAAGGCAGAAAGAACCCCGTGCAAAGGGGGAGGAAAAACCAGCCCTTCAGGTGACTTTTTGTACGGTCTCCATATTCAGAAGAAAATGGGAATTTCCTAGAGCCACATTACATTCCAGGCGCTGGAGAAATTAAGAAGGTGTGTATTCCACACACTGCCCTCCAGCCCCAACCCCCATCCCCCGCATTTTTTTTCCCTCCCTTTCTCACCATTTGGTGCCCTGCAATCTGAATTTCACACAGTAACACGCAAAATATGCACACAGACAATTCGAAGCAGATGATTTGGTTACCATCTTCTGAGTCATGATATCGTTGCTCGGGTCCCTGGAGATGCCTTTCAGGGTAAGCAGAGAATTTGGTTAAAAGCCACTTAGAACTGTAATCAATATGGGGGCAAAAGGGGCATTTGTACTTCAGACCTACTTAAGCTTTTGGGGGACAGCCTTTCTGTCTGCCACCTTAGTGGGACTGGGGACCACTTACAAACACCCTGCCCCCCTTTGCCCCCAAGAAATGTAGAGACTTTCTCCACTGCAAATGCCTAATGTTCTTGGGACCCAGGGTCTATGTGTCTTTGGCAAATACAGCTAACCTTTTTGTTGGTTTGTTTTAATAGCCATTTGAAAATAAGCGGGGAGAGCAGCCCCTGAAGTAGCTGAGACTCAGAAAAGCAGGCCTGCTTGTTTAAAAGTAACATAATCCCTCCCCTCCTTTCAGCTGTCCTGAGTCCACATGCTGGAAACACATTTCCCAGTCTGTGAAAAGGTCAGCAGAGCACTTCAGGCACTTTTGAGAAATATAGGAGAAGCTTAACTCCCTAGAGGGGTTGACAACACCAAGTCACTTCCCAAATGCCCTTGGAGAGACTGAAAAGATCGGCTAGGGATATGAATTCTGCCAAGTGTGGCTTAGATGCGATCCTAGTGATACTGGACTAGACTGTCTGGGAAGGAGTTTTGAGTTATTCTGTCACTGAGAAGTTAAGCAAGGGACTTGGTGTCAGGCAATGCTCCGGTTCAAGCTCCAGCATTGATATATAATAAGGGTAAAGGTCTTGGAGCAAAATAGTTTCCTCATCTATAGATTGAGGATAATAATTATTGCATTAAAATCAGTAAGGGCCAGCTATGTGGCTCAGTGAATAACCTGAGTGCTGGACTTGGAGGCAGGAAGATCTGAGTTCAAATCCAGCCTCAGATACTTAGCTGTGTGACCCTGGGCAAGTCACTTAACCTCTATTTGCTTTAATCCACTAATGAAGGAAATGGCAATCTACTCCAGTGTCTTTGCCAAGAAAAACCCCATGTAGGGTCGTGAAGAGTCATATCTGACTAAACAACAAGAAGATAGGTAACCAGAAATATGGGTCATGGAGATGTGACGTAAGTTCATAATTGGGGATTTGAAGTTAAAACTAGGGTCACAATAAAGATCAAAGGGCCAGCAAGAGTCAACTAGGTGGTACAGTGGATGGAATGCTGGTCTTAGAGTCAGAAAGAGCTGAGTTCAAATTCTGCCTCAGACACTGACTACTTATGTGAACAAGTTAACCTCTCCCAGCCTCAGTTTCCTCCTCTGTAAAATGAGATGGCCTGTAAGGTTCCCTTCCAGTTCTAAACCTATAGCAGAACATTTGCTGTTATCTTTTGTCTTTATACCACCTTCATTTGTGAATATCTCCCTCATTCACCCAGATAGCCATTCCTTGTGTCAAAAAAGAGAGAGCCAGACAGATGGACAGAGACACACACAAAGAGAAAATGAGATAGAAAGAGAGAGTGAATAGAAGAGAGAAGAAAGAAGGAGGAAGGGAAAAAGGAAGGGAGAGAGGAGAGAGAAAAAAGAAATGAAAGAGAGAAGGGGAGAAAGAAGAGAGAGAGAAGTGAGGGAGAAGAGAGCAAAAGAGAAAGGAGAAAGTGAGGGAAGATGAGAAAGAAAGAAAGAGAAGAGAGTGACAGAGAGAGAGAGAGAGAGAGAGAGAGGAGAGAGAGAGAGAGAGAGAGAGAGAGAGAGAGAGAGCGCAAAACCAACCATCATAGCAATGGAGTCTGTCAGCATATGCAATATTTCATGTCTGCAGGCCTTCCTTTCTGTGAAGGAGGAAGGTTCATTTCCTCATTTCTTCTTTGTAGTCCAGCTTGGTTCTTATCATTACATGTCCAGTAGAATGTGAGTGCAGCAAATGGAGTATCCTTTGTCGAGTTTGATACCTTGCTGCCTACCTTGATACTAAACTCCTACAAATGTCCCTGGGACTCACCTCTTGGTAACTCCATGGACTTTGTTATGATACTGGTTTGGGCTTCAGGTCCCACTTATCACCTCTGGCCATTCAACTTCATGACCTATTTTTCTAGACTGGTCCTGACTCAGATCAATTCTTTGGCAGTTTATGTCTAACACTGGAACAAAGTGAGATCATTCAACAGTTAACAAAATAAGATATACTTAGCCATAACAGGGTGAGGATCTTGAACAAGGATATGGATCAGGAACACCTTGACGTGAAGTTCTCCTACTTCTGAGATGCCTACAGTGGTCCCTTGGACAAGCATCTGTTTTGTCCTCATGACCAGGAAGTAAGCCTTTAGTCCCCTGAGCCAATTAAGTCTCAAAGTTGGTTTCAGTATCTTTTAATGAAAAAAACAAAACAAAACAACCTAGCCATCAGGAAGGAAGTTATGCTATTGCTTCCACCTACATATATATTCTGGTTTCTTATTCTGTGATTCCTAAGGTGCTGCCGCCACTAACGTGTTCAAGGGCTACCTGGATCCTCATCTCTCCCAATCCACAAATGAGAATGATTTCATTCAGTTCCATGGCAGCCTTTCAGCAGCAGTCCTCCGTAGGAATTATTTCCTTTCCCATCCCACATTCCCAATGCTAAAATAACATTCAAAGTAAAATCTTTTTAGATTGCTCTTTCTATAGCACCAAATCTGTGCATCTTATCAGACTTATGGATAGGTGAGCAATTTATGAATAAATGAGATAGAGAGCAAAGTTAGGTATAAATAGATAATTTTGGTGACATTAAATTAAAAGGTTTTGTATAAATAAAACAAGTACAGCCAAGATTAGAAGGAAAGCAGAAAACTGGGGAAAATTTTTATAGATTGTTTCTCAGATAAAGGTCATGTGACAGAATAGTTGCTCTGCTATAAGAAATGATAAGTTTAATGATTTTAGAATAACAAAGAAAGACTTGCACAGAATAATGAAGAGAGAAATGAGCAGAACCAAGAGAACAATGTATACAGTAACAGAAATAATGTTTTAAGAATAACTTTGAGCAAATAGGTTGTTTTGTCTATTATAAATATCCAAATTAACTATAAATGACATATGAAGGAAGATACTATCTGCATCCAGAGAAAGAATGATAAATAGAAGTATGCATAGAATAATTTTACATATATGTATATACTTATTTGTGTCTAATTGTAGCCATCCCTGGTGGGGAGAAGGAAGAAAAAAAAAGAAATTTACGCAATAATTTTGTTATATATTTGAAAGGAATCACAAGTTGTGCATAGTAGACTTGCAGTTTCATGTACAATCATCTTTTTATTGGACTATGTTATGGAAATGCTTGCTTTATTCCATAAATTAAAAATAAAACTTAAAAAAATCTATCAGCCAACCAACTTGTCACATATTTATTGAGTGCATATGAATGTACCCATCATGCCAGGTATTAAGAATAGGGGTTGGGAGAGGAGGTACAGAGGCACATAAGAAGCTTATTGTCTACGAGACAATAGAGAGGAAATTCCTGGAGTCTAAATATCTGAATTGATTATATGATCCTATAGGGCAAAAGAAACTACCCTCAAGTCTATTTTTCTTCTTTGCAGTATTAATCATTGCCCTTTGTATTAAAGGATGACCACAAAATGGTGACTTCTCCTAAGACAAGGTTATTGACTGGTAACCCTGTTGCTGCTCCTTTCCAAACATATTTTTTGTTTGTTTTCTCCAAATAAATATATGTCTTTATCACTCTTTACTGTCCTACATCTAAAGGTAGGCTGTATTATTCTGAAACTAAGCAAACAACTACTCCTAGTCTAGTTATTCTCTAGATCAGACAAAATTGGGGCATAGGACCCCCTGACCACCCATGGCCTGAAACTAGGGGTGGGGTAAAAAACAAAACAAAAGGTTAGAAGATAGGTCTTGCCTCACCCTCATTGAGATAGCCAGTCATGGGATTTAGCTCCAACATAAGCACATCTCCCCCTATCCCTCTATACTTCCTCCACTCAAACTTACCATCCTTCAGCTGGCTAAGTAAATTCTCTACTTTTCCCTTTCTAAAATGAGCATTGTCAGTTCCTCAGGAAAGTTATAAACCTGGCTGTTTAGGAGTCATTGGGAAAATTATGTCCCTTTCCCCTGCCCCGGAGTTTTTTTCACGGCTGCAGCAGGAGACTCTAGGAGGACAGAATCAGTATTGGATGAACCAACTAGAGAGTACAAATCCCATCCTCCACCTTTTCATTTTGAGCAGTGCAGAGTGAATCATACAGGCTGAGCAGACAGGGATGGATTGTGATGTACATCAGAGATCTCACTATACTGTCTTTTACCTCAACCTGCATTGCTACCAAATTGGTTTGTGCATGTCTATGGACATCATGCCTCCCAAGCCCCCTCCTCCCCCTGATGTCCTATTTATCTTTTAAGGCCCAAGTCAAGTCTCCCTGATGCCAAGTCCAATGCTTTAACCTATAGGCCACCTAGCTGCTGCTGTTGGAGTCAAAAGGGATGTTAGATATCAGTGAAGCCAACCACTTCATTTTCCAGAAGAACAGAATTTTACTTTTAGTAGCATGCAATTTTCATCTATGTGCAATAGGAGACATTTAATAAATATTTGTTTGATTGTTTGTAAATGAAAAAAAAACTGAGCCTTTGAAAGGTGACGTGAATTGTTCAAAGCGAAACAGTTAGTTGATAGTAAAGTCAAGAATAGAGCCCAGGCCACTGATTGGTTGTGTGTTCTTTCAATTTTGCTGTCTCATTTCCTCCTTGTCTTGTCTCTGGGCTGTGTATACAGTCACTGCTCAGTAAATATTTTTTACAATGGAAATGAACTAAAGAGTATTGATTGCAGGTCTTATGGAGACAAATTTTACCTTCATTGTGTTCCCAGTGTGGTACTCAGTTCCCAATTCATGGGGTTGACTGATTGAATGACAAGCCTATCTTTGATCCCTCTCAGAAGTGGTATAGAGACCACAGGACCATTAATTTAGAGTTGGAAGGGCCCTTTGTTCATCCAGCCCAGGGAGTCTTTGCCATTTTTGTGTCATGGATCCATTTGGCAATTTAATGAAGCCTATGGATACTTTCTCAAAATAATGTCTTTAGATGCATAGAATCAAATACATAAGATTGTTTAAAAATTATATTTTAAATAATTATAAATAGGTATCATAGTAGTGAGGAACATAATAGGAATAGTTATCAAAATGTAAGAAAAAAAAGGTCATAGAACCCAGGTTAAGAATCCCTGATTCTAGTCCCTACCCTCAAGGAGTTTACATTCTCCTGGGGGTAGGGGAGGGGGACAATGTCACTTTACAGATAAGTAAACACAAAATAATTTCATGAGAGGAGATAGGTTAGTGAGCACAATAACTTCAGAATTGAGGGAATTAGCTGGTAGGTGATAGGAAAGGTAGGACAGCACTGACTACAGACATCAGAAAATGCCTCGTATGGAAGGCTGAACTTTAGCTAAACCTTGAATGCAGCCATGGATTCCAAGAGGTAGAGTTAAGGAAAGAACATTCCAGGCATGGAGGAGGAGGGGAGAGTCTGTCCAAAAGCAGAGGTGGAAAATAGAATATCCTTTAAGGGGAGCAGCAAGAATCCAGTCTGATTGAAATGTAGAATATCTAAGGAGAAGAAATATGAAATCAGTCTGAAGACTTAAGAGATCTCCATAAAGTCATATATACACGCTTCTCATGATATGGAGGTAGCCTTGGATGATTCCAATGAAGGTTACGCCAGGAAAGCACAATCTCCAAAATGGAAAACTTCCAAGTTAGGGCCCAGCAACAGACTGTTTGTTGTCCAAGAACCAGCCTACCTAAGTTGTGAGAGGCTATTGCCAGAAGGTTGACCAGCAGGTGATGCATATTTTTGGCCACAGAAAATCATGAAGACTGCCGACTGAGGTATGGAGGGATTATGTTGTAACTCACGCAGCACAACAGCTTCAGAATTGAGGGAACCATCGATTAGTGATTAATAACCTTTTCACCTTTAGACTCAGGTCATATGTTGATTAAAAAAAAGAAAAAATCAGGACTGCCGCAGTCTCTGCAAGTTGCTCCAAGGTATCTTATGGCTCATTGGTAACACCAGAATATTTTCCATTTGTACAATACAATTTACAAAATTCCTTCATACCTTTATCCCATTTGATTCCCGTAGAATTCCCATGAGTGATTTGGGGGAGTGTCATCACCCCCAATTTTGCAGAAGGGTAAAAGTGAGGTATCCACCAGTAAATTGACTTCCTAGGGAACTCTAGTTAGTAGCAGAAACCAGGACCCAGTTTCCTGACTTCAGTCCAGTGTTCTTGATGCTCCATTATTCTCCTTGCAGCTACATCCCTCCTGCCAGAGTCGGGTGGCCAAGGGTTAATGGCTAGCACAGTAGACAGAAATGCCAAGGCTGAGTCAGAAAGAGTGACTGGTCAGTTGGGAGAGTGGCCAAGAAGAGAGAAACAGCCAAGAACAAGCTGGGCTCTAAATCAGGAGGAACAATTCCTATTTGAGAGCTTGGGTTGGTCAGAAACAGCACACAACTTGTGGCCCAGCCCAGATTTCTTTTTAACAGCCGGTGTGTCTGTGTCAACCATGCCCCCTCTTGTTTCTTAAAGGGATCAGCTTGTCAGATGACAGAATCTTGACAAGTTGCCTCGTTGGCTGGACTTACATTTTCATGTTGGTTCAAACTCATTGAGGGGTGGGACTGCCTAATTCAGCTTTGTATCCTCCACAGTCACAGCATAGTACCTGGGCCTTAGATTCAAATTAATTCAATTTAACTCAAAAGGCTCTTATCAATTCCTCACTTTCTTTTACTCTACCCACCAGATAAGTTAGAATATTCTGCTGTTAATAATATAATAGCTAACATTTATATAGCACTTACTATGTGCCAGTTACTGTGCTTAAGAACTTTATGATTAGTATCTCATTTGATTCTCACAATAACCCTGGGAGGCAGGTACTATTATTATCCACATTTTACAGATGTGGAAACTGAGGCAAACAAAAGTTAAGTGAGTTCCCAGGGTCACACACCTAGTAAGTGTCTGAGGCCAGATGTGAATTTGATTTATCCTGACTCCAGGCCCAGTGTTCTATCCACTGCACCATGTAAGTGGCATTTGATTGGAGCCTTGAAGGCAGTTTGAAATTTTAAGAGGTAGGGGAAAGGACAAAAAACATTCCAGGCATGGGGATAACCGGTGAAAAGGCATGGAGATGAGAGAAGTAATTGTGAACAGAGTAAGTAGACCATTTTGGCTGAAAGGCAGAGTGTGTAAGGGGGAGTAGCATGAAATCACTCTGGAAGGATTGCTTGAAGCTAGGACTTAAAATGCTAAACAAAGAAGTATACATTTACCTTAGAGACAATAGGGAGCCACTGAAAGTTTTTGAACAAGGGAGTGACATGGTCTGTCCTTATTTTAACAATGTCAAGGTAGCTTAGTAGGTGCTTACTAAATAATTGGTTAAATAAATGAATTTTCCCCCTTGGACTTCAAGTATCACTTTGCTTAGCCTTTCACACATTTTTTAACTTACTATTGGGTATTATAGTATTTGTGTATAAATTATATATTCTGAATAGATTGTGGACTCCACATCTTCTTTAAGCTTTGTCTTTCATCCTCACATAGCACAGGGAACTGTACAAAGAAGACATTTAATAAATGTTTGTTGATTTGAATTTGCTGAGTTGAATTTGTGTTATTCACAGAAAGCAGAAATGATGGATGTAACTACCAATTATGGATGAACAAAGAATCATTTCTGTGTTTGGAGTACAGTGAGCAACTATGTACCAGAGAATCCTAGGAGACCAAATAGCAAGTCAACTAGGCCACCTTGAATTTGAAAAAGAGTCCTTCTACAAAGCATACAACAAATAGTTGACCAGCCTTTGCTTGAAGAACGAGGAAGAAAAAATAAATGAATGGAGATGGATAGATAGATAGATAGACAGATAGATAGATAGATAGATAGATAGATAGATAGATAGATAGATAGATAGATAGATAGATAAAAAAGAATGAAGGGGAAGGCCCTACCTCATTGGCAGTTCCTATGATTTTTGGAGAGTTGTAAGGACGCTTCTCTTTACATTACATTTAAATTTACATTTGCAACTTCTACCTCATTTTCCTTGGTTGGAGTACAGTCAAACAAGTCTATACCCTCTTTCCTCTGATAGCCCTTTAACTACCTGTTAACTGTTGCATTCGCCCTCTTCTTCAAACTAGATAACTCTAGTTTTATTTTTTTTCAATCAGTTCTCTTTCAGTATGATCTTAAGACTCCACCCATTCTAGTAATCTTTCTCTGGACACTCTACAACTTTTCAATGCTCTTTTAAAGATATGGTACCCTGAGCTAAACACAAAGTGATCACCTCCGTCATCCTGGATATTATGTCTTTCTTGATGCTACCCAAGATTGTATTAGCTTTCTGGGCTTTGAAATCACACAGTTGGAGTACATTGCAGTACATACCTCTGTCCAGTCACTGTGCAACTCAGTCCAACTGTTTAGCAATCACCTGAATGCCAGGGAAGGATGCTTTTAATTCACATGAATAATCTACTTATGAGAGACAGGCAGAGGGGATATAGACTCAGAGCCAGGATGACCTGGGGACTTTCTGGCTGTGACCATGGGAGAGTCACTTAAACTTGCAATGTCCCAGGCAACTCTTTAAGACTGTAAATTACACAAAAGGGGCCTCCACAATGAGAGGAATTCCTTAGACTAATTAAATCCGTAGTCAGGGCCCTAGTAAAAATTAAAACTTTTTAGGAATAATTAAGAGTTGACAAGTTGGACACTTTGGAATGCAGGTGGAATTGGCATACCAGGATACAGTCACCTCTGCAATTATAGTGGAGGACAGCATTGAACTTGTCAGAAGACCTGGCTTCCAGTCTCAGCTTTGCCTCTTATTTTCCACATCTATCAGATAAGAAGATCCCTCAAGTCCCTTATCTCTTCCACAGTCTGAATAAGTCTAATTTCCAAATGGAACTACAAGTTCTTTCTCTTTGGCTGTTTCTTTCTGGATATCTTTCGACAAACATGATAAAGTTACTGAAGGCATATTCCTGAAATGGAATACAAAGCTAAGCTTAAGTTTTATGAAGTGTTCATTTGGAAATACAGATATCTATTTTCTATGTGGAACTGGGGAGAGAAGAAGCAATGCCCCAGAGATCTTCTGATTTCCTTTTTTTAAAAACTATAATATTTACCTGGAAAAGGAATTGGGACAATCTGACCCTTCTGACCAGAGGGACTTAAAGAAGGAACAAGACTGGTATTCAGGGAAGAAGGGGGAGGGACAGCAACTGTGAATTTTTTGAGATTTGTCTTCCTAAATAAGGCATCTCCTAGACCTTTCCAATTAGCTGCCTCTACGAGACACCATCCAAGACCAATACTTGGCCTCTCTACTCATAGGATAATGAGATCATAGCATTTAGATCAGGAACAGACCTTAACCAAAATTAACAATTCCATGTCACCTAACCCTCTGCCTCAATTTCCTCATCTAGAAAATGGGGACATAGTAGAACCTAACCTAACAAAATTGTTGTAAGAATCAAATGAGATAATATTCATAAAACACTTAACACAGTGCCTGACACATAGTAAATACTTAGCAAATGCTTATTTCCTTCCTTCCTTTTTTTGAGGCAGCGAGGTTGGTGCAGTGGATTACAGTGCTGGGTTTAAAGTCAGCAAGACCTGAGTTTAAATTCAGATTTAGACACTTATTAGCTGTATCATCCTGGACGAGTCATTTAACCTCTGTTTACTTTAGTTTCCTCCACTATTAAATGAAGACAATAACAGCACCTACCTCCCAAGGTTTTTTGAGGATCAAATGAGACAATATTTTTAAAGCGTTCAGCACAGAACCTGGCACATAGTAGGTGTTATATAAATGCTCTTTCCCTTCCTTTCTTCCCCACATCCTCTAGTATCCTCAGGAAGGTACTCAAAACCCAGAGAGAAACCTAGTGACCTCCTTAACTAAGTTTCTCATAGACATAAGCAGCAGGGCTCCAGAATTGGAACCCAGGCCTTCTGACTCCAAATCTGGTGTTCTTTCCAGTATACCCTACTTCTTTCTGATGTCTACCACTTCTGTTTACCCTTCTCCACACAGCCAGTGCTTCTAGGCTACTCCCAGCCTCTCTCCTGGGTCTGGTTAGTCGCTTAAGTTCTAAACTGCCTTCTTCCTCCCTGTCCCTATCCATTATCATATTCTATGTCTGAGAAAAATTTATCCTTTTGTGTCCTATTCTTTCAGGGATTTTTCTCTTTGCTGTGTGAAAACATACAGAAACGTTGTTTGTCCTTTTTTGAAAAGGACCGATGACATCATGGAGCCATGTCTTGGTTCACATGTGAATTGGGTTTAAGTGAGGTAGTATTGTACAAAGTCATCAGCTTCACTCTCTCTTCCAGAGTCATCAAAGTCCAGTGGCAATACAAGATTCAAGACAATTGGCCATGGCCCAGGATGCAGTGGATGACCTTGGCATCTTTGGTGTCTAACCAAGCTCTAAGTGCTCCATAGTACTTGCTTCAGCCACCTTCATGGTCACTGGCAAAAAAAGGCTCTCCTCTGTCCATTCCTCCAGGGGGAAGTCTTCATATGATTGGGGTAGACATTGGTTGGTTGTTCTTCCTGCTCAAAGAGAACCAAAATTACTATTTCAGGGTCAAAGTAGAGTTTGTCCGACTGTGGCTGATCAGACTAATATGAGTTTGGAAAGCTCAAATACAAGTCAGGCATGAATATGAACATTTGGGGTGGAGATGTCTCTAAATTTGCACATCTCACTTTTCTTTTGAGCTACTGAAATTCTGCTTTGCTCATAGAGCACAAGGCCTTCTTTGATATGGGCACACTGTGCTGGCTATCCTGCACTGGTGTCTCTCATGTCTCACAGTTCTTCAGAGAAACCTTGAGAGTGTCCTTGTATTACTTCTTCTGACCTCCATGTGAGTGCTTGCCTCGTGTGAGTTCTCCATAGAATATTTTTTTAGGCAAATGAATGTCTGGCATTTGAACAGTATGGACAGCCCATTGGAGTTGAACTCTCCGCAAGTTTTATCCTAGGTAACTTACATTTAGGAGTTTATTGAACACTAGATTATTGAGTTCTATTATTTCTGAATCTTTCCCTTGTCTCAGACTATTTGTTATTGATTCTTACTTAGTAAATTATTTTTCACTTGTGAATTTTCTTTCTGCAATAGAGTTTGAATGCTTGGCAGTTGGGGTAGAAATCCCCCTAACTCACCAATTGTTTTGAGGCCTGTCAATTACCCCCAACCTGTTAGTCCTTCCACCAAGATGGGGGTGTGGCCACTGTGGATGCTACCTCTTTTTGAAGCCACAGGTGAGAGTTGAGTGTCAGGTAAACACCAAAAGTGAATGACCAGCCCTGAAAAGGGTTCAGCAAGCCCTCACACCAGAAGTGCTAGTCCTCCCTGAACGCCCCATATGCCCCACATAAAAATGAGTCATTAATCAGATAAACTAATCTTATTTAATGAGCTACTCCACCCAAGTCTCAAAATACTGGATCCAGGAATGATGGTGGGAATTGAGGATTGGTAGGATCATTCCAAGGGGACTTTGTGGCCCAAGGAAAATCATACTCTATGGGCTACATCCCTACTTTCTCTTAACCTTTTGTTTTTTGCTTTTTTTTATACAAGAATTATTTCCTTACCTTCTCCCCCTAAGTAACACTTTTTTAAAATGACAGAGGATAACAAAGGAAAATAACTAAGTATCATTACGTAAGCCAGAACTTTTGAAATTATATGCAAAATATTGTCCCCAGGGTCCATACCTTTCTATAGGAAGGAAGGAAGCATACCCCATCATCTGTTCTCTAGAATCCTTACAATTGCTCAGAGTTCCACTACTTTTGGTTACCATTTTCGTTTACATTATTGTAGTTACTGTTTATAGTGAAGTCCTGATTTTTCTTTCTCACCATGTATCAGCTCATTAAAAACTTCCCATACTTTTTTGAATTCTTCATACCCATTTTTTTGATTCAATAAGATTCCATTTCATTCACATACCATAACATGTTCAATCACTCCCCAAGTAATGGGCTGGGTACTTGCTGTTTATATGTATATGCACATACATACGTATATATACACATATATATATCTGTATGTGTATGTATGTGTGGTTTTTGTGTGTGTGTGTGTGTGTGTGTGTGTGTGTGTGTGTGTGTGTGTGTGTGTGTGTAAAATTTACAATCACAAAAAGTGCCGCTATGAATTTTTTGGAACATATAGAATGTTTCTGTTTTTGATCTCTTTGTAATACGTGCCTAGCAATGGATCAGACAGGATAATGTATATTAAGCACTCTGCAAACCTTAAAGTGCTTAGATATTGATGATGATAAGGAGGAGTAGGAGGATCACTGGGTCAAAGGGCATGAAGAGATTATTGTCTTTTCTTCTTGAGAATCTCCAGATCCCTCTTGCCTGTTGGATAAAATACAAATGCTTCAGCTTGGCACCCAAGCCTTTCATTATCTGGCTCCAGTCTACCTTTCCCAGATTATTTCACATTATTCCTATTCATTGAGTGTATGTTCCAACCCAGCTGATCCCATTGGCTGTTCCCCAGCCTCCTACATTTGTGCTTTTGCATGGATTGTACCCCATGTCTCTTATTTCCAGCTCTTAGAGAATCTGGCTTCCCCCAAAGGGCAGTTTATACAATACCTTTTCTCTTTCCCCTTATAGTAATTGCTCACTCCATCCTCAAATCATTGGGTAGAGGCATGATTTTCTGTTGTCAACTCCTACTGCTCCCTCCCCCAGTAAAATGGAAACTCTGGTTATTTCACTTTTTGGCTTTGGACCCTCAATGTGTAGTACATTCCCTTGAATCTTGCATAGTTCCAAATTGCTTTCCAGAATGGTCTTCAATGTTTAAAAATAAGTGAAAAGTAGTTAAAATAAATTTTAAGTACACATTTGAAGAGGAAAATATGCAGCCTGAGGAATGGATATGGAACATGTGGGAGGGATGTTTTATATATATATTTCATCTATAATAATAATAGCCAGCATTTAAATAGTGCTTTAAGATTTGCAAAGTTCTTTACATATGCTCTCTCTCAATCCTTTATATATATTAATTGTCTGTATATCTCAGATATCAAACCCTTGTCAGAGATATGTTACAAAGATTTTCCTATTCATAACTGCTTTCTTTCTCATCCTATATGCATTAATCTAGTTTGTGGAAAAGTCTTCCCATTTCATGAAATCAAAATTATCTTTTATTTTTCATAGTGGTCTCTATCTCTTGTTTGCTTAAGAATTCATCCCCTTAACATACCTGTGAGAGGTATATAATCAACTTCTCCTCTAATTTTTTTTTATATACTATGATCCTCGATATTCAAAAGTTTTGTATCCATCTTGAACTTATTATAAAATGTGATGAGAAATGTTGGTCTGTACTTAAGATCTGTCAGATTATTTTCCAGTTTCCCCAGCAGTTCTTATCACATAGAAAGTTTTATCCTAGGTAACTTATGTTTGGGAGTTTATTGAACACTAGATTATTGAGTTCTATTATTTCTGAATCTCTCCCTTGTCTCAGACTATTTGTTATTGATTCTTACTTAGTAAATTATTTTTCACTTGTGAATTTTCTTTCTGAGTAAGGGGAAAACAGGACAAAGTTAAGAGCTTTTATAAGAGATAGATAATATATAATGATAATAGTTGACATATAGCATTTAAGATGCTCTTTTTACCCACACAACTTGGTGAATTGGGATCATTATTCCTATAATGCAGATGAGGAACTTAGATTAAGATAAGTTAAGTGAATTCTTCAAGGTCACTTACAAATAGTAAGGGTCAGGCCAAGAATTCAAACCAAGGTCTTCTGGCTCTATCTTGTGTGTGTGTGTGTGTGTGTGTGTGTGTGTGTGTGTATGTGTGTGTGTGTGTGTGTGAAATTACACCAAAGTACTTCCTCTTCAAGCCATTATAAAATGATTTATTGTCTTTAAATTCTGGGTCCAGCAATTCAATTCAATTCAAATCAATCCAATGCAATCCAATGCAATCCAATACAATCCAATACAATCTAGCAAATATATATTGACTGCCTACTAATAATAGTCAAATAATACTAACAGTAACCAAATCCCTAAAACCTTCCTTCCTTCAAAGAACTTACATTTTACTGGGGAGGCTATGTTTACACAGTTAATTTGAGGACTGAGAGAGTATGAACAATTAGGGAAATGAGGAGAGATTTCCCAAAGGATGTGGCAAAGATAAATAATATGGCATATTGAAGTGAGTATTGGGGTGGCCTCAGGAGTTGTCGCTAACTAGTCCCAAAGTTGTCACTAATCACTGTTGTTGTTGAGTCATTTTAGTCATATCTTTAGTCATTTCCTTCTCCAGCTCATTTTACAGATGAGGAAACTGAAACAAACAGGTTAAATGACTTGCCCAGGGCCACACATCTAGTAAATGTCTGAGGCTGGATTTTTCAGGAAAAGGAATCTTCCTGACTCCAGGACTCCACTCTATTCACTGTGCCACCTAGCTGCCCTAGATAACTGTGCCTCCCTTAATGTTAGTTTTTTCACCTATAAAATGGGAAGAATAATGCCTTTCTGACCTTACTTTCTAGGATTCTTGTAAAAATTATGTAAGTTAATTAATGGGTTTGGATGAAAGTACTTTGAAAAACATGAAGGCTCCATTTAAAAAAAAACTTAGACTTTTTTTGCAGTTACAATAAAATAGCATTACAACACCAAGATTTAAAAATCTTTGCCAGGTCATTTTGCCAGGGTCATTTGGGTTGGAGCTACTGACATGCAGTGCAATGGAAAGAGTATTGGATTTCACACCAATAAGCCCAGGTTCAAATCTCAGCTGTTCCATTAATTACTCATTTGTCCTTGGGTAAGTTATCTCCTCTCTGACCCTCACTTTCTTCATCTGTAAAACAAAAGGGGGTAGACGTGGTTTCCTCTAATGTCCTTTTCCAGCCCTAAGTCTATGACCTTTACTCCTGATTTTGGAAGTAATAAAACTTCTTTCCATTGAAATAGCCTATAATTCAGATTTATCATTAATGTGGACTGGGCTTGCTTCAAAATTACCCCAAGTTTGTGAGTTTTTACTGTAAATAAATACTGCAAAAAGTAAATATTTTTAACTTTTGCCCAATCAAGAAGTACCCTGCTACAAAGGCAACCAATCCAAAGACCTGTGTTTGCCCTCAAAGCATAACAAGAGTTGAGCCAGTTTCCCCTCAGTACATGCTTTTACTGTTGGCTCCAGAGATGGCATATAATTATGGAGCCCACTTTCCTCATATCAGACAAGTTGGAGGAGGCCTGGCTCACATTCTTTGGGTTTATAGGTAATTATGGTGTTGGTAATGATCAGCTACTCTTTAAGCGATCTGGCTGTTGGGATTCTCATTCTTTGTAACATATACCCAGTGAATTTAATTACAATCTTTTCGGTGCCTGACAAATGTACTTAGCTATGATCCTTGTATTTATGTTTTTTCTCCAGTCAAGACTAGAGTGTGTGTGTTTGTGTGTACGTGTATATGTAAAAGAAAAATAGAGAGGTTGAGGTAGAGGAGAAAGAGAGACAGAGGAGAAGAAAGAGAGATTAAAAGAGATGGCAGGAAAGTGAGAGAGTAGAATACATTTTAGATGTTCATAAAAACATTCCAAGAAATGCAGAAAACGCTTTTTGGTTCATCAACACATGCATTTGACATTCGTTTTTGGTTTGAAGACAATTTTTCAAACTGATTTTTCCCCCTCCCCTCTCTCTTCCATAAACTTGATAATGCTGTGCTTCCTTTTGAAAGATTATGTAAGGGAGAACATGTGTGTGACTATAGTGGACACAACTCATAGGCTCAGGGAGAGCTGGTGAGCTTGAGGCCAAAGGCCAAATGACTTCAGCATCTGACAAGTGTGTGTATCTCATTATAGCAGCAGTGTCTGGCATCCAATATTCCATCCACGAAAAAAAAAAACACAGATTGTTTGAATTGCAGGTCTCCCAACTGACTCTTGGTGGGAAAGCAGG
The DNA here is from genome assembly GCF_003287225.1 of Phascolarctos cinereus. Taxonomy (NCBI): domain Eukaryota; kingdom Metazoa; phylum Chordata; class Mammalia; order Diprotodontia; family Phascolarctidae; genus Phascolarctos; species Phascolarctos cinereus. The sequence continues at coordinate 147,018,774 of NW_027556098.1, forward strand.
TTTTAAATACATTTTGCTTCTAACTGGTGGCGGTTTAAATTGTGGATCCCCAAGAAAAAGAAAAAAACAAAACAGTGAAGTCTTCCACCAAACTACCTATTCATGGATTCATAGACTTTTTAGAGCTAGAGGGAAACTTAGAGTCAACTGCTCAAAGGAATCAGAGGATTTTAAGCTGGAATGAATTTGAACAATTGTTTATTCCCACCCTCTCATTTTACAGAGGGGAAAACTGAGGCCTAAGAAAGTGAAGTGGCTTGCTTAAGGCCACAAGGTTTGTCAGTATCATAACCAAGATTGGAACCCATGTCTCCTGACTTAGGCTCAATGATCTTCCCACTACACTATGCTGCTACAGTATAATAGAGAGAGTCAAAGATTTGGAGCTAGAGACCTGAGTTCAAATATAAACTTCACCAGTCCCTACCCATATGATATGAACAAGTAATTTAACCTCTCTGTCATCTGTAAAATAATGGAGTTAGCTTAGTGTCCTCTAATGTCCCTTTCAGCTCTAAATCCAGCCTTAACCAGTAGATAGAGCACTGGACCCATAGTAAGGAAGACCTGAGTTCATATCCCACCTCTGTGTAGCTATGTAACACTGGGCAAATCTCTTAACTTCTATCTGTCTCAGTTTCCTCATCTGTAACAATGGGGATAATAACAGTGCCTGCCTTCCAGGGTTGTTGTGAGGATCAAAGGAGATCATGTCTGTAAAGGGCTTTGCAAACCTTAAAGCAATAAGTAAATGCTAACTATTAAATCTTTGATCCTGTCAACCATTGCTTCTTTTGACAAATAGTTATTAAGTACCATATTATGTGCCTCATACCAAGAGATTTAAGACATATAACCCCTACCCTCAAGGAATTTACAATATACTTGTGGGGAAGGAACTAACATAAAAGAAATATTTAGATGGCAGTATGAGTAGCTCGTGTGTCTTTGTCAAAAAGGCAGTTTTATATTGTGGTGTAAAAGTTCAGAAAGGGGAAGGGGAGACCAATGTCCCTTATAGTAGGTGAAAGAAGCCTTTGGAAAAGGCTGGCAATTCAGCTGAATCCTGAATGGTTGCTTTAAACTGGTGTAGAAGGGAGGGAAAAAACATTCCAGGTGGAAGAGAGAATTTGAGAAGACTTGGAGATAAGAATAAACAAGGCATCTTTTAGGGACAGTGAAACAATAAATTTAATTAGAGTGTGGGTGTGAGAAGCAGAACAGAATGAAATAAGGCAGGAGGGATAGCTTAGAGATAGGTTGGGGGAGGCATTGAGTACTATTCAGAGCTGTAACTAGGGTAGGTCTTTTGTCTCTCAGAGAGAACAGTCTTAATATGGGACCATGGTCTTTCATCTAGCACCACTCTCAAGTTCGCATTACCAAAGTGCAGCTATCCCAAGTCTTGTCTGTTGACTCTGGCTTTTAAAAAAGTCTAGAACTTGGACTGGGTCTTATTGTGGACAAAATCTTGTGCTAGTTACTTTGGGGAAGGTAATAGAGGAAAGAGGAACATGACCCTTGTACTTGGGATATTAGTTCCCAGTTGAAAAGATAGAAAAAAAGAAAAAAAAACAAGGGATAGATGCAAGGACATGCTGGAGCCAACTCAAACTGGCTCACAAGGATGATTGTTAAATTTTCAGTATCAGCATTTACAACTCAGAAATTGATACACGCTACAAATCAGGGTTTGATTTATTACTTTGTTGGCTGTCTAGATTTAAGAAATGGATGAAGAAAAAGTTAATAGTACAGATTAAGCTTAGAAGTGTGCCCTGCATACATTTTCCCCCCAGACATCTACTTTTAAAATATTTCACCTACACACCTCTGGATAGATATAAGTGAAATTAAATGGTCAACTATCAATCAATAAACATTTGATCTATTCCTGGCATTAGAGGTATACAAGAGGTGGATAAAACACAGTCCCAGATCACAAAGATTTTGTAATCAAGTTAAGGAAACAAGATGTATTATGTAAAAGAATAAGGAAATAATACAAAACAGAATAGAAACAAGAGCTGAAATGTATAGACAACAGCTGTCATGGGAAGTCAGGAAATAGAGGCATCACTGCGGGCTAGAACTATCAGCAAAGGCTTTCTGGCAGAGGTAGATCTTGAGCTGATGGGTAAAACTTGGGAATCTGAAGTATGGGGAAGATGTGAGAAATTGCTGATATATGACATTATCACTGTACTTCAGGATTAAAAGTTATTTTTTTCTTTTTTTAAGCTTAAATAATTTTTTTTAAAAAATCAACCAGCTCATTTTTCTTCCTCTCACCTGCCTCACTCCCCACCCCCACTGGAAGGACGGAAAGAGAGAGGGGGTGGGTGGGGAGAGGGGGGGAGAGAGAGAGAGAGAGAGAGAGAGAGAGAGAGAGAGAGAGAGAGACAGACAGACAGAGAGAGACAGAGAGAGACAGAGAGAGAATTGTAATAAATAAGCCTAATCAAGCAAAAAAAATTTTGGTACAAGAAATTCCAAAAACATGTGTCTGATTCTACATATTAGCCCATTTCTTCTATGTCTAAAGGTAGTTAGCGTCTTCCTCATTGGCCCTCTGGAATCATGATTGATTATTGGATTGATTAAAGTTTTCATTCATATGCCATAATTTTTTTAAAATTTATTTTTAGTTTTCAGCAAACACTTCCAAAAGCTTTTGATTTTTAAATTTTCTCTCCCTCCATCTCTAAGATGGTGTTCAATTCTGATGTAAGCTTTACATATACATTCTTATTAAATATATTTTCACGTTAGTCATGTTGTAAAGAAGAATTAGAACCAATAGGAGGAACCCCAAGAAAGAAGAAACAAAACAAAAGGAAAAAAAGAGCAAGTAGTATGCTGCAATCTGCATTCAAACTCCATAGCTCTTTCTCTGGATGTGGATAGCATTGTCCATCATGAGACTTTTAGAGATGTCTTAAATCCTTTCATTGTTGAGAAGGGCCAAGTCTATCAAAGTTAGTCATTGCACAATGTGGCTATGTGTACAACATTCTCCTGGTTCTGCTCATTTCACTCAGCATCAGTCCATACAAGTCTTTCCAGGTTTTTCTGAGCTCTGTCTGCTCATCATTTCTTATAGCACAATAGTATTCCATTACATTCATATAGCACAACTTCTTTAGCCATTCCCCAATTGATGGGAATCCTCTCAATTCCCAATTCTTTGCCATCATATAAAGAACTGCTATAAATATTTTTGTACATGTGGGTCCTTTTACCATTTGTATGATCTTTTTGGGATATAGCCCTAGAAGTGGTATTGCTGGGTCAAAGGGTATGCACATTTTTATAGACCTTTGGGCATAGTTCCAAATTGCTCTCCAAAATGCTCAGATCAATTCATAACTCCACCAACAATGCACTAATGTTCCAATTTTCCCACTTCTCCAACATTTATCATTTTCCTATACCATAATTTGTTCAGCCATGCTAGTTGTTAGGCAAGGATTAAATGAAATTATGATTATAAAGTACTTTCTAAACCAACAAACGATATACACTGTGCTTATTCATGATCATCAATTCCATTATACTGGTAAACAGGAAAATAAGCAGGGAAAAGTTTCATCTTGCCACTTCTTCTGTATGATGCTTCAGGATGTTATCCCTGAATTATAGCCAGTTGTTGATTTCTGAGGTTTTAGAGCTGACACGAAAAATTTAATAATCAACTGTCATGATCAAGCTTGAATTCATTCTAGTACACTCTGAATATAACCTTTCCCTCATTCTTTTCTTTGAGGACACCTTAATAATTTCATTTATCAGTGTCTCCAAAGATAATTTTCTTTCAGTAAACTGTGTCACTGAGCCTGTTCTAAAATGTGTTTTGTGTTCCTGCTTTCTTCAATGGATACAAACCACTAAAGCCTTGTTATCGATAAATAATTTTGAGCCCCAAAACTCTTTCTTAAGTTATTTCCCCATCACCAGTATTATGGCATTAACAAGTACGAATAAATAGTACTTTACACTTGTGTAGCACATGTTGGTTTACAAAGAGCTTTATAATTAACACTTCACTTAATCACAAAGTACAGAAATAACGTCACAAGCATAAATGTCATACATAACCACTCTTTCTTTACCAGAATTATATTTACCTCACCTGAAAGGAGAGTCTTATTATTTTCTCATGTACCCCAAGACAATTTGGCTGGATGTGCTACAAGTTTGTATCATATCTATATCTATATCTATATCTATATCTATATCTATATCTATATCTATATCTATATCTATATCTATATCTATATCTATATCTATATCTATATCTATATCTATATCTATATCTATATCTATATCTATACACATATATGTTTGTGCATATGTGTGTGTGCATGTGCATGTGTGCATTCATGTGCACTTACCCACGTGGGCTCTTCTGCATATATATGTCTGTATTTCTGTCTATCTCAGGGGAATACAGCAGTACTGGAGTGAAAAAAAATCTGGATCCTGGAGTCAGAGGTCCTGGGCTTCATATTCTGGTTCCCTACCCATTACTAGGATGACCTTGGTCAGGTCCAAAAACCTCTTTGGCCCTCAGTTTCCTCTTTTATAAAATGAGCAGGTTAGACTAAATGATGTTAAAGTTTCCTTCCAGCTCTAATTCAATCCTATGAACTTCAGTACTTCTGAACCTGAATGATTTTTTTTTTCTTGTTCCTCATGTGAAGTTTGTTGTCCTTTTGTAAGTTTGGGTTGGAAAAAGGGATCTTGTTGGAAGCTGTTTGCGCCATCTTAGGGTATTTTGCCATCATCAAGTAATTGGAAGTGACTGGACTATGGTCATATGATCTGAGCAGAAACAGGATAGGTCAAAAGTGGAGTAGTAGCATTGTATATTAAGATGATATATTCATGTGAAAAAATCCAGGAATCTGGGTGGGGAGGGAAAGAAAAAATATTTCACTGGTGGTCAAAGAAGAAAAAAAAATAGAACTGCTTTTTTCACTGAAGAATACTATATACCACTCAGACAGAAAGAAGATATAGATGAAGATTTGGGGAAATAATGATAGTGATAATAGGAGACAAATTACCCAAACATTCCATGGAGCTCTCTCTCTGCCAAAATCAGAGAAGTTAATCACTTTTTAATTTACTTTAGTAATAATTTCACCCTTAAAAATGTTCATCCTTCATTTTCCAAGAGGACCAATGACAACACAATGTTGGGGTATAGGTGATATCTTAAACTTACGTGTGAATTGGATTTAAGTGAGGCAGAGTTGCATAAAGTCACCAGCCTCATTCTCTCTTCCAAGGTTATCGAATTCCAGTAGCAAGACAAGTCAAGATGACTGGCAATGACCCAGAATGGAGGTAAAGGAAAGAATAAGGGCAAATTCCATTCTGGATCTGAGCCTTACTAACCAGAAGAAACTGGTTGCTGGCGTAGAAATGATGAAAACCTTGGGGAGGGGAGGAGGGGGGTAATGACTCCATCCTGAAGTTTATGATAGAAGAGAAAATTGGGTAGTCTGACATGCACCTTAGATTTTGGAAAAGTAGATTTCAATGGGCTCTGAAGAAAGATAGAAAAGATCCCATGGCCAAAAATGTTTCAGGGGAAGTCATTTCAAAAGTGACATAAGATCTTAAAGAATGAATGGCCAAAGAATTATGAAACTACCTACACTCTTTGATCCAGCAATACCACTACTTTGTCTATTTCCAAAGACAATTAGGGTAAAAGGAAAAGAACCTATATATTCTAAAATGTTTATAGTAGCTCTATGTGTGGTAGCAAAGAACTGGAAATTGCAGAGATGCCTATAAGTTGGTGAATGGCTGAACAAGGTATGTTATATGATTGTGATGGAATACTATTGTACAATAAAATATTAGCTCAATGATTTTAGAAAAAAATTATGCAAAATAATGAAGAGTAAAATCAGCAGAACCAAGAGAACATTGTATACAGCAACAGCAATATTGTTTTAAGAAAAATGTTGAATGAATAAATTATTTTGCCTCTTATAAATACCCAAATTAACTAGAAAGGACATAGAAGAAAGATGCTATCAGCATCCGGAGGAAGAACTGATAAATAGAAGTATGAATAGAATAATTTCATGTATTTCTGCATATGTATGTGTATATGTTTGTGTATGTGTGCATATGTGCGTGTGTGTGTATACACACACACACACACACACAAACACATATACCTGTTTGTGTCTAATGGTAGCCATCTCTAGACAGATGGGAAAGAAAAAAAAATTTACATGATGATTTTATTGTATATTTGAAAGGAATAGCCAGTTGTGCAAAGTAGATTTTCAGTTTTATCTACAATCATCTTTTTAATTGTACTGTGTTGTGGAAATTCTTGTTTTATTCCATAAATTCAAAATAAAATAAAATATAATCCTAAGGAGAGGAAAATAATTCCAGTGAAAAGGAAAAATGGGATTTGTTTGAAAACATTGATGTGGATACACAGGAAATTCACCAAAAAACCCTTAAATTTCCAAAGTAAATGTACAGAAGATGGAAGCCAAGACAGGTAGCAGAAAATGAATATGAATGTGGCACAGTCTTGTAAGAATAGTGTCAATAATTCTCAAGCTTAGAATGAGCTGAGGCTGACGAGGGAAACTAATGAACACAAAAATGATTTTTTTTAAAAGTTACATTAGGAGAAAAAGGAAGATGAAAAAATAAATAAGATCTTTCCTTGGGGTTGATGGGGTAAGATGGTGATAGAGAAAAGATCAAAATCTTGATTATGATTTGTCTTAATTTTCTCTGCCAAGCTTTACCCTAGAAATGACAAAACAAAGACGAACTAACAGGGAATTGATAGCCAAGACAAGTAAAGAGAAAGTAACAGAGCATGTAGGTGCTGCTGTTGAATTTAGGTCACCTGGAACAGATAAACTACAACTTTGGGTTCTGAAAGAATGGACAGATGAGATTCCTCTGTCAATAATATTTGAATGATCATGGAAATAGTACCTCCAATAATCTTGGAGGTATGAAAAGCAGATGCTCCCTTTAGAGAGAGAGAAAGAGAGAGAGAGGGAGGGAGAGAGACAGAGACAGAAAGAGGGATAGAGAGACAAAGAGAAGGGAAGGGAAGGGAAGGGAAGGGAAGGGAAGGGAAGGGAAGGGAAGGGAAGGGAAGGGAAGGGAAAAGGAGTCTACAAACTTAGACTAATGAACTTGAGCTTAATTCCTGAAAAAATTCTAGAAAGAATCATTAAAGAGATGGTTGGCAAACGTCTTGAAAGGGAAGCAGTGATTACAGAGAAACAATATGGCATCATTAATAACAAATCATTCCAGACTACTGACATTTCTTTTTTTGACAGGATTACTAAGCTAGCAGATAAGAACAGATGTTGCTAACATTGTTCACTTAGACTTCAGCAAAGCTTTTCATTATAGTATCTCATACTATTCTTTTGGAGAAGGTAGTGAGATAAAGATTAGATAACATATTCATATGAATTCATAACTGGCTGAATGGCTAAATTCAAAAAAGTGTTTTTAAATAGAATTTTAGTGATATATTTTTGTTTTTATATTACCTCTCCTCCTCTCCCATCCCAGAGAGATAGCTTTTATAACAAAGAATTTTTTTAAAAAAGTAAAAGAGGAAGGAGAGAAATTAATTCAACAAATTTCAATTAATAAAGTTGACATTATATGCAATGTTGGAGGAGCAGGGATCTTATATCTTTTCTTTGGGGTTAACCTTTTTTTTAAAAATTTCACAAAATTCATTTGTGTGTATGAGTTTATTGTTCTTTCCATTTACATTGTTGTAGGTGTATATATTGTCTTCCTGTTTTCACATACTTCACTTCATATCAGTTCATATAAGTCTTCCCATGTTTCTCTGAATTGATCACATTCATCATTTCTTATATCATGGTAATACTCTATTACATTCACATATCACTATGGTTAGCTGTTCCTTAATTTTGGGGCATCTACTTTGTTTCTAATTCTCTGCCACCATTGAAAGTGCTGCTATAAACTTTTTAGTGCGTATGGAGCCTTTTTTTTTTTGTCAATAATCCTCGGGATATATGATTAGCAATAAAATCTTCTGAGTATGCACATTGTAGTCACTTTATTTAAATAATTCTAAATTGTTTTCTAAGATGGACATACTGATTCACAGCTCCATCAATGACACATTATTTTGCCAGTCTTTCCACAATTCCTCCAATGTTGACTATTCCATCTTTTGTTATCTCAAAGAGCAGTTGTTAATAGTACAATGTATGTAGGACAGGAGGTCTCCAGTGGAGGCTGTCAGATTTGAAGATGACACATATCTGGGAAAGATAGCTAACACACAAGAAGACAGAGTTGAGAGCTAAGAAGATCTTGACAGCTTAGGTCAATTTTACCTAATAAGGTAAAATTCAATAAGGATAAGTGTAATGTTTTATCCTTGCATACAAAAAATTCATTCCATGCATATAAAATTGGAGAGGTACATGAGATTTGCTAGAACTAAGTCAAACCAGTTCCAAAGAGCTGATTGTTAAATTTTCAGGGTGAACATTTACACCTTGAAAATTGACAAAGACTACAAATCAAGGCTTGATTTATTCTTTCATTGATTTTCTGGGCTTAAGAAAGTGATGGATAAAATGTTAATAATGCAGGTTTAAGTTAAAACTGTGTCATGGGTACATTTTTTCCCCCTGAGAGCTGTTGTTAAGCATTTACCAGTATACTATTGATAACACTTACTTTGAAAAAAATCTGGGAGTTCTAGTGAACTGCAAACTCAGTGTGAGTCAGCAGTGTGATTTAAGTCAAGAAAAAGCTATTAAAATCATGGTCTGCATTAAGAGGGATGTATCTTCCAAGAATAGGAGAGTGATAATACCATTGTATTCTTTTACCATTGGACCTTACCTAGGTTTAGTGACAAACATCATGGTTTAAGAAGGATATTGATAAATTAGAGAATATCTAGAGGAAAGAAAGCAACATGGTGAAGGCCTTGAGGTCATGATATATGAGAATTTGTTGAAGAAACTGGGCATGTTCATCCTGGAAAAAAGAAAAGTAATGGTCAATGAGAACCTTATACTTAGTATATGAAAGACAGTGGTGTTTTAGGCTTAAAATCAGTGGGGGAAACTTCCTGACAATTAGAGTTATCCATAAGTGTGATGACATGCCTTTAGAGGTGGGGAGGTTCCTACATCTTTGGAGGTCTTCAAGGAAAGGCTGGAATACCATTTCTTAGGTGTATTATACTGGCAATTCCTTTGAATATGAATTGGAGTAGGTGGTCACTGAGGCTTCTTCCAACCCTCATATTTTGTGATTTTGTGATCTTTTCCATAAGGCTTGGAAAAAGCATGGTGGGGCAAGAAAGAGAGAGAAGAGAGAAGATGTTGTGGCTAGATTAAGCCTATAAAGGAGCCCACATCTTCTGTTACTCCTTTTTTTTCCCTTATGGGAATCAATTTTTTAAATTATTAAATGAAAAATTCCCTCTCTGACCAAGTATTTGACTAATAGGTTTTAGTGATTATTTTAATACAATTGACCTCATTAATATCTCTAAAAAGCTTCCAGAATGTTCCCAAACCTACTTTTAATTTTTAAAATGTGTGGGGGGGGTGACATCCCTTTTTCCTACCACTTAAACCAAAGTTTCAAGCATTATAATAATCCCAATATGTGGTGTTGTTTTTCTAAACATAAGTATTGTGCAGTATTAGGATTATTCCTTTCATTCATTCATCTTGTGAATTCCCTGAATGAACAAAAGAGTGAATGAATGAATGCTGGATTTTGGGTGATACAGAGATAGGTGTAGAGGATAGGATGGGTGGTCAATACATCAGCTCTTCTGGACACAATCAGAAACAAGCCTACTGAATGGTCTCTGTACTCACCTGATCTAAAGCCTATCTTTGGTTTAAAGATCAACGCAAGGCTTACCTCCTCTAAAACATCTTCCCTAGCTCACTGTGACCTCTTCTTCTCCAAACACCAACAATATTAACTATCTAGAATCTAGACTCTAGATCATTCATTTGACAATGGATATATTCCCTCATATATTTATTATCTAGGGTTTTTTTTTTATCATGTTCTCTTATTTTCACCTAGTCTTCTTAAGGACAGGCATCATATCTTCTGCTTCTTTTTATACCCAACAGGAAGCATACTGCCTTACATATGGAAGCCAATCAATGTATTTTTGTCACTTGAGTGGTAGAATTGGAGGTGTCCTAGATAGATAAACACTCTCTCAATTTGGGCACAGAAAAAAGAACAGTGGAAGAGCCTAAAGGAAAAACACTCTTCCATATCAGTAGCTGGCAGGAGGTTGTGGGTAGAGGAGATGGCAGCAGTATGCATGGCACAAGTTGAAAGGACAGGGAAAAGGAAGGATTCGTAGTGCTTATCCCTAGGGCTAAAGCTGTCTCTTGTGACTATGATGTTAAGAAAGAAAGTTCTTTGCAACCTTCAACAGCTAGAAGAGAGACCAACCAGATGGATGTAGGTGGTAGTTGAAAATTTGATATGCCTACTTTTAGAACATGATGAGTTTGGGTATTTCAGGAGTGGAAGATCTTTAAGCCTAAGTGAGCCTAGGAAAAAATGACCTCATCACCTGTATGATCAAGAAAGAGTAATAAAACTCAGCAATGCATAGGAAAGGAAGTAGTTCAAAGAGCTGGAATGAGACAGAGATAGTCTACTGTCAGAAATATCATATGCAGGTTGTGATTTTCTTTCCTCTACACCCTCTCTGCCAGGTCAACCAATCTGGGTTCTAGTCCTGGCTTTGCCAGTAAATTAGCTGTGTGACCTTGAGTGAAAAGTATCATGGCTGACCTCAGATCTGTGAAGACCTGGTTCAAGTCCTCTCTCTTACAACTACTGGTCAGGTGACCCTGGGTAATTCACTTAACCTCTCAGTGCCCTGGGTAACTCTCCAGGACTGTAAGTTGCAAAGAAGGTGCTGATCTGCACTGATGGAGAGATTTCTTCATCCAGGAGATCCTTATAGCAATGAAATTACATGGTTAGTCTCTGCCTCTGTGAGAGTGAGCATGTCAGTTTATCATCTGGACCCCAGTTTTCTCATCTATAAAGCGATGCTATACAGTCAAATGCCAGATATCTGCTTTGAAATAGAATCCATCTAAGATCTTATCTGATGCCATGTTTAACCAGGCCATCTTACCTCCAGCAGTGTGTATAAGTACTCTCAACTTTTTCAAATATGTAGGATACCTCCCTCTAGCCCTGCTACTCACTTTTCCTCACCCTTCAAACACCCACCCAGAGGCAAACTACTTAAAGGTGAGAGAACACCTTTTCAACTGAAAAACTAACTTGGCTTCAGGTGAAAGATTAGCCATTGAAAGGGTGGATCCATTATTTTATCTTGTTAATAAGTCTGTTTAGAGATTCTTTCAATCTTCTGTAATTCCATAAACCCATCCTTTTAAGCCTCTGATGTGTACAGAATGGGTCAAAAGGGTAGATATTAGAGTCAGGGAGACCTATTAAGAAACCAGGGGTTGACCCTACTCATAGGAAAAATAACAAGTAACATATGTGGTATGATTAGAGAAACACCAGGAAGACTATTCTCTTGCTTCAAATTTCTCCTCAGACAATTTGCCAAAGGGCCTGAAACTCCAGTAAAAGTAGAAAGGACTTCCAGTATGATCTAATTCAACTCCCTTGTTTGTGGAAACTGAGGCCCCACAAGTATGATTTCTGAATTAATATGTTAAGTTCAGAGTAATCAGAAGTGGGGATAAAAGAAACTACTCAGCCCTATATTTACATGGACATTGGTCATTTTGCAACGTACTCTTGCATGCATTATATCATTTTCTACTCTGCTGTGAAGCAGAAGGGGCAAGTGATTTCCATTTTACAAATGAAGACATCAAAGCTCAGGTTAAGTGCCTTGTCCAAGGTTGCATGACTAATAATAAGCGTCAGTCACTTTTGTGACTCTGGCCAAGCCACTTAACCTTGTTTACCTCAGTTTCCTCATCTGTAAAATGAGCTGGAGAAGGAAATGGCAAATTGCTCCAGTATCTTAGCAAGAAAACCCCAAATGGAGTCACAAAAAAATCAGACACTACTGAAAAATGACTCAACAACAACAACAGGAGGTTGAAGGAAAAATTGCTGTCTGAGTGGGCCTTAAAAGATGAGGAAGTTTTCAGGCACAGGGAAGGGCATGAACAAAGTCGACGAGGTGGGAAAACTTAATATTCATAGGAAATTATAACTTTTTTGGTTTAGTTGAAACATAGGATGCATGGAGGGGAATATTAAGAAATAAAACTAGAAAGATGAGGTTGCCCCAGATTTTTGAGGACCTTGAATGCCAGGTTAAGGAGTTTGAACTTTACTCAGTAGGCAACAGGGAGCCAATTAATGGTTTTGAGCAGAGGAGAGACAGAAAAGACATGCTATGAAGCTATTATTATAAGCCAGGTAGGAAGTCACAAGGGATTACATTATGGTGGCAGCAGTGGAAACATAGAAGAACAGAGAGGTGAGAGATGTTGTAGGGAGATAAAAATCTATAGGCCTTGACAATTAATTTGATATGGGAGTTGAAGGAGAATTAAATGTCAAAGAAAACAGCAAGGTTTTGAACATAGGAGACTGAGTCACAGAATTAGAGACTTGGAAGGGACCTCAATGAGGGTCCTCATTGGCCATCTAGTCCAACTCACACACAAAAGAAATCACAACTGTAACACACCCCAAAAGCGATCTTGAAGTGTCTACTTGAAGACCACCAAGGAAGAAGTATCTGTGACATCTCACTTCAGCCAGTTCCACTTCAGGATGGCTCTAATTGTTAGGAAGCTTTTTCTGACATCAAGCCTGAACTTCTGTATTTTGCTACTTCTACCCACTACCCACTGGAACCAAACAGAGCAAACTAATCCTTCCACACAACAGACCTTCAAATGTTCAAACACAGATTTTCTATTCCTTTTGAGTATTTTTTTTCTCCAATTTAAACATGCCTAATTTCTTCAATTGAACTTCATATGTCTTGGGCTCAAGCATTGGGCTCAAGTATTGGCACCATATTGTCTATTCTCCTCTGGACCTTTTCTGATTTAACATGTTCTCCTTAAGTCATAACCCCCATTCTTGAACATGAGGTCTGAAGAGGGTTGAATATAATGGCACTATCACTTCCCTGCTCCTGAAAGTTACCTCTCTCCCACTAAAGCCCAAGACCATATTAGCTTTTTTGGCTGCCATAACAACACTGCTGAATTTGATTGAGCAGGCAATTGCTATCTATCCATTCCTCCTTCATCTTATATTTTTGAATTTTTTTTAAGAAAGTGCATGACTTTACAATTATTCCTATTGAATTTCATTTTAGATTCATCTCAATGTTCTAGTCTGTTAGAATCATTTTGGGCTTTGACTCTGTCACCCAACATATTAGCTCTCCCTCTCAACTTTGTGTCATCTACAGTTTGATGGCATGCAATGAATACCTTTATTTAAGTCATTATTTAAATATTACAAGGCCAAGTACAGATCCCTGGGGAACTTCAATGGAGACATCTAACTACAATGACATTGAACCATTCACTCATCTTTGAGTCTGGCCATCCAACCAGGCTTAAATCTATCTGGCTGCATTATCATCTACTTTGCTTCTCTCTTTCTTTTCCACAAGAATAGTATCCATAGCATTTCCATCATCTACTAGTCTGGTAATCCTTATTTGTTTTTTACTTTGATTGTTGCTGTTTTATCAGTACGTGTGTGTGTGTGTGTGTGTGTGTGTGTGTGTGTGTGTGTGTTTAAGGAAACAAGGTTTTTAACGAAGTTTTGCTCACTCTTTGTAATGCATGAATAGGAAAATCATTGACAAGAATAACAAAGTGGGAAAAAATAAGTAGGCTTTAGGAAAAGATAAAGGTGGTTTTGGACATGTCGAATTTAAGGCAGCATTGGGACATTCTGGTGAAGGTCCACATAGGCATATAGCCATAGCTAGGTGGTGATGCAGACTTTGGCCAAGGATGCCAACATCTAGGGTCACTTTCTCCTTGTAGTGGCCCTCTAGCCACTTCTCCCTTTTCTACCCCATGCAAGTATACCTAAGGTATATTGTCTTCTCCATCTATCCCCCAACTGAACTTTCCCTGGGTGCAAGAATGCTTTACTGTGCATATGTTACTGGGAATCTAGGTCTAGAGTTGGGGACAAAGATCAGAACTCTGCCACCCACAAGCTGCATGACCTTGAGTAAGGTATGCTACCCCACTGGCTCTGTTTCCTCATCTTAACAATGAGGGGGTTACAGTAGGTGTATGATCTCTGAGTGTCCTTTCAACTCTAATATTCATGGTTCTACAACTCTAAGGAGCAGGAATGCCATGTCAAGAACCCTATTCAACAATTCAGGAAAGCAGATAATATTACACAGGATAATTCTCTAGTCTCTCATTGCATGTTTACCGTTGTCATTGGTAGAACTGCCTGAAAACAAAAGGGATAGAGTCTGATATTGGTGAGAGGGGACTGGGAAAAACTTGTTCTGTTTTCCATTTTTAGATTTGGAAGGAATTAGAAGTCTCTTGAGCCCTGAAGATGCTCTAGACAGTGACCTTCCTGTTGTTTACTTATGGGAAAGTAAATGTGCTTCTATGTAACACTCCCTGTTCAACTTCCAAAGCCAGTTATGTGTGGATACCAGATCTTTCTTCAGAACATGGCCAACATCATCCAGCACAACATGAGCAAAAGGAAAGAATCCAGTGGTGGGGAGGAATATTGAGCGCTCATGAATTAACTTTTTATCACAAAACAGCACCACTCAAAGATGAATAAGTTGAGAGTTCAGTAGCTGAGAGCCAGATTCTTCTGGACAAGGACATGACATGGGCAGTTGAATATGGGGGAGGGGAGGGATAGGATGGTAGTAAACAGGATAGATGGATGGATACTAAAGACAGGCTTAACAATTTTGCTGAGGGTCAGATCTGACTCCTACTGATACGGATCTCTCCTTCCATAAACTCCTGAGCCTTAGTATATGTCGCACAGGTTAACTACTACTAATATTAGAGGGTCTCTCTTGCCTCACTTCTTAGCTCTCTGCTCCTTTTTCTATTTTCCTCGGTGGTTCATCATCCTCCTTCAAATCATTAAATAAAAAGTCTCTCTCTCTCTCTCTCTCTCTCTCTCTCTCTCTCTCTCTCTCTCTCTCTCTCTCTCTCTCTCTCTCTCTCTCTTTACATTTTTAGGATGTATACTGTCTCCATTAGTAATCTCATCTACTCCTATGGTTTCAATTATCACCTCAATGCAAATGTGTGAAGGCAGGCTTTCACATGGAGATCAGAAAAAGTGTTACAAGGACACTCTCAAGGTCTTTCTGAAGATCTCTGGGATCAATTATGAAACATGGGAGACACTAGTACAGGACTGCCCAGCATGGCATGCCCACATCAAAGATGGTGCTATGCTCTATGAGCAAAGCAGAATTGCAGTAGCTCAAAAATAAAATGAGGAGCACAAATCTAGAGACAACTCCACTCCAGATGTATATATAGACTATTCGTGTCCAACCTGTGGTGGAGCCTTCTGATCTCATATTGGTCTGATCAGCCACAGTCAGACACACTGTACCTTGACCCTTATGTAGCAATGTATTTGGTCCTCTTCAGGCAACAACAACCATCACCACTATGTAAATGACTCCCAGACAAAGACTAAAGCTTATTCTTTCCTCAGAGATTCAGTCCCACTTTTCCAAACTGCTTGTTAAAAATTTCCAGCTCTTATATGTCCCATCTGTACTGCAAACTTAACACAGCTTAAAATGAACTAATCATAGTCCTCCCAAAACCTTTCCCTCTTTTTAACTTTACTATTTCTGCTAATGGCACCATAATCCTTCCAGTCACCCAAGCTTGAAACCTCTTCTTTCTTATCCTCATTCAATCATTTGCCAAGGTCTATTGATACTGCCTTTTATAATATCTCTCTAGGCACAGTACCATCATGCTAGTTAAGCCTTCATCTCAGAGGCAGTTAGGTGGAGCAATGGTTAGAGTGCTGGACTTGGAATCAGGAAGACCTGAGTTCAAATCTGGCTTCAAACACTTATTAGTTTGGGCAATATGTATACTGTGTCACACTATATGTGACTAGGCAAGTCATACAACCTCTCTCAGACTCAGTTTCCTCATATGTAAAATTGGGATACCCAAGGTTATTGTGAGGATAAAATGAAGTAATATTTGTAAAATACTTTGTAAACCTTAAAGCATTATATAAATGTTAGCTATGTAACTCAGGCATGAAGGCATTTAGGTGGAGCAGTGTATTCAGTGGTAGACTTAAGAGATGGAAAAGATATAGCATAACCTTTCTGAGTTTCAGTTTCTTCATTTGTTAAAAAAAAAGTCATAGCACCTAGCTCATAGGGTTGTTGTGAGATTAAATGAGATAATGCTATATAAATGCTGGTTATGCTTTTATTGGTTTTTTTTCCCCCCCTAGCCCAAAGAGTTTCCTAACTGGTCTTGTTTCCAATTTCTTCTATCTCCAATCCTTTCTTCATACAGATGTCAAAATAATTTTCCTAATACAGAGTTCTAATCAAATTTCCCTTAAGGGAAACTGCTCTTCTTTTAAACGTTTTTATTAATTTATTTTGATTTATCAACAATCACTTCCATAAGCTTTTGAGTTTTAAATTCCTCCTGCAATCTGATATGGGCTGTACATATACATTCCTATCAAACATATTTTCACATTAGTCGTGTTGTAAGGAAGAAGTAGAATCAATAGGAGGAACCACCAGAAAGAGGAAACAAAACAAAACAGAAGAAAAAAAAAGAGTAAATAGTATGCTTCAATCCGCATTCAAACTATATAGTTCTTTCTTTGGATGTGGATAGCATTTTCCATCATGAGACGTCTTAGATCCTTGCATTGCTGAAAAGGGTTAAGTCTATCAAAGTCAGTCATAGTACATAGTGGCTGGTACTGTGTACAACGTTCTCCTGGTTCTGCTCACTTCACTCAGCATCAAACCATACAAGTCTTTCCAGGTTTTTCTGAAGTCAGCCTGCTCATCCTTTCTTATACCACAATAGTGTTCCATCACGTTCATATACCCCAACTTGTTCAGCCATTCCCCAATTGGTGGGCATCCCCTCAGTTTCCAATTCATTTGCACCACAAAAATCTGCTATAGGGGGCTGCTAGATGGTGCAGTGGATAGAGCACCAGCCCTGAAGTCAGGAGGACCTGAGTGCAAATCTGGTCTCAGACCAAACACTTGATGCTTACTATCTGTGTAACCCTGGGCAAGTCACTTAACCCCCCAATTGCCTATTAAAAAAAAAAAGAAAAGAAAAGAAAAAGAAAAAAAAGAATCATGTTTAAAAAAAAGCTGCTATAAATATTTTTGTACATGTGGGTCCTTTTCTTATTTGGGATACAGTCCTAGAAGTTTTATTGCTGGGTCAAAAGCTATGCACATTTTTATAGCCCTTTGGGCTTAGTTCCAAATTGTTCTCCAAAATGGTTGGGTAGGGGAAACTACTTTTAAGGAACTTACAATCTAGTTAAAGATCTGAGACTAATAGGAATGGGAAAAAAAATAGAGAATAACTGATCAACCAGCAAACAATGAAATACCTACTATATGCACATGGCACTGTGATGGGAGGATATAAAGATGAAAGAAAACATAGTCCCTGTCTTTAAGTAGATTAGAATGAAGAAAAGGGAAATCTCATACTCTTTCTCAAAAAATTTTAATGGTTCCCTGTTATTTTGGTTTTAAGTTCTTACAACCAGATGGGGCAAGAGTAGGAGGTGGGGATATTTTGTGTACACAAACAAATCTATGAGACTTAGGATGTCAGGTGTGACATCTTATTGGTGGGACAGCCACAATACCAAGCTTGTTCCTGTGAATGAATAAATGGGCAGTCTTTGGGCTAGCTTCTACTGCCCACATTTGAAGGGATTGATCACCAATATTTGGGGACTTCACTTGGCTTTAGAGAAATCCTTTCTGGCCTCATATGATAGTAGTCTGTTCTGAGTACATTACACAAATTTTTAGATAACCAGAAAAATTAAATGTCATTGAAGTATAACCAAAATGTCCATGTGGATTGGAGACGCATCAACATGTGTTTCACATATTTCATTTGTGAAATTTATGTATCTCATGTGGCCTTTGGACAGACTCCATGTGTTTCACATATGGCTGGTACATTTCTTATTAGGGATGGGATAAAGAAGGTCAGAAAAATCAGACTACTGTATTGATAAACATAAGGTTTAATGTCCACTGATAAAATGGCTTTCAGCATGCCCATCTGAATAGGAAGGTATTTATTTATCACAGAAAAACACAATATTAGAATTATAAAGAACTTTGGAAGTCATTTAATTAATATAATGGAAAGAACACTGACTCTGAAGTCCAAGGTCCTGAGTTCAAACCCTGCTTCCAGTCCACAACCCTCTTGATGGACCCTGTCATTGTATTCAGGATGACCTGTCCTCTGCAATACCTTCAACCCCTTGAAAGGGTTAAAGTACTGCAATTGAGTAGCTGTGTGACATTAATCAAGTTTGTTAACCCTTCTGGGCTTCAGTTTCCTCCTCTGTAAAATAAGGAGTTTGGACTAGCTGGTGTCTGAGGTGTCTTAAAAATCTAGCTCTGCGATGCTAATCCAACCCATTCATTTTGCAGGTCACGGGGTTACAGATTTAGAGCTAGAAGGCACTTCAGAGGCCATGGTGTCCAATCTCTTAATTTTACAGATAAAGAAACTGAGACTGAGGGAGAGGTGAAATAACTTGTCCAGGGCCACACAACTAATAAGTGTCTGAGGCAGGATTTGAATCCAAGTCTTCTTTTGATTAAGTCTACTATCCTATGCAGTGAAGTGAAGTGAAGTGACTTGCTCGAAGTCACACAGTGAAAATCCTAGGACTAGAATCAAAAATCCTGTCCCTCAGTCCAATTCTCCTTTTACTGTACCATATGGTCTTTCTCCCTTGAATACGGCTTTGCAAAAGGCTAACCAAATTCTCATCTGTTTCCCAGCTGACCTTCCTCCTTCCACGTAATAAATACTTTGAATCAGAAGCCTTTCCCACTCTTATGATCTAAGTCATCATTTACTAGGAACAACTAGACATTGGCCTTGGGGTTAGAATGACTACTAGTTCATCAAAGTAGGACGCAGCGCTAGTGGGATCAATGTCCTTTGGACATTCGGGTCTCTACTCTGGATAATATTCCTCCTGGATCACACTCCTCTTTTCCAGCGAGACTCCAAGTGAATTACACCTTTGATCATATTGTTGCTTATTTCTGGATTGCTCACAATCTGTTGACATTCTAGGCATCCTTTAAAATTTAGTTCAGATACCACCACCTCCATGAAGCCCTTCCTGATTCTCCCAGACAAAAGTGACCTTTCCTCCATTTGTCCTTGTGGCATACTGGTTATACTTGTGCACACACTCATTTTATTTGAATTTATATGATATTTTTCCGTGTACATGTTTATCTTCCCTAATAGGCAGCAAGGTAAGATAAAGAGAGAGATACAGATAAATAAATACCACTCTGGTCCTCACAACAATCCCCTGAGATGGGAACATGCATTTTGCTCTCCCCATTTCACACACTGGGAAAAGAAGCCTCAGAGAGGTTAAGAGATGTGCCCATAGTCACATAACTAATGAGTGCTAGGTTGAGGATTCAAGCAAGCCCTGGTTTTCTGACTCCCAGTCCAGTGCTTTTTCCATCATGTCAGTGACCTCTCACATTCTTTTAGAGAGTTATTGTCAAATTATTTCAGTCATGTCTGACTCTCTGTGAGTCCATTGGAGTATTCTTGTCAAAGATACTGGAGTGGTTTTCCATTTCCTTCTCCAGCTCATTATACAGATGAGGAAACTGAGGCAAACAGGAATAAGTGACTTGCCCAAGGTCACACAGCTAGTAGATATCTGAGGCTTTTAGAGAGGGGCTGGGGCTATTGGGCTTGTCCTCTCTGGTTAACACTACTTTCCAGGTCTGTAGCAGCTCCACTCTTATGGCAGGCAGGAGACTCAATCTGCCACTTAATGTTCATGTTTTTCAGATGTAGCGTAGTTCCCAAAGAGAAAAGGAAGCCTTGTAGTTCAATTCTAGTGGTTCTCAAGTAGGTGTGCTTTGAAATGGATGGAAATGATATATTCATGTGACTTAATTTTTCATTTAAAAGTTTTTCTAAGTATTGGCTAAGAAGAAAACTTTAAGCACTTCCTTAGGCAGAAAATCATGTCAGAGGCCAGATTCAGCATTCAGTCAAGTTGATGGGAGTTGACTAAGGGGGAAATGTACCCAGAGTGCCTGGTTCAATAATCCCTGAATCCCTGCTCTGGTGAGATAGGGCTGTGTAAGGAGCCAAATGCAGCCACTCTGGGCTTTCTCCTCTTTTCTTCAGTGCCGAGAAAGATTAGATATATGATTCCCAGAGTACATGGCAATAAATCCTTGATGCTCCTTAAGTTTATTATTGCATCTCCTCTTCACAAGCTCAGGGAGGAAGTATGGCCAAGAAATGCCTTTGAATGGAAAATAAAAGACCCTTTTGTTCATGGAACTCCAGTGGGGGAGCACAACAGAATTTCCCATCCACTTGTTTTATCTGGTTAATCAGATCAGACCAACAAATGCCTATTGAGCACCTACAAGGCATCATATTAGGTGCTGAGAGAAATGAGAAAAGTGGAAGATTGCATCCTTTCCTTCAAGGACCTCATAATCTACTTGAGCAGAGCAGATATAATCAAAGGAAAAGCTGAATATCACAATGATAAGACTTAAAGATTGGGTCAAGATAACAACAGAGATGTCATGTGCAATGAATTGTACAAATGTAATTGTACATATTGTACATGATTGCCCAGGCGAGAAAGACATAACTTCAGATGGTGACTGAAGATGCTTTTAGAAGGCGGAGGGATGTGAAATGGGCTTTTAAGGAAGGAAAGGGTTTGAATAGGCAGAAGGGACTGATCCCCAACATTTGAGGGACCCTACCTTAAAGAAGTTGTTCAAAACAGGTGGAATAGTACACACAGGATGTAAATGTATGCAGAAAGGGAAAGGCAAAATGAAATTTGGGGGATAGCTTATTAGAACTTTGAGGCATGGTTTAAAGTGCAGATAAAAAAAGTTGAGATTATGAACTTGGCAAACATCAATAAACATGATCATTTTCATAAAGAACATAAAAGGATTGTGCATAAAGTTGAGAATCTCTATATTAAAAACTATATTACATAAGGTTTTTTAAAAGTATTGAATGAATTTAACATAGCAGTTCCTGAGCTGTCCAGCTTGTCTGGATGTCTTCCTAAACTTCTTTCTGTTCTTTTCTTTGCATTTTTTAAATATTCCATCAAATTCACTAGACAGGATACACTTTGGCTACCACAGCACTAAGGATAAGCTAAATCTAACATCCCTTATAAGAATTATAGTGGGTTAAAAAAAAAAAAGAAAGCATTTTTTTTTAATACTAGGATCACTTCCCAATGAGGCAGGTAGGTGGTGAAGTCGATAAAGCATTGACCCTGGAGTCAGGAAGACCTGCACTCAAATCTGACCTCAGACATTTACTAACAATGTGACCCTGGGCAAGTCACTTAACCCTGTTTGCCCCAGTTCTTCATCTGTAAAATGAGCTGGGGAGGGAAATGGCAAACTGCTTCAGTATCTTTACCAAGAAAACCCCAAATAGTGTCATAGAGAGTCTGGCATGACGAAATGACTCAGCAACAACAATACTTCCCAATATCTCTCTTTGCCCTGCCCCATAGAACCTTTCTTTATAATAAAGAAAAATAGTAAAGCTAAACCAGCTCACACAGTGACAGTCTGATAGAATATGTATCATTCTGCCCTCATGTCCATGGGGTTTTGTTAGCAAAAATCCGGGTCTTCCTGACTCCAGGCCGAGCACTTCATTCACTGAGCCATCCAGCTGCCCTGGGAAAGCGGGTAAGGAATGGCGAGTGGTGAAGAAAAAGGGCTTTTGTTCTTGACTCCACTGCCATGTTTTCTGTGCCTCACATTCCTTTCCATCCCATTTTGTTCAGTGCCTCTATGGCATTAAGTAGAGATTCCTTTCCATTTCTCCCCACAGAAATTCCCTTAAATTCCAATCATGTAAGAAATATTTTAAATATCACCCTATAAATACTTTATTGTTTATTACTGCAGCTGAATGCCATGTAATACAATCTGTTTATTGCTATTTTAACCAGCTTGACAGCATTCAGTCTAAGAGAAGATTTGAGAAGGGGTCAAAGGAGTGAGAAGTCTCTGAAGAAATCAGGGTTCAGGGGAAAGTTGGTTATTTCAATTAATAAGTCAATTCATAGGGATTTATTGAGCACTTACTATATATGACCAGGCCTGGGGAAGCAAAAGAAACATAAATTTCATCTGTGCCCTTGAGGCACCCAGCATAATCTTGTGAGGGAGACAGGATTAACACACATGAAATAATGATAGGACAAACCAAGACAATATATAATTAAGTTCTAAATTGTGTGATGCAGATGGTAAGAGTTATAGGAGTTCACAGAAGGGATAGATCAGTATGAGTTATCATACTTCATCGAAGATGTGGGACCTCAGCTGGGCCTTGAAGGACAACCAAGAGATGGAAGCCTTTCAGGGAAAGGAAAGAACACAGGCAGAGCTAGAGAAGTGGGAATGAAGATGGTATGTGTAGGGAATGGGAAAGTAACAAGATTGAGCATGACATTTGAATAATAAAATTACTGTAATTTCTGTGCATTGTCTAATTTGGCTCTCCCAGCCACTCTGAATGGTGGGTAAGACTGTTGTTAGTATCCTCATTTTATAGATGAGGAAACTGACACTCAAAGAAATTAAGTTATTTGGCTAAGGTCACACAGCTAATAAGTGGTAGAGCTGGGATTTGAATGAAAATCATGGCTTGACTACCTTCTACTTGGATGACCTAGGGCAAAGCTCTTTACCTCTGTGGTCCCTAATTTTCTCACCTGTAAAATGTAGCTGTTGAACTTAATGATCTTTAAAGTCCCTTTACAATTCTAAATCCATGATTCTGTGATATACTAACTTTGCATTTGATATTCATAGCCTTCCACAAAGTCTTCAAATCTAGTGTAATATCTCAGAGGATGATCTGCAGAACTCTATTTCCCTTTGGCTGGAGCAGTTAGAGCGAGATGCAAGGTACAACGGCATAGTGTGGGCTCACATCTATTGAAAAACAAAACAATACAAAACTAAAGTGTCTTCTTCCTCTTCTTCTCCCACTCACTCTTCTCCTTCCTTTCTCTTTTTCTTCTCTCTCTTCCTCTCTTCCTTCCTTCCCTCCCTCCCTCCTTCCTTCTTTTTCTCCTTTCTTCCTTCCCCTCTCTTCCCTTCTCTTCCCTTCTCTTCTTCTCTTCTCTTCTCTTCTCTTCTCTTCTCTTCTCTTCTCTTCTCTTCTCTTCTCTTCTCTTCTCTTCTCTTCTCTTCTCTTCTCTTCTCCTCTCTTCTCTCTCTCCAAGACTGAGTTGCTAATTACATAGTAATACTGACACAGTTGTTCTTTAATTTTGTTTTAAGTTCTGAATTTAAGAAACAAAGTAAATTGAGCATTCCTGTGTGTATATATATATATATATATATATATATATATACACATATATATGTATATATATATATACACATATATATGTATATATATATACACATATATATGTATATATATATATATATATATATATATATATATACTTAGTGCAAGAGAAAAAAATTATTGCATATGAAATTACAGGCTTCTATTACATACAACTTCTTTGTCTTTTAAAATTATTATTTATATAGCTATAGATACATAAATTCAATTAATTAATATATTTAACATGAAACTTTAAGAATATATTTGAATGAGGGGTGGAGCCAAGATGGGAGAGTGAAAGCAGTGACTTGATTGACTTTTCCCTCAAACCCCTCCACACATCAGTAAAAAAAAAATGGCTCTAAACAAATTCTAAAGCAGCAGAACCCACAAAAAGACAGAGTAAAGTAAATTTCCAGCCCAAGACAATCTGGATGGTTGAACTGGAAAGGTATATTACGTAGGGCGGGTAGAGGAGCGCAGTGCAGCATGGGAGCACAGTCCAGCATGGGAGCGCAGGCTGCAGTGAGCCTGGAGCAGGCCTCAGAGAACTAAATCACAGGCAGCTATGGTGGTTTCCAGATTTCTCAACCCAAGAATGCCAAAGACAACTAAGGTCAGTGTGAAAAATCTGTTTCTGCAGTGCTGAGAGACGAGCATGGGATCTCAGATCCATTCCCAAGGAAATGTGCCCCAGGGAGGCAGCTGCCTCATGAGCTTCTGGTCCACAGACTGAGGGGGAATCATGTGGTTGATCAGAGGTGGATTGCAGGGATCTCTTTGCCAGTGCTGAAGCAGGAATCTCTTGCTTTGCCCATGCTTGGATCTGAGTCACAGTTCTGGATGGTCGTCCTGGGGCAAGGAGGAGCACTGGCATGGCTTGTAGTGGCTGTGGAGAGGAAATCTTCCCCACAGTCCAAGGCAGAAAAGAGTGCTTGTGGTCACTCATAGACCACAGAACAGACCAGGAAAGGAGTAAAAACCTCGACCCTTATTACACCACCTTGGAAGAACTGAAAATTTACAGGGCCCTACAAGTATCTCTTAAAACAGCTGTACAAACCCCTGAAGCTTGGGACAGCACATTCTCCACATTGGAAGCATATTTGTACCTTAACAAAGAGTTTAAAACTCAAGTAATTGGCTGGATCATGAGCAAGCAGCAAAAAGAGTCAGACTATATTATCTTACTTTGGTAAAAAAGAAGATCAAAATATACAACCAGAAGAAGACAACAAAGTCAAAGCTCCTACATCCAAAGCCTCCAAGAAAAATATGAATCAATCCCAGGCCTTGGAAGAGCTCAAAAGGGATTTTGAGAAGCAAGTAAGGGAAGTAGAGGAAAAACTGGGAAGAGAAATGAGAGTGAGGCAAGAAAATCATGAAAAACAAGTCAACAGCTTGCTAAAGGAGACCCAAAAATATATTGAAGAAAATAACACCTTAAAAAATAGCCTAACCCAAATGGCAAAAGAGGTCCAAAAAGCCAATGAGGAGAAAAATGCCCTAAAAAGAAAAATTGGCCAAATGGAAAAGGAAGTCCAAAAGATTACTGAAGAAAATACTTCCTTAAAAATTAGAATAGAGCAATTGGAAGCTAGTGACTTTATGAGAAATCAAGACACTGTAAAACAAATCCAAAAGAATGAAAAATTAGAAAACAATGTGAAATATCTCATTGGAAAAACAACTGACCTGGAAAATAGATCCAGGAGAGAGAATTTAAAAATTATTGGACTATCTGAAAGCCATGATCAAAAAAAAGCCTAGACATCATCTTTCAAGAAATTATCAAGGAAAACTGCCCTGATATTTAGAACCAGAGGGCAAAATAGAAATTGAAAGAATCCACAATCTCCTCCTGAAAGAGATCCCCAAAGGAAAACTCCTAGGAATATTGTAGCCAAATTCCAGAGTTCCCAGGTCAAGGAGAAAATATTGCAAGCTGCCAGAAAGAAACAATTCAAGTATGTGGAAACACAATCAGGATAACACAAGATTTAGCAGCTTCTACATTAAAGGACCAGGGCATGGAATATAATATTCCAGAGGGCAAAGGAGATAGGATTACAACCAAGAATCACCTACCCAGCAAAACTGAGTATAATCCTTCAGGGGAAAAAATGGTCATTCAGTGAAATAGAGGACTTTCAAGCATTCTTGATGAAAAGACCAGAGCTGAATAGAAAATTTGACTTTCAAATACAAGACTCAAGTGGAACATGAAGAGGTAAACAGGAAAGAGAAATCATAAGAGACTTATTAAGGTTGAACTGTTTACATTCCTGCATGGAAAGATGATATTTATAACTCATGAGACCTTTGTCAGTATTAGGGTAGTTGGAGGAAAAAATTATATGTGTATGATAGATAGATAGATAGATAGATAGATAGATAGATAGAGGACAGGGTGAGTTGAAGATGAAGGGTGATATCTGGAGAATAAAATTAAGGGTGAGAGAGGATTATACTAGGAGAAGAAAAGGGAGAGGTAGAATGGGGTAAATTATCTCACAAAACAGACAAGAAAAGGTTCTTACAGTGGAGGGGAAACAGGGGAAGGTGAGAGGAATGAGGAATCTTATTCTCATAGGATTTGGCTTAAGGAGGGAATAACATACACATCAATTGGGTATGGAAATCTGTCTTACCCTACAGGAAAATAGGGGGGAAGGGACAAGAGAGCAGGGGGATGATAGAGAGAGGGCAGATTGGGAAAGGGGTAATCAGAAGAAACTTCTGAGGAGGGACAGGGTCAAAAGAAAGAATAGAATAAATGAGGGGCAGGATAGGATTAAGGGAAATAGAGTTAGTTTTTCACAACATGTCTACTATGGAAGTGTTTTGTATAACTGCACATGCATAGCCTATATTGAGTTGCTTGCCTTTTCAGTGAGGGTGGGTGGGGTGGGAGGAAGGGAGAAAATTTGGAACCCAAAGTTTTAAAAACACATGTTCAAAAAAAATGTTTTCACATGCAACTGGGAAATAAGAAATACAGGAAACGGGGTACAGAAATCTATCCCCGCTACAGGAAAATAGAAGGGGAAGGGGATAAGAAAGGGGGAGAGATAGAAGGAAGCAGACTAGGGGAAGGGTATTCAGAATGCATGCCATCTTGGGGTGGGGGGAAGGGCAAGATGGGATGAAAATTTGGAATTCAAAATCTTTTCCCCTTTCTTTTCTTTTCTTTTTACTGTTTACATAGTTCATGTCTGAAAATGTCACTCTGTGTCTTGGGTCCATTACCTCTCTGTTAGTAAATGTTTCATTATCATATTTTTGGAATTATCATTAATCATTACATTGACCAGAGTTCTTAAGTCTTTCAAAGTTGTTTTTACATATAATGTTATTACTATAGTATAAATTTTCCTGGTTCTGTTCACTTTACATCTTCCCAAGTTCATTTGATCATTTCTTATGATACTAATATTCCATTACAATCATATACTTAATTTGTTCAGCCATCTCCCAACTGATATGTTCCCCCTTACTTCCCAGTTCTTTGCCATTAAGAACAAATATTTTTTGAACATATGAAGCTAATAGTAGTATCACTGGGTATGAAAAATTCAGTGAATTTTTTAATGTAGTTCCAGATTGCTTTCCAGAATGGCTGGACAAATTTATAGTCCTACCAATCATACATTTGTGTGCTCTCCAGTAATCCTTCCAACAATGGTCATTTTCTTTTTTTGTTTCATCTTTGTCAATCTGAAGAATTTGAAGCTTTAATTCATATTTTTCCTGATTAGGAAATAATTTGAAGAATTTCTTCAAATGGTTGTTGATTAGGTTTCTAAAACTACCTGTTCATATCCTTTGACCATTTATCAATTAGGGAATAGCTTTTGTTCTTATAAATTTGAATCAGTTCCTTCTATGATATGAGACCTCTATTAGAAAAAGTTTCTGAAAAATATTTTTCCCCAAAGTTACTTATTTGCCCCCTAGTTTTAGCTATATGTTTTTTTTCATGAAAACTTTTTTAAAAAACTTTTTATACCTTTAAATTTTTTTTACAAATCAAAATTATCCATTTTTATTTTTTGTGATCCTCCCTATCCTGTGTTTGGTCCCTTCCCCACAAATTAGGAAGAACTTTCTTCTTTGCTCCTCCAATTTGTTTATGATATTACCTTTTATGTCTAAGTCATGTATCCACTTGGAGCTTATTGAGAAAGGTTGGTCTGTAGCCAATTTCATTCAGATCACTTTTCTAGCAGTTTTTTTTTAATGGAATAGTGATCCCAGGAGATGGTAGTTTTTGTTTTTACTAAACAGTGCACTACTATGTTAATTTTTCTCTGCATGTTGTATACCTACAGATATCTCCATTTTTTTTCAACCAGAACAAAATAGTTTTGATCACCAATTTGTAGTATAGTTTGAGATCTGCTCCTACTAGACCACTACGATTTCAAAGCACTTTACATATTGTGAAAATAATTTTGATACCCTTATTCAATTTAATCAACATTTATTTAGTTCATTGTTATTTGGTAGCATCAGTGATTGTATAAGCAAGACAATAGGATAGAATTAAGACTGATTTCGTTAACTAGAGTAAGAACTATGTAGGTTAGAATTAATTAACCCATTATGTGTTGATGGGTATATTGTTTTTAATTGACTCATAAAGTAGACTTATATTTTATTAGTTAGGCCTGTTGTGCAGATTTATATTAACTTGTGTTAGGAATTTGCCCTACCCCGTTCCTATGAATGTGCCTTGAGAGCTGCTGTGATCCAGAAAACCAGTTTCCCCATTTTCTCTGTTCTTTCATGTCCAGTGTTCATAACATGCTTACAAAAAGTCTCATAGTCCTGTTGCCTAGTGACTGACTAAATAGTGGTGTTTGAAGAACATCTGCCTAGGCCAAATATGGGAGTTCCTTTCTTTAGCCAGATATGGAAGTTCCACTTTTTCCACTTGACCAATTATGTGGAGTTCTCCCTTCTGGAATTGACGAACTGAAGGACTGTATCACCTTATTCTATTTGTTGTGCTCCCTCAATGACTATAAAAGAAATTTCTCCTTAACTGGGCAGTCTTTGGATCCAATGGATTAAGGACCACTGTTGTCCCTAATAAACTGATAGATATTGGCAGCTCTGCCTCAGTTTCCTTTTATTGCAGATCAGCTTTTTAGAGCCTACAATGTACATTATCATATGATCTACACAACAATCTTGTGAAGTACAAAATTCAAGTATGATTTCTCCCATTTTATAGACAAAAAGCCCTTAGATACTGAGAGTTTCAGAGCCTTGTCTGAATCAATTAGCTATTGAGTTTCAGAGCCAAGACAGAAGCCCAGGTCTATGATGCATAGGTCTAGGATACTTTCAACCCATCACCACTGCATCACAATAGGTATTATGACTATCAGTTTACAATGAATATTTTTTTTGTGAGATTGTTCTTGGTTTTCTATCTTTTCATCAAAAAGCTTTGGGAAGGACAGGAAACTATGTGATTTAGAACACACATATCATACAGTTTAGCTCATGCCTATAAGGCCATTGGCATTGATTAAATCCTAGTTCTTTCAAGGCCACATTTCTGCTGGCTCTATAGCAAGAATTCTAACAATACCATTGATTTCTCACCAGAAGGCTGGCTAAGCTGTAGCATAAGTAGAAACTCTTTGGTTTGTGGGACACTGGGTAAAAAAGCAGAGGTGTTTCAGTGTGAACCCATTCTTATTTTAGAGAAAACAAACTCTGCACACCTTCCTACTGATTCTAATTCAGGAGGTTTATGTTTATATAAGAAATCACTTTAACTGAAGACTCAAATAACTTCAAGTATGTAAGCTCAGTGAATCATGTTGTCTATGCTGCTAGTACTCTCACTCAAAAGAATTCTGCAAAGAAGGTCTTCTTAACCATTTTGGGGGTCCATTCCCTTTGTAGCCCTGTTCATTTTATTTTATCTGTTTTACACCATTATTCTGAGAAAAGGCCCATGGATTTTACCAGAATGTCGGAGTCCATGACACAAGAACGGTTAAGAATCTGTGCTGTAGAGCAAGAGAGGGAGCAAAACAATTCTGATTGCTGATTCATTTGTTACCACATCAAGGGAGGCAGAGCAGCCTAACCGCGGAGGTAGAAGACAGTAGCTGCTGCCAACAGCTCCAGCAAAACCACAGGTTTCTTCCCTTTTGAGGCTTCCTATATCCAGCAGAAGATGCGTGGAGAAGTAGGACCAGAGGTGTGGTAAAGCTCAAATGAGATGTTGGACATAAAGCACTTTGAAAACCTTAAAGCAGTTTATATGCCAGTTATCATTAATAGCAGCAGCAGTAGTAATAGTAATTATCGATTATCCTACTAGATCCCCAGTCTAGTGATGACTTCATTGCCTCAGTCTTCTACTGTATTCCTGCAAAGCTCAAGCAATGTTTATAGAGCAGTAAGGAGTGTTCTGGTAAATGTTTAACAACCAGGCTCTGGGGGATGGGAGGGAGGAATGCATGCACACATAATTGGAAAAAAAATTTCTTCTTCTGCCCCTATAGTTTTAAATTTAATCTGCATTATTAACACTTTCTTAAGTCTAGAAAATCAGCAAAACAATATATCAAGCCTTGAATTGTAGTCATTGTTGATCTCTAAGATGTAAATGCTCACACTGAAAATTTAATAATTGGCTTGACCCTTGGATTAGGGCTGTCTCCAGTACATCTTCTAATAGAAACAGCTGAGGGCACAGTGGATAGAGCACGGCACATAAAAGTAGGAATAGTTGAGTTCAGATCTAACCTCTGATACTTACTATCTGTGTGACCCTGGACAAATCACTTAACCCTTGATGCCTGCCTCAGTTTCCTCAACTGTAAAATGGGGGTGATAACAGCACCTACCTCACAGGGTTGTTGTGAAGATCAAAGGAGATATTATGTATATTTAGCACAATTCCTAGCACACAGCAAGAGCTCTATAAATGTTAGTTGTTGTTGTTGTTACCTTTCGACTTGTGTTTTGTGGCCTGTTCCACTATATTGTGGTTGCAGAACTTCTTTTCTTTGGAAGATGGGAAGAAAGAGATCAGTTGCTAGTCTTTTGTGTCACAAGAGTGTCACTAGAGGGATCTGGTTTTCCTGAGCCTTTTTTCCAAGTGTGCTCTTGTTTGTGTTCACTAGTCTTTGAGAAAGCCATATGTAACAAGCCATGCTTTAAATTGCCTAGCTCTTAGGTACAGAGTGAAAAGGTTGGTGCTACTGGATCTGAAGCACAAAGTCAGCAATAGCTTCTTTGACAGCATTATCTGGGGCAGTGTGGTGCAGGAGAGAGTACTCGTCTTGGAGTCAAAGACTTGGGTTAGAATCCTGCTCTTGCCGCTTAGGAATGGTGTGACATTGAGCAAGTTGCTTAATTTCTCTGGCTCTCAGTTTCCTCATCTGAGGTTGGACCTCTAAGGTCCATTCCAGCTTGAAATCTATAATACTTTTCCCATTTTTTTTTCCCCACGATGACTTGTCAGAGGTCACAGGCCTCTGATATATTTTTTTTTAATAAAAACTAACTTCTAATGGTCTTGATTAAGCAAAAGCATTATTTTGCTAATGTCTACAGGGACCACATTTCCTAGCCCTTCTCACCTCCAATGCTTATTAAAAGAGCTACTAGTCAGACTCCAATTTTAGGCATGTGAGCCCTCAATTCTCTTCTAGGTATGAGTTGGGGGCATGTAGTTTCTCAGCCTATGGTCATACAGCAAGTAAATATTGTAGTATCAGAGGCAGGATTCAAACTCAAGTCTTTTGGACCCCAAGTCCAATTCCTTTTCCATTATATCATCATGCTCCTGAGATGAATTAGGAGCCAATGGTACAAACGTTTATGACCAATCTAAGGTCTGGCCTTGGGAAAGTTGGGAAGTTGGTAAAGTTTTATCTCTTAAAGCTCAGAAGCTTCAGTTTTCATGCTCTTTTTTTATTTTTTTCCTTCTGAGGTGGCTTTGTCCATCCTCCCAGCTATGTGCCCTTTGTACTTTGCTTACTCTGCCTATGTGAACTCACTGCTCAAAGAAAGATCTTGTGTCAGTCATTTGCAATTTTGTGTGAATTAAAGCAATCATGTTCCATATTCCAGGAAGATTTGCCTTTTAAGCTTATATTCATTCATTGCAATAAAGTCTTTTGTATATGTTAAAAATTAGTCATTTGGAGCTGGGGGGAACCTAGTCTTAGACTCTTATTTTGCTGAAAAGGAAACCAAAGCCAAGGAAAATTAAGTTCCCTGCCCCAGAGCCTCTGATTCAAGGGCCAATATTCTGTTTATTGTACCATGATGTCTCCCAGGCAATAACAAGCAGAAGGGTGTGTGTGTGTGTGTGTGTGTGTGTGTGCTGTTGTATAGGGAGGCGATGGCCTAAAATAACAACACACAGACAACCACCTACTCTGCCCGTGCAGAATGGCTTCACACTTAATGTAAGATCATTATCATTTTCCCAGGATTCTGCACAGAGAGAACAGTAGGGGTGTGCTTTGGCCCCCTCACTTTTGATCTCTCATCTTTAGAAATTTTTCTAATAGGAGGAAAAACCACAGTCAGGTAGCTTCACATTGTTTTATAACAACACCTTGGCCCATGGACTGGAGAGAGGTGCATACTGGGCATTACAAGAATTGTGAGGTCAATATTAGACCATGACTGAACTGATATGTATCCCAACCCCTTTGTCTCTACCAACTTCTGATTATAGGCCTCAGGGTCTTCAGGTCACTAGGCTGTAAAATGGGAGGAGGTAGAGGTTAGATGATCACTAAGGTCACTTCCAGTTCTAACATCCTTTAATTTTCTGATCCAGGTTCAATTAGACTGCACAGAAAACAGTGGGGTCCAGGAAAGCAATTGCTTGCATCCTTAGTGGGTGCCTGCAAAGTTGCATGTGGATTAAGCATTCTCTCAGATCTTTTCCATCGATGCAATTAAAGATTCACTCCTTTTATTTCTGCTTTTGTGCTCAAACTGTTAGCACTTGCAAGAAAAAACTCCACCAACAGCCTCCTTGGACATAGGGATAAAAGAATCCAATTAGCCAAAGGGGAAACCACTTAAGGAACATAGTGGAAGACAACTAATCATCTCTGTCAAGGCTCCTAACTGATGGAAGCAAAAGCCATGCTCGGACATTGCCTTTCTTTGTTTTTGCTCAGCCATATTGAAAGGACAACATCTTTGGAGAGGGGATGGTAATGGGTAGTTGGGACACTAGGTACAGGGTAAATATTCATGGATTCCTTGGCTTCTGGCACATAATTTTTTCCCCCAAGACATCTGCCAAAGTCCAGCAGATGCAAAGGAACTACTTACTTTGCTCTCCATACCAGGTATAGGCACTGATTCCTACCTCATGCTCTTCTGCCCCAATCTGGCCCCTGATATTTGGGAAATATCTGGAATATAACTGATTATCGGGGAAAGTCATGCACACTTCCTGTCTATGAGAATTTGATAAAGTGACAATCTTCCGGGCCCCAATTTCCTCGTTTGGACTGAATGACCTCAGAGGTTCCTTCTGGCTTTGGATCTGTGAGCCTATTATTGATGATGAAATAAATTATTGACATTTGACCCTGATCAGACCTGAGTGTGGCTCTGCCTCTGGCTTGGAAGACTGCTTTGATAGACTGATATGTTATCCTGAATCTGATTATACTGCCTTTGATTTTTAACCGGGATATTTCAAAGGTTTTAGAGAAAAGTTAGATAGAATCTTAAGACCTAAAATTTTAGGAGACCTCTGCCCAGGGAGAGATGGTAAGATCTAAAGAATGAAATTCTGAAGATAATATGCTTAAAAAGGAAAGGGAGAAAGGGGTGGAGAATGTCTAAAGATACTGAAGTAAATACACAGAAAACTTACTGACCAACTTCGATTTTCAAAATACATGTCCAAAAGATAGAAGCAAAAGTAGATAATGGAGGATGAATATATGGCCTTTTCTTCCAACTTCTTTAATTTTCAAGAGTGCTAAAGTTTGAGATAAGCCAAGACACACGAAGAATCCTCCAAACAATAAAAGGTGTTTTTTAAAAAAAATATTGGCTGAAAGAGGAGGATCAAAGTGGGGAGAGGATTCGATGTAGATGGAATGATGATAGCAGATGATGGAGAGGAGGCAGAACTACTCATTTCTTCTCTTACTGTGTTTTTTTTTTCTTTTTCGGGAGAATAACCTTTGAAGTTGGAAAGGACAGGAGTTGAAATCCAAAATAATCAAGGCAATAGTAAAATTGCACTTAACATCCCTTGATGAACTCAAATTCTAGTCCCAGACAAATTAAATCCCAAGGCACTGAAAGATTGGAAACACATGATTTTGAAGCAGCTACTAGGAATCTCAAAAGTTTGTGAAGTGTAAGCAAGCTGTTGCTTGAAAGAGGGGCAAATATCCTGATTTTCAAAAGATGAAAAAGGTTGAGTCTGTAGCACAAGCTCACAAAGAGCCTTGATATATTGTATGTCCCTTAATTAATGTAATTCATGACCCATAATATGGTTTAGGTAGAAGTTGCTGTGGCCAAAAAATTCAATGCTTGTTGACCAACATTGTTGGCCAGCTCTTTGAACCTCACTTGGCAGCTTCTCAGACCATCTCCAATGCAATCCATCTCAGTGTCTATCTAGTGGTAAAAATTGACTGTTGGCCAATGATCTTGATTTCTAGTCTAGACAAAATTCTGGAATATTTTATGAAAAGAATAGTCATTGAACTTCTCAAAAAGGAAGTAGAGCATGAATATCTTCAAAAATAGGTAACAACAGATTAAATTTGTCTTTCTCAATAGGATAGAGCAGATAGGATAGAATGGATTAGGTGGGATTTACCTAGACATTAGCAAAGCATTTGATAAAGGCTCTCTTGGTATCAGTGCTGCGCCCAAAGGGAATGTAAATTTTAATCTCTGAAAATGTTGTTGTTGTTGTTTTGATTTTTTCTCTTAAAGACCAGCCTTAACCCCAAATCACTGATCCCAGACCAAGCCCTACTTGGTTACTGTTTGGGCCCAGATTGGCTCAGAATTAATGTAAATAACAATTGTTTTTGTTTGGGCTAGAAACCCTGAGGGTCTTCTCCCAGATCTTTTTTTTTTTAAAGACACCATTCTTTGCCTCATTTTTTAAAAAGCCTTAATCACTGAATGGGCACTGCCTCAATCAAACTGAAACCTGTTAAAGACTTTAGCTGGGGAAGGCCAAGGTCCCCCACTGCATCCTGGACCATCTCCAGTTGCCTGATCCATTTCTGGCCATTGGACCCAGATGGCTCCAGAGGAGAAAGTGAGGCTGGTGACTTTGCACAGCCCTCCCTCACTTAAAGCCAATTCACTTGCATGTCATGGCATCACCTCCCTGATGTCATAGTCATTTTCCAGACTGAGGAACAAACAGCAGCAGCAGCTTGGTATCATTGTGGAGCAGATGGAGAGATATAGGCTAGACAATAGCATATTTAGGTGAGAATAGGACTTGAACAGCTAGGTGGCGCAGTGGCTGGATCTGGAGTCAGGAAGATTCATCTTTGTGAGTTCAAATCCAGTCCCAGATATTTTGACTAGCTGTATGACCCTGGGCAAGTCATTCAACCCTGTTTGCCTCAGTTTCCTCATCTGTAAAATGAGCTGGAGAAGGAAATGCCAAACCACTCCAGTATCTTTGCCAAGAAAGCCCCAAATTAGGTCACAAAGGGTCTGACATAACTGAACAACAAGAACTGGGCCCAACGACTAGTCATTAATGGTTCTGTCTCAACTAGGAAGGAGGTCTCAAGTTGTAACTTTGGCCATATACAGTTTAATATTTCTGTCAATGACTTACATAAAGGCAAAGATGGCACAGGATGCATAGTAACCCACTGGATGACAGGATGCAGAAAAGATCTCAACAGGTCAGAACACTGGGAGAAATCTAACAAGATGAAATTTAATGGGAAAACCTGTAGAGTCTTACTCATGAGTTTGAGATCTTAACTTCAGGATTATAGGCGCATAGGGATCATAGGTCTGGATGGAGCTGGGAGGGACCTTGGAGGCCATCGAATCCACCACTCTCATTTTACAGATGGGGAGAAATGTGGCTAGACAGCAGTTTGTTTGAAAAAGATCTGAGCGTGGGAGGCCTGGGAGTCAGTCAACAGGATGAACTGACAGTCCTTAAGACTAATGTGATCTTAGGAGATGTCAAGATAAGAACAGGATCCAGTACTACAAAGTTAATAGTCCCACTGTACTTTGCACTGGAGCTATTTTCGGAGTATTCTTTTCAATTTCTGAGCAACACATTTTAGGAAGGGGGATTGTCCAGACAAGGGCAACCAGGAAGGAGAAGGACCTAGAGTTCTTACCAAATGAAAATTGGTTAAAAGAACTAGGGATGTTTATCCTGGAGAAGAAAAGACTTAGGGGAGACATAATAACTGCCTTCAAGTATTTAAACCAGAGTCATAACAAAGGCAAGGTAAGAGAGGGACCTGCCCCAGGCTGGAAAAACTGAAGGGTACAAAAAAAAGTGTATAAAATGTGGATCTACTATCTCAAGCACACAGCCATTAGGATGGAGGGTGTGTGCAATTTTATATTCTTGCCTCAGGCACAAAATTAGCTAGTTACCCTGCAGATCTGAAGGGCTGTCACTTGGAAGGGAAATTAAGCTTGTTCCGCGTTGCCCCAGGGGGTAGAACTGGGAGTACGGAGTAGAAATTGCAAAGAGGCAGATTTTGTCTCAAAGTAAGAAAAACTTCTTAGCAATTAGAGCTGTCTAAAAGTGAAATGGCTGGCTCCCTTTCTCCCCACCCTCAGGTAGTGGTTTCTCCTTGCTAGAGATCTTCACAAAGGGTCCAGATCACCACTTGCTTAGTCAGGGGCAGGTTGGACCAGACGGTCTTTGAGATCTCCTTCAACTCTGACATTCTGGGAGAGGAAGTTGACTGACACTCTGGGAAAAGGAGAATTATCTGGGAAATGGCTGCTAGAGACTGTTCAAGGTCTGAATTACATCACTTTGCAGCCCTGACCCAAAGCTGTCCCTAAGCTGCAGAGCAATAGCTCTAGGGTCCTTCACTGCAAGGAGGTGCACAGCACAGTGGAGTCCAAAAGGATAGGAGAAATCAATGCTTCTCATAAGATGAATTCCTTGTTCAGTCATTTCAGTCATGTCCAAAAACTCTCTGTGACCCCATTTGGGGTTTTCTTGGCAAAAATACTGGAGTGGTCTGCCATTTCCTTTTCCAGCTCATTTTACAGATGAGGAAACTGAGGGAAGCAGGGTTAAGTGACTCACC
Source organism: Phascolarctos cinereus (assembly GCF_003287225.1). Classification (NCBI taxonomy): domain Eukaryota; kingdom Metazoa; phylum Chordata; class Mammalia; order Diprotodontia; family Phascolarctidae; genus Phascolarctos; species Phascolarctos cinereus. The sequence continues at coordinate 147,055,813 of NW_027556098.1, forward strand.
CAAGGTCACTCGGCTAGTAAGTGCCTGAAGTTGAATTTGAAATCAAGTCTTCCTAACTCCAGACCCAGTGTTCTACACACCGTGCCACCTAGCTGCCCCTTGGAAGATGAACACTTGTATGACTTGGTTTTGGATAGCAGCACCTTGGAAAGTAAATAGAAAATCACATCAGAAGATTTTGAGCCATAAGAGACTTAAAGGTTTTCTACCCTAAACCCTTCTTTTTATAGAAAGAGTAATTAAGGACCAAAGAGGTTAAGTGACTTAGCTAAGGCCACACATCTTGCAGCAAAGTTGGGAAGTAGGTGAAATTTATTCAGCTTGTAGCAGTATGTTAGACAGATGTCAGGAGACCGGTAGCTCTGGTTGTCACAAGCTTTCTGGAAGCATCCCAGTCCCTAAGTTAAGGTCATCTGCCCTCAGGGTTTTGTTTTGTTTTGTTTTGTTTTTTAATGTTAACACTTTTATTTTCCTAGACTTCAGAGTTTATATGTGCAAAAATGGATGGAATAGAATGCAATTCAACTCTTTTAAGTATATAAAAGAAAGACCATTCCCCTTCCTTCAGTTTTAAGAAATGCTAATCTAGTCTTAGCAGTCTTCCAGGCTGATTCTGATGGCACTCTGGGTCTCTTAGTGCCTTACAAAGATCCTTTGTCCTCCTCTGGACAGTGCTATAAAAAAAAGTGGCCTTACACACTGGCCTTCATTGTCACCAGGTAGCGCTATTTCAGGGATTACCAGATTTCTTACAGGCATTTGTGAGCCTCAAGAGAAGCTTGAAAATTGTGCCACTCGGTTAACCAAATGCAGGCTTTGAAACTTCACTGTGACACATGTGACTTGACATCACAAAAATGAAAATACTTATAGAGCAGGATGAGTGGGCTCTAACATACATACATTTAGTGACAGGGACTGGACCAGTGATTTCATTGTGTAGAGAACTCTCAAGCAAGGAAATTCTCTGTGCCAATGCAAAGTGATACATTCTCTGACATTTAATAATTTTAGGGAGTTGCTAGAGCATTGAAAGGCCAAGGTCATACCAAAGGCTGCATAGACAGTAAGTTTCAGAGCTGAGACTTGAACCCAGGTCTTTCAGGCTTTGTGGATGATTCTCTATTCATCCACGGATCAAATAATATCTGTTATAGATACTTACAGATAGAAAATATCTAGGAAAATGCTGTCTCTCTGGTATATTTATCGATTTTAAAAGTATACCATAAGGAGCAGCTAGGTAGTACGGTGGATAGAGTACCGACCTTGGAGTCAGAAGAACCTGAGTTCAAATCCAGACTCAGACATTTACCAGCCGTGTGACCCTGGGCAAGTCACTTAACCCTGATTGCCTCAAAAAAAAAAGTACACCATAGTTTTATTAACTGCCTAGCATGCATATTCCTAGTCCAGTTTCTTCCAGAATATTTTATTGCCTATTGGCTAATACTCAGTGCCCTAGCAGTAGATAAAGTGTTCAACTTAGAGTGAGAAAGATATGAGCTTGAATCCTGTCTCAGACACTTACTAGCTGTTTGACTCCGGGCAAGTTACTTGACCTCTGAGTCTCATTTTCCCCCTCTATAAAATGGGGATAATTATAGCAGCTACCTCACAGGGTTGTTATGACATCAAATG